>NC_079292.1:86351189-86976189 GCF_023638135.1 Falco biarmicus
AACACCAGCCCAAACACAATAAAACAAAATACAAAACACCAACATATATATGCAGATCAGGAATCAATCTTTCACACTGATCCTACATTCCTTGCATAGCTTTGCGTATGCAGAGAATGCGGGATGTGGCCCTTCAGTTAGACGTTTTTGCAAATGAGGAAGGGAAGATTATTCGCAATGGTAACATTTTAAGTTATTTTGGCATCAGCAAATTACCAGGGGCAGGATCAGATTCCCACACAAATATGGAAGCTCTCTAGCGAGCAAGGCAGGGATGAGAGAACAATACAGCAGATTAATTCTTGTCCAGTGACCAAAAAGAAGGGAAATCCTAGTTTATTACACACTTCCAAAACTTTCATTACTTTTTCAAAGAAGAAGAAAGAAAAGACTATAGATTCTATCATTCCCAAAACCAAGGGAACATTGCTAGAAAAATCTCTTTCTCAAAAGGAACCACCCTTCAGCAGAAATAAATTCTAAGATGGAACCAAAAGAAGAAACAACAGAACCTTGGTAAGAGCCAAAAAGAGAACCACGTAATTCAAAAACAAAGTAGCAGTTCAAATGATACTGCAGGATGCACAAACTCTAGTAGATAAACTCACAGATGACTTCACAGAGCCCCTCATCGACCCAGGTAATTCTTGATTCCATTAGAAAAGAGAGAGAGAATAATACTAGAAAAGAAAATTAAGAAACTTCCTTCCTCTTTTTTAAAATAAAAATCAAGATCATCTCCCCTCCCCCCCTCTATCTGGAAGCAGGTTAGCTAACCTTAACAGTCTCAATTTAAAATAAAATATATATTTATATATATATTCATATATATAATAAAAGAGAAGATATTAGTGGCAGTGTACGCAAAACAAAAAAGAAAACAAAGAAAAATTACTTTTAACAATCTCACTTTTTTTGTTTTTTTACACAAATACTGTTGTAAATATATTAAAAAAATCAGCATTCTATCTGGTAAACGTCACTTTTGCCCCTCTATAAAATTTTGAATTAAAAAAGTCCCAAGAACTCTTTTTTTTTTAATTATTATTCCCCTCCCCACCCACCCTCTATTCCTCTTTCTTCCACAAGAATAAATCCTGATGCAACTTTTTTTTTTTTTTTTTGCAAAGATTGTGGGAACTAACCCTTCTCTTGTACCTAGATCCATAGGTTGCAACCTCTGATATCTTTGATTTTCCTCTGTGTTTCTCTTTGCCTTCTGTGAAAGTCCCTCTTGATTGTGCTGAGGCCCTGGGCTCAGCGAAGACACTGAATAAATTACAAAAAAGCCACCGTTGCTCGTTGTCTGAATCTTCTTGGTTTCTGCTGTAAGGTGGTGGTGGTGGTATGGGAAAAGCAGCGGAGAGGGTGCACCAGAGAGCGTGGGATGGAGCAGAATCCAGGTGAGGAACCTCTGATTCTTCTTCCTCACCCTGCAGGGACTCCACACTATCCAAGCCACACTGCCTCGCACTCCCCTCAGCCCTTTTGTGTGTTTGTGGATGCGTGTGTGTGTGAGAAAGCAGACACGTGGTGGAAACCAGCAGGGCCTTGTTTCCTCTGGTTGCTGCTCAACCAGAAGCAAAATATTCCACAGTTCTAACTGGATACTGTGAAGTCCAAAAGCGATCAGCATTGTGAATTATGTCCATTGAAACACTGCGAGCGGTGTACTTATAACGACAGTAGGCCTTGTAGATTTGTAATATATTTTGTCTTGTTTCTTTTTTTTTTTGTAGTGCTCTTCACAAGTGAGAAAAAAGAAATTGTTTTTTTTTGTTTTTTCTGTCTGTTTTTTGAAATTTTTTTGTGTTTTTTTTTTGTTTGTTTTTTTTTTGTAGTAAAGAAGGGTTGTATTTAGAGGCCAGTAGCTAGAGATCCAACCAGTGGAGCTCATGAAGCACTACCTGGCCTTAAGGCCACCATCCGAGGGAGGCTGGGAAAATTATTATTCACCCAGCCTCCGGAAATGTAATGTACCAGCAGGCAAAAAACAGTTCTTCATGTAGTACAAAAACAACAAAACGAAACGAACCCAAAAAAAGGAGGAAAATAAAGATAAAAATGAAACAAAAATCTTTTCTTAAATTCTAGTGCCATAGCTTTTTTTGTTGTTTCTATTTTTTTGTTCATAACAAAGAGAGAGAGAGATTCTACTTATCCGTCTGACACATGCATCCTCATGTGGTCGTTGAAATGCTCGATTTGGTCAAACTTAGCTGGACAGACAGAGCAGACGTAAGTGGTCCCCTCCGTGCAGGCCACTACCCCGGCAGGGACGGCCCTCGCGCCAGTGCCGGTGGCTCCTGGCGTGCCGTTGGTGGCACTGTGCAGAGCCACATGCCTCTCCAGCAGGGTCTTGTGGGAGAACTTCTTCTTGCAGATGTAGCACTCGTAGGACTTCTCCCCACGGTGGAGGCGCATGTGCACATTAAGGGAGCTCTTCTGGGTGAAGCGCTTGTTGCAGATACTACACTGGTACGCCCTCACGCCAGTGTGCGTCACCATGTGTTTGATTAGGTAATCCTTTAAAGAGAAGGAGCGCCAACAGATGCTGCATTGATGGGGTTTCTCACCTGCCCATTACCAACAAGAGAGAGAGAGAGAAACAGACAGAAAAAAAGATAATAAAATTAAACCAGCTTGGCATGGGTCTTTGCAATAAACTAATGGCTAAGTCTCACAGGGGTCTTTGGAGAGGTGCTCTGGCTAAGGAAGAGTAATTCTGTTAACAAGCATATTTTGAAACAACATTTTTTGCAACCAGAGGTTTCGAAACACTTTATAAAGGGGGCTGTAGGTATTCCCAATGGGCATGGAGTAAAAAGGAGCTCAGGTATCTTCTTCAAGCTCACATAATAGGCACTGACAAAGACAGGACCAGAGTTAAAAGGTCCTGGCATCTACCCCCAGCTTCAATGGCACAGCCCCTCCTGCCTATGCTCCTGCTTTGCTCCACACGCTCATTTCTAGACAGGTCATAGTCAAGTTACTTTATTTTTTAGTGCCTCCATCTCCCTATCTGTATGCAGCAAAAGCATGGCTAAAGCTAGTGCTTACTAGATTCCTGTCAAATTGCTGTAAATTTCTCAGAAGAGAAATGCTAGAGATCGCCAAAGAAAACCAACACTTTATAAGAGGTTTACATTTGTTGCCCCTTTTTCTGGTCAAATCTCATAGCTGAAGCATGGGTAAGAGTAACTGAAAAGGGAACCTCAGTACATAGAATTGCCTAGGCCAGCCAGTACTATGCAAAGGGCAACCTAACAGATAAACTCCCAGTGTAACAGACATGAAATGTAAATGATTAGACTGCCAATTAAATAAAACACCTTATCAGGTAAGCCAGAGATATAAAATACTTACGTCATCTACCACATTGCCTTGTGTGCCCAGGGGTATTGTAAAACTGATTCTGGCAACTCATATAAATGAACTCAAATTATATCCAGACAAACCAGTGACTGTAAGCATGAACTGAAAAAAAATACTTAGCTGAGCACATGAGATTGGTTTGTCCAGACTACTCTTAATTTCTCCTCCTGCTCGGAGTTCTCATGGAAGACAATGCCATGGCCTCCTGTCTCATGGTATCAGGCAACATTTTCATGCTGTGTTGCTGTATTGATCATGTGGACAATATCCAACACCCTCAATGCCCCACCAAAAAATGCTTTTTTGAGTTGTTTTCTGAATCACCTGTGGTATATTTCAGGTGTGGTCATTTACGATCCCTGACGCTGTCAGGGAGAGAGATGGTACCATAGCACTGTAACAGTGAAAATGATCCTGTGTTTCACTGACTGCAAAATTATTTTCGTTTGGTCATCCTGCAATTTCCCCTCTAGCACAGATCCTTCTTTTTCTCCCCAGACATCCTGCTTCCTCCTTTTTAGTCTGTCTGGCACTGTTTTAAATGCTGGAGAATCAATCTTTAGGGACCATCACACACCTGTGGTAATATATCATTTACTCTTTGTATAGTGAGATTACAATACGCTACTTATATTCAATTTTAAGAGGAGATAATTAATATGGATTGGATGGGAAGGTCCTACTTTTTTTATCTCCCCTGAGTCTCTGTTTCTTTTTATTTCACAGTTTGCACATATGATGGTGACATCTGTGAACGAAATGCACATGCTGCTCCTCCTTGCACCAATGATGAGTTTATCCCTACTTGGTGAAAGACACTTGGTCAAAATACATAAGTCCTTACTTTCCTGCTGGCTTTGCTGAATGTAGTAGTGTGTTGTGTGTAGACAGGCCAATATGCTTGACACGTATTATGTGGATGATGATAGCATGTCAAGTTATAATAAAGTCTTACTGACTTACAAGAGACTGATTATATTTACAACGCTCATTTTTGCCTTAGACAATCTATGTCCCAGAGTTCGTAGTAACTCAGTCTCCTCTGCTCTAGACCTTGTCAAGACTATGCTATAAAACCACCCTCATTTTTGCATGCACATGTTTCTAAGATACACTGGGTTCTGGCTTTCTAATCTTAGCTTCAAAACCTTCCTGGGATTTCTTCTCTCCGAAGAATCTAAAAACTTTTTAGGTTTTCTTTTTTGTATGCAAATGTATGTGCTTCCTACGTGAGATTCTTTATTCCCACGATTCTTCATCTTGAAGTCAGAGAAAACTTTGCTTAGTGAATTAAATGTGCATGTTCCTCCTTCTGGTTCTTCATTTCAAATTTGACTGGTTTTAGACAGCTATGTGGGACAGTTACCGAATATTAATCACAGCGTGGTATGTAGGAGAAGGCAATGATGGTTTATAAGATGCACGGACACTGCATGCATTCTAGCACTGTATTTCCACAATGTTGCATGTCTGGGAGAACAACATTGTGGGATACATTAAAGCCAGTCTGCAGGGACCGTGGAAAAATATCCATCTCTAGTATGTCTGTGTCCATGTGAAAGAAGAAAGGGAGGTAGGTTTCCATTGCGAAAGCTACATCAACATGTAGTTTTTGGAAGCACAGCTGTTGGGGGGACTTTAGGCTGTTGAATTCTGGTTTATGATTAGATTCCTCCATGGCTTCTCCTGTGAGCCCTCCAAACAAGTCGAATTCAAACATTTGCAGCTCCCAAATCTTTCCCTTTTTCCATGGATCCTTTCCAGAGCCACTTTGCCTGACTTAACAGGGCTGAGGAAAATCTGGAAGTGGGAAAAGCTGTCTCTTCTCAGTTTTCATAATGATCCTGTCCAGCACTAGACAAGGTAGACATGCTTCTCTGATTTTCAGAAGAGTTTTCTGAAGCCGTGCCCTCTGTTGGCTAAGGTGTAATTATCCTCCCAGACACTCCAGAAGCCAGTTTGTTCCTAAATGAACTTTGAAATAATTTATCTACCCAAATCTCTCCTTGCCACCACAGTTCATTATTTTGGGCATTCTCAGACCCACACAAATAAAAATATTAATTTGTGATTGGAGATGACTATCAATTTCCTTGGTTGACTTTATGTGTAGTAGCTAGAAATATTTTAGGTCAGGTCTCCCACTATTATTCTTTATCTGACTCCAAATATCAAATGCAGTGCACAGTTAGGGTGGGGGAAATAAAGCACCTAATCTCAGTTAATTTACTTGTGAAAAAAGCATTTGTAGCTTTTAGAACAAGGATGTAGGCAGATATATTTGACTGTGCTCTGAAAGGGATGTTTTTTCTGAATAACACAACACTTTCTACATAGTATCATCATCCACAACAGAAGGATGGAGAGCGTAAACAGACACAGAGGATAATCCCGGGATTCAGGATTCTTGGTCCTTGCAATCACACATTTTGTACCAGTCCTGAGAAGTTGACCGTTTTGTATATGTACATCTGCCTTAGACGTCTAGAGGAATTGTTCATTTATCTGATAATTATAGGTAAATAGAAGTTAAAAGTTTACATATGCATACAGAAGTGAAATCTATTGGATACAATGGGGAGGCATGACTTACATTCCTCCCATACCTTGGGCAATTTCTCCAGGTTCTACTCCATGTATCACAAACCCAGCATTTATTTTAAGATCTGACATTAACAAAACCACTGCTTTGTGAGAGAAATATTTACTCTTTCTCTAAACTAGAATTTCTCTCCAATGTCAGAATGAGCCAAGGGCTAAAGCAAGCAAAATTTAGACCTGAACCCAGGATAGCTTCTCCATATAAGATACACCTATCTCCTTGCTTTGAAGTGTTATAACTTGTCAAAGCCAGAAAAGGCAGTTTTGGCTCAGTAGTAAATATGGTTACCTATATTGTCTCAAAAGCAATTGCATTTTTAAACAAAAAGGATGATGTTCTGTTCTGTCTCTGGGTTTTTGTACTCACAGCTAGTGAAACACCTGACTTGCCAAGAGACAGGGAGTTAGAGCAATCAGCTTCAGTGAAGTACAGTAAAACTTCTTGAAAAAACTCAGAATTTACTTTCTTACAGCAATATGTGAGATTTAGAAAATATGTGGCAGTGTGTGCAACATCCAGGCCTGGATCTACTGCTGCAAGTCCACCAGGAATGAACTTGCCCTGAACTCATGCCAATCATCATCACTTGAGCTTAAACCCCTGTAGCTGTAAAACTTACAGGGGGAAGCCCCTTCTTAGTTTTTCTTTAATGACTTATTAAAGTTTCCTCATGCTACTTCCACTTAGTGTTGCCTGGACAGCCTGCAGAGGACAATGCATGCTTACCATTTCCTTGGATGGGTGCAGGACACATTGTACTCCAAGAAAAATGAGCTTGTTTCTGCACTATGCACAGTCAGGCCCCTGTAAGAGACCTATATTTTTCTGCAGAGGCTCAACTTCAATGCAGTAAGCTTGGAAAATGTTCAGTGATACCAGCTCCCTCGCTAACTTCTCCCTCCTGTTTGTGCTGGGGGCTGGCAGGTTGGGAAACAGAATCTAAGTCCGTGTTTGCCAAGGACTTTCTCGGGCTTCGTGTATAAGCCAAAGGGACATACTCTTACCTGTGTGTACAAACATGTGCTTGACGTAGTTCTGTTTGGCGGTGAAAGTCTTGTTACACAGAGTGCACTCGTAAGGCTTTTTTTCGCCTTGCCCACCTGCTGTGCTGTGACCCGCAGATGGGGCCAAGGGCTGTGGGGCTGGCAGCTGGGCAGTAAAGGTTGACAGGCCAGGCTGGGACACTGTCACAAACTGTGTCTGTTGGCCAGCTAAAGGCTGGGGCAGGCTGAAGAGAAAAGGCTTAGGGCCACTGCCAGCAGACTGTGTGGTGAAAAGGGCAGGCAGGTAGGTGTTGCCAGCTGTGCCAATGACCTGAGTGTTGCTGGTCAGGGTCAGTGGCATCCTCAGATTGCTGGTGAGGGTTTCTGTCTGGCGTAAGTAGATCTGTGTGGTTGGCAATGGTTGGGCAACAGTTGTGTTGACAGAAGGCTGCAGAGCCCCCTTTTCGGTGCTGTTATTGACTGTGAGCACTTTGCTGTCCATTTCAACGTCATTGCTTCTCTCTGGCGAGGAAGAGTTGGCATCTACATGCTGCTGCTGCGGCTGCGGCTGAGTGCCATCAGCGGGGACGTCATTTTGATCTGCTTGAGAAGGTTCTTGCTGCCCATCCCGGCCCAGACCAGCCATAAACTGCTGCTCCATGGAATCGGGCTCAGTGCCAATGGAGGAACTGACTCCCGAGTCAAAACTCTCCCCTTTAGGCTCACTCTCAGTGCCTTCTGCTTGGTCAGTGTCCTCAGTGCATTCCTCAGACTCATTGCGCTCGAGGATCTGCACCCTCTGTTGGCCATAGTAGTCATAGTCATCCTCCATCTCCTGCTTAATATGGATGTTGCCCATGAGGGTTTGAATTCGGACAGGGCGTGGTTGCTTGCGGCAGTGTGTGGTCTCTGGAGTGGTGGAAAGGTACCGCTCCATCTGTTGTGACCGTTCATGGATCCGGGTAATCCAGCTGGGGTCTTCCATGTGATGGTCCCTGGGGAGCCCCAAGGCTGTTTCATGGTGGCTGACCACAGCTCCACTGTAAAAGGAGCGCTCCCCACTGCCATTTTGCATGGAACAGGCATAGAGGGCCGAATAGATCCTGTCCACACTGTGCTGCGAATGGCTCTGCAGGTAGCCAGACTCTGTGTCAGTGCTCTGCCCCGAGGTGCCTGATTCGGGTGTTCCCCTGGGTGTCTCCTGGCCAGAATCCTGAATCACCGGGTAGACCTCTCCCACATTTTGCGAGACAATCCTTGTGCACTCATCAATCACAGTCTTGATCTGCAGGATGCTGGCAGCTGTGAGGATTTGGAGGGCCTCTGACTGTGAGACCCGCAGCACCCCACTGTACATGAAGTCAATGAGCTTTTGTACAGACTGGACTGACACCACTGAGGGGATCTCGATGTCGCTGTAGCCCAGCAGCAGCTTGTCCTGGAAGAAGGGGCTGCCAGCCGCCAGCACACAACGGTGGGCGCGTAGCATGCTCCCGTGGATGCGGACCGTCACGTCACAGAAGTGGCCACGGTTGCGCTGCTCGTTGAGGGTCTCGAGCACGGAATTGCTGAAGTTGTGAAGGTTGATGCTATGAATGCGCTCTGTCATCCCCTTGCAACTGATGTTACCTGTAGCAAAGCGGGTGACAAAAAAAAGAAAAGATTGAGTCTTGTCCTCTGCAGAGCCACAGTCAAGGGCATTGGTGAAGGTGCCTGACCACTGGGTAAAGAAAAGAGATTATACTGTAAAAATCACATACAAAGGCACAGATAAGAAGACACCATCTCTGTAAGGCTAGAAGTAAAATTTGCTACTCATTTGCAGAAGCTCAAGTTCTGAAAAGCAGACAAAGACAGGTGTAGCTGGGCCTAAATTCCAACCACATTCCTGAGCCTTGGACTTCCTATCAGTTTATCTGGCTTAAAGAAGCCTAGAGCCAGCCAATTGTAAACACTGAGCACATGGATTAAAGCTGGATTTTAGGCTGTTCAGATGTGGACCCATGCCAGAAAAAATCAGATTCTTACTTTAATGACCCTTTACATCAAGTTGTTAATGTAAAGAGTCTGTATGAAAACATAATTTCTTTCTAGATTGGTTTTTTAAGTTTGGATACTGTTTTACAGCACAGTTACTTGTATCAAAAAAACTGGCAGTCACTTTGTAAAATCCAAATCTGGTTCAAGATTTAGGCTGTAAATGTTCCTAAAATCCCACGCGCAGTTTTGTCTGGGGTTGTGGTTTAGAACATTTGCTACCCAATAGTGACAAACAGTCCTCTGTAAGAACCCAAAGCAAAAAGTTAACATGAGCTGTCCCCTTCATTTTTAGCATATCCCAAGTTCTGACTGGCACCAGAATGCCATCATATAAAAACAAATGTTCTCCTGCTGTTATTTACTTGACAGAAACTGGAAAATTACAGACATTTACTCTATGGAAGACTTTGCCTTAGTTTGGCTGAATAACCTAAATAGAGAACAGTTTAGAAAAGCACCTAGCCAATTCCAGTACCGAGCCAACATATCCTTCAAAATAAACTTTTACAAGTGACTAGAAAGTAACTTCTTAATCTCTCAATCCACTTTTCCCTATCTCCATCTTGCTTGCTTCACTTTTAATGCTTTTTCATTTCCTTCCCTGTTCTTTACTCATGTTTTGTCTATCTAGATTTTGATGGGCAAAACCTATGGTTTCATCTTGTAACTACAAAAAACCAACTGCCCTTTGAGGGATAAACAAATAAAATATTATTGTTAATATGTTTCTCTTAGCATTTGTAGTGCATGCAACACCTTGGTTCCCAGAAAAGCATGCAGAGAGAAGTAGCACAAAATCACCAGTAGTATTACAGGCATTTTGTCTCGAATATTCCTAGCAAAGCTACAACCCCTCCTGCCACAATTATTTTTTAATGTGTGAGAATCCAAAAGTGAAATCTGGTAGAGAAGCATGAGTAGATTAAACTACCTTATTGTCACGGTGTATTTTAACAGAAATATACAGAGCAAATAAACAGCATTGAAAGCGGTTTCATACACATGCCTTTTAGCCCAACAAAGTCCCTCTGCTCCAGCCTAAAGGGTGCTTTACACCTCATACACAGGCAGGAGAACGCCACTCACTGCAATCTGCAGGAAGATGTAGCATCCTCCCTGCTCTGCCTTTCCCTTCTCATTTCTCCACTCCTGACATCTCAAGCACCCTCTATTCTGGCGGTTCAAAGAGAATCTACATTGGACACAGGTGATATTTTAATTCTCTGAAGTAGTTGAAGATAAAAGGGAAGCACAAAGCTCAGGAACCAGAAATCCTGATGGGCCCAAGCTGTCTGAAGAAGTCTCATGTTTAACAGATGTAAACCAGCCAGTATCAGAAGGGTACTAATTTCCATCAAAGATTAGAGCACTGGGGGGGATGCTCATATTAGCAGAAACAAGGAGGAAACCACTAACAGTATCATGGAGGTTGTGAATTACATCTCTCTTGTTCATAAACTCTGCCGGGAACCTGAGTTTCCTCCTCTGATGAGACTGACCATAGGACTGGAAAAGCATCTTAGAAACTGGAAGACTCTCCTTCAGGGGCACTGCAACTATTATTACACAAAATAATGTACAGAAGAGATGTATTCCTCCTCCTTCCAGATACAGTCATTCTCCAGAGGCTTCCAGGGCAGTTCCAGTTCCCTTCCCAACATGTCAGATCACACAAGGATTCAAAATGCGTTCATATAAAAAGTCAGAATCCTTGATCTGAAAGGAAAAGAACTTGGTAAAAACTTTGAACTGGTGGGGAAACAGAAGGATAGACAATTAACAATAAATAGATGATACCTCTTTTCAAGACCTCCTGTAGGCCATGGCAAGTGATTGCGCAGCTACCCACTTATCTGCATCTCCCTTTGATGTCGCATGCCGGTCTGAGACCGGAGCGCGGTTCTGTTTGTATTCTCGGGAACAGAATTAAGACTCAAAACGGAGTCAAGAGCCAAGGAACTTTATTTGCCCAACAATAAATCTGTGAATGCAAAGGGAGAGAGAGCGAGAGACAGAGAGACAATATAATCTATCTGCCAAGTTTCCCAGAGATACTTTTTATCTCTCAAATGAAGGGGGGAATCTTCCATGGTGTGTCTCTCTAGTAGAAGTCTGCATCGTTCACAAGCTGAAATACAGGTTTTGCAAGATTCCCGAGTGACAGGCCAACCTCTGGCATGTGCCTCTTTGTATAAACCATTAGACCCTGTATGACCACACTTAATGTGTTGTCATTCCAAAAGTCTGTCCCAAATTTCCCCAGTTTTATTTTCCTGCTGCAAAGGGGCAATTCTGGCCAGCTCATCTGCCCTATTATTCCATTCACCTGCCAGAGTGCCCTTTCCTGGTGAGACGGCACCCATGCTACCGCAACATCCCCACGTTTGGCAATATCCAAGATTTTTTGCCACTTCTCCTTTTGCCACACTGGCACTCGGTTTACTTCCCAGTTATTCTGTTCCCAAAAAGGGAGCTATTCTGTGCATCCTTTGAACAATGCAAACGAGTCAGTGTAAATGTACACTGGAGTCTTAGCCCCTTCCTCGCTATTAAACACACTCCACACTGCCACTAACTCTCCCACTTGAGCACTGCCCTCACCTTCGGTAATGATTCCCCTGTTAGCATCTACATTAATAGCTACAGCTCGGTATCTCCATTGTTTACCCTCTCTCTTAGCAGAGGCATCAGTAAACCACACATTCTACAACTCCTCCGAAAAAGCAGGAGTGATTTTTACCAATTTTTGCCACAGACAGGGGAGGGGTAACCTTCTCCTGGGGATTTGCTACTTCTTCTTGGATATTTAACTGTTATGGGGTGCCTTCAGTGACAGTAAAAACACTACAATAACGTTCAATCTTAGCATACCATTTTCTCACAGTATCTCTTTGGGCTATCCCTGTCTGGGGGGGGGGGGGGGGGGGGGGGGGGGGCAGTTCCTGCTAACACAGGTTTAATTCCCTTAAAAGGTCCCTTAAAATTAGAGGCTGTTGGCATATGGTTCGCTCTGCTTCTCTGAGAGCAACACTCACTATAAACAATCCTTTTTCCCAATTGGAGTATCATCTCTCAGCATCCTTCAAGCTCCTGGAATAAAATCCCATCAGGCAGGTAGGACCTTCTGGTCCTTTTTGCCAAAGATGAATGGACAATCCTGAGTGTGCAAACCCCCACTCAATCTGGACAGGGTCAGTGGGGTGAATAGGGCCCAAAGCCTGGTGGGTGTTTGCTTCAAACACCGAAAGCTGTAACACTTCATCGTGGGCTGGAGCCCATTCCCAAGCTGCTCCTTTTCTCAGCAGGTCATATAAAGGCCGTGCAAAGTCTGGGATGTGTTTTCTCCAGAAGACCAATAAGCCTAAGGCATGTTGCAGCTCCTTTTTATTTTCTGGAATTTTTACCTGCTGTAGTGTTGAGAGGGTGTCCTGAGGAATACAGGCTGAACCTCCTCTCCACCTATCCCTAAAAATTTCACTTCATTTGGAGCAGTTTGTATTTTTTCCTCTGGTATCTGGAGTCCCGGAGACTCTAAGTGCTGTATAATCTTTCCTTGTGTTACCTGTACTGGAATAATTTGATCCCCTCCTATCAAAACATCATTGATGTATCGATAAACTCTAAGTCCCGGTTCTGGGAGAATTTGGGCTAATTCTTGTGCCAAAGCATGATGTGCTAAGGTGGGAGAATGTTTATATCCCTGAGGGAGACAAGTAAAGGTATACTGTTGTCCCTCCTATGTGAAAGCAAAATGATCATGGTCCTCTTCTTGCAGGGGAACCATGGCAAACATCTTCCACATCAATTGTGGCCATCACTGGATGAGCCTGTTCCTGAACGAGTGAGATGAGCTCAGCTCTATTAGGCACCGCTGCTGTCAAGGGACCACTGTTTGCATTAAGTGGACAATAATCTACAGTCAGTCTTCACTTCCCATTTGATTTACAAACTGGCCACACTGGGGAATTGTATGGGGAGTGGGTGAATGTTAAAATGCCCTGTTGTTTAAGATCCTCAATCACAGGAGCTATCCTCTCCCGAGCCCCTTTCTCCCGAGCAAGAGATAGGGTTTCACATTAGTCATCCTGGAAGAGGGGAGGGTAGGTGCTGCTTGCAACAGGCGCACTTCTGCCCAGGCCGTTTCATCTGAGGAATGCCAAAGCACCATGAATTCCCCTGGGTATCATACCACTGTCTGCCCTTCAATATATCTATGCCCCAAAGATTTGTCGGAAAAGGGCCTATTGCAACCTTGGTGTTAACTGGGTCTTCCTCCCCAGGCATCCATAATGTTACCAAGGCCATAGGTACTGATTGAGTTCTCCCTAAAGCATTTAAGACAATTAGGTTTTCAGACAAAGTCAAAATTCCACATTGCTCCGCCTCACTCTGCATCAGTGCAGTGATTTGTGCTCCTGTGTCAATTAAAAAGGTTACTGTTTTTTTCTGTGTTCCTACAGCTACTGTAGTCATTAAATCTCCTCTCAAATTTCAGGTGAGTTGCCTAATAAACACCCACCCTCCGGTTTCTCCCCCACCTTCGGGGGATGGAGGATCTAGTTTCCCATCGCCCTCTTTACTTCATCAGCTTTTCCCCCGATGCCTATTGATGGCGGGGCACTAGGGGTTGGCTCAAAACTAACTTTGTGCCCTGACCATAGCGGAAATTCTCCAATTTCTGGGTCCGAAGCCCATCCATTAGATCCCGGGGAATACTTCTCTGGAGCTCCAGATGCCACCACTCCTGTCGGCTTAGGGGTCTCCCTCCCCCAGGATCAGTAAATTGGACCGATTTAGAATTCTAACTTCTCTGAGCCTGTGCTAACTGTCCCTCAGCTTTTCCCGCAGTTCATATGGCTCTTGCTTCAGGTCTTTGCCAGGATCCACCAACGGGACCATATTTTCTCCCAAAGTTAATTAGCTCTTGGACAACTTCCCCCCATGTAACTCTGTCTGATATGGGAGTATTTTGTATCTTCCCCTGTAGCTGGATCCCAATGGGTTTTAAAGAATCAGGAAGTCCTCGAATTAGAGGAGTCATCCCTTCTGGGTCCACAGGCGTCATCATGGGAGAGCCCTGGCGAGATTCAAGCCTCCTGTCATACATCGTGTGCAGACAAGCTGCCCTTTGTACACTTTCTACCAGCTGACCCACCGTACCTGTTATGGCTAGGGGGTCTCCCCTTCCAAAGGGTTCAGTCCCCCGGCCCAGTACGCTGCCCTCTGTGTTAATGACCATAGGGCCTGACGGCTGCCAGTAGTTAAAAACACACCTGGGCCCCAGTATCCTTCTGCTTCCTTCTCTGACAACGCAATCCCATCTCCTCCTGACAAGGACACTTTCCAAACATACTCCGTTTTGGATTCCTTTGGAGTCCTTGCAAAATCCTTCCTTAATTTTGCTAACTCAGTCGTGTCTTTAGTAACAATTCGGGGACAAGTGTCGTCTGTCTCATATAAATACTCAGTCTTAACTAGGGGATGCATGTGAGGAGGGTTTTCTGCTGCCTCTTTTGGCTCTGTAAATCCCCCTGGGGATATATTTGTCTAATCCCTTTCTCTGTTAACTTCGACTCCACCTCCCCAAATGAGTCTCTTTCTTTCCACAATTCTTCCCTTAACGTTTCTTTTAACAAAGCATTCTGGTTTCTCTTCTGCTTTAATAGCTGTTTGGTCTCTTCTAACTGCTCTCACAGTGTTTCAAGGAATCTACCACGACATCATCTTGACACAATCTCTGCCTCCTATCTTACATGGCTGCTGCCAAACTTGCTCCTAAAACTGCACAAATTATGGATTTCCCCTTCCCAGGTTTAACTTTAGCCTCCTTCTGCAATATCATGATCCTATCCACTATACTCTGCAGTTGGAACCAGTGATTTTTTGCCCATTCTCGCCCTTGGGGTGAGATGATAGGTTCCCAGTAAGTTATCCAGTTTATATAAATAGGTTCCCAGTAAGTTATCCAGTTTATATAAATCTCCACCCCACACTTCAGTGGGGGAAACATCACAAACATCTGTAGAAGTGTGGGCACACATTTCACCAAAGAGGGGTTATTTCATCTTGAGAGGGTGTCACTGTAAATTCTCTACTACTACACACCCCACCCCACCCCCCATCACTCTCAGGAGGTCACACTTTTAAACTTTTTTAGAGACTCGTCTCTTGTTCAATTCTATCACTTTGTCCTTCTCCGGCTGTTTTCCTCATACAGACTCTGCACTCACTTCGTACATCTCAGGCACACACACACACACACACACACACACACACACACACGAGTCTCTCATAAAGAACCTGGCACTTTCTGTGTCACCGAGAATCCTGTCCGTGATATCAATTAAAATGTCACATGCCACTCTGAGACCGGAGCGTGGTTGTTTGTATTCTCGGGAACAGAATTAAGACTCAAAACAGAGTCAAGAGCCAAGGAACTTTATTTGCCCAACAATAAATCTGCGAATGCAAAGGGAGAGAGAGCAAGAGATAAAAAGGAAGGAAAGAAAGAAAGGAAAGAATTCACAGCAATAGCTACCACCCCAGAGCTGTGGCATCCTGACAGTCCGATTCGTTTCCAAGTCTGGCAGGGGAACGCTCCGTCCGATGTTAGTTGGTTCAATTTTTTATAGAGCTGTTACAAGCTGTTCTCTTAACCACACCTCCCACCCGGCAATGGTGTATGTGCCCAACATTCCCCAGGGGCCTCCAGGCACCTTGATCCCCCCGACCCCAGGTCTGGGCACACGCACAGGGGTTTGGTTAAGTTTTGCAGGATCAGCCTCCCTGTTGCTCCATGGCGTCAGTCGGTTTCCTCCTTTAACAATGTATAGATAAATCTCTGCAGTGGCAGTGTGTTATCTTCCTGCCTTAAATCTCTTCTGTGGCAGTGGTATTATCGTCCTGCCTTAACAATGTATAGATCATTCACTGTGGTGATGGCATGAGTTTCCTGCCATAGCAATGTTGAGACAACACATCTGCTGTGGCGATGGTGGGTCTCACCGGCACAGTCTCTTACACTTTGAGTAGCTGACTATCAGTATGCTAGAAATCTTTCCTCGGTTTGACCCTAGGGCTCCCTTTTCACACAAACATGTCTTTAAGATGTGCTTCTGGAAAAGGGAATGACTTTAGTTTATGCTCTGCTTTGTCAAATGAGGCATTTGATAATAAGAAATATGCAGCAGCCTAACTCAGTAAACCAAAATCCTGCCTTGCACATGCACAAGGTGGAATATTCCACACGTAACAGAGACGCTATGGACAGGTCCCTTGACTTGAGCAGGTGCAAAGAAATGTGTTTCGTTCCTATGTACCTTAGCAGCTAAAATGGATGTTGTGAGTGGAACTCTGAAAAATGCATCCTCAGGACAACTCCCTTCCAGAAAGGTGTGATATGTACCATGAGACTGGGTGACTTTTTGGGAAAATGAATTCTGCCACTTACCCATAAATCACATACAGAAAGGAGGAAGGGCAAGGTTCATGGAAGTTTCAGTAGCCTTTCTCAGGTCTTGCCTGCGGGAAGCAAGAGCTGTGTATCCACAACATACCTGGCATTAGCTAACTTGATGAAAACAGCCAGGTGGGGTTAATCAAGGATAAAGAAAAGAGGTTTGTATGCATTTATGCGAGTAATATGAATAGCTCTCCTACAGGAACTGATGGAGGATGCACCTTGTGGTGTAGGAACTGGTCTGAAAGTCAATTGAGCCCCTTCATATAAGGCATGGAGTATGTTTTGGTTGCTGTTGGTATCCCTTAAAAAAATCCTCTCCTCATTTCTTTACTACTTCAAATGAAATTGTAACATCTACCACTTACTCAACTGAGAAATGACTGAAACTTCTCCTGAAGGATAAAACAAGTGGGGTGGATGGAACAGACACATAACAAAAGGTAAAAAAGCTAATACAGATTTTGAGGATGTTTCTTCTAGGCCACCCTCCTTGATGTTCAACACTGAAAACCATACCTATCCAAAGTACAGGCAACCAAATAATTTGCAATAGTGTCTACACAACCCACAGCAGTATAAAAAAGCAGCTTCAACGAATTCCAGAGATTGGTCTGTAGCAAAACCCACTGTCCCATGCAGCAACTCTCCCTCTCTGCAGGAAACTGCCCAGATCCAAGTTTTGTGGTTGCTTCTTACTGTATGTTGTTCTAAGCTGGAAGTCCAAAGGCGATGTTCCCCATAAAAGGTGGACTTGCCAATGCAGGTTTGATTCTAAAGTAAATGCCACATTCTGACAAAGACTACTAGACCTTGGACAAGCCAGAAAGTGTGTCAGTTCTTCACAAGACCCAGTTACACACGCGCACACTCACCTACTCGTCACTGCACAGAATGCCTGGCTCAGGAAAAAGACTGCTGTCTCGGGCTCTTCTCAGGCCTGCCACTCTTTTAAACTCGAGACAGTGGGAACCTTTCTGTGAAATTCAAGTGGTCTTTGTTAAGTGCCTCCCCCCAACCCTTTTTTTTTTTTTTTTTTGTCCAGTAAACATGATGTAGAGATCCCAATGGACTTATTCTGAGAAACTCCAGTAAAATGGTTTTGTCCCCTTTCTGTGAAGCAAGTTCTGATTGGAGGGGTATTCACAAACCATATAGGAAAGAATGGGTGTGAAAATGCAAAGGCCATTCTTACCCAGATGGGCAATGAATAGGCGTTTGCCAGTTCAAAAAAAAAAAAGGGGGGGGGGGGGGCAGGGGGAGTGGAATTAAAAAAGCAGGAAAAAAAGAAAAGAAAAAAAAAAGCCCAGACAATTGCACAGATTATGCACATTTGCAATCCTCCTGGGATGCAATTTGAAGCTGGCATGGCATAAAGGTGAAACATATTACTGTGCAACTTTGAAAAAAGCTCGGTTTGCCCATATGCAAATGTACCGATTAAACTGTCGCGCTATTCACAGAAACATGCATGGAATTCATCCTCAACTAGTAAGAAGGAGCACAACGTGGATGGGAAAGGAAAAAACTTTTGTTGTGTAATACATGACTGAGTGCTTAGATTAGTGTTTCCTTGAATCTCATCCACCTCTCCCGCTGACTTTTATGCTATGGGCATTCACAAGAAAGTAGATTTTACCATGACAATAACAATGACAACCTCTCCAAGTACAGTACCAAAGGGGAAGGCAATGGCAGAAGGAAACAGCGGGCAGTGTGGACTGCTGGAAGATGCTACAGAAAATGTGGAAGTGCAGCAGTAGGTACATCAAGCAGTTTTCTGTTTGTGAAAGCTACCATACATAAACCTACCTAAAGCTAGAAACGTATGGCCCGCAAAGGTGACTTTTTTGTTTGCCAAAACCACAAAAAATGATCCCAGCAAATACATGATGTAGTAGAGCTACAAAGATGTATGGAATACTGAAGACTGCAGGCCACATACAAATGTCTATGTTGTCCATTTTAAAATCTGTTTAGGAAGGGTTTTTTTGTACAGCCACTAGATGTCCCTTTCTGCAAAGCCAATGCTTACAGCGTTAACGCTCATAACTGAAAGATATCACAAAATTTTATTTTCTCTAGTGTCCTTTAAAATGACAGTATCTCAAAGCTCATGGTACACTAATGACTACCATTTCTAGAAACACAGTGTTGATGAAACCACCACAGCTACTGTAACTCAGTAGTAGCTCAGTGCATAGCCTTCACCTGAAGCAAAACCGCCTAGGACGCTGGAATCCAAGCTCTTTTTGGAAACTTACTGTGTGGTCTTTCAGAGGAATAACTAGCAGAATGAACCCCAAAGGCTCTATCTCGCTTTTATGCTTATGGGGCAAAGAGAATAATTGCCTTGTACCCCTGAGATTTAGTAGGCTTGCTGAGACAGATACAGACTGAGTTTTTGCCTCAAATTTCTGCAGCAGTATTTAGAAAATTGTTTGGCAATCCATCTCACTGATACTTAGACAAGATTACCTAGAACTAGCTTGATATTGTTGCCTAGCTTGCCTTCCTGACAAGCTTCTCAGGCCTTGCATTGAGAAGAATACACACTTTAAGAGACAGTAGAAAAGTTGGAGGCATTCTATCTTGTATAAATATGGTAACTTTATATTCTTATCATGAAAATGACAAATACCTCCCCAGGTGGGAGAACACCCTGGGCTAAGACAAAGATGTGGAAGTTGGGATTGGTAGGCTTTCTTCCTGCTCCTGGAGCTGTGCATCTGTAATCCCCTGGAGCTGTGCATCTGTGATCCAGCCACTAGTTTCTGGGAGTGCCACAAACCTAAGAAACCTGTTGCTGCCGGAGACAAGCATCATCATCTACTACTTACACTCTTCCTCTACTACATGTAGTTTTGGAAATCTCTAATCCTTAGTCTTCACACCAAGTGTTGGATGACCACAGCCTCCTGGCTGTATCAAAAAGATGCATTAGGTTCTTCAGACAGCCACCTAGTCTACTCCTTTTCCTCATGGTGGGAACAGTTCACCTACACTATCTCTTCAGAAATGTGTCCAACATTTTTGAAAAAAAAAAAAAAAAAAAAATTAATCCCAATGTGGGGGATTTCCACTCCCTCCCCAGACACACCGTCTACTATATAACAAGAAAGTTTTCCTACTATTTAACTTTGAAACCAATTACTCATCCTTTCCTACAGCAGACACAGAGAACTATTGACCACTTTCCTCTTTATAGCACTCTCTCATATACTGGAAGGCGCCTCACTTTTCTTCTTTAGACCTTCTCATCTAGAAAATACAAACTCAGGTCTCCCAATCAACCTCATTGGTTATATGCACTCTCCTCATTCTTATCTTCTTCTGTCTTCTATCCAGTTTGCCCTTCTTTCACTTAAAATGCAGTGCCCTAAAGCAGATAAAGTACTCTGAGTAAAGGTGAATGAAACAGTTGCCTTAGACACTTTATATATGATATTCTTTAAAGACCTTACAGAATAAATAAAACCAACCAACCAAAGCCCTGTTATCAAAACAAAACTCTACAGATTAGCCTTAAGAAAGGCATGTCTCAGCAAAGAACCCTTAATTTGGAGTGGAAACCTCAGCTCTTGCATAAACACGACAGTTCAGTGGCAATACAGCATTTCCATCACAATATATGACAGCTACTATAGCCCCACAATTTCCATAGGAAGTTTTCTCATTTCCATAGATTAGTGTCTCCTGTTCCAAACTTAGCACCATAACCATGGGTGCTTTTTTCAGCTCCGGTGACCTGACTTATCCCCAGTAATGAAGTTTTATTTTCTGTTGTTCTCAAGTTAGTTACTCTAAAATAAAACTGGATTAACAGAGCAAAAATTCCTACCTCTCTAGGGTTTCCATACACAAAATTAGTCCTGCATCAGGTTCCAACTCTCTGGGACCAAATTTAGAAGAGCAACATTTTTTCCACTCAAGGAAGTGACTTGAATTCAAACTCTGACAACTTGGTAGTAGCTGACTTCTCGGTATATCTCAATGATACTAGAGAGGCTGCTTTAGCCAATCCTGCTCAGATGATTCTCCTGAATATTTGGCCTTATTCTGAACAGGGGCCTGCAAGAGGAGAAGCTTGTATGGAGTTTCAGGAACACAGAAGAACATTTGTATCCTCAGCAGGAGATCTGACCAGGAGCAGCCCTTGCTTTCTGTTGCTTTAAAGGTTTGCTGGAGTTTTCACCCAATCATCTGCTTGAACATCTTGAAAATCAGTATCTCCTTCTATAATATCTATCCAAAACAAACACCAGATGACACTACATGAATTGCCCTAACCCTACCAGATTGTTGTTAGAATCAAAATATGTAGCAGTCTACATTTAACAGGAAGTACTGTATTTTTACCAGCACAACATCTATTAATGTGTCAGTAAAATACTCTATGGAAGAAAGAATCACTGCTTTCTGAAAGCTGTCAAACTTCTCTAAATTTCATAGTCTAATAACTACATTTATTTGAAAGACAGGAATGCATGCACAGACAAACACAACCTTATTCTCCAAGGAGCAAACATATCGAGTAGATGGCTAATAAGAAAGAGTTTGCTTAAACTTTGTGCAGGAGACAGGCTTTTTCTGCAGAGTAGAGAATGTTCAGCAAATTTCCTATGGACAATTTATTCAGTTAATTGCCCTGTCCTTTTTGGCATGTACCTAATGAGGAGATATTCATTTTACATAAAACTGACGACCAAACCATAGGTGTTTTATACGTAAAACTGCTTCTATATCCAGTGGGCATAAATCCCCAATGTCAAGCCTAAAAGCCTCTATTTCAGCCTTCACGCTTGGGGAGCAGACAGGGAATCACCTTCCTATGCTTCCCCTGAAAGGCTGCGGCAGGAGCCCATCAGCACTAATCCTATTTGCTCTACAATCTGCAGGGGCAATGTCTGTGCCTCAGTTTGCTTCACATGCAGAACAAGGACAGCATCACACATTCAATTCTGCAGAAGGGCTGCCCACCTTAATCTTGACAAATTGTTTTGCATTCCTTGCATAAAGAATGCTACAGAAAGATGAAGAATTAACTCCGTAGGTCTTTTCAAATGTTGTTCTCCAGGCTCACAAAAACAAAGCTTGCCTCTTACACTAACTCTAGTGCCTTAATTCCTTATTACCTCTTTATGGTAAGCATCCTACTTACAAGTGTAAAACAACAGGTAAAACTAGCTCCAACTAGTTCTGGTGACCAAGGGCTTTGAAGTGTTACAGCACATTCAGCTATTTTAAAGTTAAAGAAATGCTCCATTTTTACCCAGGGTATTTACTTTTCCCACTTTCACTCCAGTTTCTATTCTTGCTGTTTTAGGAACTCCAAAGATACTTCAGAGTAAATAGGGTATGCTCTAAAGCCATTTCTATTCCCAAGCACATATTTGGGGTCCAGTCCAATATACCTCCAATGTAAACACTGGCACACAGATACACACACTCTGTTTCTCTCAGTTCCTCTCCCAGCCCTTGTCTGCAGACCCTCTGCTGCTACCGCCATGCCATCAGGCATCCCTAGCACACACGGATTACACTGATGGAGGATGCTGCTCCTGTAGGGATCTACAATACCTCCAAGCAACACATACTACATTAACAGAAGAACCACCAAAGCTGTCATCACAGCTGCATCAATGAGGATTTCAACAGCCTGGCCATATCATTAACAAGCACGTGAATTCCTGTGCCCCGCCCAGCTATAACCTATTTACATTACCAAAAGATAGGATGACCAAATAGCATTTTAATGCACTTTTTTTTTTTTTTTTAAAAAAAAAACAACAAAAACATAAAGGGAGAAAACCGTACAATTGCCCTCTTGTAACTGGAAACAGAAAAAACAATGTAGCCACATGATGGCACCATTTCCTAGGAAAAGAAAGGAGGCTGTGCTCCCTTCTTCAGTAGGGAACATTTTCATGTTCTACATGAAAACTGTACCAACGACGCTGGGTTCTTCCCAGAGAGCTCACGCCTTAACCTGCCCAGCCCCAGCAGCTGGCCCA
This sequence comes from Falco biarmicus, assembly GCF_023638135.1. Classification (NCBI taxonomy): domain Eukaryota; kingdom Metazoa; phylum Chordata; class Aves; order Falconiformes; family Falconidae; genus Falco; species Falco biarmicus. Next base: position 86,373,663 of record NC_079292.1, read on the forward strand.
ACTGTTTTAACTGGATATAAGTTTAAGGCAGTTCTGTTCTTTAAAAAATCTAGGTGCATCTTTTGCTAGTTTTCCTGCATAGTGCCAGGTGCCATTACTCAGAGAGCATGCTGCACTAGGGGACCTGCAGAAGAGAGCCATTGAACAGGGAGGAGATGAGATTACGGTGTGAACACTCCCCACTGAAAAAAAGATAAGGGGGACACTTGTTGGAAGAAAAAGAATAAACTTCTTGGAAAATGTAGGCAAACAAGGTGATTTATTTTGCTGTTCTATGGTCCTGATTGAAAGCTTTCTGTAGTCATTAAGAATACCTTCACCTGCTTTAAGAGTTTTTCATTAAATACTAACAGTGTATTCCAGACTGAATATCTGTAAGGAAAGTGAACAAGGATTGCTTTCCCTCATCTCACTGTGGTGGACTGTATAAACACATCTTCTCTCAGAAGCATTGTTCAGGGAGGAGAAGGGGCTGGGGTTGTAAGCGGGAGATGAGTCTGGAGGAGGAACGAATTAGAAGGATAATAGGTGCAAATATATTAAAACATGTCTCCAAAAGAGACAATTACTATTCCATGAACTCTTTCCCATTTGCCCTGCATTGTTAGGTTTTTTCCCCCAGGCAGAAAGACAAGGAGGAAAAGCTTATCAGTTTGAGTGTGGTTAAATACAGTAAGCCTGAAAGCCTGTGGGCTTTGGTTAAAAGGAAAATATAGATTAAAACCTCTTAAGATAATTACCTGTTTAGAAGGTTTCTATTCAAGCCAGACTTCTTTACAGGGAGTGTTTGTAGCAGTCTGTTAGGAAAAGGGTGCAGTCAGATGGTTGACTTTAGCGGGACAGTCGCCTGTGGAAGAGCACTGCTTATACTGCCCATGTTTCCAGAGAAAGACCTTTTTTTGTTCTGGTCATAGAATTACTGGTTGATAGGAGAAACGAGGAAGGGACAAGAAATATGTAAATGCCAGTCCTCAAGGCTGGGAAAAAGATTCTTTTCTCTCCCAGTGGCTCTGTCTCAGCCCTGAGTAGAGGAAAGCTAACACATGAAAATGCTAGATTTTATTTGCTTATTTTTTCCATTTATCTTTATCATCAATTAGTGAAAGGGTAATTGTTAACTAGTACAACTGGGTGCTTTGGTGAATATTTCAACTTAGATATTCATACTGTTTTGGACTGTAGTTTCTTTATTTTGAGTTTATGGGATGAGTGTTCAGGCCTGCTTATAATTCAGATTTGAATATCAGTGGGAAACAGCACATGCTCATGTCTATGACGCTGAAGGCCACAGGGAAAATTTCTGTCCTCACTGAGACCTCTGTAATCCCTGGGAGCAGACTTATTTCCAAAATCACCTACTTAGTTTTGATAGGAAGAGCATGGCAGAATGCTTCGAACTAATAAATGAAGGCAATAAACAAGAAAACAGCATTCATGGATGGCTTGATGTCATCAGTTGGATCTGTAGCATTAAATGGATATTGCCAGTTCCAATGTTTGGTTTGTGTGTCCCCTGCCCAGGGAAAAGGCCCTGGCATTACATGTATACACAAGCATACAAACACCAACAGGTGATACTAATACAGTGCATGAGAGTTATTACTTAGGTCTGCCTTCAGGCACATTCTACCTTCCACTCAGCCAAAAACATTAGAGATAGCATCTAGGAGTTTTACTTTTGAATACAGGGAATATGTCCTGTTTTGAAACACAGCATAGGATCAAAGCACAAAGTATTTTTGTTGCCCACACAGGCATGAAGCTGTGGGGAGAAGTCCCTTGCTCTGTTTTTATTTCCTCTATCATAGCCCTTTTCACACAAAAATTGCTACTCTGTGGTTTTTTTCTCTATCTGTGTAACATCAATAAATTACACGTTATCACTCCTATCATCTAGTTATAAAGAGCCTTTCAAGATTTCTAATAGATGCACAATATTGCTACACTTACATTTTCACTGGGTAAGAACTCAAAAATAGCTGTTTTGAGATTACTCTTAATTTATACTACTTCTCTCTTGTGAGCTTTCAAGAAGCAGCATTTCACCACATGTCACAGATTGATACAGAGTATATATTGCGCATCCCAGCCGGGCAGAGATCCTTTCAGTGTTTACTGCAACAAAGCTGGGATGAGTAGGGGTTCTAGGATTTGTTTATCCTTTTTTGATAGGCGCAGTCAATTCCTCGAGGAGTTATTTGTGCTGACATAATAACCAGAGATCTTGAATTCTCTTTGTATTCCAGTTCCTGAGTGGTAGATACATGAGACTAGATCTCATGTTATTTTAGCCTTGTAAATGACTCCATGGGCAATGAAAACAGTCACAGAAAATATAAATGAAAAGATGGCACAATGGCATTCCCTCTAGAAACAATAATAATTGGCATCCCTGGGAACCTAAATGCACAGTGCCAACCAGAACAATCACTGTGGCCTGCTGTGCACCAGGCTGCGAGGCAAATACCCTGATGCAAATGAAGTCCAGTGCCACTCTGATGGCTTCCAACTGACTTTCACCTATGGAGTAGATCAAACACCACATTTATTGTGGAAATACAATGATTTTCTCCCACAACATCCCCTAGCACACTTTATAAACACTAGTAGGTGGTATTAAGCAGTACCTTGGTTTTATGTTTCAGGTTCTCTCCCAGTACCATGTTAAGGCTTCACTTAAAAAATGTTCTGAATGAAAGAGCTCTCTTTGTTCAGCTGAGAACAATACAAGAATTGTTTTGGTTTTCTCACTCGAATACTGCTCTGGCCCTACCTTCTTCTAAAGTTATTGCGTGGGATCACAGCACAAAGACTATATGGCTATTCTGTGATAAGTAAACAAGACAAAGAGGAGAAAGTGACTATGGAAGCTTAGATGAAAAGAGCAAAAAGCTCCGATGTTAGACAGATGACAGTGGTGAAAAGAAACAGAAGGTAATCACCTCTATTTTTTCATCTTAACTTAGGAGCTGTATAGTTGCAACAAACCAGGCAACTGATGCACCAGTCAATGTTTCTCAAAGCTTGGAAGGTGTCTCCCTATAGCATGCAAAGGACTAACACAGAGACATGTAAGCACTCAGTTACCCAGGGTTTTAACAACACACAGTAGGACAAAAGGAGATGTAGCTGCTTTCGTTTCCTTCAATTAAGAGTCACCTGTCAAACACTGGAAAACCTTTTATGTTTTACTCTGCTACATGAACTGTCCCTCTGCAGACCGTAATAGGGAAACTGTACATTTGGTTTAGTCTTCTCATCTAATTAGGACAGAGAAGATGACAGCAGTAGCATGTGCGTTTAAGACACAAAATAACAACGATTGGCATGATTATGTTTGACATCCTTCAAGCAGATCATACAAAGTGGCAGTTTTGGTATGTGCAACTTCAGGAGGAACAACAAAAGGAGAAAAAAAGGTAGAGGAAGTTAGTCAGAAGGAGTCTGAAAGGAAAAGATAAGGAATTAAAATCCATAAGATCAGCAGGAAGATGGCCTTAATAATACCTTACTACAATCCATATCCATATCCAAGGACAACAACAACTAAAAAAGAGGAAGTAGAAAATGCTACAATGGTTAAATAACAAGGTATAAGAGTTCATTAAAGCTGAAAATGTATCCTTCCAAACACAGAAATCATGCCCAAGTGACACTAATAGAACTGAGCATAAACTGGCAGGCTAGATGTAAAACAAAGATTAGGTAGGGTGAAGAGGAAATTTGAAGAAAAAAACTACTGAAGGTATAAAGACAAATACTGTAATAAAACATTATTTAAACACATCAGATAGAGAAAGCTTACAGGGCAATGACCTGTACCTAAGAAGTGCTGTAGATTTTGTGGATTGATAGATTAAATAGTCAAGTAGTAGACTCAGTGGGTTAGCTACACTACTGAACTATGAAAGCAGTAAAGGTAATCGAAGAGGTTACAGAAATTCTGCAGTGGAATTGACATTATTGCTTTAATGTTCAGAATGGAGGATGATGGAAAAAGGTAAGCCAGCTCAAGGGGGAGAAGGGGAAAGCACTGTTCTGGAGACTGTTACTAAAAAAACCCCACAACCAAACAAAAAAACCCCCAAACAACAAGAGTACTAGAACATCTTAATACATTGAACAGTGGCAGATAGTTGTATAATATTCATCAGCCATTCACTTCATGAGTGAAGCAGTTGCACCACTCTTCCAATGTATAAAGGAAGGATTTACTAGAAGACTCATAACTTAAAGAATGGTAATAAAAAAAATCTGTGGGGGCAGACTGAAAACAAGAACAGGTAAATTCAGAAACAGACTGCAGATACCTTACTGGACAGTTACAGTATGTCTCAGTGGCTGCAGCATGACTTACAAACACAAATACCACAGTATTATCAACTCAGTCACTCAAAATTCTTAAGAATGGAAGCTATGGAATTGTAAAAAGCAGTAAGACTTCTTATCCTCCTCCCTGGTACTTAGAAAGAATAGATACACTGGGGACATATCTTCAAGTTCTCCCCTGAAATCATGAAAAAAAGGCTGTTTTAAACCAAAGCTGAAATTAAGCATGTTATCACTGAAAGTTCTCTAAATGGAGAACAGTAAGACAAGTATTGAATACCACAAGAACTGACAATCTAGCATGAAGCCAGTATTACAGGGTCATCAAATAAGAGAATCAACATTTACGATAATTAGACAAATTTTCAAAAGCATCTATGTGTTATAAATGTGATTTATGCATCAGTGAAACTTAAGCTCCAAAGTCACACAGTCACTTCTGAAAACATACTCACTGACTTCACAACTGAAGTACCATATGCTATTAGTCATTTCTCATGAGAAGAAAAGCCCGAGAGACCAACCTGACAAAACTCACTTAGTGTACTGATTAGGAATATAGAGACCAGCTCCTATCGGTAGTACATTTTATACTACCAATTCTTCAGTGTCTTGTGATGGCTTTTTCAACAGAGGCAGGGTGAGCTCAGCTTACAGTTTTATATACCTGTACTCCTGTCTCCATGCAATTCAAGCAACCTGTATCTGCTTCAGTGAAAACACAATTCATTCCTGGCTGATAATTCTTTGATAATCTTACAAACAGAAATACAAACCTACCGGACATAGAAACCACTTACGACTGTCAAAAAGAGAAGCATTTACTAAACAAAATTTCAAATGTTCTGCAAGACAAAAGTATAATTAAGTGTCATGACAGCAGTGTTTGAGAACTACGAATGTCCTTGCTTTCTGTTTAGCTTGCTACAGAAAAGCCTGTATCATTATTATTATTATTATATCATCTAAAAGAGATATCTAAACATACATAATCTCTTAGGTCACCTAAAACAACCTAAAAATATTCAGCATTAGCTAACACACACCATATATAGATCAGCAAAAATACAGACAAATTACTACTGACACACTGCCAGCCTCAGAAAAGAAGGAAGCTGGTAGAATCAGGGCCCCCCTCCTCCCCTCTGAGAGTGGAGATCATTTGAAAGCTCCAGAGCAGTCCCTAGGGAATCATAGCCACAGATTTCCAGAGGCAGAGGGAAGACCATAAAGGCATGTAACCATTCTCTTCCTGCCACAGAACCTCAAAGAGAAACACAGGAAACCTAAAATATAAAGCTGAGGCCAAACCAGCTTCAGATCCATCTAGCCTCTATATTAGCCCTAGGCAAATCAAATTTGTCGATTCATGGGAAGGGAATGGTGGGTCCCTCTAGCTGCTCAAGAAAATGAAAACCGAGTTTCCGCATCCACGCTCAATGCTCTGTGGAGTTCAGGAACCTTGTGAGGTTCTCTCTCTGCCTTTCCCCATTATGCTGCAAGACTATCAAGCTACAAAAATCAGGAGAAAAAGAAACAGACTGCCTCTAAGTCCCCATCCTGTGAAAGCTAAAAAATGCTGGAATTGGACCAAATCAGCCATGTCACTTGAGCACGTATGGACAAAGCGTTCAGATGTGTCCATTACCGACAGTGTTTATCAAATGTATTCTCTTTAATGCACAAAAACTCCACGGAGGCTTGCTAAAACAGAACTTTAGTAAGTCCTCCCCCATCTCAATGTCTTGCCAATGATTGTTTCATGCATTTTTCAAAAATTATCCATGCCTCACTTTCCTTCTCAACTTTCATTCCCTACCAGAATCTCAGGTCTCTGCAAGACTTTGGTGTTCTCTAAAATCATAAAAATCACCTCAGCAGTTTTCCCAATGATTGTCCAACCTGCCTCCCAGTGCCACGGAAACTCTTTGCAAAGATGTTGCTTTTCCCTTGTCTGGAACAAATTCCTTCACAGATGGACCATCCACTGTCTAAGAATAACTCTTTTAACTATCAATAGAGACAAAGAGATTCAGTTGCACTGTTCCCGTGGGATTCCTTTGAGTTTGGACACATCTGTTAAAGATGCATACATCAGAGCTTGAATGAAGTTTTTGTCTGATTGTATCTCTGAGAACTCTGAAAGTTTCTGCCAAAATGATCTTATCTGTTGGCATGTGCAAAACATATATAGTTATAGACGCTTTCTGAAGGGCTCCTAAAGTGGCCTATACAGACCAAATCAGTTTAAATACAGCCAAGTCCTGATGACTTCCTTCCCTCTCAGCAAAGTCTTTAGAAGCTTTACCTGAGGCAGATCAGCCTTCAAACTAGGACCCTACCAACTTCATGCATTCTTTATGCCTAAGCAAGAAAGTATGTGGAAAACTGAAAATAGCGCCAACGTCACATGCTTTGCTTTGCTTCTTTGTAACTCTTCCAGAAACTATGTCTCCATGCTTGTCCTTGTAGCTTTTTGCACAAACACCTTTCTTCTGGGTAAGCAGCCACAACTGTTAGTGACAGCTGAGTAGCTAGAGGTATAACTCATTTGGAGCTCTGTCAGCTCACTCTATGACTTAATTCCAAAATCATTCAAAGCGGTACTTTTTATCTGCCAAAGCCCTACATGAAAACAGTTACCTCAGGAAGCACCTCTTCCTCTTGTTTCTCCAATTGCATGGCATGAGCTAGCATTTCCCAAGGTTGAAAGAGATGGGAACTGGACACAACGTATCCTAGGTTCTGGATTTTGCCTCAAGGATTCGTCTCAGCTGGAACTATAATGTTCAAATTCAGAAAACTAAGACCCAGTCCTACAACAGTCAGAAGTAATGCAATTTCACTGGGAATAAGTGGCACCACAAACAGCATGCAAAACGTACTACACTATAGAGTTAAACCCTAAATTAAGTTGTGCATCACATATGACTTTATACCTAGAGTTTTTTGTGAACTACTTGTTTCACTAGGACAGGCATTCAGACTATTGCTTAATCTTTTTTTTCACCTCTGCCTTTTACAGTTGAGGAGCAGATGGCTATCATAGAGTTTTTATTTCCTATGCCTGGAAAAAGTATTTTGATCTGAATCGTTCCAAAAGCACCCTGATTTTTTGAAGTAGATTGGCTTTTGAATATTTCTCATAATAAATATGTGGTGTTGTTTTCTGCCAAGCACTAGTGACTGAATTCAAAATGGTCAGTGAAAATTTTCTTATGAGGAGTGACTGAGGGAACTGGGGTTGTTTAGTCTGGAGAGGAGAAGACTCAGGGGGACCTTATGGGTCTCTACAGCTACCTGAAAGGAGGCTGTAGGCAGGTGGGTGTCAGTCTCTTCTCCCAGATAAGAAGTGACAGGACAAGAGGAAGCAGCCTCAAGCTATGCCAGGGGAGGTTTAGATGGGATATTAGGAAACATTTCTTCACAGAAAGGGTGGTCAAGCACTGGAACAGGCTGCCCAGGGAGGTGGTGGAATCACCATCCTTGGGGGGTGTTTAAAGAACACACAGATGTACTGCTTAGGGACATGGTTTAGTGATGGACTTGGCAGTCCTGGGTTAATGGTTGGAGCTGATGATCTCAAAGGTCTTTGAATTTTTCCAATAATTGATAATTGATACCAATAATTGATACTACGATGCTGACTCTTTCTGGGTGTTTCTGGTATTTTCAACAAAAATTCCTCTCAAACTTCCTGTCTAATCCTAGCTGTTTAGTATTTTTAAATTATTTACCATCTGCTAGAGAATTCCCCACCAGAATGAAGAATGTCCTTTGAAAATGAAATATAATCTCCTTAGTTGTGGGGGCAGAGGCAGTATGGAGGTCTGGGGAAGGGAAGAGAAGCAATGCTGTAGCCTCTAGAAGGTAGAGAGAAGGACAGGTAGTGTTGCTGGCTCAAAGAAGTAAAGTATCACCACAGGTCCAAAAGTTGAGAAGATGAAGGATGTGGCAATGTAGCTCTGAGAGGAAGGGAAGAGAAGGAAAAAGGAGGGAATTTTAGGGTGAGGGGAAAGAATCAGTCCAAAAGGCAGGGGAGGCAAGAGGTAAGGAGAAGGAGTTTATAAGGACAGGGAAGCCCATTTTTAAATGCTGGGAGCCACAAACACTAATCTTTTGGGTCAATGAATGTATTCCAGCACTACGGACTGAGGCAATATTACAAAAAACCCCACATAACACAGGCAATAGCTATAGTAAATATGCAGTAAATATTCATCATGCCTTGTTTTTAGTTCATGTGAGAAATTGGCATTGCTACTTTGCAAAGGCATGCCAAACGCTAATTATATGCATGCTGCCCTGAACAAATACAGCCTGACAAAGGTTATAACCCATCATAAATAATGGGAGTTTTTCCACAGGCTTCAAAGCACATGGAATCAACTAACAGAGATCGACACCACAAGGCATCTTACCATTTTTTTGAATTTTTGCAGGAATGTAATTGTATTTTGGGAACTAAATTTCAACAATTCCTGAGACAGGACAATATTAATGCTGAAATCATTACTAAACTTCTTTTCTGAAAAAAACCCAACTTCACTGGGAAAGGAGCATCTAACCTGGGTTTGCAGTTTTTTCATAATTGGTATTGCGAATTTAGTAGGAATGGAAGGGGATTTGGGAACATTTAAAGCCTTGGGGTCCTAAAGTCTGTTTGTCCACAGAACAGGTAGAGCGTGAAGAGCTGCAGACTCCACCTCCCCCTACTGCCCTCTGCCAATATTCCTCACCCCTGAACTTGGCCACAGAAAGCAAAGGCAGGGGTTCATTCTCCAAGTTCCTTCCCTACAATCCCTGCTGGCCTCTGTCCTAAAGTTGCTTTCATGGGTTTCCATTTGTACTGTCAAAAAACATCAGTGTGAGGTTTCAAATCCCATTTACTAATGAACTCTTTCATCTTTGTGAATGGGATAAAAAGATTCTTTGTTTGAAAATAAGGATTATTTTTCCTTGTTGTTCTTCTCTTTTTTTCTGCATCTTTTCACAAGCTTTTTGTTTTCAGAAAACATAACAAGACAAAACTGTACCCCAGTTTTAACAAAGAGCCTGACATCTCTTATTTGAAGAGAATTCTTGTATATACTAAACTGCATGCTGCCTGCTGCTCAGTTGTTTCACATGTCTTTCTTCTCCCCAAATCACCAGGTGAGACTTAGGAAAGTCTCCCCAATGTTTACCAGCTCTATTAAAATCATGATCTCTAGAAGCAGCTCATAATGAATAAAGTCAGAAGCCAACAGGAATGCATTGCAGCTAAAGTGATTTTGATAGTGATGATCCCTACAACCCTGCTGCTTCCAAGCTTGGCCCTGAGGCAGGATTTTTAAATTAAAAAAAAGAAAAGGATATACATACTTTTTAATCTGATTTTTTATTGTCATGCCCTGATTTTTTTTATAGGCCTTTGCAAAGTCTGGTTGGCTTCTGAGCTCTTGAAACCCGGTGTCATCATCTTTCCTTCTCATTTCCCTCCCCTTGTAAATTTTACAACATGCTAAAACCACCACAGAAGAGGTAAAGTATATATTCTAAAACTAGTGAATAATGAGGTCCACATCACCCTGCATATTGCTGTCCAAGAGACTTCCAGGCAGCGACCACTGTGAAGAGACAATGTTTTTGAGAGCTGACAGGGTAAGTTCTGACTTTCCAAAATCCAGTTTTGATCATTCCTTCCCTTATTTTTGTATTTTTTGGCAAAATGGAAAAGAACATTTTAAAAAGACCAATTAACCCATGCTGAGTAATCTGAAAGTGAATGCACTCGAAAAAAGGGCCATAAACTGGTACAACCACACAGGTCTACAAAGATTTTCCAGACTCTCTCAGGCTGATACTCTCTACAAAACACTCCCCTTTTCCTTTGTGGAAATCCTTTACAATCCTGGGTGTCAGAGCCAGACACCTGTTTTCTCCAATTGCAATAAAGCACTGACTGAAACTCCCCAGTCAGTAGATATGCTTGGGTAACTAGAAGCATGTGACTACGTGGAGCTGAATAACTACAGCTCTAGTTGGGGAGAGATATGCTTGAGGGGTCTTCCCTTTTTAATTCATAAGAAGTAGCAACCCAGCCCAATAACATGCTCTTAGCTTCCTCTAGCAGATTGTATTATCATGACCTTAACACAAAATGCTCTGTTTCAGTGGTGATTTCCAAAGAAGGGAAAAGGTAAGCCCTGAGGAAGTCCTGCTTGTGCCATTATGGAAAGAGCATCCAACTGGAAAACCTGGTCCGCAGCAAGCAGTGTGTTTTCAAGAACCCAAACGCAACCCAGCAGCGTGTTAGTGTACTCACAATCAGATGACCCTGTGTGTGCGTGCAGGTTTGTTGGTGAATGTGGTGAGTGGATGAGGGTCGGGCTCAGAGACCGAACAGCTTCAAGGTTCAGGCAGCGAAGGCCCGGCTTGGCGCTGCGTGCACCCGTCTGAGTAATCTCATTCTCCTCAGACGCCTTCTGGTTTTCAGCTGTCTTGGGTTTCTTCCTGAAAATAAACAAAGAGACCTTTGAAGGGACTGACTGCATATTTGGGAAAAGGCATTTTTAGAATCTGTTAAAGATAACTTTCTCCCTCTTTCCCCTCCCTTCTTTTCCCTTACAGGGAAGGAGGCAGAGAAGACTTTCCCCCATGCTTCTTGTTTGGAAACAAGCTGCTCCTTGTTTTGACTCTGATGCAATGGCCCTGAGACCGTGTTACAGCAAATAGGCCAAGCATGAAGCTCCTCATTCTGCCCCTACTGATGACATATAAAATGAAACTCGTCCCAGTGGTTTAGACAGTCGGAGCTCCATTTGACAAATATTAACCAAGGCTGTAGCATTCTGAATAGAGAGAGTTACACAGAAATGTAATAGAATTGTCTGAAAAGCAAACAAATATGCAAGCTTCCAGTTCAAAATGAATCAGTACAGAGACTCATATTGTAGGGAAAAGCACTGAAATATAATTTTGAGATGCAGAGGTTATCTAAGTAAAGCACGAAAATTTGCAGCCTGAAACAACAGGCTATGAGCACAGCACATGAGAGCTTGCCACACCTCCTTCCACCCAGGACCTCCGAGCATCCTGCAAACACAAGGAATTAAGCCTCTGAGGAACATTAAGGAGGTAGTTAATCAGCACCTTCGTTTCACAGATGGAGAACCCGGGGCACAAGAAGTGGTGGGCTTCGAATCACGCAGCGAGCACTCCGTTGGGGGAGGCAAGTGCCCACACCTCACCCCTTCCCCTCCATTTGACCTTTGCGGGTGCTCCCTGAGGCGCCTTGCCCAGCCAGCTGGGGCCACAGCCTTCTGCCAGGGCCACTGCTGCCCTGGCCCAGCATGCGGCCATGGTGCCCAGGTGTCACCCAGCAGCTCCTGCTGTGTGTGGGGAGGCCACGGCCGCGCTTGTGAGAGGGCAGCAGGAGCCAGGGAGGCTGAAGCCGTAGATAAAACGTGTCTCTCTCCTGCTGGCAGGGCCGGCAGCGGCAGGTTGCCCTGGGAGCAGGCCTGTCCAAGGGCGCACCTCACACTGCCGGGTGACCATGGCTTCAGGGCTGCATCCAGCCTCAGCAAGGGCCATCCCGGAGGATGGGGGTGCCCCTGGAGCCAAGGTGGCCCTGCCCCGCGTCTGCCCTGGCTCCCTGTGTGCCGGCACAGCCCCTCTCGTCAGGGACGGGCTCTCCGCCAGAAGGGCCAAGGCTGGAGCCCCTTCTCCCCACAGGGCCTGCTCTCCTGCATCCCACCTAGGCCCGCGGGCGGCCGGCACGCCGAGGACTGGCCTGGCCTGGCCTCTCACTTTTGAAACAGCTCGGTCCCAGAGCCGAAGAGCCCCGTTCCCGCGGGGCTGGCGGGGGGCACACGGCGGCGCAGCGCCCCCGGCCCGCCCGGTTGCATAAGGGCGTTATGTAAGGGCGGCACGGCCGGCCGCGGGCAGGGCGCCATTTCCCGGCGGCCGCCGTCGGGGGGCAGCAGCCGCCCGGGCCCGGCCCGGCACGGCCCGGCGAGGCGCCTCCTCGGCCGGAACGTGAAAAGCTCTAGGATAGGAGGGAAGAAAAACCTGTCATTACCATGAAAACGTAAATCAAACGGGCCAAAAGGAAATAAACCAAATCCTTCCCCCTCACAAAGCGCCCTCAGGAGGTGCTGGGCCCGGTCAGCCGCTGGCACCCGCCCTGGGCTGCCCAGGGCTGAAGGGATGGCCCTGGGTTGGCCAAAACGCAGAAAAAGGCGCTCAGTCCCAGATGGTTTTGGGGTGCTGCAGGGCAGCTGAGCTCTGCAGGTGAACCACCGCCAACAGAGGGTCATGCTGATAACCCCACTGCTGCTGGCAGCTCTGATGTGGTTTGGATTACCGGGGCTAACAATCCCCACGCCATGGGATGGGCACGTAGTACTGCTGCTGTATCCTCCACATACATCAATCAATATGCTCAAAATATACCAGGATAAAGTCTAATCTGATCTAAATCAATAGCAGATGACTAAATGGACCTTACTTAAAGTTGCAGAGGTATAGCAAAGGCCTGAACTGATTTACTCCATTTTAAATGGAAGGAAAATCAAACTATTTAAAAGCATGTTTTTTTCCTGGAGAGTAAACAGAGCATCTCGTCGCTCCAAGCTCAGGCATCCTTCCGTCTGTTCCCCGTTCTGTCACTGGGATCCATCTCTTGCTACATGGATGAGGATGCATGAGATGCAGAGCTTATATATGGCAACATATATTTTTAAAGTATATGGTCTGCATACGTTTTGTTTGTAAGTCTGTGTTGATCTTTGGCATACGAACACTGGCACACCTTCACACAACTCATTTCCAGATCCCATGACTTTCCAATGTGCAGCCAGGATGCACTGGGAGCTGTGAGAAACCTGTGTATAGAACAGTGGGTTTTTTACAGCATTGCTACCCAAGAAGCTTTCAGATAGCATGGCTTTTTGTCCAGGCATGAAAGGATGTATGTAGGGTTGGACTCTGGATGCAAGGGGTAATGAAGTCCCTTGTGCTGGGAAGCTGAACTGCCATACTGAAGTGCTGTTTTCAGCCCAGAGTTAACCCAAGTTACACACTCGGAACGCAGCCTCTGACTCCAGCTTCACCCACGCACAAAGCTGCCTTCCCCGGGCAGGACCCTGTTGTTATTTGCAGGGTAGGGGCTCAGCCTGAGCAAGCACGACTTGTTGGCCACTAGCACAGCCACACTTGCATTGCTAGAAAAGACACTGACGGATGCTTCATTGTGTGACTGATCCCCTGTGTGCCTCCCAGGCCTTCAAAATTCATTAGAGGGACAGGTTAAAAAACACTTTAGCAACAAGTAGTGACACCAGAGAGGCTGTGCTTAGCACCCCCTGCTTCTTCCTTTCCAAACCCATTTATTTTCTACTTCGCTCTTAAGGCTGACACTGTATTACCAAGATGCTCTTGTGTCATCTCTTTTCCACGTCAGAGTTCTGCAGCTTGGCGACCTGTGCTCACTAGGATGGGAAGAGAAGCAATGGTGCTGATTGGCACTAGAGGTGGTACCTCTCCACAGCAGTTCGTTTCTCTTACACTGTTTAGGCATGCCCTGCATCTCAGTACCACCTGAAAGGAATGCAGGCTTCCACATGAGGAAGGCTGAATAAGGGAAACAGTCAGTTAAGGACCCAAAGAAAACTTTTCAGAAAAAAAATAATAAAAATCCTGGGGACTCTGTGATCAAAACTACCTATGAAGAAATCCAAACACGGTTCTTCTCCAGTCTGCTATGTCAGACTGCTGTTGCCAACAAAGGACAATGGGCAAAGCCAGAAAAAGCCTGCTATTGCTGTAATTATATTGCTATCCTTTTGTTCTACCTTATCACCCATCTAGAAAGCTCCTATTGCTATGATCTTCACCTATATATTCTAATTAAATATTCTTATGTTCACTTACATAGTCTACTTCTATTGCCATCTTATTGCTATAGTCTTCACAGGGAGAGTTAAGCGCTGGATCAGGTTGTGGCATCTCAGTCCTTAGAGATTTTCAAAACTTAATTGAACAAGGCCCTGAGTAACCTAATCCAACTTGGAAGTCAGCCCTGCTTTGAGCAGGGAATTTGACTACAGACCTCCAGAGGACCCTTCCAACCTAATTTTTTTTCCTGATTGCACACTTCTGTGAACGCTTCCATCAGCAAGCTCTCTAATATATCTCCATGTTCCAGAAGACAAAATGGCACACTAATTGTATTACGAGTATGACTTGTCATAGCTATGTCAAAAACTCTTGAAAGCACAGAGGTAGGAGCAAGAACGAAATAAGTAATAAATAGTTTGCGGAACATTCCCAAATTATACCTGTTTATGTACCATCCCTGGACTTCATTGATTGGCAGTCCTGTGCAATTATTTTAGTAGGAAGTGTCAGTCTACCTTGCTACTTTAGTTCATGTGACTATGTTCTTCTCTATAGACTAACCCTGGAAACAAGAAGTTTGCCATTTACTTGTTAGTAACAGCAATAAAAGTAGCAACTTACTTGCAAAAGACTTGGGATGGTGCCCTTGCAGCAAGGGGCTGTATTCTGAGCTCCAGTTATCTCTGAGCTTCTTCTCCACATACACTTGTGGTACATTACATGTCTTCCCAAATATTGCACTCATTCTTAAAATTATCAGAGGGCCATCCAGCATCTTTGCTTCTTGTGAAGGACAGCAGAAGGCCAACATAGCAAAGAGATGGCACTTCTTTATATGGGCCTGATGCCCAGACTCCCAGAAGTTTGGGACAGAAAAGATGCTGACTTTTCTAAGCTAATCTGAGTCTTGAGGGTCAATGCAGAATTCATTTTTCCTACTGATTTATAAGGGGTTTACCCAGTCCATTTCTAAGCATCCTACCTACTCCATCTCTTTAAATTTTCTATCCTATATCCAGGTACTTTTTTTTTGTTAGTACTCATTTTCAGCATTTCCTTATATTTATTGTATTTTTTTCACTATGTTCATTTACAACACTTAAACTGTATTCTCTTCTTTCTTGATTGTATGCCTTCCTAATATCAGGCTAACTGTATCCAGTCATCCCTGAACTGAAAGTGCCTATCAGCACTTCCCAGCTCGTGTAAAGCAAGACGTACAATCACTGCCATCTTTTTATTTTTGTTTTCTGTCAGTATCTTCATTGCAGTGAGGCATTCCCTCCTTTCCATGTACCTTAACACTACACTATCATACAACAAGGTCTCAGATGCTGGACAACTCAGAATGCTGCAGCAACTGCAATGATCTCCGCACTGGCCGCAAAACAGAACTGGCTCCTTTCTGTTTAATTTGAAGGCAGCACGGGAAATATTTTGGATGTTCTAACCTCAAAGCTATCTAGAAACTAATTACTACCTTTTAGTTTTGGAATGCCTTTAAAAACCCTGCTATACTTCCCCCTTTTTGCTGCCACTCTCGCATACAGCTTCTCTCTCCCAACCCTCCACTTGCTCTCCACAAAGGATTTCTTTGCATGCCCTTGCAACCATTACTTGAGTTTAGAATGAATTTCCCCTCGATGAGGTAACACGTTCTCACAGTGAGGCCACCAAACCAGGTCTCTGTCAAAAATAGGCAACATGTGCTGTTGTACTTCTCACACGGCAGCTATAGCTTGAACCTTCCCTTACACAGGGAGCAGCTCTCCGTCCTGCAGAGGCACTAGGTTAGCAATGAACAAATTAGCTCAGGTAGAGGAACCAGCGTTGCTGCGCAGAACCCACAGTAGCATCCTGGCTCTCAGGGGAAGCTATGATAATGCGAGTGTATGAGAATAATACTACATAATGAACAATAATGAGGCAGTTTTCAGCCTCTGAATACAGGGAGGGCTGGGTCACCAACCAGACCTTTGTTCATCGCATATTAAACAGCATGGAGGGAACACGCCACAGGGTTGCTGATGTTGTTACAAGTGCTGCTGCTGGCTGAGTCTGCCCACCCATGTTCCAGGCATTATTTCTCCTCCTCACAGATACAGCATCACCTTCTAGTAAGTGCCCTCAGGTCAGAGATGCCTGTAGTGCCCAAGCACTGCACTTAACTCACTGGTATACAGTTTGTCTGTAACCTTAGTGACTCAGAGACTGTATATAATTTTTTTAAAAAACCCTGGCTTTTCAGATGCTAGAAATAGAAGAGTGTGAAAATAGTTCACATTTGATTTTAAGCAATATTTTTCCTGAGTGTTCTGCTGCACATTCTTCCTCTGCCTGTGTGCGACTAACACAGCTCCTGATATCAGTGCTTATCACTGCCAGTGTTGTGTCTCTTCCAGACATGACATTGACAATACATATTTAGAAACTGACAAAGTGAAAGCGAGAGAGAGAGATGAGTACAATTACTGACTATATATAAATATATAAAAAAAAAAAAAAACAAAAAAAAAAAGCGCCCGGAAGAACAGCAAAAAGCATTGAAATCTGCCCAGAGACCTCACCTCAAAATTCAGGGCACACTGAACACCAGAGCGGAGGGTGAAGCTTCCCAAGAGACGCTCACTTCAAACCACCTGAGCCATCCCACTTTTCCTGCCAGAAGTGTTCCTTCAGTAGTTAAAAGTCCTGCACAAGCTGACTGCCTGAATATTCACACAGCTTCTCTGATGATTTTGCAGCCACATTGATCTTCATGCTGTTACAGCTATATGACTGGCAGTTTGTTTAAAATCTCTGATTGCAAGTTTGTGTCATACAATGGAAAACACAAACTCCTGAAAACATTGCCATAAAATGTAATACGAAAGAGAAATCCCCACAGAACACTGCAGAGCAAGAATGGGAGACACAGAGAACTGACAAAAGAGGCCCAATGTTCTAGTGCAATAAAAGCCTGGAAAATTTAATCAACACAGAAAAGTAAAATAAACTCCAAAATCCCTTACAGGAGACTGATTAACATAATTAAATTAAACTCAGGGATTAAGTTAAACTGAGATTGAAATTTGCTGTGTCTGTTTCAGGCCTGAAATGGGGGTTATATGCCCCCAAATATGTCCACTTTTCCCATCTAAACCACAACTCCCATAAAGTCAGGCCCTGACTACAAAACCTGCCTGACTCAGAGCATCTCGGCTACAGCAACACCGTGACAATACTGGCAAGCATTGAGAATTGATCATAAGCAATCAAAACTATGAGATCTAGGGGGAAAAAAAGTGCAAATAACAGGTAAGTGGTAATTTCAGAGCATTATAAAACCACAACACAAAGTCAAAATTCTCTGTGCAATCTCTGTACTCTGTGCAAAAATACCTGTGCAATCCCACCAAATTACCAAATTGTAATGGCCTTAAATCATAAATGACTCAAGGCCTAGAAAGAACAGCGTAAACCTTTAAGAAGTTGCAGTAAATTCAATCTGTATTGCATGAAACACGAATGAGAGGAAAGGTGGCTCATTAAAAAGTAATAAGAATGAAAAAGAAGACAAACACTCTGAAGACAAACATGGATGAACCAACTAGAACAGCACGAACTAGAGCAGTAAGCAGGGAGAACCTGCCAAACGAAAAGATACAAGCAGATCAAACCAGCCATTGCTGAACTATGCTGTGAGGCTACAACTTAAATATTTAACAGTTTTTTATTGACATATTTTTTGCCCATGTATTTCCTTGCAAATTTCAAAAGCAAAACTTAGCTTACCCTCATCAGTAATGCTCACAGGTGCTGCAATTTGTTTTTGTTTTTTAAAGATGTCTTTTTTTTTTTTTGGCTGAAACAAGAAGTCTTTTATAAGAGATAAAATATACTTACAGTGGTTTCCAAACGGTATCACTCTTCAGGTAAATTACTCCAAGCCTTGGACCTAGTGCAGACGTTCATTGGGGCAGGGAACAGAGAGAGGCTGTGTCTGTACCAGAAAGAACCAAAAGGAAAGGTCAGGGGGAAATGATAATTATTTACTGAGAGCAAGAAAACTTGCTGCAACACTAACTGGCACTCTCCGCCGTCAGTACAGCTGGCTGCAGCCTGGTAGTGCCGAATTCTTCCCGCTTCAGTCCCCCCAGCCCTGGCTGCAAACGCCAGCAGAGTCAGTCCCCGGTTACCCCAGTCTGCCCATGCAACCTATTCTGGTGAAGTGAGGAGGAGACGGAGGATTAGCCAGCAAAGTGCTATCAGTAGGATTCATTCTGAGAAGTTGCTCACTCTAATGGCATGAGCACGGAGCAGTGATGGAGAGCTAGCACAAACTTGGCACTCAAGTGCATCTCATCAGAACAACAAGGCTAGTCCTGTTCGGAGCAGCAACAAGCACTTCCTCAGGACTGAAAGGCAGGAAAAGGAAGGAAAAATGCTCCTTTGCTTCTTTTGCTGTCTTTACGTCACAAAAATGATGGCTCCTATCACAGCAGAAACCAGCAGAAACCCCACTTATCTCCCATCAATCACCAGGTCTACTGCAGTGAGACCAGTGAAGGAACGTTGTCAGCCTTTCAGGAAAGATTCAGCTCGGCAGCAGGTTTATGTCTGAAATCTCCTGAGCTAAAGAGGGAGCTGGACTCCATGGACTAATACAGAAAGGGATCCAAATAAAAACCTCAGCTCCAGTATTTATTAGAGGATGATTTCACCAGCCCAGACCTAAGTTTTTGGGAGTATTTACATTTTTTGGGGACTTGAATCCCTCTCTAGACTAACAGAACTCCTCCTTTGCTAGCTTCTTATGATCTTTGGGTGGCTCACTGTGGATGTTGGAAGTACGTCTGAAGTTAACATCCAGGGACAGAATTAAATCCTGCTCACTTCACTTATGCAAAGAACTCCTGGGACTTCAGCATATTCAGTCCTACCCACAGTGAAGCCAATGGTGCTATTTCCATGAATAAATGATTTTGCCTACTCAGATCAGACAAGAAAAGCAAATATTTGCTTTATCAAAGAAATCAAGAAGGTGAACGAAAAATGATAAGAGATGTAATTGTTATTTCACAGGTAGTTAATGTCACTGTGCAAGTTGGAATTTATGTCTGTAAATGCAACACAATAAAAAAACCCCACTGTTCGTGCAGCAGGAACACTGGAATGAGCATCAGCAGACACAATGAATGATTTTAGATGACACTGTAATAATGTACTTCACAAAACATACATTTGGTTTTATGTTCAATTTATACATTTTGTAATGATGACGTTTATTGATGACTGGGATATATGCTACATACTGATTTCAACAGGCTGCATGGAATCTTAGCAGCTACACTTCACAGGGGCTCAAGCAAATATTTTCTTTGATTCCATTTTTCTTAAGTTCTCCCCTCTTGGAGTCTGCTTTGAATTGCAAATTCAGTAAATTTAAACACACAAAAAAACCCTCCTCAACTTAGCCTGAACCTCCGAGTTTCACCAGGGCTTGGGAGAGGAACCATATGCTGGTGTCAGGTTAGCTCAAAAGAATTATCTAAAACAGTGACACCTTTGACCACGACCAAGGGTTGAATTTCAAAGGTGCAATAACGCCCAAGATTGCTGTAGATTTAAGTTCCTGCTAACACTCAGCATGGCTTACTTTCAAGTTCTCCCTTCCCACATCCACATACGCCCCACCTGTTCTGTTAATGCTGACCTTGCCTCTTACATCCACTTTGCACACATCAGTCTGTCTTTTATCTGGCTATTGCTCACATTTTTAAGGCATAAATCCCATGCGCCTTAGAGACTGCCCAGTGCTTCAGCTAACATGCATTTTTAACTTGTACTAGAAGCAGAAAAATCACAGGATCAGGTCTTTAGTCTTTGCTTCGGCAGAACTCCTGCTCACTTCACTCCTAATTTCACACAAGAGAAGCCTAAGAACTGCATGTACTTATCCTGCATATTTTGTCACCTCTCTCTTTGTGTCATTATTGCTCTTCCAATCTCTGGGATCCCAATCCAAGTGGCTCTCTCTTCTAGCACTGCCTAGCACTCAATCTGGCTTCACATCAAGGGTCAGGCAGACAAGTTGTTAGAGATGGGCTGTTCAAAGTCTTCTACAAAATCTGGGCACTAAAATCTCTGTGAAAGGCAACACTTAAAATATCTTCATTTTTCTCCATCATTTTTGCTATGACCTGGGAAGACATGTATCTTTTCCTCCAGTGTGATGAGCATAAAGCACTGAGATCATCAGCAGCTGATAGGTACATTTTAAGTACATAAAATCAACAAAGCTGATGGTGCTTCAGAAGACATGGGGAGTGCAACAGAGAGAGAAACACTCAAAATTTTTCTGAAAGTCTTAAATCTAGCTTGAGAAAAATTAGAGGAAAAGGACTTTTGGTCGTGTGAAGATAGCGCAAAAAGAGACAAGCAGGACAACAGGGGAATGGGATGTGTGACACTGGGTCAAGTAACTACTCCCCTCTCGACATGGGCTCCTCTACCCAGAAAAGGAAAACATTGCATTTCTGCTCCACGAGGTAATGTGTGCTTAATTAAGATTTTGGAGGATAGCTTTTCTGCATGAATGCATTCCCGTAATGCAGACTCTTATTACTTAAGTATTTCCACTAATGATAGTAACTTGGGCATTTTATATATGCTCACTTTTATTCCACCTTGCTCTTCCTGAGCTTTATCTGGTAATTTAGAGGGTGTAAGAAACATTAATCGTATTACTGTTTTTATTAAGGAAGGTTCATTTTATGATAGCAGTGATGTACTACAGATTGTGATTTAAGATGTACACTTCAGGTCAATTCTATACTGGCTTCACTGGAGTGGCAGTGGGCATAGTCAGGAGAAAATGTGGTACTTTACATAATAATGCTGATGATTAATGGGCCTCTGGACCATAACTCCATATTCTGAGGCACTGATCCTCCTTCTCCACCCTCCTGAAATTTGTGTCTTGACCCTTTCATCTCTTGTTAGCTACCTTTCCAGAGCCGTTCATTAATCAGCACCATTGATCTGATGTGGTCTGTCATATCACATTACTTAAAACACCCATAAGCAAGCATTGGCCTGACTCTGCTCTTTACACAACACACCACCACAGTGTTTCCTTTACAGACGACTTCAATATTATAAACATCCATTTCCCACTGCTCCTTGGTCCTGAAATGTCCTTTTTCTAGGCTGGTTCCCCGCAGGACATTTCTCTCTCTCCCCCTGGCTGTACTTCTTTCTGCTCACAGACACCATCAAACACCTTCAGTATTTCCTGTTTGTTAGGGGCACTCTTACGTCTGACCTGCAAGAAACAATCACAAAATAGCTTTTTCTCTTTGCTTGAGATCTGGTACCACAGCCTTTTGTTACTTCCTCTTAGTGAGTCCTGATCAAGGGGACTTAAATTTTTAGTTAATTGCTATTTATGTTATCCCTGCAATACTCTTTTCCCTGGTATCTTCAGAAGTCTGCTTCCTTGTGCTTTTTGTGTGATCCCTAGTAATGAAAAAATTAAAAGATGAGCTTCTTGTGAGCTTATTTCTGATTATTCTTATTTGCTGTGCTGGCACAGTGCTGTCTGTCACGAGGCAATGGAAAATAAGGGCTTGCTAGTGCCACAGAAGTCAGCATGTCTGATCTTAATCCACATGAATTGATGCTCTCACAATCATGATATATTTTCAGACTGAGCTGTCTAGGCTAAACGCAATTCTTTTTTGGTCACTTTTTCTCTCCAGGAGGAGCTTTTTGGGTGAAATTCTTAAAGCAGCAACAAGGAGAAGATGAGAATGGCAGTGTTAACCATCAACAAATGTGATTCAGGAGTGAGCTTGCTGCATGAAATGGGTTATTCCAGGTGTATTGCACTGTTTCTTTATCAAAAGAAGGTACATCCTCTGACTAGGGCAGACTGCAGCATTTACGCTACATAAACAAGGTCAGGCCACTGGTAGGCCGTTGGCTACTTACAGGTAGATATCCAGCCACAGCATCTTGGGAGATCAAGATGGACTATGGTATAAAAAAGCCTTGCTTTCAACAGGGGCCAGAACTTGTGCCATAGGAAACATAAAAATTTATCAGTATAGGACATGCTGTCAGAAGGCCATAGCATGAATTTTTCACAATAGTCAGGGCTTCATCTAGGAGAGGAAACTGCTCATTTCTGTATTCTACTGGGAATGCTGTATGTCCACTATCAGTAATCGGGGCTGAAACTCCGAAATTAATTTGTTAATAGACTAGACATTTGCAGAAAGACTGTTTAAAAAGGCTGGACTGCTCTAGCCTGGTAAAGGCCAATTTCCCACAAGGCCATCTTTGTAAAAGTACTAGAGAAAAAATATCTCCCTGAAGTCCCAGGGGTACTTACTGAAATCTGGAATAGCAAGGCAGTTTGTAGTAAAGTCTAAATCCCACTTTTTGTCTCACAAACCCTCCATTACTTGTCCGTATCTGTTTCTTTTTGCCTTCTTTCACGGCCTTTTATCTGATACTATAGAATTTCACTTCCCTTAAGTTGAAATTATTTTCTTAAGTTTGAATTTGGCACTTGGAATAGACATTTCCCAGGTCTTACTTTCATCTGTTGATTATTCTGATATTTCTTTCTATTTGCAAGCAGTGTTCTCGATGCAGCAGCTAACCATACCTAAGAGCGAAGGTCCAAAAGGATAACTCTTCTCCCACTGACTTTCCTTTCCACTCCCCATGCTGAATGGTCCCTCCTACCCTGGGCAGCGGTACAAGGTGTCAACCCTGAACTTTTGCAAAAGTTCTCTCTCATTTCAGATGTAAATCGGAGTGCTGCCTATCTTCCACTAATGAAGATCTCATAATGCTTAGTGTGTTGGGTGTATAAACCTCACACTTGCAGAAAACCCAAGCAGAGTGTATGTCGCTCTCTTGGCTGCACCTCGCGTTCAGCAGAGCTGTGTAAAGCAACGTTAGGCAATGTTAAGCATCTCTTCAGACTTTGTGCACCTGATTTGAAACGGTGAAGATAACTGGTACCTGGAAGAGGGAACTACATGTCAGTAGTTGGTAGGCTTAACCAGACCAGAAGCAGATCACCAAAAGCCCTGATGTAACACTCAGCTAAACATTCAAATTAATGATAAAACTGACGATGCCAGACTGAACCATGACAGCGTCTCAGACAGTGAGTTAGCTTTTCACAAGCAGTAAAGAGAAGAAACAGTATCGTACATATAGATAGATATACCACATATGGTAACGATATATATATATATGGATGTCTGTATAGCTATATACACACTTTTTATTTTAAAATTACCTTATTCTACCAAAATACTGCTGGGTATAGCAACAGAGAATTCTCTATATTCTTACTATGGAGCCTTTACAATCATATCTCAACGCTGAACAAACCCACGTAGTTTTCAAAGGAATTCATTAAAGTGGGGTATGACTGAGGCAAATACATAAAGTCATTATTTTATTGATGCTGGTGTCAAATGTGGAGTAAATCTTCTGCTCTCAGTGGAAGTGCACCTACATAAGCTTTCCAGGGAACAGACTGATTGGTGGGTAGTGCTTATACACTGCTAGCGTTGTTGAGTCTTGAGCCCTAGTTTTCTACAGAAATTTAGTATTAATAGAAGCAGTTTGAGAGTGTAAACAGCCTCAGGCATTCGAGTGCTGATGCTGTATGTTACAAGGCATCAACTTTGTAGTAAGAAACTCAAAAGGTTCGTGGGCGTGGAGCAAGGTAAGAGGTTAAGGTTTTGAAGCCATGAACGCTGAAGATGGCCAGTGCATTCAGAGTACTGCCTTGTTACCAGCAAGGTGGCACTTGGACAACATGACGCTGCCTTGCTACCTTAAGCAAGGCTCTCACAGAACCAAAGGTATAGTTGTGCTGCAATTACTACCCATGTTTCTGCCACTGAAATACGAGTTGCCATCACTGCAATCACCAGGGATGAAGAAAATGTGTAGAAATTAAACTGTTACAGTAATATATCTGCCTAAGCTACTGCTTTGGCTAGATGAGCCAGATTAGCTCATGACAGATGAGCTTCATGAACATTTCATTGCCAAGGAACCCTGTCAAAATATTGGTGATTTCTTCGAATCTGTTCAACATCATGGAGATGTCAAATGAAATCTGAAAGGACATTATTTTTCAGGAAGAACAAAAACAATGAAAGCATATGAAGAGAATGAGCTGAGTTTTTCCTCCTCCCCTACACATTGCTTTGGTTTCATTGCATGCTGTCCTTGCAAATACTTTGGCATAAACCCTGAAACCCTTAGTCCCGTAGATCTTGATGAATTGAAGAAAGTACTGAATGTCCTCAAAGAACAGATTTCTATGTTTCAGCAACCAGGTTTGCAAACTGATAATGCATTTCTACCCAGATGCAGGGACTATATAATCCCAACACATAACACGATTTAATGAAGATTTACACTACTGGCACTGGTTCTGTCACTCCCTCCTGGTCACAATGGTACAGCACTTGATGCATCAATGTCTGTCCACCAAACCTGTAGTTCTTAGGCTGAAAGCTGATCTCAGTCACAAGCCTGAAGTACATTGTTATGAGTACGGAAGATAATGTACAATGGTAACTGATAATTTTTTTCCTGGTTTTTGTTTTTTGTTTGTGTTTTTTTTTTCCCCAGCTCGTTGCTTGCAGAAACTATGAGATACTGTTTACATTTGTTTGAGCTACAATTCCATGTAGGACAATGGAATACCACCAGCTATAAATTTCAATGGATTTGATCCAGCTGTCACAGAACCACCGCCCTCAAGGTAAACTAGGAAATGAAACTTCCACTCATACATCTGGCTTTCTCAAGCACCAAGAGCCAGGTTATCAAACAGATACACAGAAAAATTGAACACCCTCCTCCCCTCTGCAAAAATCTTAGCATAGTCTTGATGGAATTCCTCCCTCTCACTGAGCTTTTATTATGTGACTTGTTTTATAAGGAGAGGAAGAAACTTGCAGGATTTTTACTTGCCTTTACTAGAGGAAGATTTATATTAAAAATCATTGCACGCATTCTGAGGGGCCAGGCCTGAGACAAGGAATCTTTTCCTTAAGTTTTAAGATTTGTAACACCCCTGCCCGAATGCTAAGTTAAACAATCACATTACTGACAGTCAGGAAATACACTCAAACGATTTTGAATATTCTTTTGCTTTGTTTTGGATGACTGTCTCCTGTTTCTGAAGATCTCCCTTGCCAGTCAATCATTAAAGAGTCGGTAACCAACACAGTGAAAAGACCAGGTAAAAAGCACCACGAGCATGTTTTCCCATACCATTCTTCCCCTGTGCTCGCTGCCTCTGGCCTCGAACTGCACAAATGAAAGCTTGTTTGATTTATGTCAAAAACTATATATAAAATATCACACAGGATCCACGGAGAAACAGAGTCACTCTGGGCTTTGGTTTCATTATCCATTGAGGAATAACTGACTACAGCCTTGGAGTACGTAGAACTGATCAAAGCGTTTGCTTCCTCACAAGCAAAGAGAAACCCACTGTAGATTTACTGTTTCACGCTTCAGTGCCAAAACACAATGGAAAAAGTTCTAGATGAGCATGTGAATTATTCTAAAACATTGTTCAATCAAATCTGATGGCTATGCACATTTGTGAAACTCATCATTTGAAATGTCAAGTCACTGACAGCAATGTGTCCTGAGGTGTGAGGTATATTTGTGATAATTATTTGCTTTTTAAAGTTATGTATCATCTGCATCAAAACAGAATTTTCCTTAAGTGTGCCTGATATGTAGAGATGTCAGTGCCAGCTGCATTATTCAGATCGGGGTTTTAAATACCCTGTGCCAGAAAAGCACAGAATCAGGATATGACTACAATGCCATTTTTAAGGCACTGTAAATTATTTTTCACTTTTCTCCTAAAACTGTATGCAGTGTGGCTGATGGAGAATGATTACTAACATTAATAGTAGCCAAAGTGATTTCTACTCTGTACAGTATATAAATACAGCATGATGCATTAAGGAAAGTAACAGAACAATAATTGTTATTCTTGATCCAGTATTAGCGAATGAGAAACTCTTGGGATTTATCGCAATTCAGTATTCAGCTCCCTTCTGTGGCTCTCAGAGGCTATTTCTCTGGTCATTTCAAAACTTTCTTGAATGAAACTGAAGGCAGTTGGCTCTGTTGCTGGGTAAGTTCTGCTAACGTAGGAGGGCTGTCTCCTGAGTGCTAAAAAGACCATTTCCAAATCTTCAGCATCTTCTTCCTTGACAGCATAAGTTACTACGCAGAATGGTTTAGATGATGCTGAAATGAAATTTTACAGGAGATCCACAGTCTTCCAAGAAGGGACATGGTATGGAATGGCAGTGACTTGAGGGGACCTGATAGCAACTTCCCCACCTTTTATTTCTGGAAGGTGACACCCTACAAATAAGCACCCACCAGTGTTCACTTCAGTATCCTGAACATAACCCTTTTTCCTATCAGGAAAGAAATTCTGTGAGGAGGAGATTGGATCTTTGACTGCAGACAATCTGGGAGCTACCTTGCTCCCGATAACTCCCAACAGAAACTGTTGTAAGAAAATGGCCCAGATGAACAAAATTACGAAGGCGCTTGCGGATATTCTGCTCCCTGCCACAACCGGCATGAAGTACCGTAAGAGATGGATCAGGAATCTTAGCTGTAGGGGAGCTCAGAGCTATTCTAGTTCAATCAGATTTCACCATTTGCTCTAATGAAGAGCGCTGGCAGAAGTTCAAAGCTACTCCAGGTCTCGACTCTCCCTCCACATTACTATAAAAATGACTGTAGAAGTGTTAACTGCAGAGGAGCCAAAAGTTGTTTTGGTTCCAGCCTTTCCCAGCAGGAGTAACTGAGAAAATAGAGTAGGAGTGCTAGTTCTGCTCACAGCTCCCTCAGCCTCCTGCAGAACACCAGAGACATTGCTGGGAACAGGGCAGAGTGTGCCCAGCATTGTCCCCCCTCGCAGCTCCAGCAGCCTCAGCTGCTCCCTGCAAACGCCACCGATACAGATGCACCTGCTCAGTAACTCCAGAAGTCTTTGGAATTAGCATCAACCTCCGTTGCCGATAACCCAACGGCTGTTTGAGAGGCAGAAGGTATCAGGAGGATGGCTGTGTTCAGCCAGCATTGATTTCTTCAGCCTTTTGTCTGTGTCTGCTTTCTGTCTCGTTTGAAGGTGGTTACTGTTACTACAAGTAGCATGAATCATGTCTCTGTTAAAAAACAGAGCTTCAATTGTCTTACATAACCCCCGGTAACTGCATGTCTAATAATAGCAAACCATTTCCAGGTAGGGAATCTGTCTGTGTCCCAGACCCAGACATGCACACGTGCACACACACACACATATTCATATTACTTTTTACACCTCACTTCTGGGAAGGATTGAGCTTTTAACATGCAATATGACAGTTCTGAGCTGCAGGACCTGGCAGTTATTATTTTAAAATGCCATTTTTCACTTATTGCTTTGAGAAGCCAGGCTGGTACATGCGAACTGATCATAGCCCAAGCAGCAAAAGGGAGTGAAAAAAAACGACAGCACTGTTTGGTTTTGAGAGAGCACTGGATGGCAAAGGCCATGGTTAGATCCTGACTTTCTAGATGCGAACTTCCCTTCCATCTCTTAGAAAAGGCCCATGTTCTGATAAAGTTGGTACTTCTCATAGTACCCTTATTTTTTTCCACTCCTCAGTTTCCCCGTGGAAAAGTGAAGGATAACCTGTAACCCTCTCATTACTGCAAGGCTAACAGACACTGATGCAAATCAATGATAAGGTCTTCAAATGAAACTTCTTTATAAATTGAAAATATTCTTTCTATTGTAACCCATAAATGGTCCACAGAAAGAAAGAGGTTTTGTAGATTACTTTGGTGTCACAAGAATTCTGAACTTTCATTCAGTAGGAGGTCAAGGAAGAAATTCTTGCCAGTAATGTTGCTGCTGTTCTGGGAGATACTGAAATGCCTATCCTTTTGCCAAACAAGAAAAAAATCTTGCTGCAGAAAATCATGCCAGCAGGTCCATCAACTTCAGTATCCTGATTCTGGTTAATAACAAACACAGGACTCTTCAAAGGGAGAGAATCACAGAGTATCTCAAGTTAGAAGGGACCCATAAGGATCACAGAGTCCAACTCCCTGCTCCTTGCATGACTACCTAAAACTAAACCATATGACTGAGAGCATCGTCCAGACACTCCTTGAACTCTGAGGCTTGGTGCTGTGACCACTTCCCTGAGGAGTCTGAGCATACCTGAGCATCTAAGCTTGAATTATACGCTATTAGCAACATAAGAGCCAGACTTCAGCCATTCCGAAGTTCTGTATTCTCTTGGTTTAGGAGATGGATTGGAGCCAGGGATTTGGAAAGTCAATTGGACTTCTGGATCTGTTCAGCTTTGAGAGTTCAGTTTATGTTCATCTCTTCACGTTGTGGGAATGTAATAAACAGGTAAAAACTTAACTGATGACATAACAAAAAATGTACTCCTTCAGCTTTTATTTCTAAACCTATTGTCTTTCTCTGCTCAGATAATCTTTCTTGAAAGTTTGTTGGAAGTACTTGAAAACAATAAAGCTTAGTGGATCAGATGTCAGGCTCTGGTTCTATGCCTACTCCTGACCAAGGCATACCATATACCCAGGCAGTATCTTTGGAGGAATTGTTACTTGCCTATTTCTCAGGATCTACGGACAATAACTGACAATTTGGTGTTGTTATTATGGGATCAAGCACCTTACTTATTTATGAGTCCTTGGATCCACAAATCACCTTACAGTAAAATCAGAACTGAACTAAACCTAAATTGTGTTTGATCTCACAAACTGACTGGTCTGGTCAACATTGCAGGCTGGCTTTCATGGATGCTCTCCCACCAAGTTAGTCCATAATACTCCTATCATTTCAGGCAGATTTCTTGGCATACAACAGGGAAAAAAATGGACTGGTATGTTTATTTGTTTTTGTTATCAAATAAAAGCCTATGGTTCAGCAGCAATAAACCTATTGTTAGAAGTCCAAAGACCCAAGCAAGTGAAAAAACCAAATCAAACAAGAAACCTGCTAAGTTGTAAACTGTAGTTTATCAGTACCATGCAGTCATGAGCTGACTGTGTTACTGCCCTAGGGTAAGAAGTTCTTGCCTTTTCTGTAGGAAGTCAAATTAATTTGCCTTCACTGTCTAGTAATCCCCTTGTCAAGCATCAAGAAATCCAGATCATGGCCACTCTATGTTACAATGTACTATTTCGAAAGTTAGAAGAGAGAAAGGAATGGAAACCATAGATCATGCACCACTTGCTGAACTTGCAACATTCCTGCTAGAAAAACAGTATTAGTATTTTAATTGCAGATCATAACACTATGTCCCAGATTCTGGCTAAGCATCTGAAAACGCAACGGATCTTGTGCATCCAGATTATTTTTATTAGGACTAAAACTCCTGCAAGAAACACTTTCACTGGTGGGCCCAGTAAAGGGTTAAACAAAAGTTGGACTCAAGTTTACGAAGCCATCTGAACTGGCTTCAAGTAGACATGAAACATCAATGCATCTGGAAAATGGAGCTTGCAATTGACTTTTCTGTACCATCTGCTCTCAAGAACATTTTCTGCTTGGGAGTTGCATAAGCAATGAAAAAAAAGCACACAAACAACTTCCTGTACCATGTTTTCGGTCACTTGTAACGACGCATTACAAAGCACACCAGCTAAATATGCACAACTGTGCCTCACTCCAGATGACAACATGTATTATATAAGAGCAATGCCTGACAGAAAGACACTTATTTTAAGATATCAAGACACAAAGAACACCCAAGGGGAAATATTCACTGCATGTGAGAGTTGGGGGCAATTGCCAGGGAGACTTTTGCCTCCGTCTCGACAGGCCAAATGCAGTTCAGAAGACAGAAAAATCAAAAAGAGGATTTTTTTCTTGGTTTACAAAGTAAAAAGACAGAACCTGTTGCATCTCCTTCTGCAAAAGGGAGTTTCACTTGTAATGAATGTAAGCTTTTTGTTGTTATTTAATGTCACTTTAACGCATTTCAGATTCAAAATTATTCTTATCCCAAAAGCTTTTAAAAATATCATTTGTTTAGACTTGCTTTGTTTGCCTGTTGGGAAGCCATGGCCTGATTTAATCTCGTAGTGTGGCATTAATAAAACAATATCCACAGGAATCAGAATAGTTTAACCAGAATAAAAATACCTACCTCTCCAAATGGGCCCAAAGCCTTTAAAACACGTATGCACATGTTGGCCTCTTTCTCTTCCCAGTGACTGCACTAATGGCACTGAATCGGAGACACATGGGGAAAGCCCAGCACCCCTGCAAATGCAGGGAACCACTCGTGCAAATGCAGGGAACCACTGAAGGCAAAGGGGGACTGAAGCCCAGACTGAAGCAGGGTGTGCAGCTAAAGGAAAGTAGTTTGCCTCTGCTTTGGTGGAGTTTTGATGCTGAAGTTGAGATTAGCTTCTCTGCTAATGAACAGACTCAGGCTCTCAGCCCATAACCAGGGGATCACTCAGCAGTATAGATCTGACCTGGTTTGGGCACATGATCACATTACTATCAAATTAGCAAGAGTTTATGTTGCTGCAAGAGAACAGACGATATATAATCTAGCCTGAAGTCAGAGTGGCGCAGACAAGTGATACCTGATCTGGCATAAATCCTGGCATATAAAGTTAATCCATTTGTTCTGGACACATTCAAACCAGGATGTGGATTTATCCTAGATCAACACTTCATGTTATATGGCTACAATGTTTTTGATAGCGTATTATAACCCAGATCCACTGTGCCATGAAACCACAGCTTCAGAAACTGTGTCCCAGAGATTTTGCAGGGAAACAACCAATTCTATCCATTTACAGGGTAAATCTGGGGGTGCAAACAGCTCCAGGGGAGACACACTCCCACCCACCTGAGAAGCAGACTGTCCCTGTAAAGACAAGCCATGTAAGAATAAAGGGTTCACCTCCAAATGGCATTTATTACTTCCCACAGGCCAAAAGGACTGAGACCACTGAATTTTCTTCCTACCTTCAAAATACAGAAGCTTTGGTGTTAATATGGGTTTCTCCTAGCTAATGGAACATGTAGTCTAGAATTTCCAAGACTGGATTAGTCTCAGGAGACCAGAGCATCTCCGAGAAAATATCCCGGCCTGTGGCAATGAAGTCTCAGGTTAATGAAAGCTGTTTTAAGATTTCAGCTGAATTAAGCAGGTGCACAGTTCACACAGGTCACCTCTGCATGGGAAGGAACATCAATATGTTTTCTGTACTGTACCTGCAATTCATTAATAGCAGAACCTGGTTCTTATCCTCCTTGCTACAGCATCCTTCCTCTGCCTCCCTTTGCTGCCTAGCCCCCTTCTGGACTCTCCTGCCTTACACCTCCAGCCATTCTAAGGACACTGTATGAAATTCTGTTCATAATTACACTGGCAAGTCTCCTCTGGTTTTCACAGAAGTTACATCCTCATAAATGAGAGCAGAATTTGGCCCTCTGTCTTTTCCAAAGGAAGACTAACGATCAAATAATTTTCTCACATCTCTGTTTGCACTTTCACAGTCTGGTTACATTGATTTGTGTCTCATAAGTAGACATTTCCTTTGTTTGTTACAAATCAATGTTATAGACCTAGGCTGCCTGCACATTTTTCCTTTCCCTCTTACTGTGTGAAAAACAAAGTGCAGCTTCAATTCTTCTTGCTTTATAAATGTGAACTTCCTTGATGAAGCACAAGAGAGAAAAGCAGATAAAATTCCTGCTCTCCCTCAAAAAACAGGAAACGTCTGTGCTTAAATTTCTAATTACAAAGATGCTTTATGGTATGATAAACACCTTTATCATTCCAGTCCTGCCACAGCTTTGTCAACCTAGTTATAATCCTCTCCTCCAGATATTGCAAGATTTCCCATAGCAGCCCACCGTGGTATCACAGACAGCTATGACTTCATGGCATGAGTAAGGAAAAAAAAGAGGCAAAGGTTTTAGTCAGCAGCACTACTGAGCTGCCACACAAATCTCTGGGAAAGAATGGAAAAGAAAAGAGTTTGCAATTGGTGCCTGAAAGGCAATGAGCTTTTTGACTCAAGTATGAAAATACAACAGTGAAGACAGATGGGTATTCTACTACAAATGGATACGCATGATAATAGAAAAGAAGCAGTAAGAAACAGAGCCATCAATCAGCATACACCAAGTGGAAGAAAGTGCAGGTGTAAACGTGGAACATCTCAGTTTGATTTGCCTTTATTAAAAGAGAAAATAAAAAAGTTTAAGAAAGAGCAAAACCAGCCTCAACTCAATCTCATACATTTTAATACTATGAAGAAATTTAGTAAGCGACAGTTCCACCAATTTGATGGAAAACTCATGGCTGCCAAAATAAAAATAGAAATAGATTAGCGCTGGCATCAATAAAAACAATAATCATAATAAGGCTTAAAGGATGTGAGATCAAAAAGGAGAAGAAAAATTTTACAAATATGAAACAAGGCTTGCTACACTGCTGTCACCACCATCAAAGAGCACCCTCAGTGGTCGAAATGGAATTTTATTTAATTTAAGGAGCAGAACTAGAATCAGGAAATCTGGGTCCTACTTAGACCTCTTTTGGGGAATCTATGCTTGGCCTTGAGAATGCTGTGTCAGTGCTCTGTGCTTCAGCTTCTCTGTAAAGCCAATCGAGATAATAACACATTGACTTCACGGGCATTTTATAAAGCTTAATTCATGGGTGTTGAGAAAACACTTTAAGGTCTTTATGTAGGAAATATTACATGGAAGGAAAGACAAAAAGGAATTTGAAGATTGGGAAAGGACTGAAAAAGAGATTCCACAAATCAACCATCCCCTGGAAATCACAGGAAAAGAACAAATAACTTCCTTTTGGGGATTTTATTTCCAAAGGAAGTGGAAAGCTTCCCAGCCAAATGGGCAAAGAAGCTGCTGCTGCAAATAGCTAAAGAATCAGTGAGTAAGTGGCAATGGGGAGCCCGGGCTTCACTGCATGCTTGCACAGCTTCACTCCCTGCTGCACTGCAACCTTGCAACACTGTGTGCACATGCCTAGACCCAGTAAGGTGACACCATGCTGCTGGCCTGATGGGAAGAGAGATGAGGAGAAGTTCAGACTACTTGCATAGCTGTCTATTTGCACAGCCTCTTGCCAGCAGCAGTTCAGGCAAGAAACCGTAACTGTTGCTATAAGGCTTCGGGGACCAACCATTCGGTCTCTGTTCCACCAGGCAACTACCTGCTTTGCTTGTAATTCAAATGGGCCTGGCTTCTAAAACTTTTGAGTATTGTAATAGTAGATATGGTGGAATAGCCCTTAATAGATCAAATCCATAAACTTGGTTAGAAAGAAAGAAAAAGAGACACAAAATAATAACACTAAAATTAAGAGAACTATAAAAAGCAAACCAAAATTATTCTGATTTGATACAACTTTTCCAAACCATTTTACTTAGACGTAAATGACAAACAGAAGATACCAAGCTGCCACCAGTGAGACCTACAGAATCAAATCTGTTCATTGATGTTTTGGTAGCATCCATCATTGTCACAACTCTTGTCTCTAGTAAGAGTTAATGATAAAGAAAGAACTCAAGAGAGCAAACTGCCCAAACTTTGGTTAGCTTACTGAGTAAGAATATAATCTAACAAAAAACGCAAGCAGTGATACATTACCAATTCAAAAGGACTACCACAACCACATTCATCTATATGATGGAGAGAACTCAATGTGCATTTGAACACGGATATATTTATAGCTGCTTGTTTACAGCATATGGTGCCTTCCACTGTATTCTGCATATTTTTCTTATCTTGCACTATCAAAGTTAGAAGATAGTGGAAAGGTATGTATCTTTTTCTTATCTTATCCTGAACAGGCTTCACTAACAAGGACATAAATTGTCTTTTCAATAGCAGGCTGCAATTAGCACAGAGGTCAAGACACTGCAGTTAGCACAAAGGTCCCAGTACTGCAGCTACCCAGGGGGTTCCACACTAGAGCTAAACACGAACCCAAAGCACTCTGGGCATATGGAAATGTATAAGGTTTTTTTTAATGTTTGTATATATGCATGCCAGGCATAAATATTTAAGGAACAGACACCATGATAACATGAGAATGAGGAAAACAATATTGCAAGCATAACAGTGATCAACACATCTAACTGCCAGATGGACAAAATAGGTTTACCTGGTGGTGAGCACTGTGGAAAGAAATGAAGTCTTGCCTTTTACATTTCATGCATTTTAAGATGCTGCTCAGATTATTTGTTTACTTTAACCTGACGTCAGTTCTGTTGACAGTCAGTGCTAAAGCAAAATTTGTACTGGAATACAAACACCATCAAAAATTCCAAGGTATCTCAACATGGCATGGTGGTTTTTTTTTTGTTCTTTTTATATAGTTGTAAGGATAAACATCAAAAGCTGAAACATCTGCATTCAAGTCACCCAAAGACGGGGGAAGAAGTGCCCAGACCATGCATTTTGCTGCAGATGCATGCTACTTTAAAACCGAGTCTCATGAAGACTCATTACAGGACAATATGATTGCTTGCCCTAACATTTTTGAAGAAACCTTGGAAGGACTTAGATACCTAAAGGTGAGTGCCAGCATTTGCTACATATTGGACCGAGCAGCCTCCAAATCTCAGCCCACAGGATTGGCTCCGAATGCAGGCGGAGCTGAACTGTTAGCTGCAGTATCCACAACACACGTACCATGAAGAGATTATACTGAGTTTTGTGACAACTACACTTTAGGAGAAAGAGGGAGCAGAGGGGCTGAAGGAGCCTGAAAGGGAAATGAATAAATTCAGATCAATGGAACAGGCCTGGAGGCTGCTGAAGAGGCTCTTTTAAGAGCCACAGATGATGGCCACAGTCTAGACCGAACACACACAGAGAGAAAAGTCAAGACAAATCAGCACCATTAAAAGCTAAGTAATCACATCACATAACAGCAAGATGCAGCAATAGTCTCTCTGTCTCTGCTCTGAGGTGAAATCACCTGGAATGTGACATTTGTTTCTGGGCACCTCCTCATCAGAGTGATTGGAGAAAGTTCAGAGAAGAGCCACATAAACGACCAGGGTGGTGGAAAGACTGAGCTATTAGGAAAAGTAATGAAGAGCTACATCTGCATCGCCCAGTTACATGCCAATGACTAGCAGACGAAGGGAAAGGCATGAAAACAGGCTGCGTATAATTGAAAAGTGAAAATGCCAAAAAAGAAGGGGGGGGGCGGGGGGGAAGGAAAGAAGAGAGGGTAGCTAATAATAAAAAGGTGTATAGATGAAATCAAGACCAGTAACATACAGTGGAAATTACAGGGAGCAAAACACAGTGTAAGCCTGAAGATTGATCTCCTTAGGGAAGGAACTGAAGGTTGACTGTGTATTTAGAACTGCCCTAGACAAAACACCAGCCATGTGATGCACACACCATCCTTCACTGGCCCTGGGGAATGGGCTGAGCAGGTCTTGATTGTTTTTCCAGTTTGATGACTCCAAGGTACACTGTGTTTTTCTGGCCTAAAAACCATCCGTAAAAATATGGAAACCCATGAAACACACTTTGGCAGGTTAGGCGATGATTAACCAGAAGGAGTTGTATGTGAAGAAAGGAGTAAAACAGCAAGGAGCAAAACCTAGTGGGTTGAGGAAATGGCTCTTTTAGCATCAGCTGGTACAACGAGGATCAGCCACAGAGCAGAGGGGATAATCCGCTGCATATAAAGAGAGCAGTATGTATGGATCAGGCAACATGATGTGACAATGGAGTTGGGGAAATGACTTTAACGGATACATGACCTCGTGAACCATGAGTCGGCCAGCTAGTCTATGGAAAGTTTAAATGCTTGCATCACAAATCCGGAAACCTGACTGTGCAAAAAGGGAGCTAGTCTCTCTCTGTAAAGCATCCTAAGAAAGTCAATGACAAAGTGAGCCTTGCACTCTTCCATACTATCGAACCGTGGATACAAGCCTATAAAAGAAAAAAATACTACTTCCCACACTTGAGTAATAAAACACTACAAAACGCTGCACACACAGACAAAAAGTATCACAGATCCATGCAGGGGGTGGCAGTGGAGGGAGCACACGTGTCTGTACATGATGAAATGAAATGCTACTGTCACTTCCCAACCACAACCCCCCAGCAGCAAAGGAGTGCAGACAAGAAAACCACCAGCTAAACCTGAGACATAAAAGTTGTTACATAAAGCAACCCAGATCCTGACTGATTTCAGCCTGCACTGGAAATAATCCTTAGCTTTTTAACTGGAAAATACAGAACTTAGGGGTGAGAAGCAAAAGGAAGGTAGAGGCAGAGGAATAAACTTATTTTGACTGACAGTTTTCAGCAAGAAGGACAAGCTCTGTCTTTACAGCAGCAGTGTTATCAAATAGAAAAATTATGTTAGTGGTATATTTGAGTGGCATCTGTTACTCTTTTTATATTTTGGGGGACCAAGGGGAAAAAAGCCAGCCTTCTTTGGACCGGAGACACAACTGATTTAACTCCCCTGTGGCGTTACATCGGAGGGGCTACTTCAGATTTGGTGCTGCCACGTAGCCCTGACAATGCAGCACCTTCCTGACACTGGTAGCTCAGCTTGAGGTCTTACGAGTACAGCTCTGCTGCCTGTGGGATCCTTCTATGATGTGAAGGAAAAACATCTCAGGAAGTTTCAGGTGACATTATACCAAGCTCCTCTTTGCCTCTGAGTTGTTCTGCTAATCTTCCTCACTGGACATCCAGAAGACTCTTTCCCTTTGCTCTACCTTCAGGAGCACAACTTCAAATTCAGCATTAAAATACACCTTTGGAGAAGCGGAGCTGTTTGTACCAGCAACAAGGCTTCCTGCACAAAATGGTAAACAAAAATGCAGTACTGATTACTTTGCAAATCATGCCCTGAGGCTGAAGGTCCAATGAAGCAGTCATTTCAGAAGCATTATCAGATAAGGAATTCTCATTACTCCCCAGGCCACTGCAAAAAATTACTCCCCGATCCCTGCAAAAATCCATGATTTAAAGAAAGATTGGTTGTCTCTGTTCATAGCCCAACTTCACAAACAGCTGTGCTGGCACAAGTGGGGGAGTTGTGCAACGTGTTGGCAAACCTGAGCAGCCAAAGAGGGAAATTAGATCGACTGGTTTGGTCCCTGAAGCCCATCTATCGACAAACCACAGCCTGTGCACCTTATTACCTTTCTGCAGTTCCCTGCTAACTAATGGGATGTACCTGTCCATCTGCAGAGCCAAATATAGCTTCTTTTGAGAGAACAGAAAGGAATCCCTGCTGAGCCTGACAGAAGACAAGCCCACCGCGTGTCTGCCTGGTGCTGTGGAGTCCTGCGACAAAGGTGGCCTGAGGCTGCCTGTTTATTTTCCAGCTGATGTACATTGATAAGTTGACCTCTACGCTTACAAGATCCGTATAATATTTCCTTGCTTACCTCAGCTTCTGCAGGCCCCGTATCCTAAAACCCCATGGACGTCACAGAGGACTTTCCAAGCAGCTGACAGACAAAACACTTCTGACAGCCATTCTGGCTAGGATAACACTTAAATATGAGGAGGAAATACAATGCTGCTCACTCCCCCAAATGCAAGCTAATTTTAAAGTTAATACTGTAAGTCCTTATAGGCAGGATGTTTTAATTACCTTCAGCCTGTCCAAACCAGCACTCCTGGCCCTATGGGTACTGCTGATACGACTGACAGCTGATAGCTTTTCTAAACACCAGGCACAACATTGCAGTCACTAGTGACTCAAACTGCCTAAAATGGTGTGATTTTTTATCACTTTGACAATACTTATGACAACTCTCTTTAAGCATAAAGGGATTTTTTAATTTTGCTACAGTTTATAAAATAAGCCTACCTAAAAATCTGATGTCTGTATGTAAACTGGTGTTTAAAAATCACATACAAAGAACAGTCTGATTTTGCCTCATACCAACATTAGAAAAGGTCTCTCAGCTGACAGAAACCAGCTTGGCCCTCTTTTTCTCAGTTTACACAGCCTCCCACTCAGCTCACTCTCCCACTCTCCCTTTTCCCCAACACCTGGGAAAACAGATAGGTCTCCCCTCCCTCCTATAACAATCTTTTACTTCTTCTGAGGAAGGTATGCCAATGTGGTAACCAGTGAGACTGGGCATGCAAGAGAACCAATGGCTAAGCTGATCGGGTTAATTGAGCTGTGAAGAGACCAAACCCCATAAAGCCCCTCAAAGGCAAAAAGCATCTCCTAGATTATGCCTGGAATGACCTGGAAGTCAGTGTCATCCAGAGAGTGCTAATATATTAAATTCCACGGCAGAAGAGAATTTTCTTGCTCTGAACTTGCTCTGTATATGAGCTGACGTTTTAAAATCATCCCCATAGAGATAATCGTAGTAGGATCCACAACAAGAAAGATCTTATTACAATTCCACACCAAATACTAATGTAAACACCACCATGCTTCTATATTCAGAAAGCACCTACATCTCTGACAAGTCTTCCAAGATTTCTCAGGCCAGAACAACAAAAGCTGGTCAAATGCAAGCAGGTCTTAATTTCCAAATACAGGTACCTTAACACCCAAAGGGCGTATTAGGATTTTTTCTGGGTCATAAAGTATTAGGTACTAGAATACCGGATCTCTAGTTTATGTCAAATTCAGCTCCTGCCAAAATAAGAGATGCTGGCGGATCCAAATGGAAGGCCAGGACATTTCAAGAAACTCTTTGGGTACCATCAGACCTGGCCAGCTATGACCCATAAAGATGCTTTTTCAGGTGGAAGCAATCAGCATGGCTCTACCCAATGTGAACTGTGGTCCTGTGTTCTCCTACAGTCCCTTTAGCAGAGGTCTGCACGCCCTCCCCTGTGCATCTGACCTGCATACTGTCGGCGTAGGTGCACCTACTGCTGGTGCAACAGATGTTAAAGCAGGAAAACCTGACTCCCGGAGCAGAGGGATTAATGGGGCATTAACATTAAGGCCCCAGTTGTGGCCATTTAAATGCTAACAGCTTTAAGTAAGTCATTCAAAACACAAGCTTGCTGTGTGAGCCACTAGAACTTAATTATAGAACATTTGGGGCCAAAACTTGCCCCAGGATATGCATGAAGTCATCTTGATGATGCTAATGGAAACCCATGTGCTATATATTAGAAAAGCAACTGGTTCTAAAAAGGGCTATTTTAAAGCAGAACGTAACAGGTTAGCTTCTGCTGAACAGTCCTTTCACTATTTACATTTACAAAAATTAATCACGTCACAGATGCTCAGAGTCATCAGCTGGGCTCCGATTTAAATTCTTCACTAGCATTCCCAGAAAATCCGTTAAAGAAAAGCTTCGTTTTAAAGCCTACCATGTTGAGTTAATGTTCTGTTAAATCTGGCAGACTTTGTCCATGGTTCTTTATTGACCCTTGTTGTAATTCTCCTTTTGACACTCTTCTGATGCACTTTTTCCCATCCAAAGTGTATTTCATGGTCCAGAAATGTTTTTTTGACTGAGCAGAGTGTATTTTCACCTCCTCTTCACCTCCCAGAGCAGTATTTCAGGGCCCATCCGGAGGCGTGCCGTTAAACCTATGCCATTAAAGCACGCACACGGCTCCCCTCGCATCGCAGCTAACAGATCTGTTAGACTCCAAGTCTGCTGGGCAGCTGCAGGTAAACACAGCTTTTGTTTTAGCAGCTCAGTTACAGCGAAGTGAGCATCTGCCCTGGCTGTACACAATAAACCTTCTATTTCAGAGGAGTATAATTGTCATTGCATTTCGTTGTCCTTTGAAATGTGGAGCAAGAAGCTTCAGCCTGAGGGTCCACTGCAGTCTTCAGGACATTGAAAAATCCCGTATCCTTCGCTGCTTACTACCGTATGCAATTATTGGTATCTGTGTAAAATGAAAGGGAAATATCTCGCTGCCTAAAGCCTCAAATGATCCACTTGGCATGGGGTTCATATGCAAGAGGCAAACCAGTAGAAATTCAGTGTCGCTACCTGGCTACGGTACCTGCTATATGTGATATACTGAGCAAAACTCTGCTGTCACTTGAAAGATTTTCCTATTCCTGTTGACAGGTTAGGGGGCTCTAGAGAGGTGTCTGGTCAGACTCTAGTTTTCAGCTCTAATGAACCTTTCTGTGAAGCGGGAGCTGAGCTGGCTCCACTTACCACTTCTCTGGTAAGACTTTCACTTGTGGAAGTTATGAGCCTATTCACTCACATCCAGCCCCTTGTTTCCCCCCCAAAAGACTTCTATATCACTGTTTCTTCAGGGAATGCATTAGTACTTCTGCTTTATGTCTCCGTGAATGGCACAGATGCGACTGTGAAAGGAAATCTGTGGTGAAATTCAAGATAGGAATGGAGCATGTATGTTTTCAGAAGAGAGTTTCCACAGCATGAAGACTGCAAAGTAATCGGCAACTGACCCAAAACCTTAGAATGGGCAATCTGAGGCAACTTCATCTACGTAAAGTTACCTATAGCATGTAGGGAACATATACATACACACATACAGGCTTTTGAGAAAAGATACCTGACCTCTTGGTACACACCGATATTGCGCAGTATATGCAATAGTGTTTGACGAAGTGTTTGTGGCCCATGTTAACTTTGATTTGTAGGGCTTTAAGTCATGCCGCTCATGCTAATGTTACTGTATGCTGCTATGAATACAGAGAAGAATTTTTAAGACAGCTCAGTGCGTTACACTTGAAATTCTCATTTTATTTCAATGTAAATTGTGTGTTTAATCTCTTTGGAAGGTTTCAAAGATCCTATCCATATCTTCTGGGGAGTCTCATGAAAGGATACAGTATAAATTATACCTACAGATTTCATTGTGTTCCTCCCTTTTCCACACATTGCTTTCTGACTGTCCCTTTATCGGCTTTTTTTTTGGGGGGTCTCTCTTTACTCATTTCTAGTCATTTCCTTAGCCTGCCACTTGTTTTCTGCTTTCAGATACACATTTTGTAATACCCTCTAATATACATCTTTCTACTGCTGTTCCTACATACCTATCCTGGCACCATCAATGTCCCATGCCACCACAGAACCTGGGCTGTAATTTGTGTGGTCACCTTTACCTTGCCTTATTAAGATACATCCCCTCTGTCTCGCACCCTCACCTTTTGTTAACTCTGATTTCCTACCCTCTTCAGTTCCTACCACTCCAGAAAAGGCAGGAGGGGGAACGAAGTGCTTGCGGAGGCAGCGTTGGCTGTCACAGATTGATTGACAATGAGTGCGGTGCCTGCAAGTGCCGAGATGCCGCAGTTTGCAGAGTGAAGTGAGACCTTGGTGCCCGGTACTCCCTCCGTGACTGAACAGACATTTTGAGTGTGGCTGCCGATCACTGTTAGCCCAGTGACTCCCTGCATTCTCCTCACTTTCTTCTCCCAAGCTGTCAGACTGGCAAGGCTCAGGAGAAATCACAGGTTTCCTAATTGCATTTGTGCCTGAACAGAGAGAAGACTTAAATACAGGCTGGTCAGATCTGTACAGATGATGGAGAACGTTTTGCTCCGTTCTGCACTAGTGTGGGCTCTTCGATTCCTTGTTCCTGGGGACAGAAAGATAAACTGTGGCTTTGTATGGATGGGAAGATGACAAAAAGAATGGAGAGAACAGGAAACTCATTACATTTATCTGCGCAAACATTTTGTCAAATGATTCCTGCTATTTCATGTACCGAGTCCCCTCCATGGGCGCATCTATGCTGCATGGCTCTACCTTGGATTTATAGAAAAAGCTTGTTCCTTTATCTACACAGTCAGAATAGAGCCCTTTATTGGCGCTGATCAGTCTGTTCATCCTCTTCTGACTGCTCCTTGCTCTGAGGCAAGGCACCTTGCACTGCTTTCGATGGCTATTTAAGCGCTGAGTAGGCTTTGGCAGCGAGGCAATCCAGAGAGATGCGCAGCAGTGTGAATCCGACTCAGAAGTGGGTAAGTTTTCCTTTGACTGCACAGTAAAGACTCATCTTTCAAGAGGTCATTTTCTAGTCAAACTAAACATGAATGTTGACCAAATCGAGTTGGCACAGCGACTCTTGGGAATCCCTGTGCCTTCAATGACCTGAGACAAAGCAGGAGGCACAGACAGGCCTCCTCCCAGGTTATGGGTGGCTCTATGGGCAGCCTGAGTTTACTTAGCTCTGTGGCTCACAATTACTGAAATAACAACAAGTTGCTTTCTTCTTTTTTATCGCAAAGTCTCACGGGAAGCTTATTTTGCATACAGTGACTCAGAAAGCTGCCTGCTAAGCTGCACGTACTGTATGTCTGTCTGGAACAAGTCAGAGTAATTTGTCCTCTTGTTTACAGCAGCCTATTTATAACAGTACAGAGATGACCCAAGGATACACCAAGTCTCCCCTCCAAACACCCAGAAAGGGGTTTTTCACCCTCATCACAAAGCCACGAATACTATAGCTC
This sequence comes from Falco biarmicus, assembly GCF_023638135.1. NCBI lineage: Eukaryota > Metazoa > Chordata > Aves > Falconiformes > Falconidae > Falco > Falco biarmicus. The sequence continues at coordinate 86,416,397 of NC_079292.1, forward strand.
CCTCAACTCCTCCTTCCAGTGAAGATGATCTCCAAGGGCAACGGGCAGCGGGGTGGGTTAGAACAGGCTTTGATGAAATACATCAGCAAGAACGTTTGTTGTGTCATGATCACAGCAAGAATCCACCTGCCCCAAGACGATACCAGGCCCCAAAGATGGAGGGCAAGCGTCCTTGAATACCTAAGGATTTGGTATCCACTGTTAATGTTTTCCCCAGCAATAAGCTGTTTGCAAAGGGTAATGTCCTGAAGGGTGCAGGCAGACGATTTGCGTCTTTCAGGATTTTTGTTTAATGGCTTTCAATACTCAAAACTGTTAGAACAAGACCTATAAAGCCACAACCTTTCTCAGTCAGACCATTTCACCTCTTAACAGCCGCTTCAGAAAACACCGTATGTCATGTATGTAGAAGTGATAGGTGTGTAATGAATCATACATGTGTATTCTAAATTAATTTCTCACAGGAGTAGTTTTAATTGTCCTACATTAGCATCTCCTGCTGGCTAACATTTCACCCCAAGAATTAGATTAACAATTCTCCAACCTTCAAACAACTGCTTCTTCCCAGAAAAGGAAACAGGTTTTCCCCTCTCTGTTACAGATATAACAAGCCTCCTTAGAACGGCAGAAGCCTAAGGTCCAGTCTTTATCCAGAATTATGTCTTTACATTCATGTGCCATTTCTATTTTGTATTAGAAGAAAGGCAATATCAGTGCTTTGGAAAAGAGAGCAGGTTTCTTAATCAGACATGTCATGCTTATTTTTGACCCTACTACTAGACTGAAATTACTGACTATATGGACGCATTTCACATACTTCATATATAAACATGTATGTCTGCACAGACACACGCACACCAAACTCCAACAGTTATACATATTCATGCACGCATATGTGTAAACAACTATTTAATTTTATTTTTACATATGTGTATTTACAAGCATGTTTGTATATATACTTATACATACATACATAGATTTACATACATAAATTGTAAGCATTTTACACTCAAAACACTTCCTAAAGTTTGAGCAGTCTCTTTTGTGATATATGAAGTATTTGGCTGAAGATGAAGGGACAAGGTCAATTACTCCTGTACTTACAAAAAAGAGACCCACCATGCCTAAGGCTTACCAAAATTATTCCTCTGTAATATATATATATCATTAAAGAACACAAAACCTTCTCCCTGCACCACCTTTCATTTGGGCTGTGCAGCACCACTTGGAAATGGAGGTTATGAATGTCCCAAGCTCATGCCAATAAAATTATCTGTATCATATCATGAATATGTTTGCCATTCCTACCACAGCACTCTCCCTAAGAGGAGCTGGAGCAGGCAATGATTCTTCTGCCTTTGCTCACAAGCTCTCCACGTTGCAATTTCCAGTATCACAAGCTTCTTAACACTTACAAAGAACACAACCTCTTCCCCTGCTCCCTAATTACTTTTTCTTCTTTCTTTCCCTTTTTAGATCTTAACAGTAGCATGAATTTTTTTCTTTCCCTAAATGTGGAATATCTGACCGTAAACTAAACTGGTCCAACATTCCTGAATGGCAATTTTGATTCCTGGAGCAATGACAAATACAAGGTGTGAATTTTGCAATTCATGATGATAAGTAAAAAGAGAATTCTGTATCTAAGCAAGACAAATCCTTCCATTTTCAAAGGGGATATGAGAACAGGGTTAGAGGCAGCTTGTAAGGTCCTGCGAGATCAGCAACACTTATTTATAGCAGTACTATGTATAAAAAAGCCATATATGTAATTTTCATATTATTCTAAAATCTGTTTCCAGCTATCCCCTATCTCTAAGGCTGGTCATGAAGGATTGGTAGAGTTGACTGAACAAGTGATTCAGAATGGAAAAATGTACCCCTTTTTTATTTTTGGTACCCGTCTTAATTTTTTCAAATTATGTTGTTATTCAGTTGCATGAGCTGAACAGCCCAGCTAAATGGTATATATCCCTTTGGCAATGTATGATGGATTCCTTTTTTTACCATTCGTTATTTATACTGTGCGCCTGGTCATCTAAGTCATACGCTTCCTGGTTTTAACCGAATGACAAACTTTTCAAGCAGGAGGATAGATTCCAAATGATGCATAAGTACTCATAACCACAAAAGTCTTCACCTGAACATTTCTGAATTGTTAATTAGGAGAGAAATATGGCAGAAAACCCCAGAATCCAGACAAGTATGTGCAGATGCCATTTTGTGGTGTTTTGCCAGGCCTAACATTAAAGACTCATAATACAAATAAGTTAAATAAGGGACTCCTAACATTTTTGTAAATGGTTTTACTTTACAAAGAATTGCACGTAATGAATTAAGAGAGTGATACAGAGTGGGATTAAGGCTTTGCAATATTCATATGGGAAGATTTATGTCACTAACTTATCGTAGACATTTTACTTTCAAGGAAAGTGATCCTCCCAAACTTCCAAGATGTTATGCCAGGCGTCAGACATTCTCCAGCCACATCACAGCAGCGAGAACAGAAACCTTCCTACTAATTACTCAGTTTAGCCTGTGGCTGCATTTTGTTGTTTCCTGGCAATCGCACTTCAGGTCCTTCAGCCTTCTCCATCCAGAATAAGTGGGAGAGAAGTGGAAGTAACGAATCTGACTATGGGTTGAGAGCAACATACAGCGCTCGCTTCCCAGAGGAAAGAGCTCTACAGTAGTACGTGATGGCAGCAGCAGCAGGGAAGCGCATCCTGGAGTGCAGAGAGTTTAAATGATTATTCCTTGGCCTTCCAAGAAGAAGCCTTTGGGCTCAATTGTGCTGTAGTCCCGCAGCATTTCAGGCACAGGGCTGGCACACAGCTGCTTTCCCCAAAGCCCTTCGGACGTGGGGTGCAGGGTGCGGGCAGTGGGCATGGCAGCTGGTGCCCAGGAACACGGACAGAGCCGCCAGGAATGGGCGCACTGGGAGCAGCATCGCCAGGTCCTCAGGGCCGTGAGCGTGGGTCCTCTGAGTGACACACAGCTATCAGGTTCCTTTTCTTGCACCCAGTAACGTGCTGCCTGGCACTGTTGACAGTGGTGCTATCAGCCACCAGAGCTTGGAGGGAAAATGTTGGAGAAAGATGTAGGAGATAAACTCCAAGCTGTCAACAATGATTTCTTCTGATGACGAGAGGCGCTGAAATCATATACCATTGACGTCAACAGAAGTTTGCGTGCACCTCAATATCCATCAGATTCCAGCACTCAGTTATGTGATTAATGCATTCTGATGAGTCACAAAACTAACCTCCTCCATACAATCCTTTGAAAAGTATACTTAAGACCGGGGGGAGAGCTGGACCTCACCACACATCTTATCAGCATCCTTTTATGACGGAAGAGCATTTTGTACAACCAAATCTACACTCCAGTGCTCTTACATTAGGTCTTGCTCCACAGATCTGCATTCCCAACATTTATTTCCTTTCTAGACACTTAATCCAATCATGCAGCATCAGCTCATTGCAAGACCTGCAAAACACTTTGTCTCGTAAAATCCTTGTAGATGACTGAAGTGCTAGCATTCCTGTTTTACAAGGCTAGAAACTAAGGCCTGGACATGCCAAGTTACTTGCCAGGGTCACAGAAGAAACTAATAAGCAGAAATCTTTTCCAGTTCTTAGTTTCCACCAGGTTCTCAAATTCAACCTTCTCTCTCCTAGGCCCTTTTAACCTTTCCTTTCATTCCCCCGCTATTCTACTCTAATACCCTCTACTACAATTCTCAGAAGGATTGATAACGCTCAGAGAAGTAATTTTTGATACTCAGGTGTTCTTCCAAAGGTAAAAAACTCAGACATACTAACCTCTCAACTTCTGGAATTCAAAAGGAGGATAAAGAAATTACAAGTTTCAGGTAAATTTCCCTTTGTAACCTGTAATATACATGTATATTTTGGGGGTGAAATTTGTGATACGCAGCACATGGCTTTGGAACTCAGCTGCCTGAAACAGCTTTTCCTTCTGCGTCCACTTGTCGCCACGGAGATCAGCAGAGGCTACTGTGCTAAAAGTCCCGAGAGTCAGGAAAACCCCATGCAGGGTTTTTAAATTTTTGACCCTACCTTCTCCCTTTGCTTCACTGAATTGCTTATAATTCCACGCCTCGTGCAAAGCTTGAGTCTAGTTTCTCTGTGGGCAGCACAGGCTATGATTTGTTACGGCAACATTTTCTGGGGATGTTAAGGAGAGATGCACACCTCTTCCTATTGCATTGTGTATTTCTGTTTCCCATTCCGGATGCTCAGAGCACTGGATATTTACAGCGTCTTTCATAAACATGAACTCCTTGACTACATCAAGATTCACTTTCACAGACCAGTTAGGAGCATGGCTATTCCCCAGTCCTGTATCTCCTTTCCTCTTTTCTCTGCCAGTATGTTCTACTGCTCCAGTCAGTCTTCAAGAGGTCTCAAGACAGTGTGTTTTCCCCTCAGCTCTACTGCCTTGTGCTCGATGGCACAGACTGTCACACACAGCTGAGATCACCCAAACCCCACAACTGAGTGACCTTGTATGCCAGAAACAACAGTAGACTGAGAACATCTCAGTCAGGTCTTGTAGAAAGTGAAGCGCATCTGGCAGCCGCAAACATCACTGCATCCCTAGCAAAGGCCTTACACAAAATGATGCTCCCTTGGTGCAAGAACCTTGTCTTTCCATATTTCCTTACAACTTCAAGTGCAGCCTTAAAGCCAAATTGATAGCAAGTGAGAAGTAGGCTGAAGGCTTTTTTCCTGATGGAGACAAATACTGAATGCTAGCTACTTTCAATACCATGCTCACTGTGCTCTGGCATTTGGAGACATTCTTAAGCATGGATTTCTTGGTTTCTATTGTTTGTATGTTCTGCCCCAATGCTATTTCAGTGTACATTTTAATGAGTGAATTTATTATATAGCTCACTGCACAAAAATTTCAGTTACATTATTAAAAATTCCCTAGTACTGATTTTTGGATCAGATATTTCCTGCATGTATTTTGAATCCACTGTTGGTTATTGAGTAGCTTTTATCCTTTTTTTTTGTTTGTTCGGGTTTTTTTCTTTTTTTTTTTTGGTTCTGTCTGGGAATAAAGCTTAATGTGGGTCTGCCCCTGGTACTACTACCTTTTTTTCCTCCCCTGTATCCCAGACTACAGCATAGACCTCTCTTAAACCCAGTGAGACAAGATAAGCCTTTTCTGCCTGGCAGCATTTCAGAGACATTAAGTGTAAGAGAGAAGGTAAGTAATTCACCATGCCTCCCCGTTTCTGTAATGGGGGAGGACATCTTGATACATTTACAATACTCCTCTGGGGATATTTCATCAGTTATACCTAACTCTAATGGACAAGAATTGATTTGAACTTTCTACTTAGCACAGAGCTGTAAACAGCTTCACTCCAGGTTGCAGCAATGAACTGGTGTTTTGTAAAATTGAGAGAAATTTGGAAAACTTCTGCATTGGTCTATTAAGTAAGCTAGCAGCTGAATGATCCAGGGTTAAACTAACTCGTCTTTTGAATCTTAATGACAGAGACAACAATTATTAACCTAGATGACACTTTTTTTTGTTCTAACATCTCTCCTCCATTTTTGTCAGGGATTGGTATTTCAACTATTTCATTCACATTCAGTCAAGATCTGTCAAATCAGGATACAGTTTGAGAAGATATTTTTATTGCCCTGTTTAATGTGTGATGCTTATTTTTGTAGTTCTCAGAGCAAAAGGTCCAGAGAACTCTTTGTCCTGCTGTAGTCATTAGATAATATTTGCTAATGTCTAAAGTCTATCAAAAAACAGTGTCTCAGGCTCTTGGGGTATTCCCCCCACCATCAAAATTTTCTGTTGGTTGGTACCTTAGGCTGGTTTATTCCTGGGCATGAAAGCAAAATTCCATCATTTTTGAAAGTTTGGCATATACAGTATTATATCTGCCAAGGTTTGCAAAGTGAAAATACAGAGTTCTTCGTAGCTCGGCTAGGGAGTAACTAAGCAGCTCCTGTTATCACATGCTGTTATTTTTTAATGCCTGTTGCATTAGAGATTATCTAGAAAGGTTGCAACTGGGACAAATGATCACATCAGTAATCCATATTTCAAGATCCCTATTTCCAACATACCAATCATCATGGTGAGCCACAAAAACACTTCTGTAAAGCGTTAACACGATTCATTACAGATAATACCAACAGTCACAGAAAACAAATAAGCGAAGGAGCTATGTTTTATTTTAATGCTAAGGGTAGAAATCAGGCAAGCATAAGCAACAAAACCCAAAACAATGACCTTCCCAGTTCAGCCTTTTGTTCCTCTGAACAGCAGATGTCATTCTGCAAGACTGTTGTCTTGTGTTGAGGACAGAGAGAATTGTCTTTTTTATTTTTATTTTTTAAATCATAATCTGAGACTGGTGATGGAACAAGACACTGGCCTTGAAAGCTCTGCTATGGGGCCACAGAAGTGCCTCTAACACAGGCAGGGCAGAAGATGCCAGGTTTCAAAATCAAGCAGCTCTCTCTAGCTGCCACCACCATCTGACAACTTGAACGGGATCCCAACCTATTTTCAGCTGGTATTAACACCGAGAGCCTCATCCTCCCAGGCCTTTCTTATTTTGGTAGTCTCACTGACATCAGTGACACGGGCCCTCTGAGCAGGATCAGGCCTTTTGTTTTCAGTTTTTCTAGTTTGCAAGAGATTACTGAAGATGTACCGAACCAAAATGGCAACAGGCAAGATGGGACCAAGACTAATGTAACTTTAATACCGTGAATGATCGGGATAAATGGTGAAAAACAGCCAATGTGCCTTCAGAAAGTTGCGAACCACAGTCCTGGCTGTGCAGCTTCTACAGCTCTGGTATTTTAAGAGAGAAAAGCTGTTAATTTCCTGCTGGTCCCTTGTTTGAGCAGAGTTTTTGACATTCATCCAGCACCAGTTTAAGGAGCTGGTAGCAAATACTAGGTGCAAGTCTAAATTTTACTCTCTGGTTTGTACTGGTGCTACAAACACGGCAAGAAGGAAACTGGACTACTGCTGTTAACAGGCTGTGTTCCCTTCTGCAGTTCATAAATAACTGATTAAATTGTGTATTTCCGTATTATGAGGGTTAGGTGAACCAATGTTGAATGCCAATATGTTTCTGCTTATTACTTTGGTGCTTTTGTTCTCTTAAAATTTTTTAATAGTTCAATTTAATTTGATTTTATAACAAGAGGCACAGCTGTATTTTAAGTGTTTTCTAATGAGTTACTCTAAGGGACACATTTCTTGACCCAATACCTCAATTTAGCATCTTTCTTTAGACAAATTTGCAATTTGGGAATGGCAGAAGATGAAGAGAGAGAGGTGATAGCACAAAGGATTTCATGTGAACACTTCACATTCCAGCACATTTCAGGGAGAAACTGCTAAAAGGAACTGGCTCTTCTAATACAGTCCTTATCGTGAAACCACAAAGACAGACTGGACTGAATTACTAGCTTCTGTAGTGATAACATTTGCCCCATCTCTTCTATCCTCATGGATATCCTAGGAAATGGATCCTGAATGCAATACACAATGTTAGCTGCCAATTAACTGCTTCACAGACCAGCACCTAGCCAGCAGAGTGGTGGGAAGTGGCAGAACCTCCTGGCATTCGGTGCTTCAAAAGGTGCCCTTCCACACAGCCGACACCTGGGACACGAGGGATGGCCTGTTCAGGACGGGGGGCATTGGGCACTGAAGCACTCCGACATGGACAGATTCTTCCAAGCAAGTGGAAAGAGCAAGTGAAGACTAATCAGCCCACAAAAAATTGTTTACGGTTTTAAACTATAATGGTAAACAGTTCACAAACTACCAAAACAAGGTCTGCTGACTTCACTGGTAAGGTGACTGCTTGGTCTTTCAATGTAATAGAGCCACCTTTGAATCTCCTTGTTTCTCCAGCTAATTTTAAGAACAGATTGCTTTTGGCTAGGAGCACAACACCACCTTCTCCATTCCCTGAATTCTCTAGGATTCATATGCAACATGATCCCAGATGATACAACGCTATTTAAGTTTTTTAATTTTTCCAGACACCCTCCTTGAAAGTGGTCTAAAAACGGTCTTCACCAGCTGAAAATCATGAAGGTCTCCTCCAATATATACAATGATGACAAACAGAAAGAAATTCTTCACATCACAGTATTCCTGTCCTTAAATCCTTCCCCTCTTCTTTCATAGTGGGCCCATCTATTCCCCCTCAGACTCAAGCTGAGGTGCAGAACCTTTGTCTTCCTTTGTCTTCCTTCCTTCTCTTTGCTTTTCCAACACTGTTGCATCCTTTTTTCTGTAACTTTTATCTGAGATTCGTAAACCCTTCTTACGGCTCTGCTTGGGCTAGACTTGCGCTTAGTGAAAAGTATTTGTTTGGCTCGAACCACCTCTTACACCCCTGCCTATTTAGGCACCCTCACCCTCCTGCTTCCCTTCTTGCGCTCGGCAGTGCCATGTCTCCAGAACTTACTTCCCTGGTATGCTTAAAAAGCATTTGTGAACCTCCCAGTTTTGTCAGTTGAATTGTAGTTGTCCTTGAAATATCTTCTTTTTTCTCCTCACCCCGCTCTCACCTCCCTACCCCCCCCCTTTTTTTTTTAACCCCAAAATAAAATAGGCTACCATTATGTATCTGCTCTGCTATTCAACAGCAGCCAAAGTGTTTCCGAAGCAATTCCCAAACACTACAGTATGTCCTGGGTCAAAGAGAAGTTCTTTAAAGACATGTTATAAATGAAAACGCTCTCTATAGTACATGCTATTTGCAACACACCAGAACTGCTTGACTTCTTCCTTCTAGCCATTCACTAATGAAAATATTAATATTTCTAATTTACCAAAATAAATAAATGTAGGTGCAACTTCTAGTTTCTGGCGATATTCTCACTCTTACTAAATCACAGGAAAGGAATGTACTGAAATGCAGTGTGATGAATTTATTTTCATGGAAACAGGGAGGAAGACAATGGATCTAGTAAGACAAGATGCCTAGACCTTTATACGCAACATCCTTGAAAACTTATCTCTTCTTATTCTATTTAAGAAATAAATTCTGCATTGAACTGGCTTAACACAAAGTGCTATAAACTTTGGAATTCAAACTAGATGATTACATTTTCAAATAATTCTTAGATACACACCAATCTTACATATGGTTCCTAATCATGGACTCCAATATAATATTGCTAAAGGAAGGTGTAATTTTTATTGATCACCTCTCCAAAACTTTCCCCAAGTGGCAGCCCACACATATCTATAGTGGTATTTTTCACTTGTGATTCTGGATGCATGCAACAATTGTCTGGGAAATATTGCAAGGTCCCTTTACACGGGGTGAATTGGGTAAAGACTCAAAATAAGTGGTGCCAATCCTTTATCCATCTGGTTTATGACTGTTCCAGATGGAAGGAAGCTATTAGAACATCACTTTTAACTCCCAGCAAAGGCGGAATATAGTCTCCAAATTAATGATTTACCATATGAGCGACCCAAGCTTCGTCAGAAGGCCAAGAAAGTACTTGGCCCACTAGAAAATGTTCAGATCCGTCTCAAAATGGAAAAGACCAGATTAACGGTTCCTGAAGTCTAGTAGCAAAAGGAGCTAGGACAGCTTGACAATGCCTGACAAAAGCAGGGTGGAAATCAGCCCCTCCACTCTTACCCAAGTGAAAAAAGCAGGTCTGCTACCCCCGACATATTTTAGGACAACTGTGCTCTCCTGCGGCAGAGTTTCTAATCCAGTAATGCAGGTGCAGCCTTTGACATCCAGCTTTGCTTAAGAAAAGCTACCAACGTGAATTACTTTCATTTCTTCAACGCTATTTAAACGCTGAACCGTAACAACGTGCAACCAGTGCGGACCAGTGGCGCAATCCAGAAAGGAGGGAGGCAGAAGCTGGGGGGTGACCAGTGGACCCCCAAGCTGCTGGGGCAGCTGAATGGCAGGGCAGGGCTCAGCACACAAAGGGCCGGATGAACAGGAGGAACCCAAAGCTTCGAGTGACACCTAAAGGCAGCTGGGATAATAGAGACCTTTAAAGAGGTCTTTGAAAGAGGAATGTGGAGCGGGGATAGCAAGGGGACAGGAAAGGCATCACTGAGGATTTTTCTGTTCGTTAAGGAAAGTAAAATACAGCCCTCGCTCATTATGGAGGCAGGCAGCCTCGCCAAGCTGATACATCTCATCAGCCTATTAATAAAGCTCTGCTCGAATCTAGTTTCACAAGGCAACCCATCGGAGCCTGTGCTTCCAGCGCCTGGTACAGACACAGGGCTATGGAAAATCTCACCCTCCGGAGAGACCTGAGTGAGGCAGTCTTTTTCATTAATACCAAGTCTGCACAATGAATCAACAACAGATTCAATAAGGCCAGGAAGAGCAAAAATAGAGCTTCTGACCAAATAAAAGACATGTAATGAGATCAGAGTGAATTTAATGGGAACCTCTATTCCATTGAATAGACAAGGTCCCAGACATCCTCCTTCCTGGGTCTCAGGAGCTAAGCCAATAGACTTCGAGTTGCATCATTAAGTTCAAAATCAGACGAACTGTAATTGAAATAAAAGTCTTATTTTTGGCTTGTTGATCAAAATGGAGCTCAGATGTGCCTGAGGGCATGATTTTCATCAGGACCTCAATGCAATCCTTGATTTCCCAAGCACTGCACCTGCAATGAATCATGGGCTCAACTAGTAGCATATTAATACCCAGTTACCTGGTGTGCAGGTGGAAATAGAAAATGCAATATTTAAATGCTTTAAAAGCACCTGCCATTTATAATGAACACAATTCTTTCCAGGCACAAAATTGCATCTTAACACACATAAGCCATTATTGAAAATCACGCCCGATGATTTTGAAGTAGTATATTCACATTTGTGCCTACATCTTGATAGCCTTTCATTTCCCCTCCCTCCAATAATTAGTCTAAAAGACCCTCTTCCTGACTAAACAAGTTAGTAAACTAGAATCTCCGTATCGTGATCAATGCAGATCCATTAAGAGTATCACAGAGCATGCATCAGCAGAGCGCCAGGCAGTGATTCTACACTGTAACTTGTAGTCAACAATCACTAGATAAATCCACTAAAACCAGCACGTGGTCCCTCCTTAAATATGTAATACAGCAGGTGATGGAGAACTGAGAGAAATGAGAAATCTTTCTCTCCTGGGTGAAGGGACAGCCTGTCATCTGTCCAATTTTCCCCACACATGGGTAGGCAAGAAATACAAATTAGTATCCATTGTCCTAACATCTTGAAGCTTGGCCTCTAACTTAGTGTCACACACAGATTCAGCAAATCCTGTGGGATACTTTGGTACCTAGGCAGAAGAGAAGATAATTCGGGGGTTTGGTGATCTGGGGCAGACAAATGAAAGAAATAAATGGCTTCTTCGTTTCACTTGTTTCCTGCAGAAGAAAGCATCTGCATCAAAATGAGTTTAAACATAAGGGAATACATTTTCAATGTGTTGCACAGGGATTTAGCCACATGACTCCCATTGATGTTTATGGGAAATGAGTGGCTAAATCCCCATGTAATAGGTTGAAATTTTAGCCCAAGGAGACTGACTGTGGAGGAACTCGTCAAGGTCTTTGCTTACAAAAATTGTGAGCATATCAACCGTTCTCAAATACCATCTCTCTTTACTGGCATATAATCAAGTGGACCCCTTGAAAGGGACCAGTGAAATTACCTCTATTAAAAGGTTACTGAAAACCTTTAAACTGCTCTACTAGTGAGTGCACGAACATGATCTGTGGGTGCAAGGGCATGTCAGAGGCTGACTTTTGTGTTGATCATGTCACTTTTACAAGCTGACGCTCTCCTGGAAGACAGAAATAGGGGTTATTGAATGATTTAATGCTGCAGACTTCAGCAACAAAAGGTTTCTAGCAGCATGGACATCCTGCTATAAAATGCATCAAGAAGAGCTTCTAACCATAGTTAGTCTCAGTAGGTTGCAAGAAAAGAAGGAAGATGCTAAATCCCTTGGCTTTTCTCCTGCCTTAAGGAGGATGGAGATAAGCGTCAGATTAAAGTGAGAGAATCTCTTCTGTTTTCCAATTACACAGATACAGGCCTACCACAAGCCAGAAAATTTTCAGTAGCCAAAATTTATGACCAAATCGGCTATACGAATATCAGATTAGAGGTTTAACCAGGAAATAGAAGTCTAATTCTTTCCTCAACCACATGACAGTTAGTTCTCAGGGTAAACTGGCAAAGGACTAGCCTATTTCTGACTAAAATACATAGTCAGGCTAACAGTGGTCCTGTGAGAAAACTTTTATTCCTTCTGCAGCGATGCCAATGGAATTCTGGAGCTATTTTCCCTCCCACCCCTCCCGTCCCCTCCACAAAGAGCGCGTTACGGAGCTAGTAGGGACAAAAATGAAATGTTTTAACATAGCATGTGATTCGATTATATTCTATCATCCTAGTGCAAGTTCAAGTACGGTAGTTAGAGAAAGCAGGTTCTTTACAGACATGCAGCCAGCAAAAAGATTGTTGCATTTCTGTAATATTTTAGATTTAGCCACTGAAAAAATCTCTTCCTGTAGAGGTTAGTCTTTGTGATTATTATATAGACTTGAGAAACCTCTGAAGGTTCTGATTACAGCAAAGGATTTTTTTTTTTTTGACAACTACAAACCATCAGTCAGTAGCATTCCATGAACCTACAGCAGTGCACACCTATTTTCCTTTGGCCGTCACACTACCATTTCAAAAGATAAACCGCAGTCCTCTGTGTGTTTCAACTCTGAAATACTGTATATGTGAAAATTAATCTGGCAGACTCTTCTGAAATCGCAGGCTTCTGGGATGAGCAAATGGGTACAGTTTTCTTTTAACTGTTTTTTGAACCCCATGTGTTGAGAGAAAACAACAGAATGGAAATTGCTCATCAAAATGTTAACTTGTGGCACGGCAGAGCCCCAAAGCAGGTGTGTGGCACGCCGTTCCCTCCGCTGACATGCCTACCACATGGCACCCAGTTCTGCCACCTCCAGCCCTTCCTCTTGGAATCCCTCCTCCTGCAAACGCTGAAATGCGGCTTGACACCGAGTCTAGCACAGCGGCAACGTGACCTTTCAGAAAGCAGGCGGTTTGGGAAAACCTTCATTTAGGATAATCCGTCACCAAATAATCCTTTGGATTATCTGTAGCAACCACAGTTCTGCCAACCCAAACCTAACTGTATTTCAGCTAATGCTTCTGCTGTTATGAGCGTATCTAGTCAGAAAAATAATATGATCTTGCTAATTCAAGCTAACAGCTAGGATGCTGACCTATCACAAATAACTGAATTTTTCAAATTAACAAACACTTGAACAGACAATACAAAATATAAATAAATAAAGGATAAGGCATCACAGAGCATACTTTGTTCATTTATTTTGACAACTGCTTAGGTTTAATTTGTGGAAATACTTTACACTGTACAAGTAAATGTGCTGTGATGAACTTTCTAAAAATAATGAAGGCTTCATCATCTTTGAATGAATGCCTATCCCTGTAGCTTGTAGATGGAACTGAAAGCTACTAATAGAGAATTTACCCTGCAAAGGTGACTGAGATTCTCAGAGAAAATATAGGAGAAGAAACATCCTTTTTGACTTGATCTTCACTCTTCACAGTGTTCCACATACTTGCACGTCACAGACTGCAAGAAGCCAAAACCTTACGCTTACTATTATTATGTCTCCTGGATCCTTTAGCCCTCTGTTAAACCTCGGTGAAAGATCACTCAGATGTCCCCAAAATGTCTAATGACAAACACAGTATTGTGTCCTGGTCTCCAGTACCAGGAGAGCAGGTACTAGTGCCTTGTCTAGGGTGTTGCCAGACTTCCACAGGGGTCTCAATCTGGTATGCTAAATTTCAGATACCTGCTCAAAACCAGGTTTCAGATAAAGAGACAGATTTGAAATAAAACTGCCCACGGGCCTAGAATAAAAGTTCACTTGCTCCGAAATCCCACATTTCTAAAGATACTACCTGGAATTTTAGAAGTCACTTTTGAAATATGAGCTTAAGAGTATGTAATGTTTATCTTCGCAATCTTTTTTCCCTCTCTTAAAATGCAGGAAAATGTTGTTTTTCTAATGCATTAAGACAAATGTCACTCCATAAACTAGAAGCAAGACTTTTCTTCCAGCTGCATTTTCGTCTTTTTCTCCTACAAAATATGAGTGCATAGGATACCTTATTAGTGTTAGTTGAAAAGAAGCTATCGAGCCTGTGCTATGTGGGTATTTGTCTCAGGGTTTAATCTATCACTCCCTTCCTGTGCAAAGCACCAACTATCAGTTCACCAGTTTTGTTAATGCATTTGTTCAGCACAGCCCGGAGGTGCTGGAGATCACCCTGCTGCTCTCTTCTGGGAGAGCACATGAAGTCCTAACACACACACTTCTCTGTAGGATCCAAGGGCATCTGCATCCCCACCCAGGGAAGGCATCTTCCCTTCACTTCTGCTTTCACGCAACGCTGGTTCCCCATGGGTTTACATTTCCTTTTCCCAGCTAGAGAAAGAGTCCAATAAACACCTGTAACAGGGAACTTCGGAGGTTTCAGAACAGAACAAAATCTCCCTGTGAAAAGGTAATGGCACAAAGGAATTTTAAGAAAATCCTGATAATGCCAAGTGAGTTACCAGCCTGCAGAAAAGTCTGTGGGCTCCAGCAGCCTTTCTTTGGTGGCCCTGGTATATCTGCTGAATTCAAGTTTTCTCTTAGAAATGGCAGTATGAACAACTGCTGTTTCAGGTGGCGAAGAAGAGCTGCCACGCCAGAGCACGCACGCGTGGCACTCTTTCCAAATCTTCAAGAAAAAAAGAGACTGGAGCAAAAATCCTCACGGATTCTGTCCTTAAAGAAATGTGAACTCTCCACTATTTCGGCTGCTGGGTTCCCGCAGCTGCTGTTTATTCCTTTCACCCACAGAGCGAACGTTGAAGAACAAAAGGCTGAGGACGGGGTATTGCAAGTGAGCTGGCGCGAGTCAAAGAATGACACTGAACGTAAATAGACTAGAAATGAAGAGAGAAGTTGGTAGTACACGTTATGCTGACGGTACATTTATTTACCACACTACAGGGCTGACTGAACAGGCAACAGTCATGGGAAGCATCTATTGACTGGGCTGAGCTGGAGAAGGGTGGAGGGCTTGACCAAAACGGTTGCACAAAGCATTCCTAATAAAATATAATGCAGCAGTAACCATCATTACCATATTTATTACAGAGTTAGTGTAGTTTACTGCTCAGGTGTGACACAGTATTCAGAGGTGAAAAAGGGGCAGCTCTTGCTGTGTGGACAGCATTGATGTGATTTTCAGGCTTGTGATTTTCCTGTGGCCAGAGAGGTAAATAATTCACAGACGTAGTTTGATCTCAGCCATGGGATGGCAAAGGGAGAACCAAGTCATAGCTCCGCAGATACTCAGTTGCTCCACTGGCAGCCTCAGTCTTTCCTTTCTTCTCAGGATGGAATTTATTATCATAGCTCTGTGCTCTGACTTCATTCTGAGTGGCTGAATTTGTGTCCAAATATCTCTTTGCCGGCTGCTTAGGCTAGGTGGGGGGTACTGTCCCAAAGGATCATGCTGTTTGAGGACAATAAACAGCTCTAAAAATTCATTATTTTTCTTTAACTCCCACCTCCTCGTTATCATTTTGCAGTGGTAAATACAAAGTGTGGATAAGCAGTGAAAACAGAAGACGTGAAGTAGCCGTGACAAAACACACAAGCATTGAAGTGACACCTCCTGCCTTCCTGACTTGGAGCTGAAGTTACCCGACATGCTCGGAATCACAAATCTGAAAAGCAGAAGCACTTTCAGCAAAACAGTGATTTGATCCTTTTTAAAGATTATTCATAGCCTACATTGCACTGGAGAAGCTAAGCCTGCAGGAGTTGTTGGGACACATGCTGTGTGGCTTTCCAGATGGATACCAACCTCATACTATCAGCTGAGCTGCATTAAATGCTGTTTGATGCCCTGTGGTCTAACAGCATGACTTCTTGGGGTATGCAATGAGGATCAAACTATACCTAAGTTTGGTGGGCAGAACCTTCCTGGTGCAAAGCTCACTCACACCCTCAACATTATCGAGGCAAAGCTCAAGAAGCTTTTCTTCACTGCGATGGTTTTAAGAGAGAGATGTGTCCTTAGAGAAAATTCTGGAGTGAAAATGCCTGAGTATTATTCAGTATTTTCCTGAAATTTTCCAGTGCTGCTCTTATTTAGGATTAAGATCTACTTTATTTTGTTGTACCAACAAACAAACAACAAAACCAACCCCAAAGCATTTAGTCTAAATCCACTGGAGTTTTATTGCACTACTGCTTAAGTGGGAACAGACCTCAAATGCTACTTCTCCTTTCTGAAAGCAGAAGACCTTAGCACTTGAGCTCAGAAGCTTGACCATTAATTGTTTGTATTGCAGAGCCCATGACATACTTAAGTAGCTGAGCACAACAATAAACACAATAGCCAGTTCATTAAATCATTCTTTGTTAAGACTTTCCAAGGCTTTGGGCTTAAGCCTCTTAAAATTGAAATCATTATGCTATTTTTTTAAACAAATGAGCAAACATAACTCACACAAAAAGGGGAAAGCACAACACAGTCTTTGATGTATGCATCATCGCTGTGATGCCTCACTGAGATTAAACTATATGTCTAACACCGCTAAGAGGTTTCAGCAGCTCTTTCCAAGGAGAAGCTGAAATCAGGAAGGGCTATAAAGTGCTGCCGTTGCTGTCACCTCTCCTGCAACAGCTTTCCTTGGCCTGTCACATCACGAGGGACTATCAATAAACTTTGTAGAGCAGTGTTTGCGGTCCCTCTTGTGTCTGTATGATCCTGTCAAAACCTTGACATGTTGACACACCCCTGCCAGGCTCTGAGGATGACTGGAGATGACAAAAGGTGGAAGCAGGGATGGAAGCTTGCCGCCTTGTGCCAGTTTGTTCTTTTGATGCCATGTGCTAATATTGCAACTTAGAAAAATAGACCTGAACCATCCACAGCCTTGCAGGTATTAAGCAGACATTTTACACAAGGCTATTTAGATAAGGCTAAAATATCTTAATAAAATGCTGCTGTGATGAGCACACAGAAATATGCTCCTTTTTAAAGAAAATTGCAGTCCTCACCCTTTCTTTTGCCACACAGCTCTGGCTGCCTGCAGCTTGTTTCTTCTCTCCATGCCAGCATTGCAGCAGCACTGCAAAAGAACTCTCTTTTTCTTTCTCCTTAAAACAATCCTGCACCTTTTCTCACATCATATGTCACAGGCAGAACCTCTGCCTTTCCCTTCCTGTAAATACCTTTAGTATGTGAATTCCCACACTATTAGCATGAGAACACTTTCTAAGGAAAGCAGAAGAGAGATGCAGAGCTGAGCAAAAGACTTAAAAGCAGAAATTGCCATCTTTCTTCCCTGCTGTTGCTACTATCTACTTTTTCCCTGCCCTCAGCTGTGTTGGTTATGATGTTTGGTGTCAGGGCCATACTGGACTAAGAGGAGCTTCTGGTGGGAGCCGAGTGCTCCCTGCTCCTGATGGGGTTAATGTAAGCTGCTGCCAGCACCCAGTTCCATTCTGGGGTTGTCCCCTAGGCTGTAAGCCAGTTTAGGGCTGGGAAGCATTGCTTACGGTTTGTGAAGTGACACGTTCCTCTTTGGGAATACCAAATACAAACAATAACGGGTATATTCAACATCCTATTCGATCAGACCATTAAATCACTTCCTTGCAGTTTTTACCATTTCTTAAAATTGCTGCCACTATGAAATTTCAGACAAAGCTCACGCTGATACGGAAGTTACAGAATGGTGGCTTGGCAGAGGACTCCTGCTGTGTGGCGTACCAGCTTCCAAGGCAGATCTCCTGAGAACAGGATGGTGGAGAAAAGAGAGGGAGGTGGGGGGTGGGGGGGGGGGGGGGAGAAGGAGGCAAAGCCCATCTTCCTTTTCCCCACGGCAGGTACCTCAGCCTGAGCTTGCAAACTACCTGCCTAGGACAGCTGTGGCCTCAGGTCTAAGACTAAGCTTGCCTTTCTGTGCAGACACAAAGCATGTACAGCTTTAAAAAAAAATGCATAAATGAATTGAGAGTTAAAAACTACTAGAGAATACTCCCTGGGATTATCTGTACTATCAAGACAGGAAAACTTTGCAGATGCTACTGTCTCTCTAGAGGAATAAATGCTTGCATTTTAATATTCTCAGCAGCTGGTTCCTGTTGAATGCCATCAGGATGATTCAGCCACCCACCAGGAACACCAGTAGCAAGTGCACACACAGAGAAATCTGCAAAACTTTCTGCTCCTGATGCCAACGCTGCTACTTTGGCAGAGCCTGATCTGTATTAGCTATTCTTCATTACTACCAGTAGCAGGTTTAACTTCATCCTCAGATGGTGAAAGAAAACACCTAGTCCCTGGTACTGCGCTAATCAATCCAACCATCTGCCTCCTATCACTAGTGCTTCCCACAATCCACATCTTTAGCAGCTTACTCTGTGGTTACCTCATTCACCTTCAGCCTCACCACAAGTAACATATCTCGCCTGTGAGCTTGTCTCTTCAAAGTGATGCTTCAAGCAGTCTGATGTCCTTCCCCCTGTGGTGGTCAACATCTGATGAAAGGGACATCACCTTATAGCACTCTTGGTTTCTACAGGAGACTCAAATGTGATAGATTACTTCCTCACCCCAGCTGATGATCAATTTATGTCTAAAAATATGAGGTCTGCTCTCTCTCCCCATTTAAAAAAAAAAATCAACCTCAGTGACGTTCTGTCTGTGGTCTGTGGACCACTTCCAGGTGTTTTATGGAGGCTGATCTGTCTAGCAGCAATAATGAAGCATTTACTTTTCCTCAAGTAGCAGTGCTTCCTGACAGTTGTTGACCAGGTCAAATCACTCAAGGTTTCCTCTAATCCTACTGGGACACATTTTTGCCTCTCCTATGTCTGGCATTTCTTGGAAATAGACTAAACTGTGATGCCAATCTGCAGAACCCTACCTGGAGAGGACAGAAACTACAGAAGACAGAACAAAACAGCCCAGTCACAGAGACTGGGGGATCGGTGCCTATAGATCCCATATTAGGGTGTCTTTCAATTCTAATTCATGTGATGACTGACAGCCTGAGAGTGAAAATAAACAGCTCAAATGCAAAAAGGTGGGTGACGAAGCTGCACCTGTCTGGTCAATAACGCCCACTGAAGTTTTCCTCCTTAATACTACTGCCATTTCATTTGGCTCAATACAAAAGGTGCTACAGGTGGACAGCAACACATCATCAATATCTATTCTAAAATGATGGGTCTTACTTCCATTATCACACAGTGTCCTCATTTCACCATTATTCAGTGTTTTGGAAAAAAAAAAAAGCACATCTTCAACATGGAGATAAACGTTACCTCAGACCATGCCAGCAGCGTTGGCCTTTCAGCAAGAACAGCCATACATATAGGTAACTCCTCAAGTAATCTCTCAAACAAATGAAAGAAATTTAGGTTTATTACCTGTGGCAAGTTGTCCTAATGTGGAAAACAAGCCAAAATAGAGAACTCAGAGATTGTGCATTGAATAAGTGACAGAAACATTATGAACACAAGTGTTCTCATGTCAGATCCCTGATGTACCCATATAGCTTGTGACACCTACTGCTGACTGCAATGATATTCACCCTGATTAGAAGTGAAGCTATCATATTCCTTACTTGCTTCGCAAGGAGTATCTTCAAAAAACTGTGTCATTTCCAGAATCCAGAGTGGTCCCTACCATGATCTCACCTTAAATCAACAAAGTTACGGAGCCGCCACTTGCTCATTCTAATGAGTGAAACAGTTAAGTGCCATTCAGAGCCAGCCAGGAGTCTGCATGAATATGGAAGAGAGAGGCAGGAGGGCAGCAGAAAGTGAGAGAATAATCTTATATACTGAATTAAAAATGAAAAAAAAATAATGGAAATTTTAACTGCTTTCACTGTTTTCTGTTATTTCATCTCACGTAAAAAGGGAGAATTAAAATTCACAGAAATAAAAATCACTGAAAAACAGGGAGTTATTTTTAATTAAACAATAAAACCAGTGCTTTGCACTTTATTTTCTGCCTTGAAAAAAAGAATGAGATGAAGAGGAGAGCGAACATTTTCATCTCTTCTACTTTTTTTTTTTGCAATCAATAATGAGGTTTTTTGACCAGTTCTTCCAGTAAGCTTTCTCATTGGATGCGATGTGGCAACAAGGATCTGTTACCCATTGTGGTTTCAGGGCTGAGAATGTATTGGATTGTCTTCTCTGTTATTTTAGCCCCAAAGTATATTTTAAATGGCCTTAAAGAGAATGAAAATTCTTCTAATACCAGCGACAGGGAGAAATGGCTTTAGAAATGACTTTCAAGTTTCCAACAGTTTTTGCTTTTTTCTCCTTCCGAGTAAATATTTTTTTTCTTTGCTTGCACAAATGCAAGGGGATAGCCTTGTTTGAAAGATGTCGGAATACAATACTCGGTGACCCATCAATCAACAAGAATACCCGAAATGTGTTTCTAGTAAGCAGTGAGTGTTGTGGAGTTTACTTCCACACACTTCATTCATGTCGCAGACAAGTCTGCCATACAAAGCTCATCTTCTTAAAAGCACGTATCTTCTTAAAAGCTAGTCTGACTGGTCCGGACTGGCACCATGAGTCCTTGGCCTACAATGGCAACTCAGAGATTGTCTTCTATCTTATCTGATAGATGTATATTTTCCCAGATTGGTTAGGACTAGGCATGTGTTTTGAAAAGAAAATCAAAGTCTTCAGAAAAGTATTTTTTCTTTCTTAACAGAAACCAACCAGAATTTTACTTTGGCCAAAGGATTTTATCAAGATTTAAGAGGTAAGAACACTAATACCTTCAAAGCATGAAGAACTTATTACACTCACACTCCGTGCCCTTGCAGCACCAGTGACAAGCACTATCAAGAGTTATTTCACAGGTACAGGAAGACAGGAGAGACATGGCGCAACACGTGGGGTGAAGATGCAAGAATTCTTCATACTGAACTGTGTGAAACCCAAAGACAAAGCCAACCTTGCTGCCTGCGCCTAACGATTCCATAGTGTTTCACCGGCCACGCTGACCCCCTCGTCTCAGCTGCCCCCCAGATAGGAAACCACTGGCTGCTTTTAGAGTTGTTTGGAGTAACGTGAAGCCAGGGAGTTCAGTGACCGGTCCCAGGCTGCACGGTGAGCAGGCAGCGGGTGAGGAACATGTCCAAATCGCAATGTCCCAGCCACCGGAGCAAAGGGAGGTACCGCTCCAGAGAGGGCTGGAAGAGAAACAACTTGCGAAAACGAATAGTACACTTACCCTAAGAAAGTTTTACCCTTTTCTTTGTTCTTTTGTTGGTAGGGGGGAAAAAAAAAAGCAAGCTATGTGTGTCAGAAGAGCTTTCTCTCGCCTAATTAGGCCTCCCTTTCGTTATGCCCTGAACATTGGAGTTTTAATCCTGAGCACAGAGGGGCCTTGGGCAGAAAATTTGCCCAGTCTTTTTCACAAAGTCTGAATGTGTTCAGACCTTTCAAAACTGTACCAGCCCCTCTATAACCTTCAGATTAAGCAGTACATTTTCAAAGCCGTAATGAGCTAAGCCCGCTGGCCTCCTCTGAGATAGGAAACTACCCACTGCTTGAGAACCCTAGTCCATAGTACCCAAGGTGAATTACTGCTACTTTTTGTTACATTCTTAACATAATCTGATATTTCCCCATTTGTTCTGACCTTATTGGCCACTGCAGACTACATTTGTTTCTCTTTTCTGTCTAACAGCTTTACAATGCTTCTCTTTTCAGGCTACTTTCTGTGCCTATTCTCAAGACCTTTTCTCTCATATTCCCACCTCTTTCCTTCTTTATAACTGGATGTTTGCCTTCACCCGCGTATTTCTTTCGTTTCTGTTTCATCTACTTGGGAAGAAAAAGAAGCCCACTGCCTCTGCATAGCGCTTCTCTTCTCTACTCACCCATCTCTTCTGCCGCTAATAATTCCTCACATCTCACTTCAAGTTCCACTAGTCACCTTCCCATACCTTCAAACTGCACTCTGGGTGTCAAAAATTCACTATCAATCAGCCAGAGCAGCAAAGTTTACTAATACCAAACACAGGGAGAAGATTTCTGACAGTAGAGGGCTCCTTAATACATCAGACAAAGGCACAGCTGAAGTTAGTCAAATTCAGATTCTGAAGAAGTGAAATGGACTTTTAAACCTTCAGAATAATTGTCTGAAAGATGTGGTCATTCCGTTCCTTAAAGGCTTTAAGATTACCTGTCTTTCTGAAAGGTATGTTCTAGCTCACCAGAAGGTAAGAGCTTGAAGAAATCCAGTAGGCTTCACCACCCGAAGGACACTAGTCAGGGCTACCAGCAGGGAGGGTCCTTGCTGCGTCACCATCTTCAGAGACGAAAAGGCACCAGCACCTAACCTGTCTCTGACTCTGCTTGGCAGTCTCCCCTGTTGTTCCAACCCCTAGTAGATGTTGGAGAGTTTGGGACAAGTCCTTCCCATTTCAGCTACAAGGATATTTCTCCCTCTTTGCAGGGGTTACCCCTTCCCAAGCTGGGGCTCCATGGCTGCCTTAAAAATGGTGATCATGAGGATCTACACGAATGTATTCCCCTACCACCCATCTGTGCACAGAGGCAGAAACAGAGCAACTTTCATTTTTCAAGAGCCTTTTCTCATTTTACAGCTCCAGTCCCTGCCCCAGCTCCTGCTCTGGGCTTTTCCAGGCTGCCTCCAATAAAACTGACCTAGTTCTCCTTGGCTCACTGAGGTCCCCAGAAGCATCACTGAGAGCTCAAGATTAATACATTTTTTCCTACCACATGTTCGAAGGACTTTAGCAGCCACCGAGCTGTTAGGCCCAAGACACATGAAGTTATCAATGACTCAATTTACATTAAATTAACATTTGGAAATTTATCTTCTTAATCATATCTATGAGAATATACAGTCGTGTCTTGACTGTGGTACAACTGACAGATAAGGAACCAACCAGCATTGCATACGTGGACTTTTCAAGGTCTGTTTAAATTCAGTCTAAACTGTGGGTTTATGGCATTGCAAAAATTTACTGAAAAAACATGAGTTAATATTTGTCCAGTCCTTTCACATGAGAAGTGCTGTTACTGTTGTCAAAAAGTCTACTGTGGGCTTAAGTAGCTGCGAGAATGCAAAACAGTTTAAAATGTGAATAGCTTTCGTAACTAACAGCAAGTAGGCAATGTAACAGATGGCGACTCACATGAAAGATAAACCACATCTTAATAACAATAACTCACATTCAGAGGGGCAGTGTTTCCCACCTACCGCTTACAGCATGGGACTGGGATCCAGGATTCCCAGGTTATCCTCCTGGCACTGCACTGATTTGCTGTGTGAACTTAGGAAAGTCACTCAAAATTTTCTGCGCCTCAGTTTCCTCAACTGAAAAATGGAGATGGCTCTTAGAAAAACCACCAGACCGCTGCGGGGAAGAGACCCAAGCTGTTAGTTTCGATCATAAGCATTCTGAGAGAAACGAAGGTATGGAAGAGCAGTGTTTGCTGGTGCCATTCTTCAGTCATTGATCAAATTGCAAAGTGGTTACTCCACTCCACACCGAGTTACTACTGCCAACCCCTGAGCGAGAGGTGGCAGCTGCTTCACTACGCTCCGTACCCTGACGGTGCGGGTCTGGCCAGGGAGCACTGCCCGACGCAACCGACACTTCAGAGGGAATTCAAGGAGGCCAAATACAATTACCTTCGCTGAAATTCAGCCAGGGCATTATGCAACCTTTAACAGGGGTCTGAATCTCTATTTTACATCTCCGACAAAAAGGAGCACCTACAGCTCTCCAGGTTTCTGTCATCGTTAGTTGGCACGTTACTTCGTTTTGATCAGAAACAAGATTGCTTCTCACTCGCTGACTTTGCTTTGTGCAGCTCTACAGAGTTTCACAAAGGTCCTCCAAAGCAAGCACCAGAACAGTCTTATGCTGTCTGACATGAGAATAATACAAAATGAACAGGCTGCAAATAAATGTTCCCCTTTGCTTTCCACTAGATCAAATTTTTTTTTTTTTTTTTTTTTTTTTTAAGAGTGAGTGAATTTTTAACTGTATGAGTAGTAGAGACTCTACTCGGAGAGGGTCCATTTTTCCTATGATTTCCAGAGACTTCCCCCTAACTTTGTCGAGAATTTCATGGAAAAAAAACAAGTTACAGAATTGGACCAGAAGAGAAAAACTGCTTGCAGAGAGAAAGATTCCTTGCAGGGTACATCCTGGTGCTTCAGCAATGCACAGGCGATGGCCCAAGCTAAAGCTCAAAACCAACTTGCTGGCTTGGCTTGTCCGTGGGGAAGGCTGCCTCAGATCAGCTCTGTCTTGCTCTCTCCAGCCGTATAGGGTTATGGTGGCATTGGTAATTTTCTGCAGCTTCTGAAGATTGTGGGGATAGGTTATAACAAGCCAAACCCCCCCCAGAAGTCACAAACAAAACATATATTTGTATATGTATAAAAATACATAAAAAGAACAGCTGACCTCACTGAAGAAGACTCTGGCATCTTCCTACACAGAGTTTTCACTGGTATTTCCTGATTCTCCAGCCAAAGAAATCATCACTAAACCCTTTTTTTCTGGGAGGAGGGAACAAAACTTATTTCTCACGCTAGCTCTTTAGGCTTTATGGGATATGTAGTTGAGATTAACAGGTCAAAGAGGTTTAGGAGTCCTATTCAGAGCACTGCCTACAGAATATTCTATGTAACCAACTTCACTGCTCTCCAGATGGTAAAAACTGAAAAGGCCATCTGAGCAAAAATCAAGTTTTAGAAAGTGCCATGAGAAATTTTACCCAGAGGATGTGGATCCTTCTTGTGCTGGCTTCGGTGGAAACAGAATTACTCTGGTTCATTAATTATATTTTCAAAAAATCTTCAGTTCATACAAAGAAATGTCTGGAAATGGAAATTCCATGTTGTTATTTTCAAAAGTGATGAGCTCAAATCACAAAATGTGGATCTGGATGCCTAATAGTGCCAGAAGTTCAGGAGAGTTTGGACTGACGAGGCTGGCTCTGGCAAGTGTTGAGTGTTTTCCCAGGATTTGTTGAAGGCCAATATAAGGGTTTCAAAGAGGAGAAAGGCATGTGCAACATGGCAGACTTACAAAAAAAATCGTTTGGAATTTCCTGGGTTTTGCGAGATTAAAATTGTAAGTCTAATTAGTTTAAGGAAATTAGCTTTTTATAATTTTCATTTTGTATTGAAGAAACATGAAAAATTAAAAATAGAATGAGAATGGAAAAATTAATGGGTTTCAGTAATTAGTTAATCAGAAAATGCTCCTGTCTTAGTGTGACTGCCCAACACACATTTAAAAAAAAAAAAAAAAAAAAAAAGAAAAAAAAGTAACCATGACTTTCCTCATACTTTCCAAAATAATATAAGCTTCACCTCTGAGCTTGGAACAACTGCTTGACATTGCAACTCGGCTCATTTTTTAGTGGTAAGCCACTGAAATCGGTGTTTAGGTTGAAATACCATCTCACCATAACATTAATACATGCATCCTGGCAAAAATTAACCAGAATTTGTTCCTCCTAATGGCCACATCACATTTACATGAGCTGCATGCACCAATGAAATGTTAAATGGAAGGGAAACCTCTTCTGAGAGCAGACCTTTTCACCAAGTACTGAACTGGGGATCTCTGACATCTGAAAGCAGCAGGACAACTTATTATGCTGTAGGAAAATGCATTTCTCTTGACAGTGGTGGTCCAGTCTGAGGCCCCACAAGCCACACACTGGTGCACTAAAGAGACATGTGTTAGACAAGCTGTTTTGTCCCTTGGCTATCACCCTTCCGAGTGCTGAATAGATCCGGATTGGGCTGGCTTAGAAAAAAAGTCAGATGAAAGCAGTGAAGTTAAGCCAAGTCAAAACACAACTTTGGTGCAATTCCACCAAGTCCAAGTTATGCTAACAAAACTTCAGCAGCGACGAGCCTGGCCCTCTCTGCCCAGCCCAGAGCCACTTTCAGACATTAGCTGCAGTGCCTGGCTTTCAGCTTTCCACCGCTCTTCACTATATTTATTTAATGAGTTAGCTAAATATGTATTTTATCATTATTTGAGCTTATAATAACTTTGACATAGAATAATCTACATTGCAGAGATGAAGTCGAAGAAGTTTGAAGAGAACAGGGTTTTTTCTTTACATAAAGATGCAGAGCAACAATCACTGAAATGGCCAAAAACTTGAAAGAAGCCTTTTACCTCGCACTTACATAGCTCTCAAACTTCAGCCTGACCGTTTTGCTGTTTACTGATTGTCAAGTCAAATAAATTCATGGGCGGCTACTAGAACACGCTCGCAAATAAATACCCACAGCTAGGACTGCTCAGAGCACCGGAGCGTGCGTAGAGTAACAGGGAACATCATGTACCGTGCATAAACAGCACGCAATTTTAAAACGCTCATAACACTTATTTCAAAACCAAATTTCTTCCAACAGTCTGTAACTCCTTCCTCAGGACCATGAATGTGCCTAAGCACAAAAGGTTAAAGCAAAGCCGGTTTCAAGTTGCTAGAGGAAGAGAGAAAAGGGAAGAAGCCTCAAAACTTCGTCACTGGTCCAAGTGTCTCTTACTCCTCATTGAGGCGACTTGGTAAAAAGTAACAAAAAGAAACGGTCTGCTGTGAAGAGCGAAGAAGAAATATTGGTATTTTTCTGGAGGAACTAGAGGAATATAGAAATAAAGTTTCAGACTGCAGGAGTTATCTCAACTCGGCTCTAGCATCTCCACTACAGCGAGCGTGCCCTGCGTGCTCCAGAGGGATGCCGTGCCGTGCAAGAACACGTACTGGGGCATCTGGTTTCCATCACTGATTCAAAGGGATCCCCCCAAATCCTGATGTTCTAGCTCTGTTTTTCATTAACGCTTTTTCAGGAAAACCTGCACAGCGTTCAGTGGGAAGGTGTCTCAGTCAGGTGAGAAATAAGAACCACCAGCACCTAGCAGGGCGACCTCGATGTGCTTTAACACACCTACAGTATGGCTGAAACACAGTTGTTTCTGGATTTGTAACAAAAACCCCGCTGGTCTGTGTTTGCCTCACCAGACTGCTTTTGTACCCTGGCCTAAGTATACGCCAGGGAGGAAATGCTAAGACTTATAGATCTTCAGCTACGTTAATAGGAAGATCAGCACAAAACGTACATAAATCGCGTATACAAAATAGTGCCGTGGCTTCCCCTGGAGTGTGGCCATCGGCCCGCATGCAGCCAGCTGCTGAACGGTGCAACTTGGGGGAATGACCGACCAGCCAAAGCATCTACCTCTGGTGGAAAGTGTCAGTAACTCCTTTGTGCCTCTACAGTGCAAACAGGCTTTGATGATCTTATCAAATTCAGATGAAAAAAACACCGAGTCCCACAAAAATACAGCAGTAATTACAAAGGCAGCAAAGTTGTGTAAAAAGCTCATTTTCTGGTTTGCTTGCCAAAGTATATTACAATTCAGGTTGCACAAAACCGAAGCAAACAAACAAAACCCCAAACACTTTAAATTCCTCCAAACCCCCCTGAATCTCCCTCCTTCAAACCCCTCTCATTTTGGAACGTTTTTAAGGATTTCCCTCCCCTTTTCCTTTAAAAGTCAATTCTTAACAATTGTCAAAATAAATCCTCAGCTCAAAAACAGAAATGAAAACACTGCGTTGGAAAGTATCAAAACAAAACATTACCTCTCTTTTGGAAAGACAGACCCTTTTTCTTGCAATGATTTAATACATTTGCTAGCAATTCATTGCTTCTGTTGATGTGACTTTGCATTTTCAGGCAAAAAGTTTTGCTGTGGTGTTCATCTAAATATTGTGTTGCTGAAGACAGCATGAACAGGGAAAAAAGTCGTATCCCTTAACTAAAATGTGACTCGGTATTAGAAATGTTGCTGCCATAAGGCTATTTGGCTATGCCCCTCCGACTGCTAGCTGCTATCTGGCTCCCTCCATCCTATTATTAGGCACCAGCGTTCTGGTACAGGAAACTTTTATGGGTGGCGTACACAAAGCACGTCTGATTTCTACCTCGCGCTTCATCCCCTGCTCTTCCAGCACAACATTTCGTTTTCTTACAGCCTTTACTTCACCCGTTTGCTTGCCGAAATGCAGAAAAGCCCAGCACATGGATCGCTACCTGACAGCTTTTCACACTCTGTGCCGAGAAAGTGCCCAAACAAAATAAATAAATAAACAGAGAAAAGTTTATGAAAGTGAAAGGAACGGCGCGGAGCGGTGGGAGCAGCAGTAGGCTCCCACCTTATCAAATTCCCTGCTCCTCCTTAGGCTGACACAGGTGTATCCCAACTTCACCCACTCAGGCAGCAGAGACAGAGGGACATACACAAGTGCATTTGAACACACCGAGAAGTGCCAGAAAGGGCGAAGGAAGAGGTGAAAGAGAGAAATAAAACCAAAAGGTGTTATTTATTTTTACAACTTGACAATGAACTTCAATTTTAGCAGAGGATTAAAAACAGCCCTGGGAAATGATTAAGTTTTTTTTTTCCTCTCTCTTTTATTTTTTTCTTCTTTTCTATAAAGCTTCAGCACAAAAAGATTATAAAAGGGATACGCTTGCACGGGCACACATAAAATAGGGGAGAAGGAAATGAAAGGAAAAGAAAACAAACAG
Source organism: Falco biarmicus (assembly GCF_023638135.1). NCBI lineage: Eukaryota > Metazoa > Chordata > Aves > Falconiformes > Falconidae > Falco > Falco biarmicus. The sequence continues at coordinate 86,445,182 of NC_079292.1, forward strand.
CCTCCTAACAGGCCCATACTGCTAACGGGAGTCCAAATAAAGAGTCATATGATATCTGATAGTGCAGGACACGTCGCCAGGAGCTGGAGCGGATTGCCTGCAGGAAGAAAGAGCCAGTGTGTTACTGCTCAAAGAGCTTTTCTTTCCCCATTTTTCATTTTTTTTTTGCTCTCTCTCTCTCTTTTCTCCTGGACTGTGAATGTGCTACTCTCAGGTCAAGTCCGTGGAGTCCCCGAAAGACAGCTATCATCTTTCTCCCTACTTCTGGAAGCAGGGACAGCCATTGGAAGATGCCTTCTAGTTGTGATTGAGGGGGGCTAAATCTATGTTTCAGCTCTGTTATGTCCTCCCTCCTCTGTCACCATCTCCACGGCTGCAGGTACAAAACGCTCACAAAAACATTTTAGTCTGAAAAAAAAAAGGGGGGGGGGGGGGTAGCAGAAGAAAAAAGATTCAGGCAGAAAAAAAAGAGGAGACTGCTTATCCTATGGAAAACTTCAAAGGCCAAGTCCCATTTCTGTGCTCTTTTGTTTACGTTTCCTGTGATTTATTATTTTTTTTTTTACCCTTTTTGGAGAGTGAGAGTGCAAGACAGAAGTCACAGAAAACATTCAGCCCACGAAAAACATCAGGACTTGGAAAAACTCTGAGGAAGAATGAGGAAAGCAAGGATTTTAAATAAAAGAAAAGCCATTTGTAATTTGCCAAAAGTTCCTCTATTCGGTCTGCCTGCCAACAGAAAAGACCAGCTCTTTCTGGTGGTTCATCCCTCTCCATCAAGCATTCACATTAAACTGGGCAGCCCGCAAAGTACTTTCGACTCAACACCGCTCTTGCTGTTACCCGTGGAAATGCAAAGCTCCTGGGCTATCTGCAGCGAAGGTACCTGGGCTGAGAACAGGGGACTTGAGGCCACGATGACACACACACACACACCCCTTCTGCTGGGGAAGCTGTGCCCACCACAGCTTTGGAGAGGGAAGAGCCCTGGCTAACAGACCTGGAGGGGTAGGAAGCCCCCAGTCTAGGTACTGGTCCGAACACAAAACTGCGTTTGAACTGGTGGTTTCACTTGTGGTGGCCAGTTTCCCTTCACTTTTCCAAGGGACGGGCTGTATCCTGCAGGACTTTTCTGCCACTGTAGGGTAGCGACATTCCTAAAGCGGCACAGGCAGAGCCCAGGGATGGGTTTCCCTCCCTTCATCCTATGAGGAGATGTAAACGGACTAATTCTCCATATACACTTACACAATGCATAGATGTTGGTTTAAAAACAGTGCCACAGATACAGATGCAATACCTACGTAGCTGTAACAGATGACCTCTTCTGAGGGAAGCCTGCAGCATGAATATAAAAATCAAGGTATTGTAGTAAGAATGCCCTGCCTGCAGAAACAATCCTCGTAACTCTGTAATAATTTGATCCAGCCCTGTATATTGTGCATATATGATTTTTTTCTTTTTTTTTTGGGGGGGGGTGGTGGTGGTGGTAGTTATAATATACAGCTTCCTCTCTTGTTTTCTGCACCACTGCTATATAATGCAGTTTTTAGATTGGTAATTTGTCAAAGCCAGGAAAACACAAATCAATAAAGGAAGGAAGGCAGAATTTGGCTAAAGAAAGCACTTCCTTAAGCTACTGAATTTGCAACAGTACATATTCTCAAACATCCTAACCATTGTACAGGAGACACTGTCGAGAAGATAATCCTGTATGTTATATACTATACGCAATAAAATTCCAATCTAAACATCTCCTTAAATGTGATGCATTATTCCCTTCTACATTACGTGTACCTTTTCCACATACAAATAGACAAAGAGTGTATGTATAAGAAATACATGCAGAAGAACAAAAAATCTACAGTGAAGAAGGTCTGTCCTGAAATCCTCGATTTGGAGCTCGATTAAAGAACTAGACTCAGGAGGTGAAATGGAGCCATTTGAGAGAGGGTCCCACCAAACAGGAGGAACAAGCAAACAAACAAACAAACAAAAAAATCCCTGAGCTCCGACTAATCATTTGAGCTGCCAATGAGAGGTGACTTTTAGACAGATGGTCAGGGAAAAGCTGGGTCCGTGGACACAGACGTTAGTGCCCCATCTGTATTTTAGGATCGTAGCTTCAACAAGCCATTACCAACTTTTTTTCTAAGTGACAGAAAGTGAAAGATTTCTGTTCCCACTCATTTATTTCTTTTCTACCGAAACCACCCCATTTCCCTCTCCCCTCCTCCCTCCCCCGGTAAGAATTTGTTGTTTGATTTTTTTTAAGTAAACAGAAACTGTTTGCAGTATAACTTTTATGCCAAAAAAAAAAAAACCAAACCAAAAAGGCTAGGTAAGTTGGCAAAACAGCGATTGGTTTTAAAGAGAGAGTTTTTAAAAAGGGAGAAAAGAACGACATATCAAACTCACTTGGTCTCGTCCCCCTTCCATTCTTGTTCTTAATAATTCCAAATTATAATTTGGAGGTAAGGGAACTGCATTTCCTTTCAATCTATTTTGTGGCTGCCACACATTCTGTGCTTTGCTTCTCCCTCTTTCTTTCGGGGGGGGGGGGGGGGGGGAGAGAAAAAAATCCCTAATAAAAATAGAAAAACATATCTCAGGCGTTAAGCTCGCTCTCCCCCTTCCTTTGTAAAGAACTCTTTGTTCTCTAGTGAAAATGCTGAAAAAAATCCCCGGGCTCCCTGAAACAAGTGCAAAACACTTAGAGGCTTTTGGGCTGGCGAGGAGCCAGAAACCCTCCCGCTGTCTGGTTAGGAAGAGAGGAAAGAGAGAGAGAGGAGAGAGAGAGGGAAAAAATTGGAGCTTCCTTTAATAGACATAGGAAGCAGGTCCTTTTTTTTTCTTTTTTTTTTTTTTTTTCTTTTTTCCTTTTTTTCAAAACTGGCGGTCAAGCGTTAAGTAACTCCCTGCCTAAATCCACCTGCTGGAAATGAACTTGGGTAACCCCCCCAGGGGTGCACAAAGAGGAGACACAGTAACACACTCCCGGCTCCTCTCCCACCCGCCCCCTCCCCGCTGCCCTGCTTCCATTCTCCCTGCTCCCAGCACACAAATGCCCACGGCTCGCGCTCCCCCTGCCACCACCAACCAACGTACCAAAATAAACGCTCCGTCTCCTTACAGAGCTGAAGGGGGGGGGGGGGGGGGGAGGAGGGGGGAAAAAAAAAAAGGGGGGGAAAGAAAAAAAAAAGCTTTTTTCCATCTCGGTTGCGACAGTGATAAGGGGTAGGGAACATCTCATACCTGGTGTGAATGCTAATCAGCCAGGAGTTCTCCTTTTTTCCCAAGACAGGGAACTGTTTCCTTCCAAATTTATTAGAACCTCCTCCACTGCCTCTTTGAAAAACCTTCTTTGTCACCCTCTTCCCAAGTCCTGATACTTCTTTAAAAAAAAAAAAAAATGGCTTCGGAGCTCCTTCTATTCTTGATATTGATTCTCTCTCTCTCTCTCTCTCTCTCTCTCTTTCTCCCTCTCTCTTTCTCTCTCCCCCCCCCACCCCCCCCACCCCTCCTCCTTTCTCCTGTCTCTGTCTCTTCTGAGTGGTCTATTGATAAGTCCCTAGAGGCACTGGGTCAGCCTGCCCGTAGGAAACCAGACACAATGCACAAATCTCCGAGTGCCATTCTGCCATCAGCAAGCAGACCACGTTTAGGAGAGAGGAAAAAAAAACACACACACACACACACACACACACACACACAGTAGAGCAAAAGACAGAGAGAGAGAGAGAGGGAGAGTGTGAGAAAAAGACTGATTGGAACAGGAGGGAGGGAGGGAGGGAGCGAGAGAGCGAGGGAGAGAGAGCGACACTGCCAGTCAGGTTAATCATCCCTACTTTAATTAGCTGTTCGGCTTAGACATAAAACAATTGAATTTGAATGATCTGTCAGTGGGCTCGGCTGAACCAAAGGGGAAATGCGAATATTACAAAAAAGACTGTTGGTGTATTCAGATAAGCTCGCCGGGAAAATCCTCAAAGGATAACTATTAAAACTTACCACCAAACAAAAAGTACGGATTCAAATGGCATCATACAGAGGCCCTCTCTAAAAAGCTGGGAGATCCTTTCCCTCTCTTTTTTTACACACCACCGCAGCTCTCACCGTAATAAACACCCGCGCCTTCCCACAGCCTTCAAAGACTACCTGTCTGGCAGGGTGGGGAAGGCAGCGCAGGTTTGCCTCCCACCTCAGTTCGGTTAAAGCGAGAGCATGCTACCCTTCGGTTGAATTTTCTGGATGGATCACTGGAATGTTAAGATTCTGGAACTACACAAGCTCCAGGAGCACATCCTTGCCATGCGTGTCTGCACAGACACAGACAAATCAAGTACCTGCCGGATACAGATGGAGATGCTGTAAAAAGGCAACGCTGGGTATTGGGATAGAGAAGTCCCAGGCACTGGGGAGGGGGAGAAGTTATACCCCAAAATAGGTGGCATAGTAATCTATTCCTTTTACTTGGGGCTGCAAAACGAAGTGCAGTTCAAATGGATGAATATCCTGGCAATAAGCAGCACAGCGGCAGCGCTGTGTGGCGGGCAAGGCAGAGATTTATGACACTTCTGCGAAGTCAGCTTCGAAAAAGGTGTGGGGCTGGCAGCAGCCCTCCACGGAAGGGAAGGCAGCAGGTAACACGCTGCTGTCAGAAGGAGCTGCCAGCGTGTTCAGCTCCTGGCATCACCTCCCTGCTCTGCCAGAACTTTCCCTTGTCAGATGCTGGGGACCTGCTTTGGGTTTCAGGGCACACGGGCTCGGATGTCCCCTCCTGAGTGACCAGCAGCAAGGGGTGTGTGTGTGTGCGTGAATTTATTGTGCGAGGCAGGTATGTTCTCTGTGTTTTAAATATATTCTCTGTATTTCGTATAGGGCTGCAGCTACAGCAGTAAATCCGTAATTCCTGATCAGCTCCATGAACATCTGCTGGATATAAACTTTTAAATGGGTACAGCTAACCTGCAAGCATCGCTCAAAAGCACGGGAGGGAAGTGGAGAAGGGATTCACAGTGCGGCTGGCCGCTGGCCTTCGAGGGGGAGCGCTGGGATAACCCCCCCCTCAGCATTTTGGGTACAACTGCTTAAGGAAAGAAGAAACAAAAGACAGACAGAAGCTCTAGCAACTTCTTTATATCAATTTAAACATCTTTTCTACATGCATCTCCAGGCAAAGCTAACACCAGTTTTTAGGTGTTCTGCTGTTAATAGAGAGCTTGACGGGAAGTATCAATATTAATTGCGCCTTCTATTCCCCTCTGCTACGGGAAAAGTTGGGTTCCTGCCCTTTTCCACCTTTTGAAACGCCACGTGCTATGTGGCTGTGTCCCATCTGCCCACCAGCCCGCTGGGGCCCGTTGACTCAGCACAGATTACAGGAAGAACTAACCAGGGTCAATGGGAGAGGGATGCACCGCAGAAGTAAAGGGGACACTGGACTTAACGAGGTCTGTTAAATGCTATTTATGAGGCGTCTCCTCAGCCTCCCCCAAAATACAAATTGCTCCCATTTGAAATATTATGGGATTATGGGAGGTAAGACGCTACCAAAGAATGGAAAAGGATATTGCAGAGAAATACATCAAAGTGCCATCAAAGGCCTCAAGTTCTTTCCAGATGAGGAGATTTTGTAGAGCACAGTGACACAGAGAAGTAGTTTTCTCTTCCCTGGGTCAGCACCAAACTGATAATCCAGCAGGGTGCAGAACAGCTCAGGGCTGTGTTTCTAACAAAACAGGCAGAGGACCTGACCACTTGATGCAGGGGTTCAGGGGAAGAAACATTGTGCAGTCATGTAATTACAGGCTACAGTAATGGTACCAGGGGCCCTCAGTAAGGTTGCACAGACAACATTAACTGTGGCATTTCCTGACTTTTTAGCGCTTGACTTAGGAACATTAACATTACAGTAACACATTTTCAATATAATTTCTCAGGGTTTTCTTTTAAAGCCAATTTAAAAATGGAATGCCGTTCCACGTTGCTGCTGATGCTGAGGCAGGTTAGCACCTGTGGAGCTGTAATACAGAACTTCACCACTTCAGCCGGCAGCGTCATCAGCAGCACGAGTAAAACGGTGCTTACGAGGTGATCAACCACCACAAGACTGTGAGGATACTTTGTTCAGGGGTTTCACAGTGTCTTCCTGACAATGGAAATGCTGACACTTCAGGAGCCCTAGGGCGAGTTTTGAGGAGCAGAGCAAAGTGCACTGGCATGGGAAGAGACCCTTTGGTCCCTGGACTCCCAAACCTGCATCTCTTCTGTGGCTGTTGGATTCGCTTCCATCCCCTCCATTCAGTTGACTCCAGGGACTGCTGCTCCTCCTGTTTTCTAGCTTGCTCTCTTGCATGCTATTTCTCCCTCCCTGCACTACTCCTTGTCACAGTCTGTTCCTCATCCCATTGCCCTAAAATGAGCAACCCCTCCAATGCATCTTCGCCTCTGCTCTACCCCAGGCACGGATGGACCTGGAGCGCAGAGGAAAGCAAGCTGCTTAGCATGGTAAATTAGGCCACGTGGTGTTCCAGGGTGTTCCAGGCTGCCTTAACTAGACTACTTCTTGCAAGACTGTTTAAAACTAACTCGGGTATCATAATTTGCAATCCACAGTGTAGACATATCAAAATGTCCTTGTTCTCATTTCCAGTGCTTGCTGCCATAGCAACCCCTGGTCAAAAGGAAATTTCCATTGATATCAGAAGGAGCAGCATTTCACCCAGGTGAGTTTTTACTGTGGCACATACTTTATTAGCATGTGTTCCTGATACGGTGATCCCCAAATCTCCTATAGTGATTAACGTAGAAAGCACTACTGTTAAGTCCTGCTCTCAGGAGGTCCCCTTCTGCTAGAAGCTATGCAAGTCAAAGACCTCCTGATTTCTACCCGAATACCAACCTAGAGCAGACCTGGAGTCTAAATGCAAAAGGCCAAGAGCAGCTCCAAAAAATGCACATCATCTTCCCCTCCTGAGATTTTATCACGGATTTTAATTTAGATACATGATGATGATGATGATCTCTCTTTGCATTGCACCCTCCTGCTTGCTCTTCCTTCATATAAATCATCGCCTGTATCAGGGGGGTTTAGCCAAAGAAGTAAGAATCGAAAGCTCCGTCTAATCAGTTGAATCAAGCCTGCTGTTTGCTGTGGTGAAGGTGATCAGTGCTGCAGCAAGCTTTCAAGCGCACGTGTATGATAGTTACTCTGCAGGAAGAAAGTGTGGCTACAGAACTGGAACAGATCTTTCTGAGAGCTGTACCTGGATTTGCCAGTGGCAAAGGGCAGGACTTAGGAAAGGAAGAGACACCAGAACTTTTCCTTGCTTTCTGACTTCCACACGTACCGCATAACAACCAGCCAAAAGCAGGACATAAACCAACAGCAGACTGGGAAAGACCTGGAAATGGCAGAGTACTCGCTCTTTTAATGTATATAAAGTATTCTGCAGCACAACTTGTAACACTCAGTATGGCTGACCATGAGCTGACATTAACAGAAAATCAACAGATCTGGGTGACACAGAGAGGAATTTAGTTCCTTTGCAATGAAGGAGCTCTGTCTACCTGAAAAAATGGCATTTAACTATGTAATCTCAGGATAAGTTGTATAAACATATTCCTCTAGATTTATTAGCTTGTCTTCATAAACAGCTGTGAGTCTGTGCTTTTTGTTCAGAGATGTAAACCAGCACAGCATGTTGGAGAGGGTGAATGAATATATGCTTATCATTCAGCACATCAGAAATCAGAGGAAAAGACTGGAAAGTCCACCTATTACAGAAACCTACCCTTTGCTTATCTTTTGGATATGCAATAATTCCTCACCTGCATCACTATGCTTGGTAGACACCTTTGTATGCTAAGGTGAGAAAGGTACCATGCCTTGCATCTAACCCAGTTCATTTCTGTCCTATGTGCAATTTGATTATCTGGGGCAAAACAAACAAGCTTATTTCCTATTGTACTGATTATCAGAACTAGCCCCGCCACTCCCCAAACTACATCAAATGTCCAGGGCTGGTTCCTAAAGCACCTTTTACTGATACTGTGCAGTTCCCAAGGCAATTCCCTTCAAAGACTTGCTGACAACAGGGAAATGTAAATGGAAATATCACAGGGGCTCCATATTTTTTCTCTCTTAGACAATCCAAATATAATGGCCTATTTTGTGGAAGAGCTTCTCTTTTCTGAAAAATGAAAATGTTGCAAATTAGGCTATGAGAGACATTTCTTTTTTTGTACATTATTGCCAGCAATAAGATGCTGAAAAGTGACCCATGCCCTCACGGGCATCAGTGCAACCCCCATGCTTTCACTGGAAAAGCAACAGTGCAACCTAGGGGAACTCCATAAAAAAAGCATCTGGTTGAGAAGACACAAGAAGAACAAGACACCTGCCTTTCTTCCTCTTCAGCTGCACTGGGTTGAGAAGTAACATTTCAGAAGTGCATTTTCACAATGAATGAAGGCAATCTCATCACTGGTTAAAAAGGAGATAAATGAGGAGGTGACTTCCACCGGTGACATGTTTTCTGTATGTTTACATGGCTGCTTATTGTGAAGGCCTCGGAAGACTTTTAAAGATTGGAAACATTAACTCTCTACCTCACCCTCTACTCTCCATACGACCCATACTGTTGTTGCAGATTGCATCTCTGCTCCAAAATTAAAACTGCTTCAACAGCATCGTGTGTTATATCCAGCCAATTCTACTCTGTTCTGTTATATTATATTCTACGATTTTTGAAAGAAGCCTAAGTATCTCAGGATGTCAGGAGGCTTAATTTTTTCTCGTGCTTTCATGGGAAGACAATTATAACTTTGATTTGAAGAACTTTAAAGCGGACGTCTGCCCCACTTCTGTTCTAAATGCTGACGTGAAACATGCTACGTGTCCCTCTTGCTAACTTTGCTCCTGTCACACATTCACAATTCTTTTTTCCGTCATTTGGAGGCGACAGGTATTGTGCCTCTGCCTCCAGACTTTCTTAGCTAAAGATGTCTTGTTTCTGCAGGCTTTTCCATAGCCTCAGTGCTGAGTAAAAATGGTAATTATTTTAAATATACCTCATTCAGGACAAAACTCTTGTAAGAACAACAGTGTTGCTAGCAGTCTGGGGAGTTTTACAGCCTCAACACGCCAAAAATGTGAGATCCCCACCAAAATCACCCTACTGAGGGATTCAGGCTTCTCTTTTTTGCCTCAGGGACAGCTGCAAGGGTCCCTACTCTGCACATACCGCTTTCTCTCTTTGACTTGGATATAAATAGAGTGGGAAGCCAAAGAGCCAGAGGAGGGTGTAGAGTTCTGCCTCTTCTGCAGCAGATATGGTTGTCCATCATGTCCTCGGGCTGGGCAAAGCCGTGAGGAAAGAAGACGCTGATAGGGCTGAGCTCCATCTCCACTCTCTCCACAGACACAGCTGCAGCTTGCGAGGTGGCTGGAACAAGACGGGCTCAGGAAATGAAGAGTAGCGCATCACTCATTTTTCCTGCCTGTTTGCTCCTAATTATCTTGCAATACATTTCACTGGTAGTTTTATCATACAGAAAGACAGAAGATCCTTCTGGTTTCAACACATAATGACTACTTTTAAAATGGCTTGCTATTCATTCTGGGGCAAGTCTCAGTCTCTTCCTCCCTCCCTCAAGTTCACTGCCTTCATTCTGGGTTCATTGGGTTTTTGGGGAGGGGTAGGGTGTCAATTCTCTGATAATGTATTCCGATAAAAGGAAAAGAAGGGACAGCAGAGACAGCTCTCACTTTCTTTTAATGTGGTTGTGGCCACACTGAAGGAAGTGACAACAATCTCAATAATTTCATTTTGGCCAACACAACACCTCTTACAGGCCTGAGCTATGCAACTCCTGTGTAGCCTCTTGTACAAATCAACAGTGCCTCTTTTATACTCGTCTTCCAATATTTCTCTCCAACCTTAGAGAAACAGAGAATTGCTACAGGGCAATGAACTCTCATTTTGCCATTGACATTTCTTCAATCTATCTCCCTCAGTTGGGAGACCCTTTCACAGATCCGGAACCTCACCAGCATAAGGAAGAATTAGTATAATTAAGAATTAGACACAGGGTCTCTAAAATGGGAATCATAACAACGACTAACGTCACAAGAGTGTTTCCAGAATTAATTCATGTAAGTAAAGCACTTAAAAGATAAAAATGTGGGAGCTGCTACATCAGATTAGACCACTACTCCATCTAGTTGAACATCTTGTGTACAACAGAGAGCAGCGATAAACGCAGGGTAGCAGAACTGGGCCCCCCCCTCTGTGCAGAAACAGGGTTCAGTCTAAGCATAGTCAATGACAGTCCTTGGTTACATTATATTATGGCTCAGGGGACATGTTTAAGCCCCTACAACTCACTGTCACTAGACAAAGTAGTCTTGCAAATAAAGGAAAGGACCAGGCACAGCAGGAGTCTGGTACAGTGGCTGTACAGCTGTACATCCACTCCCAGGCAGGACGGCTTCTGATCAAGCGTTCCTGCTTATCAATGAGAGAACCTAAAATTATTCTATAAATTTCAAGTTTCACAAACACAGCTATTGAAAAGATGTGCAGTAGGATGTAAGTACTTACAAAATGGGTGCACAGAAGGACATACATGCACACACAAACAAGCTGGTTAAAAAAACCAACCTGATCCTCACTAGCTCTGCTTTGAGCAGGGATGAGATGACTTACAGTAGTTCCTTTCTGATTTTTATTATTCCAGGATTCCGTGACTCCACAATTTTCCATTGCAGAGTTCTGTCACTGAACATGAAACAACTTGTAGTAAATATAATTTTTAATGATAATATTATTAGGGAAGTTTCTTGGATCCAGGATAGAAAATCCAGTTCAAAGCCAGAGAAAGAGGCTGACCCTAGAGCCTGATGAGTAAGGGTGTGATGAGGGAGACCTGGAAGGAAACAGGCTCCTACCCTCCCTCATCACTAGAGGAGTCGTGGCCCTTGAGCCATTAGCTCTACTGAGGTGGGTCTTCTGAAAACTCCGTTTCTTTATGAAAAAGTTTCATGAAGTTCCATTCTCACACTCCCAAATTTCAAACGTTTTCACCATGGGGCACTGCTGTTTCCTGGCCATCTCACCTATAAGACTATGCATTCTGCCAGTACCTGCGGACCTTACATGACTGCTCATGTCCGTTGTGACAAAAGTAATGACAATCTTTCTGTGAAATTTCATTATCTCAGATGGTTTGACAACTTTATTTTCATTCTAACAAATTTTTCACTTTATGAAACAGCCTTATCTGAAAAGTAAATGGATGAGTTTGTCTTCATTTAAAAGTGGAGGTTTAAAATTTGTTTCTACTTTTGTATAATCAGGCCACGTCTGACAGAAACAATCCATACGATGCAAAACCCTGCTGAAAGAAGAGAGCCACAAGGCATTTTTGTGTATGATTCCACTGCATTCTATATTGTACTTCAGGACAGAGTAATGAAAAAGAACAAATTAGAAGATAATCTTTGAAAAAACAAATCCTTCATAACTGACCGAACCATAAATGAGTCTTACATTACTGGGACTGGATAAAGTATCATCAGTGCCGGATTATTACATAAGAATATGTTAGTAATGTAGCAGCAGTCTAGTCTTTTAAGATGTGAAAGCGCGTTATCTAACCTCTCTGCAAAGTTCAGGAAGAGGAGCCATATGTCCAAATAATCATCTTCTTGCTGGTGTTTAATATGTCAGTTTTTTCAAGGGGCCTATTTCAAGTTTAAAAAAAAAAAAAGGTGTGAAATGCATTTCGATATTTTTTTTTTTTTTTTTTTTTTGGCAAAAGCAGCTCATTTTCAAGCTTGCAAGGCAACAAGAAAAACAAAATCAAATGTCAAGTAGATTTGCTCTTTGTTGTAATTAATACGCAAGCATTCACTTGTAGATGGTCCTGAGCCTGAAAACAAGCAGCGTCAGTCGTGGTGCTATTAAAGATCAGCAGTTTCCTGGGAATCAAAGGGCCAAGTGTTCAAGGAGTGAAAATCCCCACTCAAATTAATGGCCCTAGGCCAGTTTACATCAGCGAAGGATCTGACCACAAAGGAATGACGACAGGAAGCCCAGCGACTGAGGACGAGCCACCTGCTTGCAGCGTTGGGCCCTATGTGGGATGAGACAGCAAAGGAAGGTAGAGCAGGCTCCTCCAGAGTGGGAGGTGGGGAATGATTAACTGAAAATAAGGAAATTGCAAAGCCCCACACTGCAGTCTATACATGCATGCTCACTTTCTGGTCAAGGAAGTTACATGAGCTTTCTCTTTGAGTCAGAGTGATGTAGTGGATAAAAAGGCCCTGTCTAGCCAGGGGGATTTCCTGAGGCCATTGCAGACCAGCTCAACATGCTGTTAAGAGGCTCGTTTTCATGAGAGTTTTTGTTGCATTTGAAACACTGGCTCCAGGTCCCCTAGAGCTTTAAGTGCCACATCACAGCACTACAAGCCCAGCGTTGAATGCTTGGCACAGGACCAGGCATCTTCCCTTTCTTCTCTTGGTTTCCTCAAGTCAGCAGGTGGGGCTCCATGGCTCCATCTTGTTTTGATTTGTGGGGGGAATTTTTTTTTTTTTTGTCTCCACGAAGGTTGAAATAAAAATTTCCAGTTGAGTATTTGCTCTTCTCCTCCTTTCCCCCATGTTGTTTTGTGGAGAGAGAGAGGAAAAAAAAAAAAAAAAAAGTCTTTTCTATTTCTAAGGGGCTCGCTCTTTTTCCTGAAACAGGAAGCTGGAAACACTTCATCATTGAGGTCTACTGGCCTGAGATCTGCTCATATTTACACCAGGGTGGATCAGTAGCAACTCAGCTGAGGTCACTGGGAGGGCTCTGGCAGGCAGCTCCCCTCCCCAGACGCGGGGGTCAGCCCTGCCTCGCCAAGCACTTCTGCAGGACCAGCCCCAGCCCCGTGCCAGGTTGCAGAATGGGTGTAAATGGATGCAGGGCAAAGAAAACGAAAACCTCTACCAACTTTCCCTGTGAGATGGCCATAAAAGTGCTGGAACTCAAACGCTGGAGGGAGGAAGCGGGGGCCAAAGCCAGCACAGCAAAAAGCTCTACCAACAAAAGTGCATGATACCGCCTGGGAGAAGAGAGAACCAGGGCAACATATATTATTTTGTCACTTATTTTCCCCCACGCTCGTGTCCGATGTGTAATTCTCTCCTATCATTTAGGTCACTGCTGGATTTAGCCCTATGGGTTTCAACAATTAATTATTTCCAGTGATAGAACTATTTCATTTTTGAAACTGGTTTGAACGGTAGATTAGTTCTAGATTAAATAATTTAACTACAGATCAGTAGTAGGTGTTTGCTCTATATTAAGTTGGCATATCACTGGGTAGGTATTACTTTTTAACATTTTAATATACTTCATAATTTATAATGCTACATTGTAAACTGGCTGAATAACTATCACCTTAGAACACTACAGCCAACACCTTCAAATCTAATCTCTTCTCCAAAGAGTCTTGTTCAACCTTTTAAATGATCGACTATGGGGAGAAAGGAAGGAATGTAACCACAGAAGACCATGAAAAGAAAGCTGCTTAAGTCTGCGAGCATCACCTCTCAGGTTGTATGACCTTAAGCAAATTCTACGCACCTTGGCTTCCCCATCTCTATGTAACAACGGTACTTAATTAATCGATTGCTATAAAGATCTTGCAGTGCTTTTTAAGCTGCTTTTCAGCGGCCTACTAGACGCAGGTATTTCAAATGATTTCTCAGAAAAACCTCTTAAAATCATCCTTAAATGAGAAGATATTTGTGCTCAGGCATTCTGTTAAATCACAAAGTGATTCACCCTGTGCCTCAGTTTCCTCTGCAGCTGAGTGCTGAAAATATGACCTCCCTACCTCACAGGGAAAGTTAAATCATTAACAATTTCATAGTAATTGCAAATCCTGGGGCAGAAAGTCTTGGAGAATGCAGTAACATTAGATACTATGGATAACTGAGGCAGAAGAGGCCCAGAGCTCACAACTTAAAAAGCTTTGAGGTTCACCATATCAGAACCAAAAGGATCTGAAGTCACTCCTGTGGAGAGCAGCAGCGCCTGGGAGGAGGGAGGATGTGTTGTGCTCCGCTGCCAGGGGAGAGAGAAGGGCTTCAGGCCGCTCCCTCCCGTGCCACTTCTCCTCCACAGCAACAACCACAGGCTGCTTCTGCTCTGCTGGGAATGGGGCGCCACGCCGAAGGGTGCTTTCCAAAAGGGAAAGCAAGAGTGAGAAGAAAAGGTGCATGGAGAAGGGATGAAGGAAGGGCATGTTTTCAGAGGATGAAAAACTGCCAAACATTCAGAAGTGGCAAAGCGACTTTACAGAAAAGAACACTGGTGATAACGTGAACTAAACGGGCTGCTCAAGGGTCACACTTCAGTTCAGCCGATGAACGGTGAGGAACGATCCGCCTGGGTTACAGAAGCGTGCAGCTGGCTAGCTGCACTCAATACAGCCTTCGCCTCCCTGCACTGCTCAGATGGGGACAGACCCAAATCAAGGCACCGGAGGTCACTTCTGGTACACAGCAGAAAAACTTGTCCTCCCACGTCTTACTATTACGAGGTCTGAAAGGCTGCAGATGGAGAACTGAGCAGTCGAGAAGATACAGTGTACATTATGGAAATAAACGGGAAGCATAGTTAAAGGTTAGCAAGTCTTTTCCCCTCCAGCTGCCATTGACATGGATGACGCCCATTCTTGCACTGGCAAAGGGAAAGAAAAGATGAGCTAATGTCACTTTTCTTTCTCTAGATTCTCAGATTTGATGACTAACAGCTACAACATTTCACTAAGAAAAAGGCCTATTTTTTACTTAAAAGCACAAAATGTATACAGAGAAAGTAATTTTCAAGGTTAGAGGGCTGTTTTGACATTTAAGAAATACTGCAACAGATTTTGGCTTTAAAAATTGTAAACCAGAACTACTTCCTGACCTGAGAGACGATCTGCCAAATTTCTAACTGACCACAGGCTTTTCAGGGTAAACTAGAATTATCAGATATATCATGTTATCCAGGGGCACATCTCTGTGATTTTAAAATGGAATGCTGATAAACCTTAAAAAAACAGTTTCTGAGACCCTTCGTATGAGTAACACGCAGCCCTTCTCACAGTGACGGAAAAGTCAATCCACTCTTTAATAACCATTTTGGTACAATATTTTACTCACTACTGGAGAACTCAGTAGCTTAAGCTTAATATACTAAAGAAAAAAAATGGAGGGAAATAGAAACATTTCAGCACACAGAAGCCAAATAACTCCTTTTATTTTATACCAAGACTTTGATCCTCCTACCAATCCTGTGGCAATACAAACCAATTTCATTTAACGCTGCATCTGACAAGCCAGGCTTCTCTGAGATTGCAAAACTCTGCTAAATCCTCGAGGAAACTGGAATTGGCTGAGGGAAAGGTTCACAAATTGTACGTACACGGAGGTAGCCACACATACATAGGTAGCATAACCTTGCTGTGCAAGCTCAACAAAACTTCGTGCATATATAGTATCAAAGGGTCATGTTGTTGTTAAAGAGGTGCACGAGATTGCATTGCTTCTCCTTGCAGCTTATTTTTCTTACAACCTGTCCTGCCCACCTCCATGGCTCCATTTCTGCAAAGTGGGTTGCAAACCAATTATGTTTAAAACGGAGAGGCTGTATTTTCTGCCTTGCCTCTCATGCCGAAACAGCCAAACCAATTTTGCTGTTTCGATTAGGCAAAAAACTGAAAATTTTCATTGTTTTCTCTCCATTCTTCTTTTCAGTGACAAACCCTGACAATTTTCAGCCAACCCCCACGACAGTTCAAGATGCAGTCCTGCAAAGGCAGCTACGCTGAAGAACTCCTGCTGGAGCAGAGCAGGAGCAAAGGGGATGCTGCAAAGTTTCTGTTGCTTCCTAAATGCCCCCTATGTGCACCTGTGCTGTTTAAATGATGCCAACTCTTGTATGGATTATAATGGGAAATACTTTCTAAGATTGCACACTAGGTTTTAGTTTGCTTCTCCTACTTCAGTCAGAGTTGAAATGCAATTGTATTTGACAGTCTGTTGCGGTTTTTCTTATAAGTTCTGTTCGTAATAGCAGGAAAGCAGAGAATCTGCCAGCCTGCAACTCTGGTATACTCGAACTGCCCTAAGCCTTACAGGATGTAACTCTTCCTCCAGGGAAGGATTTATCTCCAACAGACTACCCAACTTGCTGACTTCTGCTTTTTAGTAATTCTTCTTCTCTTTTCTCTATCCAGCCGTCTTAACATTATCATTCTCTAGTCAACAAATACTTAAAAATCATACAACCTAAAAGATGACTCAGGAAAGAAGAACTGATGAGCTCTGATAAAAAGATCCATGAACCTGGCACTTCCTGATGCATAGGATGTATACATACATGAAGGAGAGAGATATACATAACGACACTGCTCAGCATTCGAAATTTTTTAGGTATGAGAAGAGCAAAACACTTAAATGCAATAGTGGAGAAATTCTGGATCAGAAAATTATTTGTGAAGCTGAGGAAGTGATGCAGCTAGCAAAATGAGAAGAGAGTTGTTTCCTTCTAATGCCCAGTTAAAGGCTGGCTCAGGCTGTGGCTCTGGTTTCGGCAGGGGTACAAGGACAGCTTCTTGTGAGAACCGCTGGCAACACCTGACACCTCAAAGGGGAAATGATACAAGGGAAAACAAAACTGATGCCCTTCATGAGCAAGGTGGTCAATATATAGGGCATACCACCAAAGCTTTCAAAAAGCTAAGAAAAGATGAATGACACCCTGCTGTACCAAGGGGATTTGGTGAGTCAAGTGTCCCTAGCTGGCTAAATTCATGGTTTTTCTTCATGTGAGTCCATAGTTTAGGTGCACAGATTAAATCTAACTAAATCTGGGGCTACTGCAAATGTGCCTGCAAACGCAGCAAGCTGAAGCCTGTCTCAAGATTACCGTTTCTCAAGGAGCTCAGATCAGCTGTGCTTAGATAATGAAATTATATTTATGTTCCACTGAAATACCAGAACTGAATTCTTAACCTGGGATTGCTACTGAAAACCTCCTGCATAATGCACAAGGCAGCACCGAGTCTTGCTCTCCCTCCCAGAGTCAGTGGTTCTGCCAAGCTACAAAGAGTGAAACTCGTAAAAGCCCATTTAATTGGGAAAGTGAGACCATAGCACTCTGAACACTGACAAGGAGTGGGCTTGTTGGGTTAGAAAAGTATCTCTACAAAACCTCTGATAATTGAACTCCAGGAGGAACGGTATTCCGGCGAGCTGGGTCATGATTTCTGCTAATATAGAGAGGAAGAAACTGAGGTGCAACAACAGGAGATCAAGTGATTTCCTCAGCATCGGAGGGAGTTTTACAGCTAGGGTTAAAGTGA
The DNA here is from genome assembly GCF_023638135.1 of Falco biarmicus. Lineage (NCBI taxonomy): Eukaryota > Metazoa > Chordata > Aves > Falconiformes > Falconidae > Falco > Falco biarmicus. The sequence continues at coordinate 86,462,588 of NC_079292.1, forward strand.
AAATTCATGTCTCGGTCCCGTTAGCAAACCACAAGCTCATATTGCTTTTACTACAAACAGATTTCCCTTCACCATACTGTACTTTTCTTCTTGCTGACTGTTCAGTATGATCATCCAAAAATACTCCTATTTGTGTTATTTTTCACACACACCACCCTGAAACAAAATTCTGTATGAAAGAAGAGCAGTTTCCTCCAATACAGCTCAACATCCAAACTAAGCAGCAGTAAAATCGTATTTATTCACTGACTGAGGTTTCAAACAGTAAAATGATTGTTACCAAGTTATAGATTGGACCATGCCCTGAATAGGACCCCAGAACAGGTCTTGGGTGACAGCTCTGTCACCCTGACAGCCCTCAGGAGCGCTGGGGAAGAAGGAGGAGTGTACGCACGTTTGTAACTGGGGGCGATACTTGAATCTAATCAAGCTTCACAGCAGGCAGAACTTGGCAGACTTTGCTTTTGGGAATGAAGTGGGAGACCGAAAGAAGGGAGCAGGGTACCTGAGGCCAGCACGTGTGTGCGAGCAAGGCTCTTCACCTGCAAGCTGCGGGTGCCTGAAATGGCAGTCAGAGAGAGGGACAAGCCGGGAGCTCCCCGATGCACGAGCCGAGTGATCTGAAGGCACGGCTGCTAAACGTGGTCATCTCCTCTTTCTGTGCAAACTCTGGCAAGCCCTGTACCTTTCTCTGTGTCTTGTTTTCATGTTTGAATGTGTGATACTCCAATGAAATATAAATACCAATATTTGATTAACTCCCAGCTACAAAGCTTAGTTCCTTGAAGTCTAGTACAGATCTTTGAAATCCTATATAAATATGAATTCTTTTATTTTTATAGCATTACATTAACAACTGTACAGTGGATGTCGATGAATTAAATAATCTCTGTCTATATTTGCTTATACCTTTCTGAAACTGTTACCTTTTCAGCAGATATTTCTCATTCCTTGTCTCAATCCAGAAATGACATTTTTGGTAAAGCTTTGCAAAAACCCATTCAGCTGTTTTTGAGTCATCCAAGTATGTAAAAAACAGTTTCCAGCTGTTAAGTTTTCCATAAGCCCTTTTTTCTTAAACATGCTTGTATAATTATAACACAGCTTTGTTTTAAAACATCAAACTTGACACGTACATAGTCCTGAAAGAGAAGTAGCGGCACTGCCATGTTTGAAACCATTTGGTTTTGTAATAACAAGGTTATTACCATATTAAAATATCTTTCTTTTCTTAAAGATTCTCCCAGACACTGAGCTACAGTTTTCTAACTGTAAACACTCAGTTGTGTAAATGACCAGTGAAAAAAACCCAACAAACCAAGGAAAAACAGACACTGCTGTGGCAATCTGTGACTGAGCTGTCACAGGGAGGACTGGGGACACTGTTTGCACTGGGTGCAGGCTCAGACCTGCCTACAGCGCTCTGTGTATGCACAGGAACTCTGAGGAGCTAAAGCTCTAGCCTGGGGTTTTCCCAAGACCCAGCTCAGCTCCATGCACTCTGTGCAGTGAGACTGGCCACAAGCCCCCAGCCTGCCTGCTGGTGGGTGGCTTAAGGTCCCTCTCTCCAAGCCCGGGCTAGTTACCCTGACTTGTAACAGCTGGCAGGCTACTAGCCAGCAGTAAGGTCAGATAATGTGTAGGTGGCATGGCCCGCTCTCAAGATCATGCTTCAACTACTAGTACAGACCTACAATTCTGTACTCGCTAAAAAAGTGGGAACTGGCACTTAAGGTGGGACAGGGACAGCTGTATCCTTCCCCCTTGCCCACAACGTGTGGTGCTCCACTGTGATGGCTTAGCTTTCCATAAAGATTCTGAATTCAGTTTGGTGTTGCATACTTCTACAATTGTAATTATTGCATCTTTGCATTTCGGTATAGAATGACATCAAATCAGACGAGAGATGATTCCTCACTTACGTTCTGCATAGCTAGAAACGCACTGACACGACACCAAGCAGATAAGAATCAGCCACCTACTTAACTTAAACACTCGGTTTAATCTGGAGTATTTCAGTGTTGTAAGTGTTGGTTTTGAGAATATTAATGGTGGCTGAAGCAGGAGCTGTAGCCTGACCGATTATTGGATTACATGCGTTTCACTCTCAGAACTATTGTTTTGTATGATGATGTAACAGCATACATGGCTTTTTTGCCTTGCATGAACCACTGGCCTCAGCGAGAACTCTTCTGTCAGGCCGAGGAACTCTGTCTAAAGATGCAACATTCATGCAAAAGGAAAGTCATGGCATGTGTGGATTTCTACATGAGGCTCAACTGTGCTGATTTGTACAGACAAGAAGAGACTCCATAGCCGTTTCTCATTCAAAGTAAATAGCCGTGCCTCCTGCTCCTGCCTTTCCTGGGACATATCCTCCTGCTGTGCAGGTGTGAGTCCACAGAAACTATCAATGTCAGTGACATGACACTGAATCTGAGAAGACAGTCTGACTCATCTGATCACAAAAGACACAACTCTGATGGGCTTTCACATAGAAAACTGTGCGCGTGCATGCATACACTCCTCCTTACCTTACACTATCTGTGCTTGTATCAGTACACCTATAACTCAAGTTTATGTCCATTACTTTGAGCCATTTCTGAGTGTGTTTCAAACCACCTCAAACATACAGGTGGTGCTCAGCAAACAAAATGTCACTGGAATGCAATTACAAGGAAAAAACTCAGCAGTTCCTGCCCATCACACTGTCTTCTCTCTACTGTCTGCCTCAGCAAGCCCACAGCGAGGGATCCTACAATAATCCTAAGATCCACAGCGAGGGACCCTATTGTAAGCAAGGGGCAGAGGTAAGGTTGCTGTGGGAACCTTAACTCTGAATTTCCTGAGTTCAGGGAGATTAAAATCTCAGCCTTCACATCTCATTAGCATACTTTTTGTGCGTAGAGACCACGGCCTAGGCAAGTGTATTGTTTCTAAAGGAAAAGGTATACTATTGGGTAAATAGGTGTCTGTGCACGCTTTGGCAACTCCAAGCTACGTAATTAATTCAGTTCTAATGAATGCTACTGGATTTTGAAATCCATCAATATAATAATGAAGTGGCAAAAGCAACAGCTAAAATTTAAACAAGCTCTAAGTTATGCTATATGCTCTACTATTCTGAGCATCAGTGTTGAGACAAAAGAAAAGTAGGAGTTTGCCGTTTGCTAGTTGTTAATAATCAAGAGAAAATCTGCCAAACTCTTCAAGGGCTCTGTCTGTCTGGACCAGGTAGATGCTGCAATACACAAAGGACTTCACACACAGAGAAAGAAAGTGTTCATGGACAATGATGCAGCGTTCTTAATTAAGATTTTCATTACTGATACATACATTAAGGTTTTGCTAATGCAAGTGCCCAAGCACTCTCATGTGCAGGTAGATGTCTCTGATTCTATCTCTAGAAAGCCTTTCGCAAATCTTCGTGAACATTCACCAGCTAAGGCTCAAAATCAGCTCACCTGCCCTTTGCTATAATGACAATGAAAAATAAAAAAAAAAAAACCCACCCGGTATTTTATTTGCCTGACAGATGAGAACTTAGCACTTTGCAGACATGAGAATGAATAGGTTTTTCTGCAAGGCTGTGCTACAGCGTATTGAAACTGATTCTGATCTCACTTACACCTGTTTGATGTTGATGTAACTTCAGGAGCTTCAATAGCATGAGTGCAGCAATTGTTGAAGGAAAAAATAATGAAAGAGACACGTAGGTAAATGGAAAATGGGATAAAACACAACATGAGTTTGCCAAAGGTAGACTGTAGTAGACTAACCTGATAACTTTCTTTGATAAGATAACTGATTATCCAGACAAAGGAAAGGCAGTGAATTTAATCTATCAGTACAGCATGTGATACCATATCACAAGGGAAATTATGAGTTAAGATGAAGACTTGCAAAAGGACTGCAAGGGGAGCAAATGCTTACCTGAAAGGGAGACAGGGTAGTGGTGAAAAACTACCTGTAGTTTTACCTGTATTGGTAATTAATTTATTGGTATTGCTATTAAATTGGTATTAAATTATTGGGCAAGGTGAAGGCTCTATTTCCACAAGTTTTTAGTTAAGCAACAAAGCATTTTCTAGCTAATAAGATCTGGGGGGAGTGGGTAATGTTTCTTTACAAGGCCCCTCAAAGGGAGGAGGCGTAGGGTAGGAAAAAGTGGGAGCATACTTAACAGCTATGGAAGAATCAATCAATTTCAATAAATTCCTCATTAACAATATTTGGGCTTCATTCACTTGTAATGTTTCTATGTTATTTCTAAGGTTCTGTCCTTTGGGAAGTTCAACGATGCTACAACCTTCTCAGCAGTGTACTTGCACAGTTGAATTAAATACCTGGTTCACTTTTGTGCTTTTAAAATATTCTTACTGCCCGAACAGGATGCCCATTCATCTACAAATCTGCTTGCTGAATGCCTTCGGTCTCGTTTGAAAGCTGGGCCCTGCCTCCCAACAAAATGCTGCTGGAATAAGATGCGGAGGAGAAACGCTTGGTGAACAGAAAGATTTGCAAAAGCATTGCTCCTCCCTAAATGTGTTACCTGCTTCTCTTGATCTAGTCAGGCTATGACATTTTGTGAATCTCTGGGCTGACTGACCACTAGCAATGCAACAAGGTTGCACTGGCATGCTCCATGGACAGGGATGATGTGCATCAAACCTTCCAGGATGGAAGGTGAAGACAGTCCCACAGAACTCACAGTGGAAGGTATGAATGTGAGATCAATTTGCAGGCTCCAAAAGAAATGATCTGTCAGCATATTTTCAACAAGTTAAGAACAAACCCTAGGATTTTTGACAATCTTCCCTGAGGCATGGCTCAGTCTACAGGTAATTCAATGACTAAAAATGTTACCTTTCCATTCAAGTTCCGTGGGAGAAAAGCTGCATTTTTGTTATAGTCTTCTGTGGCAAAATGTAATTATTTAGTGTCATAATGTGACCACGCTAGGCATGCATAGTCATTCACACAAGAAATTTTCACTAAACCCCCCAAAACTGAAGGATTTGTAAAGTGCAAAAATTGAAAAACAGTTTCTGAAACACATCGTTCTTTGGGGTTGGTTATATGCTGATCACACTTATAAGGTCTCCTTCACAACCTTCAGTGCCTATTGCAGAGTATCCAGAATGTAACATATTAATTTTTATCTTTTATGTAAAAGTAGATTTACTGCAAAAAGTGAAATTCAATTAATCCCTTTTACAGACATCCAGGATAAGTGAACACAGATGAATATGAAATTTAAACACACATCCAGATCCAAATGTTGCAACTGCATCTTACTTTGGTGATTGGGTGAAGCATGAATACCTTTAAATTGTATGCTATTTGAAGTTGGGATTCCAATTTTGTCTCTGAAAAATCAAACTGTTTAGCATACGCTTAAGAAGCTAAAACACTAGAAAACAGCATTCAGAAAACTGATACAGCCATTCCATTAAACTTAAAACTCAATGTGATGGAATGAGAAAGAGCGAGATCTATTGAGATCTGAAAGCTCTTGGTGGTGTGTAAAACTCTAATGTTTTAGTTATGCAAACATATGAAATGAAAATATTACCGGGGGGGGGGGGGGGGGGGGGGGGGGGGGAATGAATCTGTGAACCATATTCAGCATGGTATTATTCAAAATGATGGAAAGAAGTTGCAGTGAACAAGAACTTCAGAGGAAGAAAACGCTTTTTCTTACTACACTGTCAGTTTTTTTATGCCTAAGAGTTCCCATTCCCACCAAGTGGTATAACAGCCTTCTTGAAGCATGAGACCTGAAGACTAATCACATATGTTTTGACATGTACACCTGTGTAACGGCACACGGCTGAACTCCACGGCAGATGGCTTTCATTTCTTTTTTAAGTGGGAGAGATGGAGAAAAAAAGGCAATGGAGGAGATATTCCTACGAGCTCATGTTTGATCATGGTGTCCCACATTCAGCACGCATATGGAGATGTGGTCTGGTGTTTAGACCTCCTGAGTATTCGTATATTGCTGCCTGTTCCAATAGTCAAATTTATGATCTTTTGATCAAGAGGTGACTTCTGGGAAACTGCCTATTTCTGCATCTCTAGTTTTATAGTAGCCAATCCTCCAGCGCTACTTGCTCTTGGTACCATTTTTACCTTATCTGGGGTGTACATTTTGTGGAGACAGGTATATGGCATTATGTTAAAGCAGAGTGCATTGAAGAGGATTCCTGCATAAGGAGGAATTGAAGAGGATTCCTGCATAAGGAGGAGGACTGAGTGCACATTTCAGAAAAGAGACAGAGATGTTTGGTTTTGTAACTGTAGAATAGCAATGTGCTTGCCAAAGTTGGAAGATAATTTACCGTACCTGCAAAGGGAATATTCTGAAAAACTCTGCTGCACTCTGTAGTTGTGCTATTTTGCGCAGTGATTTCAGACCTAACAAGCTGGACTGTCTTAATATTTTGATGGTTGGTGTTCAAACTGCTATAGGAAATGCTGCTACTGATTTAGCAAGGTGGTCTTTTCTATCTAAATATATTACATTATGCCAGTGTGGGGTAAAAGTGCACTGAACAATTGCATTTTCTTTCTGTCCCTTTCTTTCTTCTAGCTAAATCTAAAGTACCACACTACTACAACTGTCTAGTTTAAAGTCCATTCTTTTTCCCCTGCTGTGATCTGTTTTATTTCAAAAAAAGCTAACACTCAATATATTATATTATGCTAATTAGATGAAAAATAACCTAGAACAAAAAGATCTCTAGTAAGCACAATGGCAGAGAGATGTGACATTTTCAGCTGTCATGCTGACCAATCTTAAATTCAATCTCATCCAACTTCAGTGGCTATCTTGTAGGCATTGCAATTAGAAAGCAGGTTGCATACATGCCTCTGTTGTAATCCACACAGCAACTTCACAGCTATGGGCAGCCATTATTATTTGTTAAACAAGTTGAACGTTAACACTTAAACTAACGCTTGAATGAAAAACTAGCATCAAATTTTGCTCCCCCCCCCTTTTTTTTTAACCTGGCTATTTCTCTGGTGTTCTGGAAATTGGGTCTATTTCTATTAAAGATGTTTTAGAGCAAACCCATGAACTTTGTCAGATTTGTTTTAAATATTTTTTCCCCATGTAAACCTACTGCTTAAGTCCATTTGACTGTTATGTCTTCAGATAAAGAATAAAGCTTGTGGCACTTGTTCAAGAACATTCATCTTGAGGTGCATTCCCGGTTATACAGTTTGATTTCTATAAACACATCAGAACAGAATTTCTGCTCCACTGCTATTTTGAGCCTGTTTCACCATTTCTCTCATTTGCAAATGCCAAATAAAGGGCCTCTGCCCATGTTGTTTCCTTTTTTGGAACATTCCCTTCTTTCAGGAGATACATAAAAGCTGGGGAAATAATATCCCTTTCCTGTCTCTGCTGTGTAGGTGACCATTCCCTTCCAAGAACTTATTTTCAGAAGCAGATCAACTGATTCTTCTGGATAATTTGCATGTCTATCTATTACATTAATTATGATAATTCTTGAAAAATGCTAACTCTTGAAAGCTGTTGTAAACATAAGGCTTATTACATCTAGACTTCTTTGGCATTTTGCAAATGTTCATTTTTGATTCATAAATAAGCTTGACCTGGAGGTTATTATCCTCCTCTGAAGTAATGGAGAGCTTCTTAAGAAACCTGAGAAGAGAAAAGACACCTCTCCTCCCTGTTCCTGATGTAGCAATCACTATTGTTGTTCCTCATCTGCAAAACAATACTAAACACACTAACCAAATAAAGGGATTCAGAGGGTGCTAATTAGTTGCAATTTCACGATATTGGTTCAGAGTGCTAACAGATGACAGTTTGGTGGTGAACAAGTACCAACAGCAGGGACACATATATAGATATCAAAGACTATTTGAGCATCATCATGTCTGATAAAGTGAATACGTATTCTCAAAAAGTGGCAACTGGCAGGCTGGAATACTGCTGGGTGTCTTTTGACATACAATCACTGACCATATGATGGATGGTTCTCATAACTATGATGAGATCAGTAAGATGCTGCTCAGCTTCCCTTAGGTCATCATTACTTGACCGAATATGTCTTCATGAAGCTGAGGAATAAATGCCACGGTGTTTTTCTTTTTTTTTTTTTCCCCTCTCTCTCTCTCTTTTTTTTTTTTTTTTAACAGGATGTCGAATAACAAGGATTAGAACCAGTGCTGAATCTAATAGGAATGATGCTGGAGCTCAGTACAACCCAGTTACATCAGAAAACTATTTCAAGGAAATGGACAGATGTTCATGGAATTAGGTTAACATGTCCTGCAACTTCTTTGTATCTGGATAGCTTTGGTGCATTTCTGATTTGCACTTACCAAAGCTAACAGCAGATAACTTTTCGGTATTGTATGGGTTCAATCTGAATGGGTAGAGCTTTGGAAGTCAAAGAGGTGTCCTACTGTAGCTATTTATTCTACTGTAGACACCTATCTTACTGTAAAGCATCTTAATAGTGTTGATAGTGTTGCACGCTGCTGACAATATGATAGAAAGGCTCCAGACCAGTTGGATGACTCTTCTTGCATGAAAAGGTCAATTTTTGACAAAGATTCCACCTGCCTCTCTCAAACTACTGAGGATATTCAAGTGCAGCAGAGATTAGTTGTATTCCTCTTAAGTGGGAATATCGTTCTGGGGAGAGATCCATGAAATCCTTCCACCTCCAATACCTTGATGCCACATAGTCAGACAGACATGGGTATAACCTCGAGGAGGAGGAGGAAGAAGACTTCTGAAATCATTGGCAAGTTGTGGGTAGGGATATGGGAAGAGAGAGAACCAGTGCAAACAATACAAACTTTTCACACACACCTGAATTCAAGTGAGGTTCCTACGGAGCTTGCAAAGTTGGGAACAGAGGAACACAAAGAAGCCCTTGGCTGTGGAATAAGCCTGACTTCAAGAAGCAAGAAAATGTGTGACTTTAGTTTTACAGGTCAAGAAACAAAGATGGACAGATGGGAAATGACTTATGCATGGTCACACAGCACAGCACCGTCAGAGAGGGATGGCAGCTCTGGGTTTCCACACGCCTCCCTACCACGAAGCCAGCTTGCTGCTTCCACCTAAACTGGTGGAAACACAAACATAGCTCCAGCTTGGACATCTTGTGCTGCAGAGGTAGGACAATGATAAACTGGTGCCCATGTGCAAACGTTGAAGGCACAAGGTCCCTGCCAAAGACATAAATGATTTTGCGGCTGCTGCAGAAAGCATTAACATAAGCGGTGTGTGCTTCACGTCCCTGAGTATCATTAACACGTTTTATCGATATTATGAAGTTCTGCAACAAAACTAATAGGATTTGTCAGGGGCCGTTATGAACCGCCCCTGCTGGATAAATACATAATACATGATGGCAAAGGTCTGATGGGACTTTAATCAATTGCCTTTCTGAGTCAAATGAATGTCACATTAGACGTAAGCCACGTTGCATTCTGTGGGGGCCTCTGCTCCCCTTGTCTCACGGGCCTGACACCGCCACGGGGAGCTATGCATGCGCATAGACTCCTACTTATTTGTAGCAAATCTATCAGAGCAAAACTGGAACAGCACGTTGTAAATTACAGATTTGGGACACCTTATAATGAAAGGCAAAGGGGAAAAGGAAGAAATATGGGGACACCATAGGCATGATAGGTCAGCTCAAATACATCTCCTTGGTAGCTGGCATCATCATACAGCTTTTCGCTGTATGTCACTGCAGTATATCTTATGTTTCTGCCCATAGGGATGGGGAGAAGGAGGTGTGCCGTTTCTGCACCACAAAAGTAGTGAGTCAACTTTAAATACTAAAGTCACACAACTCAGGTTTAGTATCAGGAAAAGAAAGCTCTTTGATTGTTTCAGCACGCACCTGAAAAAATTATGAATGTCCACTTGCTCTTTAGTACCCCTTTGAAGAAATTCCAACAATCAAAACAGAACTCAACCATAAATTTTCAGGCTTAGTTCCTCTCCCAAATATGAAAGAACCATTTTTCTTACTGTGCTATGCTTTTTTTTTTTTTTTTTTTTTTTTTTTTTTTACATTCCAGGCAGCACATTAACAGCCATCTACTTTCCTCTTTGAATGGGTAGGAGACATGAATTTAAATTGCAAAATGGAGATCTAAAGTAACACAAAGTCTAGGCATATTTGGACATGGAGTTCTAAACCTAAATTTAAAACCCCTCATTGTTTTTGGCATTCACTGAATAGCTCCAGTTTGGACATCCCAAAACAGTGGCTTAAAATGCTGGTGGACATTTGGAAAACTTTGGTCTTTACTTAACTATAGTAAATATTATGAAGTGGTAGTGCTATATTTCCCTTTATATCGCAACAAGAAGCATCATTGTTTTAAAAACACTAGATTTCACTGCCAATATGTATAAAGGAATCCCAGCAAAACGCAAACTTTTGTTCCAAATACGCAAACCTATCACGCCTCAGAACCTGGCAAAATTAAAACCCAAAGGATAGCAAACAAATTCTTCCAAAGGTTCCATCCCTCATCCACCCCAAAAAAGGCAAAAGTAAAACTTTAACCACAAAAATTTTAATTCTTCCTGTTCTAGGCCTTAAAAACACAATTATCTGGATTAGTACAGTATTTTCTTCAGTTCAAAGTCATCAAATTGACAACCTACATACCAGCAGCCAAACTCACGTGAATGAGACCAGGTGAAAAAAGAACCCTACATGGCATCTTCCATAGAAACCACTAACAGATTTTAAATGCCAACACTGTCATATGTCAAGGGGAATACAGCATATTTAATCTACCCAGATAAGAAGAACAGGTCAGCATTAGGCAGGAAAGCACACAGGACTGGGTAAGGAAGGGTCCCATGCCCCAAGGTCCCATTTCAGCAAGGACAGGTTGAAATGCATGCTGACTGTTTTCTATACTTGTGTTACGCTTGCCCAGCACAGGATGCTGTCTGCTTTATTCTGAGTCAGAGCACAACAGCATAACGCCCATCACAACACGTATATCCCCAAATATAACAGGAATCTGCCATACTGTCATCCAGAAATGCACATATAAATTCCAGATCAGTCACACAATGTCACTGAACTAAGTCCGAGTCCCATAAGTTGACACTGCATTAAAATCCTGGACTGCTGCATTAACAGTAAGAGCTCAGCACTGAGTCCTGTGGCCACAGGGAGTAACACGAAAGTTCCAAGGGCTCCGGGCTGGCTTGGATGGAACTCGAACAAACTGTGTAATTCAATGAAAAGTATAAAGCATTTGGTATAAAAACTTACACTAGAGACAGGAAATGTTCCTTCAGAGGAAGGCCACAAACTGATCGCGAATGATCTGAGAAGAAAAGGGAGAAAGAAAAAAGGAAATTAAGTGACAATAAACACATTAAATGATACCAACATAAAACAAGGATCGAGGAGACTCCCAGATGGTAGCAGTTTCCACAGGAGAGGGGGTGGGGGGTGGGGAAATGGTTTAGATTTACAAACTGCATAAATCTTGGAAGTTTTGAAATTACCTGACCCCAAAACTATGTAGCTGAGAAAACTGGTAATGGCTGGGAAGCCTTTCAGTCCTGGGCTAACTCCAAGCCAGCAGAGACTAAATAACCTCTCGTGGCTGTTCAAGAGCCTCTGTGAAACAGGCTTGTGGCTCCTGTGGACAAACGCTCTTATCGCAAAAACACTGCCAGATTTGACAGCACCCTCCTTAGCAGTCATGCCAGATGATACAGGCCTCTGAAACACAACTCGCCTTCTCGATCCTGACCTTCCCAGAACAGGGGTTAGGCATATTATTAGGGCTGAGGATGCTTACATTACGGCTGATAGCTGCACAGAAAAAGTGTGTTGTCTTAGTTCCTTCTGTCAACATAGTATCTTTTGGACTTGACAGGTTTGTTTCCCTGAGACTCCTATGAAAAAGAAATGGCTGCATGGAAGTGTAACGGCTAAAGGATTGCAAACTTCCAGTAGACTACAGGTCTGGTTTCCAAAGTCCACTATGGAGTATGTAAGCTTTATTGCCAACACATTTTCCAAAACATATTAACCTCGCTGAATCGATGAAATGAATCAAAGCCTCGTGCTCTGAACTGTAAGAAGATACATTCCTGTTGGACGAAGAAAACAAAGGAAGATGCCCCGAAAATGTTCAAAGGTAAAAATTAGTCCTGTCTCCCTCCTTCCCTTCCCTGAGCTGAAAGAAATTCAGGTAGTCAGACCAAACAGGGCTCTCCAAAAGACAGCAATGAGGGGACCAGGAGCATGGTGGACAAAGACCATGGGACCCATGTGGTGTGCTCCAGTACTTAAGTCAAGACATGGCCTTCACCTACCATTTCCTGTCCAGTTACAGGGAGACATTAGCTCTATCATTCCTCAAGGCAACTGAAAATATTCAGAGGAATACAAACCCAAGCTGTGATAGTGAAGGAAAAGTGAGGAGGTGTCACAGGACAGAAAGAGGGAAGGCAGGCAGAAAGTTTGTTCAGTTATAGCTATTATTTGTGGGAATTATGGGCCTGGTAGAGCAGTGTGCGAGATGAAGCATGTGTGCATCTCCGGTGGCTGGTCACCCGCAAAGGAGGTGGAAGAAGCACAGCAAAGAGCAGAGAGAATCATACGAGCTGCAGGGCAGCTAACAAGATGCTTACAGCATCCTTTGGACAGGCCACCCAGAGAGACCCTGTTGAACAGCGCACTCCTCTTTGAAGAAGCTGCCTGCTCCCACATGTAAGGAAATTGTCATGAGGCAGACGGCAGGATGGATTCTGCCCGGACTGAAAAGCTGAAGTGCCTTAAGATGAAAGGAAGGACAAGATCAGGTTGGTGAAGAGCAGGCGACTATTCATCTTACTTCCAAGAATCCTTTACTCTGATAAACTTTCACAGGGAAGTTTTCCTGGTGGGAAAGAAGTGCTTTGCTAAGCATGTATCCCTCATTTTCCTTTTACACTGCTCCTGAGGATTTAACCATGAAGTCCATAGATTCCTCTGCAATAGACTGTTAGCAGCTGGTAGCTGGGAAGTATTTCTTTCAGGGTTTTGGGCAGATGGGGCCATGATGTGAGCTGCACACCGTGGAATAACCTGAGACAAGAGCTCTGAGTCAAAGAATGTGCCTTGGAGCCCTGGAGTTAAAAGGAAAAAAAAAAAAGAAAAATGTAAAAAGAAAAAAAACGGGAGGCATCCAGCATGGGAAAAAAAACACAGAAGGGAAAATTTTAGGCTGAGTGGTTAGAGTTTGGCTCTGTTATAAGCAACATAAAACAAGTTCTCTTAAGGCAAAGTGTCAGGCAACTTTGATGCCATGGATGCCAAAGAATTCTACAAATTATGGCCTGAGACTCTGGAGGTGCTGAGTAATGACTTACACCAACATTACAGTCAAATTTGCTATAAGAACTGAAAAGACTGTCGTACCTAATTAAAACTGCAGGGTAATTTCAGACAGGCACAATATACTAGGAGCTGCAAACTAGAATCTGGCAAATCACCAGAACTGAAACACCATAATTTTTTAAATGATCGCAATACGTCTGGACGCTTGATTACCAGTTTTGTTCAAAAGAAAATCCATGAAAACAAAACTTCCCATGTAAAGTATTGGAAAAACAAGATGTGTCTGAGGAAACTATGATTCATTCCAGGTTAGATAACTGCAGAACACATATGCAGGAGAGAAGTGGGCCAAATCCTGTTCTCACTGCCCTGTGCAATCATACTGACTTAATTGAAACCATGAGCAGAACCTGAACCATTAAAATGCTGGGGTGAAACTTTTTATCATATAGCGCTGTTTGTCACTAGAGACATACTTAACCCAATTACATTAGATTAACCCAGTAGATTTCAAGATATACTATTACACAATAACATAAAAAATGAAGTCTAAGAAAGCTGACCGTTTTCCCCAGGTCTCCGTGTTACAAGCAGAATAATTACCCATCTTTATTTATGTCGTTTGTTTTCAACCTAGTACGGTGAGGTGGACAAAGAGAATCCACTGATTTTTTTTCATATTGAATTCCCAGTGTTAATTAATCATTATTACTTGGAAGCTGTTTTGGCCATTGGACAGAATAGCCAGGGGCTAATCTTAAGCCTGCCCTTGCTTCATTGTGGCCAGATCCTGCTCACTTTCTCTTTCTTTGCTACGTGAATAAATTCCATTTAAATCACAAAGACTAAGAGACAAACAAGTCCAAAGTGTTAAGGATATTTAGGAATCTTATCCCTGCCTTGAGTTTAATGAGAATAAGGTTCCTAAACACTGAAGAACTTCTGTTTATGGGAGTTAAGATGGTGAAATCCTGTCATATGAGTTACATTATACAAGCAGGTAATTGATTTATGAAGCTAACTGCAATTTTCAAAAGTGACTTAGGCATTCACGTCAAAGTCTGTTGGAAGTCAGTGAAATTTTGGCCATAAACCACCTGGGGACTTGAGAATATTTTACCTTTGTTAGTTTAAGCACTGCTTACTTTCAACAAAATTAACATCTTGGGTGCCAAAGTGATTTTTGCAATCTCACATATTCAGTTGTTCTTACAGTTTATTCACTGAATGGCTTGAGTTAACCTGCTCCAAGTGCCTTTTTCTCGGCAGTAAATTACGGCGGCAATTCCACTCCATTTTTGCAAAGTGATTTAGGATCTCTTTGATGCAATGCACTGCCAAGGTGAGAAATGTTACTCCTTCAGCCCCTAGACTGGCAAGAAGCAGGCAAATGATGAACTGCTTTAAGCAGGGAGGACTGGTAACAGATTCACATAATCCTAAACTGACTGCTCTTGCCTCAAAACACTTTCACCCTTTGCTGATACGGAACCAGTGAAGGGCACAGCTTTATCGTATGTAATCTACTCAGCGAATTGGATCTAAGATGCAGAGTCTTGTCACCCCTCTCCTCCTGGATGCGCTACACCTGCTCAGTATCTAAACCAGAATTTAAAGCCAGAGGAAGATAAAGAAAATCATTTACTAGAGAATTCCCCAGTTCAAAGGGGGCCAAACGGAGCCAGTGCCATTCTGGGGGAACACAGTGAAAGAGGAGACTCAGCTGAAATTCAGTGAAGCCTTGTAAAGGATCCGAGGGGGCAGAGAGGCTGCACTGCATCTCTGACACAGTAGAGGCAGATTACGGCAAAATTAAATTGAGGATTTTAGTGGATATAATTGCTGTTTTTATATATTAATGAACAACAATAATACGTGATTCTAAACTGAATACCAGGTTTGACATTTAATCTGAGCACTCATACCATCCATAAATGTTCATAAACGTCACAAGACCCCTACCCTTTGATTGAATTACAATCTAGCATGCAATTTAGGAAACATGGATTAATCTACATAGATTTATATTTCTGCAGGTTACGTTGTTACTTGTTGATTTATACCCCTTTCCCCTAAATGTCCTTTCCATCGAGAATCTAGGAAAATACATGCAAATTTCAACAGGAGAGCAGCTCAAAATCCAGTGACTAGCAGCAGATGGAAACTTGGTTCAATGAAACCTATACTAATTATCATTTGCTTTTTGAAGTCACCTCTGCTAATGGCCAGCAAAATCTTAGTCCCTGTGATACCTCCTATTACCTTCACATTAACTCTTACTACAGCCAGCAATCACCTAACGTGTTTCTTGGCAATGCTGTGCAATTAAACCACCTTTCAATCAGCTTGCTGAGGAATCCAGAGATGGAAACTGCTTTAATATTAGGAGTTAATTACAAGGATGCAGGGTAAGGTAGTCAAATGTTATGTTAGCATACCAGAAATGTGACAACGCCTTAGCCACAGATGTCACAACCGAGGTAAGGAGCCATCAGGAAAAGTGACATGACAGCGTATAGGGGAAACTGATCTTTCAAGTTCTCCGTTTTTGTTTTTTTTTTTTTTCCTCCCCCGTGGTCATGCTACTTGACGTGACCACCTCCTTCAGCAGCCAAAATATCTGAAATTTCACTGTCACCTGTATTAACAGACTTCACTGCACAATGGTGTCTGCTTGGGGAGTGATGACAACACCTACTCCAAACAGTGCATGGAAATGGTCCAAAAGGCCCATCAGACATTAGCGCTTCTGCAGAGCCCCAATCCTGCTCCTGTTGAAATCCACCAAGTCTTCTCAAAGGGTTAATGTGGCAGGTTCCTTTTCTATCTCTGCATCTTTACCTCTTCGTGCCCATGAGAAGAGGGACAGCCCCACAGCCCAGGGCTGGTGCTTGTGGACTCATTCATTCATACAAGACTGAAGAGAAGGGCTGGCTGCTCTATCTAATATGAAAGGAAACGAACATCACTCGGTTGAGTTAGTGCTAGAAAAGTGATGAACTGCAGAGACGGTTTTACAACTGACCGCCTATTGCAGTGAGGGAGAAAGCACACGTGGGAGAGGATACTGCAAATTCAGCGTGAGAGCCAGCTATATGGCTGTGCATCAACTCTCAGTCT
Source organism: Falco biarmicus (assembly GCF_023638135.1). NCBI lineage: Eukaryota > Metazoa > Chordata > Aves > Falconiformes > Falconidae > Falco > Falco biarmicus. The sequence goes on from NC_079292.1 coordinate 86,479,078, forward strand.
ATGGTAGTGGAGAACCAAAATAAAATGGTCTTTGCAAAATGGCAAGGAGTTTTTGTATGTATATTAGAATTAAGGTATGTCTATATACATTGGAATGCACTTACCCGCGTATTTTAGTTATGTATCATTAAAGTATTTGAAAAAAAACTACTCCACTACAGGTGTGCACACTCTTTTAAATGAAATCAACAGCCAAACTGTGGTTCTGTGGAGAATGCAACAGTGACTCAAGAACAATTTTGAGTCAGAATTTATCATTAATAATTCCACCACTCATTTTCCAAAGACAAGAGGTTTTTTAGAAGCTACAGTCCACAGAAGATAACAGAAAAGGTAACTGACTTTTTTCCTCTCTCAAACTTGAAGAATTTCAAGGAGATTTTTTTAAATTTCTATAATTAAGAATAGCTACAATGTTAGCCTTGTCTTTTTCAAATTAAGAAATATGTACTGGGAGAAGGCAACTTTAAATGAGTGTTACACATACACACAAACAAAAAAACTTTTATAAACCAGAAACTTTAAGGATTCTTTAATAGAAAATAGAAAAGTCTTGGTGGAATAGATTTTTTCAGCACACCCAGCTTTCCAAGAAGGCTGGATAATATTATGTTTTGATAAGACAAAAAGAAATTAATCCAACCAAAATTTTGACTTTTATGTATATGTAAGCTAATTCAAAAAGACATCAAGTGAAGGAACTGACTCTTTTCACAGGTAACTCAGCCCAAAATAAGTACTACCAGCTGTTCTCAGTGAAAACAATGAAATAGATGAAATAAGAAAAGGAATCTCTTCCATCTAATTAACATCCATCGGAGGTCTCCAGCTCCCTAAGAAGAACATCAGTCAAGAAAAGTCTCTATACAAAGCACCTCTAAGGAAAACATCTTTAAAAGAAGAGCAGGAGAGCTCTCTGGAAGCAACAGCACATTACAGCTTCAGCAGCAGTTGCTTTAAGGGGCTCAGGGTGAGAGCAAAACTAGCAAAAAGTGTGAAAAAAAAGTTAAGTATATTCTTGTTTTATAATCTAAATGTAGCATTTTGTGCATGCATCTTGACTTCAAGATAGCCTGCAATGGTATTACTTGCAACTTTCCGTAACTCTAACCAGTATGTCTCTGGGAATTTGTACAAATACGTTCAACCAGGACATTTTGTTGGCAGGTACTTGGCCCCCGCAGCCTCAGGCAGCTCAGCTGGCAGGAGGAGGCTGCCCCCCACCCCCAGTCCCCCAGCACTGCCCCTTCCCTGCCGTCCCTCGTCACCCCGGAGGGGTGCGCAGATAAGGTGGCCAGGGCTTCTCAGGTGCTGGGGGACAAATTCAGGGGAACGGAATACCTGGGAAGGTGTGGCCATTGCTGCAATAACTCACACCACCTACTTCTGACAGCCCACAGGGGCTGCGCTGTAGGCCGGGTTCACTGCTCCCGTGGCAGAGCGGACTGCTCCTGCCTCTCATCTTTCCAGCACCAGGGATGCCTTTCCCTTGTGTGGCTGTGTGGGCTCCAGCAAGAGACAGCGAAGGAGCTAAAATGGCCCTGGAAAAGATGGCAGTTAGGATGTTACTGGGTTGTTCCCACCCAGCTTACAGCCTGTTCCCTGTTGTCTCTTGGAAAAGAGGGAAAAAAAGAGGTCAACTGTTGACCAGAGGAGTTGTTTTTGTGATCCGTAAAGAGTTGGGGCATTTCCATTTTAGAAACCATTTTGTGTTGGCTACTCTTGGCACTTGGAACTCAGCTTTGAAACCTTAAATAGAAGAAAAGAGAAAACATATCTAACTAAATATACAAGGATATATACCTAAAGATACTGGCTGTCTTTCAGGATCATACCCTAAAATTTAGGTCTTGGTTTTGCTCATGCCTGTAGGTGAATTTTCTGTTCTGAGGCAGTGTGGTTGAACAGGCAGCTCACAAGCTACGTCTGCCACCTTACACCATAGCCACATCTAGCCATACTCTCCCTACTGCAAGCTGGATAAGCAGAGAAGCGTATCTTCTGCTTCCCTGCTTGGGGGTTTGCAGCTGCAGTGCACGGTCCACGTTCCCTGCACCCTCCCCAATACCTGTCCTGAATTCAGCAGTGCCCAAAACAGACTACACAGCACAAGAAAATACAATCAAATAATCCTGAACTACTTAAGCAGATTAAACTTGAATAACCAAAATGTTAAGCTAAGAAAATACAGTACTAGGAACTAAATGCATCTGTATTAACAACAGCAATTAGTGAAGTTTGTCTACTATTAATAAGAAGATAATTGCTATAAAATGTAGTGATACATACAAATAGGTTACTGATGTGAGGAAGTGACCCTGGAAAATGAGTTTAAATTATTGGTTGGGGCCTTTCTATTGCTAATTATTATTTTCTTTCTGGGTATTAATGTTCCTTCAGGATGATCTGATAAATCTAGCGGTGTTGTGATCACTTCTCTAAATGGTATCTTTGGATCATATGTGGTCCCAAGAGACATGACACTCCAGTGTACTTTACGTAATTTATTTCCAAAGTGAGACGTGCTGACTCTCCATAATATTTCTTTCATCTTAACATCTGACTAACATTCAATTTGGGACATAAGTACTCCGATACATCATTTTTCCCTGAAGGCACTGAAGATCACAACTAAAGGGCGCTGGCCGAGTCTGTGAGCACCACAAGGCTTGGAGAACAGGGTGAGCTGGAATGGGGCCACTGCCAAGCCTGAGCTGCAAGGGGACTGGAGGGTTACGCAGGTTTGTGGGGGTCTGTATCACCCATGGGTGTGTCGGGGGGGAAGGGTATGAGCAGAGCTCTGGCAAGCCCCAGGCTAGGGTTACACTGGACTTCAAGAATCCGTCTTGCTCTCCTTGGTGAGAGCTGCATGGGTTAGGACTTGAATGCAAGGGTGTGTCGTAAATCAGGAGCAAAGCGGCAGCAAGGTCATTATGGAAAAGCCTAAGTATGTCAAATCCATAGTTACCATCAATTTCAATAAAATGTCAGAATGTTTTCCTGACTGTCTATCCACTAAAGAAATCACAACATGACTATATGAAGACATATAGGAAAAGCTAACCTGACAGATACCAGCCACAAGAGCAACAGATCCTTGAAAGGTAAGGTACCACATGGTTTGTGCTCTGGTTTTTACAATTTGTACTGCTTCAAATAAGAACTGTGTTGTTGTGATGGTATGCAACACTTGGAATGAGACTAAAAGCGTTACAGAAGTATTTCACTTGCCTTTAAACCCCTGCAGACCCGCTGAAGTCACCAGGGTTATGCAGCTGCACCACTGTATGCAGCGTTAAGCCCTCAGCATCTAAAAACACAGGTTAAATATGTGCTTTTTTCCTGAGTTTTCCAGAAGGAGAACCAACTTTTTTTTTTTTTCCCCTAAAAGGCCATAATCAGTATTTTGGAATTTATTTTTTCACCTTATGCCTATTAAAATAAATCAAAATGACCTTATAAAGATCCACTAAAATGGCTTCTGGGAACAATACACTCTATTTTATATTCGGTACGAGAACAGTGTACTCTATAGCATGCTGTCAGTTTTGTGACATGTGCCCTGAAAACCGAGTTTCAGGGGAACTGAATTTTTCATTGTTATTTTAGATGGAGACGGGTGGTTGAAGAGTCAAGAATGCAGTCTCTTATCACTGAACCTGATCCCGCTTATCACCAAATCTGACGCTGTTTTGTTGGGTCCTGGCCCTAATTCTAAGTTTTGCTGCTAATATATCCAAACCACGCTTGATTCCTTGCTTTATCAGTTTGACACACCTCCCTCCGTGACCCTCACCACCAATCTGATGCTGCAGGAAGCGAGTGCGATGGCAGGGTAGCTTAGATGGCCATTTTTCACCAACTCTTCAATCTTAACTGGAGTATTCATTTGGTAATAAAGGACAACACAGAGTAGCTGACGGAAACAAATTACTGCAAAATGTAATGAAGAGAAAAGGTATATGCCCCAGTCAGACATAATATAAAAGAAACCACACTGTAAGTCCCTAGCACCTTCTCTGGTAGGACTCCCTCTCCCAAACTACAAAACCATCTTGGGCTATCTCAGCCTGGCAATTTCTTTTTCTGACCCAGTCAACAAGAAGAAATAAGACTTGTAACTGAATCATGGCATGGGCTTCACAATTGTATGAATTATTTCTAGGGGTTTCCAAATTTCCCAATATTCCCCCAAAGAGTATAGTTTATCCGTATCAATACAGCTCATCCAGAGAGAAACTTAACATGCCTTGAAGCTGTGGAGTTCAATGCACATAGTCTCAAGAGTTTTATTTGTAAAAATAAAAAACACCAAAACAAACCAACCACCAATAAGGGGAACATTACCTTTGGCTTTATAGGGGGAATTTTCCTTATTCCCATTTTATGGAGTAAAAAAAGGAAAGAAGAGAAAGCTAAACTGCTATTGAAGCTGATCAATACTAAAGCAGAACTGTGAAATGAGCTCACATCTTTTGATGCCCTGTTTGGAGCCTGAACCACATCAAATGAGAAGAAATATCCTTAAAGAAACCTGAAAAGCCACCTGCATTCTCCTTTCAATGAAGAAAAGCTAATCCCTTTGATTGCTGAAGCCAAACAGCAGACACAGAGATTTTACAAAGTCTCTTACTGGTGGGCTGTAGTTTATGCTATTTATCAGCTTTCCTGCAAAGCGTTAAGTGTCCATTTCACAAAGACAAAACCGAAAGCAAACAATTCCAAGAACTTATCCAAACCCAGTTTATATAGTTCGCTGCATCCATTCGCTTCAGAAAAGTAAACCCTTCTTTACGGGTTGGATTTGAATATAATCATTATACCATTTTCCCAGCTCATCTGAAAATGCAACAAGTTACAGCGATCAGAAAGAGGTTTGTGAGTGACTCAGTGTAAGAAGAGCACAATAAAGTGGCACTATAGACTAAGAACAGGTTGCTTCTGTGGACAGACCCTGTCTCGTAAACGGTATCAGAGTTGTATTCTGTGTTAGTTTGGGAGACAAGTGGGTGGGGGAGGAAAGGCTCAGATCCAAGGGATACTGTATAGCATGAGAGCAATGCTAGCTTTATTTTGCAACCCATTATTTTCATAAGAACACGAATCAAAGAGATAAACTATGCCAATTTCTTCATAGCTGACTTGTTACAGGATATTGTTTGAGTCTTCACTAATGACTCCTTGAGGTTGGTTATTACTGTGATTAGGAGCTGGGAGGATAGAGGTCTGAGACCTTTCAAAGGAAACATTTTGTTCAGAACTGTTAAAGAAAATAAAGTCAGCGTTACAGTAACTTTAACAACCCAGCTAGGATAATGGTCTGTGCATGCAGGCAGTGCTTTTGCGATTTTAAATGAGGGAGATAAACTCCACATAAGACGGGCAGCTGAGATAACCAGCTATTCAGTCTTGGGGATCAGAAAGCTGTCAGAGCTTGAGAAATATGAGTATCTGTGGAAACGCTCTGGAAAAGGAAGGATGCTGAAGTTTATTAGCAGGTGGCCAAAAGAAAAAAAAAAAAGAGAGAGAGAGCGCGCTTTAAAATTTGCTTTTGGTTTGTGACACAGATAAATAAATGAAGGAATCCGAGATGCTCTGATACTCTTGGTACTCTACTGAGATTTTGTTTTTCTTTTTATGCAAAAGAAGGCTGTCTGCTCTAACATTTAGCCCAAAAAGACCAATGGCCGTGCCCATCACTGAGGCTGGCATGAAAAACTCTACTGGCTTCATTAAGAATGAAGCAAAGAGCTAGTTCTACACCATGCTCATTTGTAGCAATGACAGATAAAAAGCATTCCTTGAAGACAAAGGCAGGTTTTGTGGGATCTGGTTTCCTCCCCCCCCCCCCCCCCCCCCCCCCGACTCCTATCTGCTTTATTCACAAAATCTTAGTTTCCTCATGCCATAAAACTGAGATTAAAATAACTCACTTCCTCAGAAAGTATGTTGTCAGGGGATGTATTTTAAAATTTAAGAATCCTTCTTTTTCATTATCAACTCTATCATTTATCATCGCTAGCTTTTATCATCAGCATCTAGCAGTTGCCAGTACGGCAGGATCAGAGCCAATGGAGTTTGCCCAGACCTCTTTGGTACCTCTGATGCCAAAGCGCAAGGGACCTGGAAAAGGTATCATCATACTGTGGCGAACCTTCACTGGAGGATTTTGAGTTAACCGTGTACTGGAGAACATCTAGAGGGCTTCCTTATTCAAAGCACTTGACAATTTCCATTTCAGTGCAGATGAAAATGGTGAAAAACACAGAGGAGAGAAATATCTTCTGCATCCACAGCTTTCCAATGCACACAGATATTAACAGACCAACCTACATGCTTTAATAGCTAAGCTCGTGTCTACATCCTGAAAGAGCCTTGAAGAAAAGTTGTAGCCTAGACTAATGAGCGACTCTATTTACTACGAAAGCTATACAAAAAAATGCACGAGTTTCCTCAAAATACGTTTTTCTGGGGACAGGTCAGTGGTAAGATATACCACATAACCTGGCAGCTGATCACCATTTTCTAGCTTCAAAGAAGGGAAAAACCGTGCAAGCAAACAAGCTTTCCCATCTACACCATACAAAAATGATCACTGGGAAGGATTTAATGGAATCAGCTTGTCAAAATGATGAAGCTGAAAAAGCTTTTACAGAAGATGTCCATGACAAAAACTTTAGCATAATGTATATAGCGCAGAGTGGTTTTTGTCATGGCAAAAAGGAAGGAATATCATTAATTTAGACACTAAGTGTAAGGTTCTGCTGAAAATCTCCATGGGATAAATCGCAGAAATACAGCCTTGACCAGACAAATGGAGCCAGGCAAGTCCCAGTTCTTGTTAGAAGTTATCGAAAGTGCCATTGAGTTTTTAAATTCTGTCATCTCTAGTAGATGATAAGAAAAGGGTTGGGCTGTGTTCTTCAGATCTACAAGCATCTGGCTACAGTCTTGCTGAGGCATATACATGATTGGAATCGAAAATGAGCTCTTTTAAAAGTGCTTCTTAAAGGGACCCTATTCATACACAGTACTTTCTCCCCAAATCTTTTATGGGAAAAAAGCTCATTACGGTCACACAGACAAATGCTGTATAATCTTTCACCCTGTCCACCAGCAACGTGTTCAATCCAATTTACAGCACTTCCCGCTATTCTAGTTCTGGACTCCCCACACAGCTCTCCTAAATGCATACCCATCCTGACCCACTGCTCCCCACCCCGCTGCTCTTTCAATTTCAGGCTTCCCTGGAGCACTGACTGCCATTCATGCCTAATAGCAAGGTGGAGCAACTTGATTATACAACTCTGAAAAGTGAAATTTCTGTGCCTTTTGTGCTGAAATGCCGTAATTAAGACATATTATTGTATGTTGGAATGCTCCGAGATAGGGACTAGAGTGGCCTTCGCTTCAGGAAATGACATTTTGTACCCATGACAATTTATATTCAACTGAAAAACAAAAGTTTCTGATTGAAGCTCCTTTACAATCCTTCCTAGCTTGCTGGAAGATCTATCCCTGCTCTTTGCATCCACTTCCACATCAGACTAAGGGAAGTAGCGGCTGGCAATTAGTAGAGAGGAACTTTCAAGGAATCATTTACTTGGCTAATTCACATCCTTGTCCACTTTTGGAAGGTCCACCAGCGGACTGCAATTTTTTTTCAATGCAGCCTATTTTTTTCACCTACCTTGGGCAATGCTGTTTACTAAGCATATACAGTCTACTTCAAGTAGTTGACATTTGGAGCAGGGGTGCACAGGTGGGATCAAGCAATGCAATAGAGCTTGTCACACAACAGACGTACAACATTGTTTTTGCCTCCTGACTGGATTAATGTTAAACCCTTGAGCCCTCAAACCTTGTACTCAAGGCTGCGCTTAACTTCAAATGTGTGAAAGCAATGGGACTCAAGCATGTAATTAAAATTTAACCTTTACTTCAGGTTCCATTTAACAGACTTATGTATGTGCTTAAATGGATGGCTTGGTAGGGACAATTTATTGAGCTGAAGGAAGAACTGGGAAGAAGAGATGAAGACTTCATTGGGATTTGGATTCATTCAGGATTAGAGGGGGAAAGAAATGTTACTATGGAATTATAAGAGACAGTGACTTCCTTTGGAAGACAAAAGAGCATTTGTGATGCAATGTTAGATTTACTGATACTCTACAGTTTCCTGGTTAGGGATGAAGTTTGATTTTCTCTCACTGTTTTTACTTAAGCAATTCGTATACGTATGTCCATCACCATCTGCAGGTCAGGCCAACTCCTGGGCCGATTCCTTTGACTGCAAAAGGGAGGTGAGAAACATGTTCAAAGCCACCCCTAGCGGCACTTACCACTTACACGGTAAATACACATGTGAGCTGAGAGCTCACCACCTGAAAGCACAGCAGCACATGATTTTTAAAGTGGGCCGTTTGCTGTCACTCCAGTGAAGCCTGCCTGCCCGAATGTTTGTGCAAAGCAAACACATGAAGGGTGTGACTGCAGCCAGAGCAAACTCATTTGTAAAAGTAAGCGAATACTCATGGACTTTTTTGGGTCTGTGTGCGTTAATGTCCACACAGTTGTTCTTTTATTAGGTATAAATGGCCTTTCTGGTTGACACTGAGAAACAGTGCATCGGTGCTCATCCCAAGGCAATATTCACATCTGCCAGCCTCCCTCATCTGTCAATACGCCTATGCACAGGGTAGGAGCAGGGGTGAATGAGAAGGACTGCGCAGGACTGACAATAGAGCTTGCATCAAAGGTAGTATTCCTCTGCCTCTCTGAAACGCAGACATTTTACAAGCCTTTCTCCCTGAAGGAATTAGGATTAGACTTCAAAGCTGCAGAACAAAACAGAGTCATACAGGCACACAATTACTGGACTAAGTCCATGGACAATGATACCAAGGGGTTTAACGTTCATGAGATCTTTTCAGACTATTGTAGCATCCTCTCTGTTCTCAGACTCCTCTTCCCAGAGAAAGCCTCCCACCCCTCTGGTAGTGGCCTATGTATTAGCTGGCATGACAGCACCGTGTGTCCCCTGCCTCACCAGTGGTATCATATTCCCTCTAGAAAGGTTCAGTATACATCTTTCATGTTTCTTAATAAAGGAAAGGATTACAAGGTACTAAGAGTATCAGGCACAACCCCACCAGTCCCTCTTTCACCCCAATTCTCTTCTCCCAAGCTGCTCATTACATCAACTCCAAATTAATTTATCTTAGGTAAACAGGACAGAAATATAAACAGAATCAACTCCTCTTCTACTTGCAACACTTTTTTCTTTCACGTTCTTTACAAACAGAAGTGAAAAAAATAATATATGTACATAATGGCAAATGTTCTCTCACTATTTTTCTTTTTTCTGTTTTTTTTTTTTTTAAACTGTTTTTATCTTATATAAACACTGGTGATGGAATTATAAACACCATTATTCCACCTCCATGTTAATACTCTTATTATCTTGCATAAACAGAAGTGAACGAATATGTACATGACACCAATCAATCCTCATGAAAAAAAAAAGGAGAGAGAAGTTTTTATCTTTTATAAACAGCGGAGGAAGAACTTAATGAATTCAAAATGTAGTTTTCCTGTTTATATTATGATGATCTGAAAGTAGAAACCAAATGGATGTATATTCAACATCGCGCAAGCAGTCAGTTATGAAATACTTTCTTTCTGCTGACTTCAAGAGTAAACGAAGTATTAGTGAGATCTGGTGGTCCAAGGGATCTGAGAAGTGGTGGCTGGAGTTTAACCACAGAGCAGGGGCTGTGCTGTCTTCTCCTGCAATATTTTTGCCAAAGTTCTTCAGCCCCTTCCTTGAAGGGTCACCCAAGATAAAGTAGGATAGCTTACTCTCTGTGGTGAACCGTTAATACTTGGTCTTTCTGTTGAGATTGCCAGATATAGGGGGCTAATTAATACAGATGGATTTTGTGTAATGTGGACACCTGCCACCAGAAACTGGGCTCAGACCCCTAAGTCATTTCACAGAGGCCACCCAACAGCTGTTCGACAGTAATGACTTTGGGGCAGGAGTGACCTAGGTCAGACTTAAACATGTAACTTCAAGCTGATAGGCTCCATATGTCAGTACTAATCCCCATAACCACCCACGCCTTCTGCTTTCTTATTTTTGTGTGTGTTTGTTTCTGGCTGATCTTCTAAAGCCCATCTCCGAGCATAAAAGATTTTTCCTTCTACCTCATATGTCAGCCTTAAGTGGGATGAAGTGCAGCTTCCATTTTTTTCCCCTCTACCATACATTCCTATGGTGGATCATCTCTTCCCTTGCCTTCATCGTGCGTAGTCGACCTCTTTCTCATCCTGAATTACCTGTCATTGCAACTGAGTTTCCCACAAAGGACCTGAATTTTTTCTCCCCAGGGCCTGTCCCTTTTCAAAAAAGGCGCTGCTCTTCGGGCTGATGATACTCTTTGCTGTTAACCTTTGCCAAAGCAACATGCATTTTGCTTCAGCTAGTCTCAGTATAAACACAAGCTGGGGTCTCCTATATAGCTAGGTGCAAATGGCAAACCAGGTGATCAGCCTTGCATTTCCTTTAAAAGCATTTATTCTGAGGTCCCAGCCTGAGCATAGGTGCCTCAAGCTTCAACTTGCATCTTGCGTCCCCTCTCCCCACAAAGTTGGGACCTTTGTATCGGAAGAGAAGATCACTTGAAAAATTAGGACCCAAGTCCACTGTACAGATTTTAACAGGATGCATGGTATGAACCACCTGCTAAAGGGCAGAAATCTATTCTATAAAGTATTCTACGTGCTAAGGAGATCATGAAGGAAAACCACCGTATGAAAACTCAGGGGAATTAGGGCTGATCAGGGAACCCAGAGTCCCTCGGTTTAGGGATGAGAAGAAAGAGTTTTGCTTGGCAGCAATCTGCTGCATCTCAGACTGTGAAAAAAATTCCTGAAATAATTGCTCAGATGACTGGGATGTACTGATCATGGATATAGAAACAGTGTTGTCTCCCCTTGTTTCCTTCCTTTCTCCTCCTTGTATTCCATTTATTTCCTCTATTTGCACATACTCTGAGCCCCAGTTAGTGACCCTTCTGCTTGTTACTAGAGAAGAGCCCTGAGATGCAAAGTCCTGGCCAGCAGGATCTACGTCTGACTTTGCCCTCTTTGCAGAGATATTTAAGTCTAAATTTTGCAGCATAAGGCCCCTCTATCTAAAAAGGCTTCTTAAAGCACCAAATTAAACACACAAGGGAGAAGTAAGGCCTTTCAGAGGAGGGTAGCCAAAAATAGAAGGAAAAACACATATTTCACCATTTGTTTTGAAAACACCAAAAATGATTAAAACATATTATAAATGAAACTAAACTAAAAAAAAATATCTTACCATATGAACAAATTCCCTGCCAAGTTCCATTTTTAAATCAAAGCCATTTTAGGCTCATATGTTGAAAAAGAGAGTCTTAAACTAACAAACTTATGTAATGGATTTTAAAAAACTGCACAGACGTGCTGAACTGAAATTGCCAGATCTGTTCGGACTACATGAGGAGAGAGGAGGAGGAAAGGGATGAACATACAAAGGTTTGGGTTTCATCTGTGCAACTGCCCCCAAGTTGAGACTCCCTTTGAAGCTGGTTCCAACTTCCAAGGAGCCAAGAAAGATGACTCACTCCAGTTTTCCCCTCTACCCCCTTTCAGTAGATCTCAAAATTTGAGAAATACAACTGGGCTTCCTTAGCCATAGAGAAAATTATGAACTTACATGTGGACAGCAAAGGGAAAGGAAAAGAGGTGGGTCAGTGAGAAGAGAGGTACAAACGTACCCACAAAGACCCCCAAACAAGAAGCAACAAAGGTTAGGGAGCTTTTGGGGTTGGCAAAAAATCCCACCCAAAACACTGTAAACTAGGCCAAAGAGATGAACTGAGTGGTGAGCAAAATGCCGTTAAGTAGCATGAACAGAAAAATGTGAAACACAACTGAACACTTGTATATCTAACTTGGCTTTTGGATAGTTCTCTTCCACCTAAGAAATACCTGGTTTTGCTGTAGCTAAGAGGCTATCATTACGTTCTAAGCCAGTATAAGAAAATATAAATTCTAAGCGGAAGGATTATTCAGCCAGCTGTGTCGCAACTGGAAAGGCAAAGCCGGAGGTCTCAGCCTGGCCTGGCAAGGAGTCCCTGCTCCTCCTCAAGCACTACATGTCTTCTCCCCCCATGGAAAGCATCCTGATACTCTAAACCCCAGGCCCACAACTTCCTACAGTATTCCCTCCGTGAAGGATCGGGATGTGCGACCTGCCTCGTACCTGTCCTTCCAAAATTCTCCGAAGGCCCAGTGGGACACCCTCTGACCTACTGGGGCGCACCTGCTCGGCTCCTCACGCCAAACCCTGGGTGGCCAGGAAGGCCTGCTCACCCCTCTCAGACTGCCCAAGTGATCTTCCAAGTCTTCTTGAGGGTCAGTCCCATTCCTTCACCCGGCACCTGCCAAGGTCAACTAGCAGGCCTGTTCCTTTCAACGGGTTCCCCAATCAAGTTCGGTTCCTTTAGGATTTCGGTGTTAGCAGCAACAATAAAATTACTTCTGCATCTGGTGACTGTATGGCCTTGCTTCCTTGGCACGTTTCCGCGTGCACTTCCCCGAGTTCAGACGAGACTGTGTCTGGATGTGGGTTTAAACAGCCTTTCACAGCCCAGAGCTGGTGAGGTGGCTCAGGGGCAGCATCCTGATTTAAGCCTCTCTCTGTACTAATCTGACAAGAATGCCGCGAAGATCAAAGGGTAAAGAGTTCTAATTGCTTAGTATCATAATTATAGGAGGGCAAAGGGGGTCCTGTTGCTTTTTTAAAATTAAAAATGTGTGCAAGTTCAAGAACGCTTCTCTGTTAAATTTATACAGAAAAATAATCTCAGCTCATAATGATGAACAATGACTTAACAGGAAAAATAAATCACAGCCAGGAGGCAGGTCCCAGCGTTGTGCAGTCAGAAGAAGATACAAAATCCCTCATGATATAAGAAAAGTTACAATAGGGCCACAATAAACTATCCTGGTTTGGCGGCCTATATCATTCCCTCTGTTAACTCCTGTACAACCCAGACATCCGCAGATCTTTCTTCCAGGCACACTTCTGCAACCACAAGCGCCAGGAAACACACCACGGGTGATCCATGCCCTATCCCACCACCTTTGGCGAAAGAGCATGGGTGTAACCTAGGGAGAACGTGCCCGTCTGGGATGAGGGAGTTCAGAAATCACCTCAGGAATGTCTCATTACAATCGGATTTGCAGGCTGTTTATACAGGCACATGCAGCGCTATTCTTTAGACTCCTTGTTTAGATTAAGGTCCTTGTACGTGAGGCGCTGAAGCTCTGGATCCCAAGGATCTCCATGTCTCTCCCACGAGCACCCAACCACCGCCCTGCAGTGCCAGGCACTCGCAAAGGCCACAATATTTTCAGTCTCATTGCCCCCAAAGCCAAGGCTGGATCAACAGCTTGTGGGAAGGCCCCAGCTGTAAGCAGCCATCAACTCAGACAAAGGAAGGTCCCATCTGACCTTAAGTATCGCTTTGTGCCTGTAGCTTTAGTCTAGGAATTAGGAAGCGATGTGCCACCACCAGCCCCAAAGGGAAGAGTTGTACGAGGCGTACAAAAACCCCCAGTACTTGTGCCCGAGCCTGGCCACTGATCTCGACCAAATCTTTAAAACAGACTGAGAACCCCTAGGGAAAGCAGCAATGAAACAAAACGTCCACGCTGAATCAACCTTTTCTCAGGGTCTTCGCACAGCAGGAAACATGTTATGGTAAGTCATTACTTACTGAAGTCATCCATAACCTATAAACACTGTGCATGAGACCCAGCACCTATGGGATTCGTTCAATTCTAAAAGACGACTGGGACATTTAAGCTATACTATACAGCAACAATATCAGGAAGACAAGAGACTGAAATACACCTTCATGTCCATTTCCAGTTGTATAGAATCCTGTACGTTTTGCAGCTAGAGGCAGAATTTGGTTCAAAGGGTCTTAGATGACTGATCCTAGAAGGTCTTAAAGTTCTTGGTTTCTACCAGCTTCCAGCTTCCAAGGAAGCTGGGGGTGCTCAGCACCTTATCACAGTCATATGGAAAGAGTCATGCATATTCTGAGCTTCTAGATTTCAAATTTCAGTAAAAACCAGAATGAAATTGACACTTCTGTTTAATAAATTAAATAAAAATAATAAACCAGAAGTACAACTCCCCCAGCTTCAGTTCACCTTTTATGTATGTGTGGAAGTGTCTTTCTGGGTAGAAGAGCAGGGCTATGCCGGGAAAATGAGTGATTTCCAGCTGGAGCAATGTACGAAGAAAAAATTGTAATTTGATCAAGGGAGTGATATCTCTTCCATTCTCAAATTGGTATTTGCTGCCAGATATGGGAAAGCTGTGACTCTAATCTGTAAATGCTTCTGAAAACATGATGGTTTGCAATAGAATGCGCAAACACTTTATTTACAACCATCTCTTTAAGCAGAAGTAGAGAAGGAAGCATGGTCTAAGGTCAGGTAAGGCTTTCAAAACGATCACGGAATTCACCAGCCCCACAGTGAACAGCTAACATCCGGAGCTGTTAGCCTGCCACAGCTCTCTGGCACCACTGGCCTGATAGTTCAGTGATGGATAACACTGGGAAGAGTGAAGATCTTTTAAGACCTCCAAAAGCAACCTGCCAAACGCCAAAATCCCCGCATCCCTGCACCCTAGAGAAAACAGGAGATTTTTGCACAACTTGTTTAGAACAAACTGCTAAGAAACAAGAACACATGAGCAGTATCCCAGTTTTTCGTGGGAAGTCACAGTGAACCCCAGGGAAGTAAGTTCACGTGAACCCTTCTTACCAGTTGGAGGAGAAGTTGGTTTTCCACCGGGCTAAAAATGCATGCAAAAGTACAGTAGGAGACTATTAAAATGCATTACCACACTGCAACGGTGCTGTGTTCTTTTAATGGGCCCATTCCTTTAACAGATGTTTGAGCAGTGGGCTGCAGCCCACTATAGTTGAAACACACAGAAAACGGACGTGTGCATTGTTCGGTTTTTGGAAAGTGCTCTGTGGCCTTTTAGAGCTGCAGTATAAATGTAAGCCGTACCTGATCCCGGCTCCCAGAAATAATTAAGAGCTGGTGCCAACATTTATTCCAATTCTGATTTACAGTTCTTGTCAGTATAAATACAACTGTCCTTTTCTGCCACAGGGAAGGGTGAACTGCCTTACATAAAAATGCAAACTAGTCTGATCTTTTACCCAGAACGCTGCTGAGTAACTAATCCTTTAACCATGCCAGTTTGGGAATGAACAACAAAGGCAACAAGCATTTTGTTCTGGGAAGCGTCGCATATTTGGGACCCTGAATTTTCTCCAACCTTTAAAAATGCTGATGGAATTACTGAGCTCTTTATTACTAAACACGTACAACGAACTTCTGAGAAAAACTTTGTTTAGACATACAATGCATTTCGTTAGGCCTACGACGCTAAGTGACAGACTATTCTGTTCAACACAGTCCTTAAATAACTTGTAGCCCCGTTTTAAAAATATAAACGTTCAACGGAATTCCTACTATTCTGGATACTTAACTAACCTGATCTTCCTAGTCCTTTATCTATAGGTACTCAGACAGAAGTTATTGGACAGAAAAAAGATGAAGAGTCTGCAGCTATCTTCAGAAAAGCTGGTCCCATCAAAGTCAGCTTTGCCTTTGATTTCAAAAAGCCAGCCAGCCAGCGGGGTTTCATTCTCTGCTTTGATACACACTCTGTTGTACAACCTAGGCATTTTCTGCCTCAGTTTCCCCTTGCAACCAAGGAATAAATTCAGTTGTAAATAAATTGTTGTTTTAAAATGATGACATGTCACTGTCACAAGAAAAAGCCCTGGATCCCTATGACACAGTTCAGAGGGGAGAAGACTCTGAAATTCCATTAGTCCTAAGACAGTCAATATCTCAGCAAGATACTAAGCACCTTAGCGTAAAGGCTGTGCCTCTAGTAAGCTTTGTTACAACTTGCGTGCATGTTTCTGAGAACCAGGAATCCTTTGGAAAAGCAAAACCAGATCAATATAGAAAAGAAGGGCTCTGAAGGGAGGTTAAAAAAATCTTGCTTGTTGCAGCTCCCCTGTTGACCACTGAAGCACAAAGTTTAAACGCTTCCAGCCAAGCTTTTAAAAATACTTATACATTGTGGATCTCCTCAGAGCTTTTAATCTTTTTTTTTCAAATCTAATAGCAAGGTAGATATACCACATTAGGTGCAGAACACTAGATCAGCGTTCCTGCTGAGCAGATGGAGCACAGATGGAGGATGCACCTGACCTCCATGCTAGAGCACAAGGAATTGGTAGGACTTCGAATCAGTTCTAGGCATCGGGATGTCAAGGGTTGCTGCCACCCCAGCTCTCTACCCACCACTGCTACAATGCTGCCTGAAATGCTCACAAGGCAGATGTTGAAATGCTGTGGCTCACAGTCCAAGGTTATAAAGCAAACCATAAGTGGTGATATTTTTCTTGAAAACGTTTGGGAATAAACTGCAGTGGTTCAGGGGATGCTTCAGAAGAAGCTCGGATGTTTGCAGAGTTGGGCAGGAGCAGTTAGCTTGGGCAGGTAACTGTTTACCGCACCAGTGCAAGTTGTCCACACTCACAAGTCAAAATTCTTGGGGTTTCTGCTCACCTGAAATGAATCTCTCCCTTTCGAGCCCCGGTGCCACAGCAGAAATTGTACAGCCAGAGAAACTTGGGCTTCTCTCCCACCCCCACGCCCAGATTCTGGGCTCATTCTCTTCACCTTTTTAGGTACTTATAACAGTTCACACCAAGTGCTTCTCCATTTTGGCCACAATTATTTTTAAAGTACACTTTGTAAATTACAGGTGGGAGATGGTGGCACATAAAAACTAAGGCTGAGGTCTGCAATGGCATTTTGATTCCCTGTTTCCTAGTAAATCAAACCAGACTTATCATCTACTTCATCTGCTGAGAACAGTGGAAGCTCAATTACCTGCCTATCATGCAAAAACACTAAGTATTTGGCCAGACAAAGGTTCACATTATGTAGGCATTTTTCATTGGAACAAACAGGCTACAAAGGACATGACTCAACTTGAGATAAATGGAAATTATTCTGTAACCTAAGCCAAAATAAAAGTTACTGAACTTAAAGCTTTAAGTGATGCTTGGACTCAAATCCGGTTATTCTGAAGTGCAAGCACAGGCCTCAGTGTCATTTCCACTTTCTTGTTTTCTTCTTTTTGTACTAAATACCATACGATGGAACATATCATGAAACTGAATATCATCTGGGTGCACACAACTAGGACGACTTGAGATTTTTCCAATAGAACATATGGCCATTGGAAGATGCTGATTTATCAAAAGTGAAACACTGAAAATACAACAATTTCAATGAAATTTTGTTTAGGAAAAAAATTCAATGATCTGCTACAATCAAGTCAATATTGCATCTCAATATTGCACCTTCTAGAGAGTTTTATATTCAGATGGAATTGCACAATAGAAATTAAAAATAAAAGTAGAAGTCAGAATAAATGTAGTAAGTTTTTAATGGACTACCAATTAATTTTTTGGAGCAAAACCAGGGGCACTTATGCCAGAAAAGGAAAAAAACATACACACACCAACCCCCCTCCCTCTCAACCAACCCACAGAACCCTACAGCTCTCTAAAAACCTAAAAACTAATTCTCTCCTTTCCCATCTACTTCTGCGCACATCCCAAAAGAAATAAAAATCAGTTCATCTTTGTTATGCAAATGAGAGTGGCATACATGGAGATAGGTCTACATTTCCTAAATGCCACTGAGATGCAATGTTTCAGGACCAGCTGGGGAGTGGCAAGAAGAGGAAATAACAAGGAAGAAATAGTATGGCTTAGTGAGCTGTGTGTACAGGATCTCCTGCCTAAATCCTACACATATAGACTTAAGCATTACCAGCGGAGCCTGCCGGAGTCCTAGGGCTACAATAATTTCTAGAGTGACATCAGTATGTCTGTGCACTGGGACAACACAGCCCCTTGCAGAAGGGCATAAATGGGCTGAGGTCACACAGTCCCTCTGACTTTTTGCCTGGCACTGCAAGACTGGATCAGCAAAAAAGCTTTGCCTAGGCTACGCAAAAGAATGTCCCTGCTGACATTGATTCCAGCACGGCTCAGGTTCCTAAGTGCTGCTGCAGATCAGGACCTGCTGGGTCCGTGTTGCACAAAGCACCACCGCTGAGCCCATGCCCATCTACGCCGAGTTAGCACTAGGATCAAGGTAAGGATTTCCAGACATGGAGGCATGGCAGACACTGCACAGAAATGTAACCTGAGCTTCAACTCCCCTAACGAGCCCTCAAACCTCTTTCCTGGTAACATACTAAGTCTCCAGCCCTGCGTTTGTCTAAGCAGTATGGCTCTTGAAAAAGAAACATTGCATTTTGCTCTGACTCCATAGGGGAAAGAACCATCAATCCCATAGCAATCAGAAAATGAAAGACATACGAGGACATAGTTCAGGCATGAGAAAACCTTACCCTAATTGCTGATTACTAAAGTACCATAATGTGCTAGAGAAGAAAGGATTCCTGAGAACATCAGGACAGGACATTAGCAGATTAATATTAATCTCTAGAGTTCCAGATTCATTTCCTGTCCATGCTAATGTCCTCTTGATTACTGCAGAAAACAATCACACAAAAAAGTTCAATTACAAACAGGAGAAAAGACTTAAAATATTAATATTTTTGGAGCTTTCAACCAAATATGTATAATTAAATGAAAAGCTAGGCTAATGCAATGTTAAAGTTGAGATTTTAATTGTGCAAAGGTCATGGAGTTTAGCATCAAAGCTCATCAGTACATTTAATCACACCAGGCCAAATTCTGCTCTCAGTTACATTGGCAAAACTTAAAACATCTTTATTTTACTAAGTAGTATTATTTTAGTGTCATGCTACATTGGTGTGCATAAACTGTAACTTCCTCACAATGTGTGCAATACACAAGCTACACAATACAAAACACTACATGTGTACTAAAAAGCACATTGTAGACATGAGACAAAGCATAGTTGAATTTAATTACATAGTCTATGCAGAAGTTCAATGCAAAAAAAAAAAAAAAAAGAAGAAGAAAGCACTGCCTTTTCAATTGCACAAGCCTTTATCATTTGTCAAATTATTTCACATTGTCCAGGACAGCATGATGAAAAATTGTATCCCATGCCTGCAAGACAGCAGAAGTATATTCATTGTACTGTTGCACAAGTAATATCTGAATCTTCACCCTGAGTTAGCATCAATCCACAACTAAGGACCTATATTCAAAAGATGGCCTCATTTTGTCTATCTAACCTTGCACTGCGCAGTCAGAGCTGCATACGCACTCTGTCAACTATCCGCCATGACCACAAGGGACTGAGCTGTTGTTTTCCTGCAGAGAACAATGTACTGAACCCCAAAAGCTTTTGCACCCACAAACAGTCCTGTTTGTGAGCTAAGCGTAGCAAACAAGTGTGCTTGCCTGCACAAAACTGCATGTGAACAAACCTTGCTTGAAGCCCATCTAAAAATCCAGTATAAAATGTCCTCATTCTCTTTTAAAAGACAACATAATTTTAAACAGGAGAAAACAGAATAATAATGTACTTTATTGGAATAAGTAGGTCATCAAAAAATAAATGCGCCTACGTTTATTGGAACGTCTAGTCCTCATAAATGGCTTAATGGATTTTTTTCAAACGTACTGAAACATTATTCACCTCTGAGCTTAGAACAAGCCTGAGAAATTTCAGCCAAAAAGGTAATTGTTTCAGAAAGTTATAAACCACCAAAGATAGGGGGCTTGCAATAAAAGTGCTGTCTCAACCATAACTACAATAAATACAGCTAATGAATAAATGCGGTCTGGCAAGAACAAATAAAATTTGAAAAGCCTGATGTGGCCTGCACAAAATGCAGGAAGGTAATTGAGTGAGTAAATGTCAAATGAAGGATTATACCGTCTTCTGAAGAAATCATCTCAGTGCAAGATTCAGCAAAGGACCTCAAGACCCAAAAGCAGCACAGCTACATTTTGAAGCAAAGGAAAACCTCTCCTTCTTTATTAACAGCAGTAGACAAAGCTTGCAAGCAATAATGATGCATCAAAGATCCCATATTACTACAATTCCCTGCACTGGTAACCTCTAGCTTAAATGCTGACAAGACCCTACTTTCTTTCTCTTCCACAGCTTCCCGTGCGCAAACAACACCTACCCACACATTCACACACCTTGATGCTGTCTGCCCAGTGGCAACCCTAGAACTTAACTCCTAACTTAGTCATCTAAGTAAGTCATATACTTACATGTCTGCATTATCACTACCTGCACACACGTCTTTGTGCTCTATGTACATTTGATAACATGGCGAACACAAAGACATGGAAGGTTATATTTACATGGCTTGGGTACAAAACACCCCCCAGTTTTTGGAGGGTATACTTTTGCAGTAAAATGCTCAGAAAAACTTCTAGATATTGAAGACTGCCCAGCCACTCCCACCAGACTCAGACAGGCACTGCTTTCAAATAACATTATCATCTTACGACACAGTCACAAGTCCCTGTTTATATGTATGTAGATGCAGTCTCAAAAACCCTTTACAAAAAGGAAGAATTATTTTACATTAGATTCCAGTTCCCACCGTAAATAACCAGAAGGTGTATGTTCTCTAGTGCCATCTAGATACCACTAAAATTCTCCTCTACCAATCCTCCTTGAAAAATAAAGTATAGCGCAGAAATCTTGGGAGAAAAACTAATTTTACATCACTTTGGTTCAAGATATGTAGACAGAAAATAACAGGAAATGCTTCAAAACGACCACTGATTCTGCCTTGAAATCCAGCCACATCCATACTTCAGCATGACCTTTTTGGTTCAGTTGTGGAATGTGGTAACTTCAATTAAAATATCATTCTCCACATCCTAAGGCATTGTTTGAGGAGGATTTGGCAACTTACAGACATGTTGTTTATTCCTCAGCTGCCTGGATGTTATAAACTCCACCAAAATAAACTTACGAACATCAAACAAATTCCCAGTTGTGACAAACTGTAACAAGTTGTTTCACTTGTGAAGTGGTAAGTGAAAAAGAATCAGAACTCTGTTTCACAGTTGATATTTGTGCTTTCCAGGTAGTGAAGTCAAGGGAAGGTTTGAATGAGGAAAAGATGGGAAGATGCCATCACTGGAGTCCTTGTATCACCTCAGTCTTGACAACAAAGATGCTATTAAGGATGCTGGACCATCATTTCCTTGTACAAGTTTCTGCTAAAGTTCGTACATTGCAAAAAAAGGAAAGAAAGCAAATAACAAAAATAATCCGCAATCGCCTTAACCAGCATTGCAATTGCAAACAGTGCACAGTTATTTAAACATTAAACCAATAAAGCTTTAGTTCAGTCAAGGTCCTCCTCAAATCCTACATCTAAGCAGCCTTTTGCAGGTGCTTTAGTAGCTAAAATCCCACAGATTTCTCGTAATTCCTTCCACCATACTGAATAGAACCCCATCTTCACCTCTCTCTGGAAAACTTCTATTGGGAGTTACCAGAGAACTGGACAAACTCACTCTGTCAAACAAAGCCTTGCAAGAAATGTAATTAAATGCTTGTGCTGTCATTGAACTTTTTCAATTAAAAGGTTCCTAAAATCTTTTTCTAACTATTTTTAGGAGTGCTGAATTGGCATTAATATGAGCCAAGGCACACTGAATTTGGTGGGAATTTCTGTCAAGTCCAATAGGTTTTTATGTGGTCCTTCTGGAAAATAAAATTTTTTTTAAAAAAGATATTTATTAAATCGTGATGTGTTATTTCAACTTTTATCTATTTCTTATAGCATGCTATCTAAAACACTTCCAAAACACTCCCCAAGTTATAAAAATTCCCAAATTCTTACAAAATGTAAAGCATGGTGAATTCCTCGTTTAACTGCAGGAAGTTCTATTGCTATTTGGCACAGCTGCCTTGCTAGAAAAGCTTTGTACTCTTTGCTTGATTCACTAGAGTAAGGCAATCTGTGGCTTTACAATTCGTAGATTCAGGTTTGTCTCAGTTTTTTCTTTGGATGTTTTACGATTCAAAAACCCCAAAGAATGAGACTTGTAACTAGGAGTGACATTTCCACTTAATTTGGTTTAAAAAAATCTGTGTTTGAAATTTTAGAATATCAACACCACTACAGAAATACTTAGCACAAAGCGATAAAGCTCTTATTTAAATGAATTATCGCAAACAAAGGGCTGGATATTTTGCAAGTATAACTTAGCATGTTTCAAATAAGATCTAAATAATCGTACCAATTTTACAACATCTAAAAATGTGGCCAGACATTCTTTTGGCTAGTCGATATGCTATTTCAACAGCTTGGTATTTTATCATTTCCTTCTTGCTCGATACTCAGAGCCATCTTTTCTCTATCAGTGTCACTAAATGTACCATTTGGAAGCACATAATAGTCAAAACATAACATAAAGGAGAGAAAAGCTCTCCTGGACTGGTGACGTAGGTATCTTCTGGGAGGCTGTTTACCAAGCCAAGCTACGCTGACTGTTGCATGGCTGAAGTTCATGTTGCAACTGATTTGTCTGCTCAGCCTTCCAGTGTGAACGTGAAGCCCACAGCAAGCCTGCCATCCTTCAAATCCATCTCATCCCTGCTCAGCAAACACAGCACAATGACAGTGTTTGTGGTGGTGTGTCTTTCAGTGCTCATCGCACAAGCTTTCTCTAGCCTTTACAAAGTCAGCTGAAATTTCCTATTTCTCTAGTTCCCTCTTAGTTACGCTCTCTCCTCGATACATTGAAAGCAGCAGACTGGGGCCTTATCACCCCCTCACACGCTTCATGCAGGAGAAGCCTAGAGGTTAATGCAACTCCTCTGGTGGGCGAGTTGGCAGGCCTTGGAGGTGGCAACAAAGATCTTTGAAGAAATTGTTATAATCAAACGCAACAGCAGGCAGCGACTGGAATTTTAAAAGGCATCCCGTGCCAAAGGAATGACCCTAACCTGCTAATGTGCTCTTGAAAATACCTTCAGGCAATCCGTGACTTCTTTAAACACCTAAATGCTTTTGATAAATCTGGCATCCAACAATTAGATCCCTCCATTGCAGAGTCTCTGTAAATGGGAAAAGTGACAACAGCGAGCACATGAAGCCAAATGCAAGATCTAAAACGCTGCTGTAAGGCTGACATCCATGTCTCATCCTGAATATTGAGGCAGGATCCAGAGAGGCTACACGGTCTGCCATGCAGCTGCCCGGTTCTAGGTATCTGCTCATCCCTGCGTGCCCCAGAAAAGACTGCAATCTATCCTGTTTCTGTACGAAGACAGGGTGCCTGTGAAGCTCCAGACATTATTTGCCCCAGGCAAAATTTGCATTCACTTCAAGGGTTCAGAGGGTATTGTTCATTTACTTTATTAAAGCATTTGTTCCAGTTTCAAAACATAGCAAATCTGAGAATTATGAAACACGTCTAGTCAGTCAGATGCCTGGGTACCATCAACGATCGGGATGGCAGGCCATTTCGAAGCCCTGTTTTATGGGAAAAATCGCTGCTTAGAAAATTGTTTCCTTTAGCAAATAATGTATACGACTCAAAGGATCTAAATAGGTTCTCCAAAAATAAAAGACAAAGCCTAAACCAAACGATTAGATCAGATAGCAAATGGTTAAGAACAGTTAGAAATCAGGGTCCCTCACCACTTGAATTTGATTTTGCTCTCTAAGGTACCAGCACAAAGTACACAGCTTTTCTCTTACAGGGAGCTAAATACCAGCTATTCCTGAAGCATTATCAGGATGAAGAAAGAGTTCAGGAGAGCCTTCTCCTCCGAACCACTTTATTTATCTGATGGGGATCAGGTAAAACACTGTCACTAGCACTTGCTCAGCTCACCAGTCCCGGGTACAGCGTTGCCCACTAGCATTTCGTGACTCCTGAGGGGGATGACTGTCTGTTGAAGAGCAATGCCAGCCTCCTCCTATTCCCCCGTTCCTGCTGGCACCCTGAGGCAAGCATCTGGGAGTGTGTGCTGCCCCTCGCTGAAGCAGGTGCAAAGCATGGTAGTCAGTGTGTTCGCTCCCCATGAGCCTGCTGCAGGCAGACAGAAAAGCCTGGAAATCCCTCCAGTAACCCTCCCGGGGGAGAATGAGAATTTAGCCAAGTGCACTTAAGACCAAAATTGTTGCAGAAAGGAGACACATACACTTGTTAAATCCGTCTGTAACATTCCCTCCCATCCTCCCCTTACTGTGGACCGATCTGGATTTCTAAAGAGTATAATTATGTCTTGCACAATGATTATGAGCTTTGGGAGCTCTCAGAGAAAATTTCCTCACTGCACATGTGGCCATTGGCTGACATACCAAACACATATCACTCCATTTTTTCTATTTTTTTTTTTTTTTTCAAAAAATAAACAAACTGCATTTTGCTGGGAGAGAGGCCAAAGGGAAAGGACGGACACTCAAGCCCAGGGCCAGGTTCTGCAACATGCTGATGTGTCCTAAAGGCCCAAGGGAAGAGCCGTAAGAACGACCTTTGTTTGCCAACGCTCCCATTTTTCTGCACACTCCCAACAGCAGGACATCTCATCTATCTGTAGCCACCAACAGACCCTTTACCAAGAATGTACTGACACATTCTTGATTTGCCCCTTTTATGTATTCCCTTAAAAGACACATATATAGCTTTTGTCTTCCCTAAAGCAGATGCTCAGAATTCACTGTGTGTCCATGCAGTAACGCCAAGGTTTACAGTCATTGTCAAGCTACCTGGTAGCTTAAAAAAAACCCCACCGGCTGGCAAAATGATAATGGCTAAAATTACTGTAACACGCTATCTCCTTTCTAGATGGATCACTGATGGGCTGGACATCAACTTTGTCTATGGGAGATGCCTTTGTACTGAGCGCAATTAATGTTTTTATTAAAAAAATCTTTCCTGAATGAGACAATGCATTGTCCACTCATGTGAAAATGGCACCACTATATACCACAAATGATACAGCCAGCTGAGAATAAAGGACATTATTTCACCTGCATGCTGTGAAAATTTCAAGGCACCTGCACTTGGTAAAATGGAAGGTATGTAAGAACAGCGTTCTTACCCTCAGAACGCCTGAGGGTAATGGACATCATCCTTTTTCCCATCCCAGTCACAGTCTTATCCGTTTCCAAAGGGCCTCCAAAGATGAAAATGAACTTGACAATGATTCTGCAAGGCAAACTGATCCTGATTCTTCCAGTCACTTTGTAATTCACTGCAGATGGCGAGAGTGAGATGTTTACTGGCTGGCAGGTAATGAGCCTCCTTGTAGATAATAGTGATGGACGGGCAATCTTGCTTGCTGACAAGGAGGCAACTCAACATGGGCACATGGCATTCATCCATGACTTCATGTAAAAGGATAGCTGTGACAATGTACACAGGTTATAAACTACCCTCCTCTGTTAATGTCAGCATGCAGCTATACTTAAGCCTTTCCAGTTCACAATTAAGTAGCATAGAATTGATCCTGATCGTCCATGAAAGTAGAACAGTCTGATCTGTGACCTAATGTTTACTATTCTATAAGAAAAAAACTTGATCTGTTTAAACATCTAGATATCCCCTCTTCCCAGGTAATGCCATTCATCACAGCTGTCAGTACTTCTTTAAAAGAGAAATGACCCTCAGGCATAGTATAAAACTCTGTGGAAGAACTATGTACACCTTTGCCAAAAGAAGATACAGCTCCTTTTTTTTTCTTTTTTTTTCCACTGGGTTTGTATACACATTGTGAAAGGCCTACACACACTGAATTGTAAGTCAGTATTTCCATCCCCACCCCCATATAATGATATTTGTATTAGGAGACCTACACACTGTCCCGATTTTTTAATTTTATCTCAGGCATAAGGGTAGTGGATTTGGACAAGCTGAGCCATTTGATGAGATATTCTTAAGCAGCTGGTTCTGAGGGAAAATCAGAGTAATTCAGAAATGCAACAGAAGATAACAGAAAAGCCCTAACTCTGTTTCTCCCTTCCTCATAACTTTATGAAGCAAAAATAAAAAAATCATACACTCAAGCAAACATCACCAATGTCTTTTGTTTCAACAGAATATACTCCTCTTGAAGAAAGGGAGTATGGTTAGAATTCATAAAATACGCATTTTTAAAATGCATTTGTTCATATATATATATGTAAGTACACACACATTTAAACATGGATATTGTTATTCTACAGATAGACAACACTTGGTCCTAGTTTTCCTATTCTGAATCAAATATCCTTTCCCTCCTTCCCTGGTGAAAACTGATCATTTGTACTGTACCCAGGCTTCAAGACTTGATAAACGATCCCAGTGCTATGAAAGTTTCATCCAAAACCTGTCTCTTCATAGATTCGCTCCAGATAGTCTTTCTGCTTTAAAGACTCATGTGATCATCGCTTTGATCCTTCCTCCCTCAGCTCTATTAGGGGCACCATCTCTTCAGGGCTTGCAGCTTATAAAAAGACCACCATATTTTGATATGCCTTTGATGTTGTCTTCCAAAGTATCTTTGATTTTTAAGTTCTGTTCAACTCTTTCACCATTAACCTTGATTTCACTTAGGAATTAATAGATCTAGTTCTACTGGAAGGCTAATTTAGAAATTCTGCTTTCTCTGGCACTGTTTTCCCCCTTTTCTGAAAAGGTAGGTGAAGCAGTAAAAAAAACAGACCAGCACTTGCCAAAAAATGAAACTATAGATAAACTAATACCTTTCTTGAGTTCTCAGTTGTATTTATTGCACAACTCTCTTACTGAATCATTAAGCTGCCAGCAAATGAAGTGGTTCTGCGGGATGATGAGCACACGGACCTTCCACAAGGCCACTGGTGACCGAGAGCTGGTACTAATGGATGACTCCTTCGTAGGACTGGCTGTGATCCCAGCCCTGTGCTTGCAGACTGTCACCCCCACGTATGGCACCTGCATTCCCCCTTTTGACACTCAGCAAAGAGGCTGAAGCTGAAAAGACCAAAAGAACTACCCTGTTTGGAGTAAACTAAACATAGAGCAGTCAAACACTTACTCAAGAGGAGAAACTGGCACTGTCTTTCAAGTATCTTTAGTGAAGTATTTTCAATTTTTAGCTTATGGTACTTGAGATTTATTCCCCCTCCTCAGGCACCACTAAGTGTGGCTGAAGATTCTCTTCGCAGTGCAGAGGCAGATGAAGGCTAAAACCAGGTCAGCCACATACGTGCACACACCCCTTAAAGGACTTGTTTATACACCCGAACTATGTTCAGGTGACATTCAGATACATTTCAGGTTCTTGGAAGAAAAAAAAAAAAAAAAAAAGAAAAAAAAAAAAAAAAGCTCCATCTATGGAAACTGCCTCTCAGTATGCCTTTCCTTTATTTAAAACTACCCTGCCTTCCCCCCATGACACTGCGTATTTCCTGTTCTTTAGAGGAACAGGTTAGAAGACCTCATCACTTCTCCTCACTTAAATGAAACTGCTGCTAACGGGGACAAACACACTCAGTCCTCGCAGCAACCGGCATGCGCGTACCCATCATTTTCAGTATCTGCACAGGGCCATCACGGCAGCCTGTTGCCTTTGCTAAGGCACTGCCAGCATAGTTTAAGGGTTCCTTCCCAAGAGCACTCGTAATGCCACCACAATTATCATTCTGGGCTAACACTCTAACACCTAACCCTTGGGACACCCAGAGCTTCTGATAAGCCACCGCAATGAGAGAATCCAAATGCAGCTCATCAGATACGTGCCCTTTCCAACGATCCTTCCTATCACTCATCGCACTTGCTATCTAAAGCATCTTTGGCAGAGGAGTGCAGGCTGGGCGCTACATGACCTGCTCGCAGCACTTCTCACCCTCCACCGCTTAAATGCACAGTCTAACGTCGTCGCTTGAGTCCCACCCGGGGCTCTCTGCGTAGCCCCATGGCCCGGCACGGTTCCTACTGTATCACGCCTTTCCCAGAATCTTAGCCCCGCTGGAAAGCATTCAGCATCGAGAGGACCCATCTTTATGCTGATAACACTAAAATATAAAATAATGCCAACAGCTGGTGCTACAAATGGCTTTTAAAAACGATGTTCATTCACTAAAATTCCTCTTGCTACTTTTGACATGAAACACGCAGTCTCTAATTATTCTGATCAAGACGGTGAAATACAAAAACAAACTTTAATTGTGTTTAACAGATATTTAATCAGGACTCACTGAACTACAGATTAAAGCTGAAATTCATAAACCATAATTACCCAATTGTCGCAAGCTTTTTGGTCCACATTCTGCTTCCGTCTGGGCGTCTGGCACTTTGCCCCGAATTTCTTTTAGTGTCTTCTCAGTTTCATTGCTGTTCATGTTTTCCAGCAGAGATTTAGCACAGATTATAAAATATCTGTTCTTGGCAACTTTATTAGTTGTTTTTTTCTTGCAAAGATTATATCCCACCTATCCCCATCCTGGGGCCAAATGAACAGGCGTACACCGTGGGTTATTTCTTGCCACCAGCTACCCTTTCCTCCTGCCAGGGTCCATGGTATTGACCTATCCACCTCAGGTTCCAATTCCCTGACCGTTGCCGTGCTACCAGAGCATCATCTGGATGCTGCTTTGTGTATGCCATCCGACATACCTACCATGAATTATTCCAACCTTTCTCCAGAGATAGAAGCTGGTGCAATATGGTTGCCTGGTTTGGTAGGAGCTTTTTTACGTGCTTGATGCCCTGTATTTATATTTAAGAAGACACGATGAAAGAAATACACTTCCCATGGGATGCAGAGAGTGGTGAGGTATATGCTAACCACCAGTTCCTCAGGGAATGAACTGCATGGGCTCAGACTGCCTCCTGAGAAAATTACAGATTGTCCTTTAGCACAAAGAGACTGACTGCGCCAGAGAAGCGTGGCTGTTGACAGCAGTTTTCTGGGGACCTTCAGATATTGTGTGCAGGTTACGTGGCTACTCTGAAGGCAAGGATTTCATTTAACATATATGGGAAAGTGGCATTGACATCCAGGATTTTTACAGTGATCCATGCTCCCAGGTATGCACAATCCAGTATGCTCTGCTAGACAGAGTTTTCTAAGTCCTGAAATTTTCATGCCTAGCTACACTACATTGTACTCCAGCAGAAAAGATACGAACCTCAAAGGTGAAAGCGCTATCCGTCAGGATGACAGATAATACAGGAGAGGTTAGAAAATGGTACTCTGCGAGGCTTTGTGAGACCTTATCTTTTGCTCCACAAAGATGTCTACACTACAGATCAAGTGCCTTTGACACAACTTTGCTTTTTATTTTCACTGTGGACTTCCAGGATTTGGGGAGGTGTAAGTGAAAGAAATGCTATCAAAAATTTTCAGAGAACTGACAGCCAGAAGGTAAAACTAGGAATACAGCAGCTCTGTTTTGCTGCCATCGTACAGCATTAGAGGTGGGTCCTGCACAAGGGCAATGCTGAACTTGCTGGGAACAGATGTGAGTTTAGTTGCATCTTGCTTATGTGCCTAAGTGATCTCACCACAAAAGTGCTCACATTGCCTGGAGAAGTCAAGAGCCTACAAACTCCTCCTGTTAGAAGATGACTCCTTGAAAAAAACATCCTTCGAAGTCTCCGCTGCAGAACCTCCCTCACCAAGAATCATTCTCAGACCTTGGAAGGGAAGGTTATGACGTGGCCTCTCAGACGCAGAACAAGCAGCTTACCAAGCTGCAGGTCAAGCTGGTGAGCAGCAGAGACACCTCACCCTACCACAAGGGTGAAGTTGGTTCCCATGTTGGCACCCGGCCGGCGCAGCCAGCCTTAACCCCTCCTAACTTTGGGACATGAGACGGGGTGGGGGGAGATACGGAAAAGCTGGCACTGTGGAAACACAGAAGCTCGTCTCTCTGCTGAAGACACAAAAAAAGAGTGACCTTGATTAAAAAACGAGATGGCCTTCCATGCCTACCTGCTGTTGCTTTTTCTCTTAAGAGCTGGAGTGTTCTTGAAGAACTCCGAGTCTGGGTGAAGATACATGGAACCACAAACTGAAGTTCTGCCCGAGGTATTTGTCCTTCATGGTCATTTAGGAAGTTCAAACAATTTCCTTTATTACCCTGACAAGAAGTATAAGAATACAAGCTAAACCTTCACCTATTTCCTTGGACCTGTTCTCAGCTAACGTGCAAAACATACATGCATTTTTTCTGCATCATTCAGACATTTTTCAGCATGAAAAATAGAATTTTATACATTTATTTCTTTCACGGTAGTTTTGCCTTGTCTTCACTTCCACTTATTTTGAAAAGCCAGGCAGTTCTACTCCCACTGAATCAGTCATGTACCTTCCTCATCGGCTCCTTTAGAGCAAGTCCTAAAGGAGCAGCAGTGTGCCACCTCGGCAGCCACTGTTGCACGTGTATGAATCTGCTTTTTTGTTTGTTTCACAAACCTTCTCTGAAGCTTTCGTGATTTGCCTGACTCGAAGGTCTCTGCAGGAACCCGTATCTCGAACTTCAGAGCACTCAGATACCAGACTGGGAAGACTGAGAGACAAGGAGAAACGTGCTATTTCTTCTGTTTCCCTCTTTCTTTTCCTACAATAAGAGAGATTTGATTCTCTCTGTCAGCCACACAGTCCAAAGTCCAGTCACAGTTAGGTCTTTGCATCCTATGCAGAAGTCTGACAAGAACACACGCTATGGGATGGCGGATGGCTTGCTGCACAAGGCAGGCCAGGTTTCGCACAAATTGTTTTCCAGTTTGGCATAATTGTTTGTCCAAGGGTTTCAAGCTCTGTATTTAAACAGTGATAAAGGAATTGCTATCCAGTGTTAGTGTCATTCTTCATTCGGACTGTTCCTCTGAAAACAGCCTACAGCCTTTGAGATGCAAAATGTATCGTTTTAATCTAGTCAAGTTCCCTGCTTGCTACATCGCTAAATCTATTTACCAGATTCTTCTTGGTATAATCTGTCCCCAGACCTGAGGAAGCTCGGTGATTTTAAGTGTTTTAAGCTAATGATAATGGTTAGTGCTGAGAACAGATGTACCTGGCTGTGGTGTGATCTATTCTATTGGGCTGTTAGGAGCTGTGTATTCATATTGACTTAAGATTTTATGTCTATTTTCAAGGTGTGATGGCTGCATGGGGTGTAGTCTGGTTTTTTCCCCTGACATACGAGGTATCACCATATCCGTGTTTTTTGATACGTGGTGACTGCACAGAGAGAGAGAGAGATGGAGAACATCTGCATGTTTGTTTTTATGCCTTCCCAAGATTTTATATCTATTCTGGCTGTCCACTGGCAAGATTATGGGAAGCAGTGATGCATACCCGTATTCATACCAGACCATAACCCAGGAAACGGTTGCACAGATTAGATGTGCATGCAGAGAGTTTGATGACTATGCTAGGTATTGCAGAAGTTTACTTTCCCTGGTGTGAAGGCATCGTGCATGAGTGAATTCCCTGTAATTGGCGGCTGCACTGATAACATGCTAAGTCGACGCTGTTTTACTATTCTTCTCTATCCATAACACAATGGAGCGTAAAACTCTTCAGTCGTATCAATAAATGGTGCTTCACTTCCCTTCAGCACAATGAAGTGAAATTTCTGCTGAGAATTATTTTCCTGATCATACTGCAGGCTTGGTCTTGCCATTCACAAACATCTGCTATTGCCACCCTCTGGGGACAACACGCTATTTGGGCTGTGCTGCAGAGGAGGTCTTGTATCTTAAGGCCTCGCCTCAGTCCTCCAACACATAAGCAAACCCTTCCTACTTACGTGAACTCTACCACTGGTGTCCTGCCACCAGGAGTTACAGAACTAAATCCTTGCAGAACAAATGCAAACCTTAACTGGTCCATGTTACCGCAGTACAGCAGGAGACATGCCTACTGGAAATGAATGCAGCCTCCTTAAACGAATTTCATGCATGCAACCTCTTCCCTGTGAGAATTCAAAAAGCAGATGCAAATGAAAAACCGCACAAAGCTCCAGCAGAGACACCACCTCCACCCCAACTAAACGAATGGAACTTACAAAGGGAAGCTCCAAAAAGGCTAAAATCCAAGACCATTTACACAACTATAACCATGGACAAGTTGAGAAATACGCAAAACCAAGAGAAGGCACTAGATCTGAACAGAGACATGTAAATTGCTATCCTGATCTGAGAAGATTAACTGGAAGTGTCACAGTGCAGCTCTGGGCCAGCACATCACCAGTTCAAGTCCTGACCTATACTTTGAGCATGGAACTCACTTCTTGTGCTACAAGGCAGTGCAGTGATGTGCTGCAATGCTAGAAACACGAGGTTAAAAGGTTACATTCAGAAGCCTATTTTTCTCTGATGGTTTGGCCAACTTGACTAAAGCAGAGCCCAACTAAGTAACAGGCACTATAGGCTTAATTCTATAAGCTTCAGGTCTCTTAATCAAAGAATGACACGAGTATCACAAAATTAATTTTCATTTCAATACAAAGAATATACAACTCCAATGTAACTGATACATATTCTCTCCATTCCCTAAACGATGTTCCGGGCACTTTGTCTCTTTGGAAATGGAAATGCATTCTTATGAAAACACTACAGGTTAAATACCTAGGACATTGCTTCCTAAAGCAGATGACTTTACTATGAAAAGAAAGAATATATAAGATAAATTCTAATCTATTTCTGACCACTGAATTTCTGCCTACACATCAATTTCTCATTTTTTTATCCTTTTACCCCATTTTCTTCCTAAGTCCATCTACCACAGAAGTCAATTTGCCCTCCATAGCCCCTCAGAACATGTGCTATAAACACTATTACCTTTTCCCAAATCCATCTTTCCTGTCAGGATTTCATACAGTTGCATAGGAAAAAAGTCCTGGTATCTGATATTTAATAAGAATCTGAATGAGAATACACACAAAGTGCCTTAATTTTTTTCCCCTGGTACTAAGAAAGCAGTGAAGGCTGTTTGTCCACTGCTGTGTATCTGAAGCTGGGACCTCCATTTCTGCAGCTGGTACAGCCATTTCTCTTTTGCATTTTACATTCCAGCTAATAAGGATCATTTTTTTAGCCTAGGAAGAAAACATTTTTGCTGGAAATCATGTCGGTGGAATCAGGGGTTCCTCAACAAAATAACAGATTTAAGTGACAGTAATCTAGGATCTTATACACTGGGACACGATACTGTATCAGCTATGCTTGCCTCACATTTTTAAGGCATGTTTCTCAGCTATGATGTTGAGAAATTCCTGTGACTTTGGTTTTAAATGCAAATCGCTGTAGACAGAATTTAAACTGAAGTTCATGATGCAAAATACAACGTGAGAAGCTCACAAAATGCTTCCTTACCTTACATCACTCCAGTGACCCTACCCACCTCCCATTTGTCATCGTTACGTACACGCTACCTGTATGTACTAGACTGTGGCTCTGTGCAAGAAGCAACCTGGACTCAGCTAATGGTGCTTTTTAAACTTCAAGTAATAGTAGTGACAAGAAGCATCCCTGGAAATTGCAAAATTCATTACCATAACCTCCCAGGCTAGGCAAGGAGAACAGTGGATTCCAAAATGATTAAACATTTATACAGATATTGAGAATATATGAGAACCCCCCCTAAAGTTTCCAACACAAATCAACCACTTGGGTCATTCTGGCATCGATCATTGCTGGGCTGCTTGCTCCTTTCTCTGGTGTCTATATCCTAAGCGGCTGTGACGGACAGGGTGTAAGGCTGGGGAAAGGGCACGGAGCCACCAGCCAGCAGCAGCAGTACGACTCAGCGCGAGCGCAGCACTGCTGTCCGCCCTACACCCGCACAAGCGGTGGTCTTTGGCCAAGGGTCCTCCTCCATCCCTGCTGCCAGCTGCAGCCTGTGGCACCTCCTGCCACACAGGCATGGCAGGACCACCACTCGGAGGGGTGGCACGGGGGCATTTTGGGTTGGACAGCACCTAAGGGGACGTGTGGGGGCAGTGGGAGAGGAGCAGACAAGGAGGTGAGGGGGCTGCCAAATGACAAGAGGCCTCAAGGTAAAATCAAAAGACAGAGGCACCCTGCTACGCCTCCCAGCACAGATCCCCTGCAACAGCAGCGGTGTCACCAGCGTAGACCGGCAGAGAACCGAGACCCCCTCACCCCAGTGACCACAGCCCACAGGGGAGGATTGATGAGCACAACGTGCAACAGGGACGACAGAAAGACACAAGACAGACCAATGTTTCCTACTCCAAAGCCTCTTAACATAAGAAAAAGCAAATATTTCTCAAAATTTCTTTAAACATCATTAGCCATGAGTTCCCATCAGCAGGTAAGGAGGCCAGAACCGTGCTCACACTGACAGGGGCCAGCAGCAAGGCTGGCATCCCTGCCAGCTGAGCTGGGACCCGGTCACCAACGACAAATAAGCGCTGTGTGGCACGTGAGGTGTACCACGGCTTGCCAGATACCCCAACGGCTGCCTTTTCCCCCAGCTGGGAAGGACTTGTGCCAACTACCACAGCGATGGCAACTCACGGCCCAGGACACTGACCCCAGGGAAGGGTGCAGGGGCCGGGGGGAGATGCCAATACGCTCGCAGTGTAGGACGGGGAGGATGATGCTATCCTGTTCAGCAAACAGTAATCATTTCTGTAACCAGAAAGGAAACGGGAAGATGGGAAAAACCTATTTTGACATGACGCAGAGAGGAAAGCATTCATTAATTTCTAGTAACAGTCTTCATTCTTGTAGCAATCTTTATAAACTGAACAGAGGAGGTATCGCTTGTAATTTGTCAGCTCTACACTTCTGAAAACACTTCTCATGAGGAAGAGGGAAAAAAATCCCTAATTATTAAAAACAACCCCTGACTATGCCTTCAGGTTTTGGTCTGAATCCGGTATCTGCAACAGAAACCTTTCAACAGAAGGCAGCAAGGACTTCTCAGG
Organism: Falco biarmicus; assembly: GCF_023638135.1. NCBI lineage: Eukaryota > Metazoa > Chordata > Aves > Falconiformes > Falconidae > Falco > Falco biarmicus. The sequence goes on from NC_079292.1 coordinate 86,514,107, forward strand.
GAAAAGCTACAGGATCAGACCTCACATTCCCAGTAAAAAGTGGCCTTTTGCACCCACCCCACCCCCCCTCCAATCTCATTATTCCCAAAAGATACAAAGAAAATACAAGATTGTTGGGATTTCTATAAGAAGATTTGGCAGGTTTTTCATATTTGTTTAGACTGTAAGATATAATTTGAATTTGGGGCTTGCCTCTCTCTCTCACTAAGAAGAAGAATGAGTTATTTGTTCTCTGAATAAGTATTTGTTATTAGTGGATCAGACATGGATAAGGTATATTATTACAACCATGTTTGTTAGGTATGATTTACATTGTTTGCTGCATATCATCTTAGGCTGTCTTTAATTTTGTTATACTTTAGGGGGTTTTTGTTTGGTTTTATGCATTTAGTCACAGTTGGTTGTGTTTTGAACTTTGAAAAAAATTAATACAAAGGAAATTAAAAAAAGAAAAAGAAAATATTTTCAAAATGATGTGGAAATCAAATCTATCCCTCAGTAATTTGATTTGTAGGAAATGGAGAGCAAAGCATTACAAAGCATTACAAACAGAATGCCTTGAAGTGCATCATAATTACTTACATGTGCAAATACATTGTCTAGGTTTAGGCATTCAGTTAATAATAGTCATAATAATTCTATGCCCTTACACAGGGTCTTTTATCCAAGCTTCTCCAGGTTTGCATAAGCAATCATTAACTAATGCTTGGGTACCCGTAAGTACCCTGCTGCTCATAAGGATGGAGAAATAGGGGCAAAAGCTCTCCAAGGTCAAGGACAAATTATGATTTGGTGTCAAGGCAGGAGAGAACTGCAGATGATGGTTTTCTCACTACAGACGGATCAGAGATGCAGAAATTTGCAGCTGATCCTACATTTCTACAACTTCATGGCTCTGTAAGAAATAAGGCATGCAACAAATGTGCATCTGAGATCTTTGATTCCACAAAGTTTAAAGGCTGAAAATGGACATAAATCAGAACCATGGTAAACCTTTGGTGGAACTCTGGTATATATAAAAATAGACCAGTATTTTGTATCAAAGCACAAAGACTGACAAATTTGCCTTCTTTGGAACTCTTTACCAGTGCGAATGGCTCTCATTTGAGGCTCCACAAATGTTTTTCAGACCACGTATCCTTCGTGGAAATTTGGGATGAATGCCAAAGGAATGTGGAAAAAGGTACCCTGGAAAGTTCAGGTATTACAGAAAGTCCCAAACACCCATTTCATGCTTACAGATTAGTCCTACGTCGATCTCTTAAGTTTCTAAGTACCTGAAACTCGTAACAAAACTCTGAGCACAGCATATTACCCAAAAGCTTTTACACAGCTCCTGCTAGGGAAGAAATGCTGGATCTTCTACTCTTCTACTCTTACTTCCATGCCACTTCCTAACTGCACACCTGCATTGCTTGCTCTCCCAAGCCAAGAGAGGGACCCTTGCTTTCTACAGTCTAGGCCCTTTGCTCCTTCCTGGCCAAAACTCTATCCTTAATTTACTAGAATACATGTTTTCACGCTTCACTAGATGACCGAAACCCGAGACCGCCAAATTATTTTTGCTGTTTCATTTAGCCGTGCAATAATGCTAATGCTTTAAACTACTACCTGCTGAAACAGCAGTAAGTGCTGCACTGCAGTTACTGACCCATGCAGGTATACAACTGCCTGTTCGAAGGATTTGACATTAACACATCCCATTTTCGTTTAGCCTACATTTCCGTGCTGCACGTAGCGGTGACAAGAAAGTGTTTCTCTATACATTTCCATTACCTGTTAGACTTTACACTAATAAAAACACTGGATATTATTTATTTGTCTGGCTGACTGACAAAGCCAGGCATCAAAGCTTCATTCCGGTGTCACATACTTCAACGCTCTAATCTTTCAGAACTTGTAAAGCAATCTCTTACGGCGCTTTGTGGGCTGTGAGATCACCCTGACAAACTGTGATAATGTTGGCAATCTCCGAATGGGTGTTCATTTGCAATCTTACTACAGAGGAATTGCTACATTTCCAAATTTGAGGGCTTGACATAATCTGTCTCCACAAAGCTATCAGGGTCTGTCATAAGGCTGTCTGTGACCCAGGGATTTTATGGGGTTAATATCTATCCCCAGTGCAACTTCACTGTAAGCAGTGGAATTACCTAGTGTATGACTCTATCTATTTGCTTGCTTTCTCCTTAGTCCAAATACCCCTTGTTTGTCTTATTTTTTCTTTAAGTGCAAACAGCACCTTGTAATAACATCTGAGTCAGGTAGGGGAGATTGCCTCTGCAAATCATGACCAGTTTCTTACAGTTCATGCCAAACCCTCTGCTCTCCTCATCACACTTAGCGACTGAGAAACAATGCAAATGTCAGGTCAAGCTACAAAGCTATTACCATCATCTCTTCCCTTCCGTATGCTCCCAGGACTGGCAGTCTCTGGGCTGCGGTCCACAGGATATCCGCAATTATGGCCCAGATTGAGGGAGGGGTAGAAAAAATGATGGTACTCTGCCAAGTATGTCAGAACCTGAACTTGATCCATTTTAAAATTGAAGCTGGGGACTGTGGGACAGCACCGTGTTCTCTATAATCCCTCTAAAGAAAGGAAAATAATATACCATCTCAAAAAAAAAAAAAAGTCAGAGTTAGTGCAGACCTAACATAAATAACTATTTTATATTTGCTTCTGAACCTTAATCTTTAACTAAAGAAATATGCTGTCTTGACGTAGACAGAAGATTTTTTTTAAATGCCGTAAGACTGTTAAGCACCTCAAGAAAAAGTGACAGAGAGTCAGGCTTCATCATATTTATGAGGGCCACAGAACTGCTAGTGAAGTGATTTAATTTTGAAATTACTTAGGAGTCCTTTAGAAAAGCCGGGAACACAGGATGGAAATAGAAAACTAAAAAAAGTGCATCTAGTGCTTCAAAATAAGTTCGCTGCACAACACCCTTTCCCTGCTATCATCCCCTGAGGCGAATTTACCAGCTCGGCAGCTCCTGGCAGTTAAGGAAAGATCCTCCCCAAATGCAGCTCAGGGTGTGGGAGAGCCGCTGGGACCTGGCCACCGACGGGGCAAAAAGCCGCTGCCAGGGCACAGGCGCTCCACGTCAGCACAGCGCTGCAGCACAAGCTTAACTTGAAGCACTGGCTGGGATATTCTGCTGAACTAATGCTGGGATGTTTTCCTCCATTTAGTAAGTTTTTACAAAAGAAGTTCCCTTCCTTGGATTATTCCATCTAGTCAAAACAAAAATCGTTAAAGAAGCATGTACTTTGCTTTGTCCTCATTTAAGCAACTTTCTGCATTTCGCTCTCTGGAAAAGGAAACTCAGTGTCACTATTCAACCTCAGGAGTAAGCACCTAGCTGCAATGCTACTGGAAAATTTTGGAATCCAAATAAATTCCAAACTTGTATTTTGGCCCAAAATTACAGTGAGCTTGCTCCTGCTTTCGTTATTAACAAAACGCCTACTGCTTTTACCAGGAGCGGCAATTATCCTTCGTGGCTCTTTAATCCTTCAGGAAAGCGTGTGCAGCCTTGGAAGACGAGGGTAAACGTTTGAATGTGTGTATTACCTTCCTGGAGTCAGTAGGTTGCGGGGATACAAAAAAAAAGGCTGCATGAAAATATAGGACAAAGATCCGTGGGCTTCAAGGGGTTAAACAGCTTCACTAACACGAAGGCTGCAGATGGGACAGTCCTGAACGCAGCAATGAAATGGTACGTGCTTTTCCTTCCTACAGCTCCCGTCTGGAGAGCTAATGTTTTTATTTTACAGTAAGCTGAGAACTGGTGAGCAGACTTGTATATTAGTTATTATTTGACCCTTTTCTACATAAATCTGTTTCTGAAGAAGAAAAAGTCAACAGAAAGAGCCCTACCTCTCAGCTAGCACCATTCAGAAGCTTTTTGCTAACCACAGCTAAATTACAATAATGTTTCTCCTTTCTCATTTATATTTTTTAGTATTTTTAATAATGACAATAAGTCACTATGCACCCAAAATTTTCTGGAAAATAAAACACACCGAACTATTCACGGGTAGATCACTATTTATAGAGTGAAAGAACACAGAGAAACATATTAAATTTACCATAAACAAGGGGGTTCTTACCATGACAGCAACTTTTAATGTAATTCATTTGTCATATAAATTATGTCCTTGGGGATATCCCGTAAAATTAATTAGGTCAGAGAGAGAAGGAAAACAAATAGAAAACTTTGCAAACCTCCAGGAAACAATAGGCTTTAAACATAGCAGTATCAGCAACCTCACTGTGAAGTTCTTCCCTCCTCTTCCTCTATTCTTTCCAGGAGACCAAGATCATCAGATTGAGAATCGTCTTGGCCCACCAAAATCAAGGAAAACACATAGATTCAAATGCACAACTTTTCTGAAATTGAAGATTTTGCAAGTAGCTCTGTCCTTCCAAAATACAAACTCCCTGGAAGAATTCTGAAATGTAATTTAGTAAGACATTCATTGTGTCTATGTGGCTTTTAAACACAAAGCTACAATTGCAAAATCTGGGCATGATACATCCATCACGCAACACAGAAAAGCAAAGGGGAGGAGGGCAGAAGAAAACAATAAGAATTTTAGAGAAATTTTAATACTGGCCAAACTCGTCCTCAGATCAAAACTCTGCAGCTTTGCCTGTTCATGAGCTTCTCTAGAGTTCAGGCAAAAAGGAATTTGCCCATGTACTTTTCCTGTACCACTCTGGCTTTTTTTCGTGCAAGAAAGAAGACTCAGCTTTTTTCCACTCTTCTCAACACAGCTCACCAAATTGGAAGTGTTGATACACATGTACAAAATCCAACACATTTTCTGATCCCGTTCGGAACACAGATCAAATTCTGCTCTTCCTGATGCCTCTGCCACCTTCCAGTGTAGACTTGAGTACAAAGGGGAGAACAGGAAGACAACAAGATGCAGGGGAGTAACGGAGTTGATGGCGCTTGATTATTAACGACATTAACAGACTGCACTAATGGGTTACTCCACAGTAAAAATTTCTTCTGGATCATGTGAGGGCATGAGATCATATTTCTGCCAGCCCTTATATATGTTAATGTTAGCAGCACGGAACAAAAGATAGCAGATAAGGCATGGAACTTGCTGGTAAAAGTCAACACATCAAAATATATTTTAAAAACTGCATCAGAAGAATGAATTTATAATGGATCCATGCTTTGCATTTTGAGGTGACAGAGTTCTCGGTCTGGTAGAAAGTTCCCAAAGCTCAATTTACTACATTGTCAAAATATAGCCTGAGGGGACAATCTGACTTACAGCATCTTTATGACTGGTGATGAAAGAACCTCGCTTGGCTTTTAGTTCCCAAGTTTGGCTCAAGAAAGTGCAGTAGAGAGCAGAACATCTTTTATTTTATGCTGGGAGTTCACAGTGTTCCTCTTCAGCACAGAATTAGGTTTTACTGTATGGAATTCTCACACACAGCTCGCTGATGGCTTAGAATTCACACCTTCAGATTTTGGGGATATACTTCACACATTGTTACTGCTACTAAAGATACAGATTACAGCGTCCTCATGTCATTGTAGCATCTGTAATGGAAATCTTTAGAAGATTTGGGAAAAAACTGTGTCTTTTACCAGGCCACAGCATGTCTTATTCAGCCTTGGAAAGGCTTCAGAGTGCAGTAACCACATTAATTGGACATTATATGGGCAGCCAAGTATAGCTCAGTTACTGTGCAGCTTTTACTGTTCCTTGTCATGTTGTTTCAAAATACTTTTTGCGTTTTAACCAGTCATATATACATATGAAAGCACTGTACAACACTGGACAATGCTACAGATCCACAGGAAATCATTGTTTCACAAACATCAAGCAGTCCGCACAAACATCAATAGCGTGGCCCAAATCTGTTCTGAATTATGCTCATGCAAGTCCATGGAAGTCAACTAGTACCACTAACAGGAAAGAACAGATAAGGGCATGTAAAAATATAAAATATGGGTCTACTGTACAGCTATCCATGGGCCAAAGCCGGCCAGCCTGCCATCACTTACGCTCTCCTCCTTTCCCAGCGTGGCTTTACAGGAAATAAGAAAAATACCTGGGATTTCTAGTTCTCTCATGCACTGGAGGACACATGCCCAAGAACATATGGACTTAAATGTGTCAGCATCCTACATCACTCTTATTTCGAGAATGTTATTAATTTTTGTGGGTGGAGTCCAAAATTTTAATGCCATATTAGCACACGGTGGCTGTGTCTGTAATGCACATGTCACAGGAAGCATATGTTTAGCAGTTCAAGAACAGCATTTTAACTTGATTTCAAGTGATTTTTCTGAATTGTAATACTCTCAAAAGATTAAGTATTGATGTACTAGTGGGGTGTTTTGCAACTTTTATCTTCACGGTTTTATCCGTCCACCTCAATTCTGACCTCCAGGATATTATGCTATTGCAGATACGGCCTCTCCACACACAGCTGTTTCAACAAATCTCATTTTGCTCTATAATGCACAGCATGGGACTTCAGGATTGGTATTTTCAATGCTGAACCAAGTTATATGAGTGATGTGTGCTACTCTAGGCAAAAAGCAAGGCTAGGATCAGAAAGTTATTTGCCCTACTCTACCTAAATGTCAATCCAAAACTTCTCAAATTAATTAGCCTCTTTACCAAACATGCAGGTACAGGCAGATACTGTGGGTATCAGCCATGCAGCCGCTCCAGCTGGATACAGTGAGAAATGTATTGCCAAGGGCTTTTCGGCTATGAATCAACAGGTGGTTTGGCACCAAGATTTCTACCTGTTTGTGGTTTTCAGCTTTGGTTTCAAGACAGAAAATGAGATTATACCTTTCAATGCTGCATCTCAAGCAGGCTGTACGGAGAGCAAGGTTTCATTCCAACCAAATCTCTCTCTCTCTTGCAAAGTTGAGGAAAACTGCCAACCACTGCTGCTCTTGCCGTCAACACGCAACGTAGATGTTAGGGAAAGGCAAAGTAAAGGGAGAGGAGAGAAAGGAAAAGAAAAATATAAGTTTTACATAAACAACAAACTGTATATAATGACTACATTTGAGGACAACAAAATAAAGTCTGCTGGCTTCAGTATAAGGAGACAAGTAAAACAAAACCTTGGAACAGCTTAATCTAAGAGGGTTTTTTAGTTTATTGGATATCGAGAGGTTTTGTTTAACTTTAGTTCCAAGAAATACAATACTTTGAAAACATATGATACATTTAGAGAGACAAAAGAAACAAATCTATCATAGCATCAAAATGAACTACACCATTAATCAGAGAGCAGCCGAAGCCCCTCCAACAAACACCCCGCAAAGCAGCAGAAGCACTTAGAACATATGTTCTTGCCTGCAAATAGCCCAGGGTGCAAGAGGCGGGCTTCATTTTTTTGTTTTTAAAGCCTTCTGCATGGGCCTAACTCTGCCTTTGTTGAAGGTAGTGTTAACACACATCAAATGCACTGGGAACCAAATGTGGATAACTGCATACTTTGAAAAATCACACCCAATATGTTCAACTGATGCCTTCATTCTCTGAGGACAAGTATAGGCTATGGAATACTACAAATAATAGAGAGCAGTAGTCTATAAAGTAAGCTCTTCAGAACTAAGGAAGCGTATTTCAATACTTTTTCACAGATAATTGGGGATGGGCATCTTCAAAACAGTAGTCAAGAGTAGGTAAAGACTGTCCAGAGATCCCTACTGTGCAGAAACCTCAATGCTTTTCCATAAAATAAGAGTTCTTCAAAGAAACTCTCAGCAGCCATTAAGAGAATAGCCAGCAAAACTACACTTTTCGGATTAAAGGAAGAAAATGAAAGTCTGTGCCTCTCCACTGACGTAGACGTAATGAGAATGACTTCAATACATCTGCTAGTAATCAAAATGGGTCCACATTCACCAGTGCACAGAAAAGTGCAATTCTAATGATCAGCGAGAAACTTTGTTTAGCCCCAATAAATGTAAAAACATTTCAGAAAGTTGTATATATATACCGATTTACCTACAGATGATGAGAACTGCATGATTAGGTTGTATTAAATCATCTATACTAACAAAGACTGAGCTGAAGAGAAAATGGAACTACCTTATCATGAAAATGTAAGCACTTGGAGGGGAAGGGGCCCCCAAATGTCCTATTCCTGAGATGGAATAAAAAGACCAGCCTAGTGGGTCTTTTGTCCACATGAGAAGGTGTTTCCACAAAAATGCACTTCTCAGGTAACCAAAACGGAATTTTTCCATCAACTAGCTAGAAAAAGAAGGGATGGGGGGCGGGGGTGCGGTGTGTGTGTGCGGGGAGTAAAGAGCCTTCCAGAATCAGCAGTTAGGAAATAATTGTTTTGACTTCTCTTGGGTAAAATTTATGCCCAAGGAAAATCTTTATTTCAAAAAGAAGAGTTTCCACCATAAAACATCATTCCAATGGAAAATACCTGGCCACGGCTACAAAGGATCGGACCACTGGCCTCAGCCAGGGGAAGGTTAGAGCCAGGGTCAGCGGACCGGGTCTGCCACAGCCCTCTTGCACAATCACGGGCAAAGCGCTTCCACGCTCCGCGATGCCATTTCTCCTCCAGCCTTCCTGCCTAGGTCGGCTGCCCACACGTCAGGGCAGGAACCGTCTCCTGCTGCACGTTGCATGCAGCCCGCTGTAACACACGTGTTTAACGACTTTCAGCACCGCAGGAACAGCAGTGTCTTTCCCTCCTACAGCAGCTAGTTCCCAACACATGGATGAAGAGAAAAACGCAACTCATGGCTGCGGTGCACTGCTAATCAAACGCTATTGTATACCATGGGGATGGGGGGGCAGGGAGGGGGGGGTGCCTTTTCATCACAGAACTAATCAGAGTTTATACACACAAAACCAGACAACTCCGTAGTCCAGTCTTACGATCTGTGTTCCAAGTTGCCAGAAATAAGGCAGGAAAGAAGCCGGGGGGGGAGGGGGGGGAGCATCTCCTGTGTCCATAATGAAAGAAGAGAGATGACTGGACTAAGAGCTGATGAGGTTACAAGGCAACAGCAGTGCCATGAGTTGTTTGGGCTTAAAGCCAGATGTCTTGTATTTCCTTTGATTGTTTCTAAATAATTAATGGTATTAATTTAATCACGTGACCCACCCCCCACCCCCCTTTTAGTATTTGGCTCGGTCTACTAACACTAAAAATAAAGGAGAAAAACGGGACCATCTATAGCATACTGAATATTGATGCTGTGTGTTGGGACTGCAACAACAGCTGATACTCATATCCGTAAGACCATATATCTACAGCACTCACACAGTGTTTGCACAAAGTACGTCAAGTAGTAGCCTTCAAACTCCATCCAAAAACCAGCTCAACTATGGCATATGGACACTGCATGTCTGAAGTAGTAAAATCGAGGGTACAGATCTCTCTCCGCCCACACTAAGATGAACCTGCCACTACTATTTCACGTAACGTTTTCTGGCAAGCTCCCAGTTTTCAGTCATGCTGGTTTGCTTGAAAGAAACACTCAGAGGAGACTCTGCTTGTCTTGCTGTTCGAACAAACAAAATAATCACGCATCTTAAGCTAATGGTCCAAAGCTTAATGAAGATCATAGAAAAGATGTTACCCGTGATGTGAGCATTCCCTCCTGACCTGCCCACATAAGCCACTGCTGTCGACAAAAGGAAATGGATTATGAGGATAATAAGTAACCCTGAGCTCTGGTCTAGACAAACCTTCGCTTGGTACAGTAGCAGTCAGCACACAAAGAAAACAGCAATCACCAGAGGTAAAAATTTCACTTCTCCACAATTTTCTACACCAGGGCACTGGCGGCAACAGCCTGCACCTCTCGTCTCGGGGCTGCAAGTCTCACAGGCACCAAGTAATCTCATGGGAATATTCTGAGCGTTAGGGTTGAGTACTAGGACTGCCCAAATGCAACAGAAGAAATGAAAACTAATGAAGGCACCTCTCTACTCCCTACACGCGTATGTACTCAGCAAAAATGTTTGCCCGTGCCTCCTGCATGCTACAGTGACCCTCAGCTCCCCTAGTCAAGTCTCCGGCCCCACCCATCTTATCTACCCTTTTTTCCTACTACAGTTCCACTTTGAACCCTAGGGCACCCAACACCAGATAATATTACATGGGGTAGCTGTGAGGTAATGGAAGGGAGAAAGAAACCTGACAGCCTGGAACAGACCCTCGCTTTGTCTGGCAGTGCCCCAGACTTCTGGAGGTAAGGACAAAGTGATAGGAAGCCTTCACAGATGTCAAAAGAAATTTCCAAAAATGTGCACAAAGCTAATCTCATCAAAGAGTACCTGTTAGGAGTCAGAGAGGGCTCGGACAAGTCTTATTTCTTACATTTTATCCATGGCTCCCTATTTGGATGTCCTTCTGCAGCTAGACTCTCCAACCAAGGCTGGCATTAGTGATTCTACAGTTACGATTCTTCAGTCAAGGGAAGTGAATGCTGAAGAGTTCTCCACTGCAAAGCTTGGTCCTAATCTTCAAGGACTTAGCAGTCAAGACCTAGCAATCCTACAGGCATCTTTCTCCACCACTAACTCAGCAGGCCACTTAGGTTTGTAGGAAGAAGTCTGTTTCATCACAGCGAGGTCATCTGGGATGTACACCCGAGCCTTGCAACTGGGGCTGGGGCAGAGCCACAAGCAGCATCGTCCCTGCACGTGGCAGAGAACGTCACCTGGAGGGAGCAGCACGAGCACCAAACCGCAGGCTGAGGCACTGCAGAGCGAGTGGGGGAGTGCTCGGGCTCTCAGAGCTCAGGCCATGGGGCTCTCCTGCAAGAAAGGAGCAGAAGGAATAGCTCACTGACGGTGCTGGGAAGAAAGCACCGCACCCTGTAAGCGCTGTAAGCGCTTCTCTAACAAGGTTACAGGGTTCAATAAGCTCATGGGTTTAATTCTCATGGACATATATAAATTGAGAAAACACTCAATGATATTAGTTAGAGGGTTAGAACTAAGCAGGTTAGAATGAGAAAAGGAAAAGCAACATACAGACAAACTTAAAGTGACTCCTTCCGTCCCTACCAGCTACCTCCAAGGAGCGGCAACACCTACATGAGCAAGGACCACATCAGGAATACCTGATGCCAGAGCAGCCCCCCCCCAGAAGTCACTCACAGAAAATGGGCACTGTGGTTTTGAACTGGAGCGAGACGAAACCGCTTCAAGATAGGAATGATCACATAGAAATGACTAAATTGCTGGTAAGGTAGGAACACTAGAGATAGACAACAATACAGTTGAACAGCGTTTGAGTCGCAGCACTGTAAGAACAGCCCCTGTACTTACCTGTGTCTTTTTTCAGGATTTTTGGGGGTTGTGTTGAGTGAAAAGATGGCATTTTTCCTGTGGCGACAAGGTTCTCTGAAAACGTCTACATGTCAGACTTTGCTAAGAATGTATCTTTTGTTCCTTCTTCTGCTTTATTTCCCTTTAATGATAGCTTTGCAGTGAATCCCATTTGTGAGTTGCTCAAATAAATGCAAAATTTATCTTGTAAGCAATACCCTCCAAAATACTACTACAACTGAAAATAAAAATGTTAAGAGCTAAAAGGCACTGGGTCTTCCCCAGTGCCCTCATCTCCCCAGTGCACTGGACTGCTCGCTATTGTATATGGAGAACCACGCAGAATACTTGGTATTATAAATCTGTACTGTATTGAAAGATATAGCCAAAGTCCCCAGGGTCCAACATTCTCATTAGAATTACAGTTGTGTAAATAACTGATTTATTTGGCTAGTTGACCAAACTGAAAACACGGAGAAGAAAAAAAAAAACAAAACCAAAACCAAAACCCACCTAGGTGTTTAACAAAATGGGCTAGGTTTTTGTTTGTGTTTGATACATTGAAATTACATTTTACTTTCTTTCAAAACAAAAACAGGAACCTTGTTTAGAAGTATCAAAACAATACCTTTTCTCTTTCCAGAACTTTTCTTTTGAATTTTTTCCTCGTTTATTTATTTTTTGCATAGTTCTGGCTAACTCATATCTGAGGCAAGCAGGTTTTAGCAAATAAAACACTTGACTCAACAGTTTCACCCAGTTCTAAATCTAAGGGCTGAACTGAGTCGACTGGCTGTCAACGAAAAAAGAGCAAGGAGGCAGGGGATCTGCGTTCCCTTCTCGGTTCAGCCCTTGCCTTTGCAACCAAGGTGAGTTATTGTTTCATGTCTTTGAGGTTGTCTCTCTGTCCACACTTTTGTCTCTGGGCTCGTCGGGGTTAGACGCATCTCCTACAGTGTGTCTGTACAGAGCTTGACACAATAGATTGCTCATCTCAACTGGGGCCTATATGATTTAGTATAATATAAATAACTGCTCAACTGCAGTCAAATCTCTTTTTAATGCCAATAGTTTCACTTGCATATATTTAGCGGCCCATCATGGGAACATCAGCTTCTTTTTTAATTAATTACTTATTAATAGAGGTAAAATATGAACGGACGACAAGTCTGGATTTTTCCTGCTTCATCAATTTCAGCGCTCAAAGAAAGCATCTTCCTTACAGCCACCAGAACCAACAGGGATGTGGACTGAAGGAAGCCTGAAACCCAAGATCCCCTCAGCACTTTTGTGCCACTGTTATTTGGGGACAAATCCTCTCATCCCTCCAGGGAAGGAAAGGTAGCTGGATTTAAAGAGCTGCTTAGTGGAAAGCCTTGCAGGCAACCTCCAAATTCTCTGCATGGGGCTTTAGGCACGCGATTGTCACCGGTAGCACAAGTTCAATGTCTGCACTGAGGTGGGAACAGCCCGTGAGGCTGAAGGTCTGCCTGCCTCCGTTTTGGAGACCCCTTGCATCTCGCAACGCCGACTCGCTTAATCAAAAGACAACTTTAGAGCTGTTAGAGAATCAACACAAGAGGCACAGAAACGAACGCGACACTATGAACCCCCAACTTCACTGTGCAGCACTGGGGGCTGGGGGCGGGGAGGTTTCTCAAAGCACACACAGCTGTCACTGACGATAAAGTCAGTCACGTTTTTAAAACACTGGGGACAGAGTTGCAAATGTGCCCCATTATGCCTTGCGATGTACTCCCCGCGTACAAAAGGTGCGTGGGTTACCGTAAGCTTGTGCGTTACTTCGCTGAGAGTGTAAAAGGCAACGCAAAGTACAGGCTGAGAAAGAGCAACCATAAGCGTGTACGGGGTGGTTATTCCTACTGTGCAGGCCTGATCCTGGGTGCTCCAGGCATCCTGGAGTCCCACCGCAGCTTTCTGTCTCCATCCCTGGGGCTGCTGCTCAGCCCTAGGGGACACTGGTGCCGTGCCAGAGACCCAGCGGCTGCGGCTCACCCCCAGCCTCCTGCGCCGGGCCCGCTGGAGCCAGACCGACCGCACTGTGCTGCCCACGGCATCACGCTCTGCCCAAGGGCAGCAAGTGCAGCTGGTCATTCCCCTCCACATATGAGTGCCCCCACGCCACGCTAAAGGAGCAATGACTATAATTACAAATAAATCCTCCTCCCTGTCGATTGTCTGTACTTATTGGCCATTGCTGCCATCTAGCCAGACACATCTCTGATATTCACAGAAGCCTTCAGCCTGTTTGTTCTCCCTTCGCTGCTTGGCCTGACGCAGGGATAAATGCATCCCTTGTTACTCACTGCCTCTGCGGAGACGTTCATAAACTTTCCCAGGGTTTTCCTTTTTTTTCCAACAGGTGACAAAATACTATATAACTGCAGGTGCTCTGGAGACACAAACAGGAAAATGGAGATCATATGCAGCTGTAGTTGGATTACGGGAAAAATTATGATAAAGGCAGAAGATAAGAGAGTGCTAAAAAGAGCAGAGAAATGATTGGGAAGAGGTAGTTAGCTATTTTTGTTTCTGACTTACTCTTGCAAGGTAGCTCTAGCAGAATAATTTTGTCTATTCAGTTATCAGGCCAGATTTCTGCAGGTGTTACCAGGGCAAAGTTGGAAGTTTATTGGGGAAAAAAAACCCAACTTTCTGGACATTATTGGAAAAGGATTAAGAAGTTGTTGACACTAACTGGCACCGAAGGCTGTGCGGGAGGTCACAGCTGAGGGGCACCGGCTGGTGTTACTGGACTTTGAAGAAGGAACAATACGGAAGCGGTTTCATCCAGCTTCTGACTTCAGATTTATTCTTCTCAGAATTCGTTCCCAAAATTCAGTCAGGAAAATGTTCCTAATGAAGGGCTCACTCTGCACCCATGCCTTCATCTCCTTTCAGTACATACGGCATGAAACAGGATGTAAAAAAGAATATTCTATGGAGACTTAGAAATGGAAACATTCAGATGGAGTTTCGTGGCCTGCTTTCTGCCCGCAATTCAGCTCTAAAAAGCCAGTCTAAACTTCCAGACACTGTAGCCATTCACTTCTCCAGACAACGTGGTTTTAGAGCCATAGATCCAGCAACATAGTAAGCAAGAGGTGAAGCACAACGGGTAAAGAGAAAATAAGACTGCACAATAAAAAGACACTGATTGCTGCCTGGCCATAATGTTTCAATCAAATAAAAGGGGGTGGGGGGCTGCGAGGACAGCAGTAAGCGTCTGTGAATCCAAATTTCTTCTACTGCACTTCCTATTCTACCAGGGGAAAGAAGAAAAAGATGCATTTTGCTTCCCTGATTTTTTTTTTTTTCCACTGAAAAGGGAGGTTTCACGGGTAATCTAGAGTAATATTCAGCTGTGAATCCAATTTATGCAGTGGGATAGGATTAGAAAAGGAACAGAAGGTCTGGATTCTGAACCTGCTCTAACGGTTTTGATTTGAATACAACCCAAGTCTTGAGATGGCTTGTTTTCCACTTCTGGTTTGGAGCTGGTTGAAATACTGCCACAGTAGCACTTCCTGTAAATTTTTTTGTCCAAGATTCTCATTATTTGGAACTAAACTCTAAAGATTTTGGCACCGTGAAATCCAAACAAAACTCTGTTCCTGACTCAACTGGCCCAGGAGTCAACCCAAGCTTAATCTGGTTCTGGGTCCAAATCCAGCTTCAGCCCATTTCCATTGTTATATAGATTATGCCATAATACCACCTCTAGCCTCAGGATTTATGATGCCTCCTTGCAGGATGCATATTTGTGTGTAAATACATAAATCACATCAGATAAACAAAGAAGACATGCCAGAAAACAGGAGGGGAGGGAAGAGGAGAGATACCTACCAAGCAGTTTGTCTCTAAAGTGTTGCCAGTTGTGAAAGGACTTGACGTGCTAATATCCGCTCATTCAGACTCTTACAGACATGCTAAGAGCGTGACGGCTGGCAGGCAGTGCATTTAAGTGCTGTTACTGAGGCCCCCAAATATTGACAGAGTGCCAGACTCTGAGAAACTATTGATGTATGCAGCCGGCCGCTGCTCCAGACACCTCTCAGACAGAGTCTTTAAATGTCACAGATTAATGAATTTTCATGAAACGGAGAATGAGAGAAAGAATTAAAAAAAAAAAAATATATCCCACAGCATCAACATGAAAGCATCTTTTATCCCTACACAAAATTCTGCCCTCAAGCCTCAAGATTCCTAATAGATTATAACAGATTGTAAATCGGCAGGAGATAACGGGGTGGAGGAGGTTAGACCCTCTAGATCATGCAGAGCATCCTCAAACAAAGCCAATACGTGAGATGTTCCTTTCTACAAAATATGAGGGTCAAGGGCCACCCAGATCTCAGTTTCATTTTAACCAAACCCACGAGTTCCAAAGCTTAAGGGGTAGAATCAGTTAAATGTTTTTTATCTGAGGTACAAACAGGGCCAAACTGCAAAGTTCAGCTGTTGACCCTAACTTTAGAGTCATTCAGACAGACAGCTGTACTTGGACCCTCTCTTAGGATCTGATGTTGCATTTGATCTTATCCAAGAAATTGCCCAAGTTATGATATAACATTTTTATGGCATCAGATAAACCAAGTATGCTGATTATTTCTCTTTTTTCATTTGTATCAGTGAACTCAAATATGTATGCAAGAACTTCAAATATCATTAAAATGTAATAATGCAAAATGCAGTTGGAGCGTAAATGACAAATCTATGCATAAGACATCACTTAAAGAGGAAGGAAGTGAAGGGATGATGCAGATGATGTGTGCAGAGGTAAAAATGGGCCATTTAAACCCAACTGTGTTAAAAACATGGCTTCAGCGAGCCCCTCTGCACACAGCCACTTGGAAGCAGGGCTCCATGAGCCGCTTGCTCCCTTGTTCCCAGAGGAACAGTCGCTGATTCCTGCAAGGTTCAACCGCCCCCCCGCCCTCGGCTTGTCCTGCAGGATTTCTCGTCAATGCAATGACACCGCGTGGAGTGAGCACCAACAAGCCCAGCTCCCGGCCAGCTGCCCCTTCCCCCTCGAAAGCACAGCTGACAGGGAAAGGGAAGCTGCTGCCACCACAATGGCCAGGCCTGTCACAGGAAAAGCTGGAGAAGCTAAGAGCATCCCGACAAGCAAAGGGAGCGCTGTACAAAAAGCCAAGCAGCAACACCCTGTGGTTCTCCACTTTGTTGGAGTCCAGAGGAGGCTACAAAGATGATCAGAGGGCTGGAGCACCTCTCCTGTGAAGACAGGCTGAGAGAGTTGGGGTGGTTCAGCCTGGGGAAGAGAAGGCTCCATCCCTGGGGACCTTATAGTGGTCTTCCAGTACCTAACAGGGGCCTATGAGAAAGCTGGAGAGGGGCTTTTTAGTAGGGCCTGTAGCAACAAAACAAGGGGTTCCAAACTAAAAGAGGGCAGATTTAGATTAGATATTGGGAAGAAATCGTTTACTGTGAGGGTGGTGAGGCACTGGAACAGACGACCCAGAGAAGCTGTGGATGCCCCATCCCTGGAAGTGGGCCAGGTCAGATGGGTCTTGGAGCAACCTGGTCTAGTGGAAAGTGTCCCTGCCCACGGCAGGGGGGTTGGAACCAGGTAATCTTTAAGGTCCCTTCCAGCCCAAACCATTCTGTGATTCTATGATTTTTGCTGGAGAAAAGTCAATAACCTTCACTAAAAACTGTTCCCCTAAGTCCTCTCTGTCTCTGGCCACAGGAGGCTTTGCTGACCACAGCAGCTGTAAAATCTCACTGTAGTAACAGGGACCAGCACCAGCAGTGTTCAAGAGGAGCTCGTTTTCACATCATCTTGTCAGTCAGCTTATTTGTGACCACCTTTGCCAAAGGGAAAAAAAAAATAATTCCCCCAAAACAAAGCTACCTTTTGTGACTGTGAAGCCGAGTGGGAACAGGTGCAAGTGCTCTGACGGTAACCTCCAGCCCTGAAGACATAGAAGTCTTTCGGTTTTGAAAGCCAACACACTTCCGTAGGTTGGCACATGCAGCAATCAACTGTATCATGGACTATCGCCATCAGCCATTCGTGTTACGCACTCTTGTCACCACCCAGTGCCTGTCATCCCTACCAGCTCACATCCCACGACCACCAGAGTTGCAGCAGGGTCTCCAACACCAGTATCCTTTACCCGTAGCTCTACAAACTACCTGGACGAAGTAGCAAGCAGCCATCCTCTGCCGACAGCCAGAGAGAAGACAGAGCACACATGCGTGTAAGAGTGGATGACACAAACAACTGATTAAGTGCATGAGAAGGCAAAATGTCAAAGCCTTTCTATTCTGAGAACAATCTCTAATCCAAGCAAAGAAAAAAAAGTCGATATAGATTTTCACACAGGGAACTGTTTTACACATCATTGCAAACTTACTTTAAAACACTCAGTACTTTTTCTTCAGGACTTTTAAAGAACCTGTCTGATGTTCCTGCCCCTTCTGGCTTGCTATTTCCCCTAACACGTCCCCTTTCCTTTCTCCTTTCTTCCTCTCTCCCTCTTTTTGAAAAATAGTAACTGAGGAGCTATCACAGACCACTAACCCAGCCATTCATTCAACCCAGTAGCACATCTTCAGCAAAGGCCAGCACTGGGCATACTGAAGGAAGATGTAAAACCCCTCAGTATTCCCCTTCTACAGAAGCCTTTTCCTATAACTCAGCAGAGATCAGCTTCAGTCTGAAGACTGAAGTGGAGCGCGGGGTGGGATGACCCCTGGAGGCACAGAGAAGCCCATGTGCCCAAGCTATGAAGTTGGCCTCACAAGGGTCGATTACCCCGACTCTGCAATACCAACATGACGACGTCTCTTTGGGCCACTTCATGTCCCAACTACATGCCAGTGGACAGCAGGCTCGTCCCAGAGCCCACCTGATACATCCCTCCCCAGGAGTGGGGTGTGTATTCCCAGGCAACGCAAACACCGTCTCCTCCAAGACCACCTCACACGGCGGCCAGTTACACAACTTTCCTAGGAGATTTGTCTCTTTTCTGGAGGAACAGAAAAAGGAAGCTAAAATTTCTAAAATGCAGCAAAACTCTAAGTGAGCGCACTGGGAAGGGAGCAAGCTGGGCAATCTTCTAACTCACTGCAAGGCTAGGACACTTTCTCCCCCCCAGCCCCCCAGTGAGACCTTGGCGTTTTTGCTAAAGGAAAGGATTGGGTTACAAGACACAACAGTTTTATGACTTCTCTGAAGTTATGCGATAGCCTTGTCTCCTCATCTTCTTTTGCAAATAGTGAAGTCTTGTCCCTGTCCTCTTTGCCTGTTAACATTACAACAGCCATTTCACTTCCATAAATTCTGCATCATCCCCAAGACTGTGATAACAGAGTTGGGCAAAAATCTGGAAGAACTGGAAGTACACAAAATTTATCGTAGAACAGAATAAAATAGAATATACACACAAAATAGTAATTGCAAGGGAACAAATAGGAACAAAGCTGTTACAGAATTGAAATTATTAGATCTGTAAGGGACCTTGAAGGTTTCAGAGTTCAATCTTCTTCACCTGATTTAGGATAGTATCAAAGGCCATCTCCATTGTCTCATCCAGTCTCTTTGTCATTGTACACTTTCCATCAATGAACTAATTTGTTGTAGTCATTTCTGATTACTGTTGTCTACCTTCCATCTTTTTCTTTCCTTTCCTCCGTGTGCATGTGTGTGCACACATCACAGATCACAACCAGTTTGCACACCCCGCTGCTTGTTAAAAGTCCCACCTCGTCTGCTGACTTACTGCACTCTTAATCAAAAGGGCAGGAGGAAACCGCCGGGATTCATTCTTCCCCTTCTCTCCTTCTCTCCCCCTTTTTTTTTTTTCAAATGGCACGAATGTCAAACTTTCTAAAAGGATGTTTGGCATAGCTGAGTTCAGTCATGTAACGTACAAAGTCGGTATGATCAAAAGGTTGCAGGGCTGCCCACTGCTAAAGAAGAGGGGAAAAAAGGAAACGGGGATCTCTTCTGAAGTGTGAAAGAATGCGTGAGCCAACTGTTGCCACTGGAAACACCATGTCTATTAGCAGCAGCGGTGGGTCTGAAACACGAAAACCTAGGTCCGGATTCAGCTTCTCTGAAATTCAGGGCTGTTCTGATCTGATTTTCCACTCATGAAGAAAAAGAGATAGACATAGCTATGGAACTAAAGACTTTTGTTCTCTGTGCTTTGCAGCGTTATTTGGAAAATGACTGTATCTATGTGGAAATAATAGCAGTTGTTTTTGTAGTCAAAGTTGCTGAAACTAATCAGACAGAACGCAGATTCATGCATCAAAAAAACCCCGGTCTCTCTGGTGTTTTTACACCACTAGCTCTCGCCACAGTATCTTCACTCTTATTCCACCCACCGCTGAAAAGGAGGACAAATTATTCCTCCTTTCTACATAACTAAGATTGTTATGGTTTCGTGTGGCAACTGGTTTGCAACTGTAGGGTGCTTCACGACTGCTAAGCTGCACATCTGCATCTTCCTCTACATTTCTGATGCAATGCTTTTGATTTTATTCAGCTGCCTTATTTGCTCCACTTTGCTGAGTCCTTGTGAAAATGTTCACGTCTCCTTACCCGACATCAGCATTCGAGAACACCTCAGCTATGCCACCTTGTTATGCTCTTGCGAAACACCTGCACTCACAGTGGCCTGAAAACTCTTAGTCAGGATACTCGGCATGAAGAATCTCTCCATGAGCTGAGACGGAGCTTTCCTGCCAGAAGATAACCCCAAAAACGTAGGTGGAAAAACTCATCGTCAATATCCATTTAATAGAAAAATCTTAATTATAGATAGCTTTCAGTCCCAGAACAGTAGATGGGAACTTGAGATTAATTCCCCCTATGACAAAGTATGTGAACAATAACCAGAATTTGTAATCAATACCCAGAGGAGAAAGCATCCAAATTGTAACAGGGATTTGGGATTCATTCCCAGAGGGCGTAATATATGATTTGGAACAGGTAGACTGGGATTAATTTTTGATTATGAAATATTTGAACAGCAATTTTAAACTTTTAATGAAGAGAGGATGTGGACACCACAATTAATAGGATTTCTAAGTCTCTCCATCATATTTCAAGGCACCGATGACAGATGACAAACAGCTGTTCGGGTCACACACACAAGTTGATGTGGGAGTGCCACCTAAAGAAAAGCGCACTAGGATGGGGCTCTGGAGAAAGGTAGGCAAAGACCATAGCTGCGCTCTCCCCATTTCTAATAGAACTTGCTTATTGCAAATTCTGTATTGGAAGTAATTACTCTGTGTTTGCTGACTTTACACAGATAATTGTAAGTCAGGCAACATTGGTATGACAACACAGCTTTTCTCTTGCACAGGGAAAAAATATAAAGGTGTTCAAAGGAGAAATAATTCTCACTCTGAAGGAAAATTTCAAAATAGGAGCGCGCAAGGCAAAATATATAGAACTCATCGCGTCCTGAGGGAAGAATACAACCCAAGTTTCTGAAGTTCCTTAGAATATAATAAAACAGCTAATTATTTGCCTAGGATAAAGATAACAAGTGAGCTGTGAATCTTACCTTTTTCTGTTAGTTTCTACAAAATAATTTTATGTTTTCCTCACAGGCCAATGAGTAATTTTAATGATTATGAGCTGCATCTGTAGCCACGTAAGACGAGGCAAATTTTCTCTATCTGCGTATTTCACCATTTATGAGCTAATGGAGCAAACTGATGTTTCAGTATGCAGGTTGATCATCACAGGGGTCAGAAAACCTGGCCTCCATGTCCAGTGTTCGGTATTGCTCAGCTGGGTGGACGCAGTATCCAGAAGGAAAACGTCTTGCCCTGAAGCAGGACCAAAAGCCTGTTTCAGCTCAACAAACACTTATCTTTTCAACCTTATATTTTAAAAGATGCTCTGAATTTATGAAATAGAAGATTTACCTGATTTTATGCCTGCTGTGTAAAACTTTTGGGTTCTTCCTTGAAAAGAGACAAGCCAGCTGGGGTTCCCTGTGGGGGCACCTCTCTCCCCTTAAGCCCTCAGACCCACATCTACCCAAGGATCAATTCCTAAGCCTCCAAAATTATATATAAGTATGCTGTCTCTGCCAGACCCTATTAATCATAAACTTCTTCTCGTTTCATTTCAGCATTAAACTCATCTTGTTCAAATCTCTAATTTTCCACACTGACAGAGGAGTTCTCTATACATCATTCAGCTCTATTTCCTTGATACGTTCAGAATTACAAAATTCATTCAAGCCCATCTGATCTCTTCTCACTAAACCTTCTGCCTTCCACTGACTGACAGAGAAGAATTAGCCTTCCTCCTGTCAAGTATACGTCTTTTCCCCACAAAAGTACGTGAAAACACATCCAAATACAGCCAATGACTCAGCTTGCCCTTGTACTTGTGTCTTTGCTCTACAGAGCAGTCAATTTTATGGAGCAGCAAGTCCCATTGATATAATATCAGACATCCTACTAATATTTCTAAAGTAAAAACAGCTGCAGCATTCCCCACCCGGCAGGGTACCACATGCTGGAAGCAGCAATATGGATGAAGTGGTACCATCGACGCCCCTCGTTCCAGTGGAGGCAGGAAGTCTCAGGATGAAGTCATGCTATGGAGCGACACTGCTGTGCCTAATACATCACAGGTCATTTTAAGTCATTAAAAAGTAAAAATTGCCAACCACAATTATCCTCAGTGATCCTATCTAATATTAAACTCAGATGCAGATCTCAGGGCTGGGAAGAAAGAGTGCGTTCGATATTCTCTGTTCTTTCCCTGCCGCAGCAGCGTCATCCATCTCATTTCTAACCCTGTGCCACAGCTTCTCTCCAGTTTTACAAAGACACTGCAGCCCTATGCCAGCAAAACAAACAATGGTACGGCTGTAGCAAACAGGAAAGGGGAACAAAAAAGCATCCAAGCCTCTCCCTGTGTTTTTTTGGCGAGGCAGGTGTTCAGCAGGAACGATAACGCCTCTCCCAGCAGATAGGTGCCACGAGAAGTTTGGTGCTTCACAGCTGGGAGCAGCCCCTTTCCTCACCTAGGGCCCGGTATCAGTGCTCTAAGAGGCTCTGGCTCCCAAGCAGAAAGCTTTTGTCCCCACAACATGACTCGGGGACTTGCAGAACCCTCCAGACCCACATCCACCATCCAGGCTACACCGGCTCTTCTGGTGAGTTAATCAAAGCAGCTAATGCAGGGGACTGAGTCAGACAGAGCCCATCGGGGCAGAGCGTTAGGTAAGTCACTTCGCCAATTCCTGCCTCAGTATCCCCGAGTGTGATGCAGTTTTTGGCACCTCCAAGTTAAGAGGTCTGTAGCTTTAGAAGCACGGTATGTTAGACAGACAGATTGATATTTCATTTTAAAGAACAATCTCTATTCTATGATACTTTTGCTGATTTGAAAGAAAACAGACTCTGTTGCAGTATTTTTTGACTAAAAACCTGTAGATGAAATTAAGTTACAGTCTTTTAAAACCAGAATCTGGAAGGGTGTCCCATTGTAATATTTTCAAAGAGAAGTTGTGCATGCAGTATGTATGTGCATATGGTGTTTATGAATTGTTTTTTAACTTTAGATATTTTATTCATTTTTCCACATGGTACAAGTAGAACACACATCTTTGTTGGACAGACACCAATACAGTAACATAGCTTTAGATAGCTTTAGATTTCAGGCACTCAAGACGCAGTGGGACAAAAGGCTACCCTATCTTCATGCCAGGACATCACGTCCTGAAATTAGGACGCATGCCATCAGGCAGTCAATATCTCACCGGAGACATTGAGCCCTTGATAAATTCAGTTATACTAAATGAAGGAAACTGTAACCATTTCCAGTTATTCCATTGAGCGATAAGGACCATGAGAACACTGTGTTTGGCATACACCGTCCTATTTTGATTTCACTGCATTGTGGGATCCGCTGTTACCCACAGTTTGTGGACTTTATTTTTTTCCCCTCGCAGTACGCACGCCGCCAGCATCATAACTTCTGTCATAGCAAGGTTCAGAAGTCCATAAAGCAGAGGGAAGTGGGTAAGGAACAGCACAAAAGGACCTGGCTAGAGCATTTTAGGAGAGCCGCAGAAAGAGCAGAGATGCTCCCAGTCCCTGCATGCCAAGGCCCACAGTCAGCCACACGGAGTTCAAAACTCACTTCTCCTATTTATGCTGTGTGCATGCGTGTAAGCTGCTCTCACAGATCCATGAAGAATACTGAAAGCATCTTCTCCAGGATAACTGTCTATCCAGACTCAGAAGTGTAGTTTATTGCTCAAAGCCAGATGAAATACAAGCGTGAACAGCTTACCTTCAGAGCAGAAAAGTCTGCCCTGCTACTGCAGGCTGCCATGTCTAATAACTATATAAACCTTGTTTATTTAATTTCAAAGCTGCTGTTTCATTTAAGCTGTACCACGGTCTCAGGAATCACAGGATGGTGGCATTTAAGAAGGAGAGGCAACGATTTAATTGATTTTCCAGGAAAAAGCTAGGTCCAAAAGCAAAATAAAAGTTTCCTTTATATAGAATGGAAATAAGTCATAATATAACTGGGTGCTTTTTAAAATTTAACATGGTGAACGAGCATTCTGTGAAATGAAATGTAAGAAGGGACAAACTGGCTCAGAGAAAATAAATAAATATTAATTCTGTTCCCGCTGGTAACGTAACACCTATCTTGCACCCCAAGGTCTCGGAAGCACAGAGTACAAACAACACTTTTCCTGCTATCTGGCAAAAAACTAAGAGAAGGGAAAAAAAAGATTAACATATATGTGAATTTGACATGCTTTGGTTTTCAGACAGCCGAATTAAAATGCCTGCACCGGGTATCTACAGTGCACAAACCCAACAATTCTTGTCCATTGTCCTACTGAAAGTCTCTTCCTGCGCCTGGCTGAAATGTGAGGTTCCTTGACAAGCTCTAATGAGCGGTTAACCTCACTTCCCTGATAAAAAGCAAATGCTCCCTGACTTCACTCTTCTTGAAACAAGCCCATACTGATGAAATATATGCACTTCTATCAATGTGACTGCTTTGTGCATTACTTAAATGTTAAAATAAAAAAGGGGATTTTTTTTTTTTTTTTTTTTTTTTTGCTTAGGTGCATCAAGCTGCACCGCAGGGAAGTTTGGCACTGCCCTCCCAGGCACGGAGCTGGGACACCGCCAAGCCCTCTGCCCGCACCCGTCCCCTCTCCCAGCAGTGGGGCAGCCGTGGGGCTGCAAGGAGCAATTTCAGCGAGGCACGGTATAAATAGGAGATGTGCTGTAGCCTTGTAGATGATCACAGGTGGCACAGTGCATTTATCTTCACATGCGCCAGGGTGGATATCTACAGCGTACGAGCGGGAAAGGTCAGGTATGTCAGCTATGATGGCAACAAACAGCCTCACTAGCAAGCACGGGTGTATTCACCTTTCACTGCTCACAGCTGGTGGACGCCTCCGAGCTGGAGCAGAGCAGCATCCCCGGAGCACCGGCCACCTCCGGGCATGGTCCCACCTTGGTCTGTGGCTCCCGCTGCTTCCCCTGCCTGTCGGGAAGTCGCCACCGCTGGCGAGGGTGGCGGATAACGCTGGTATTTTGGAACCGCTCTCTTCTGAAGCCACTGAAGAGATTTATTATTTATAGGCATAGGGATGAAAACATGAAGTACGTATGTGGGGGCCCGTGGGGGGAGGGCTGGTTACTGCCAGGCAGTAATTTCAGTCTGAAGTTCCTATGACTTAAATAGCCACTTGAGCTCTGCTCTTGCAGTTTATGATGTCAATAGAACCCCTAAATGAAATTACAGCCTTCTGATACGCAGCGGGGTAGGTTTTCTTCACCGTGTAATATACGCGGCCGGGAGAAATTGCACTATATGCAGAGTTTCACTAAAGCAGAGTTTATCATAAGAATGTTCCTGCTAAAATATGATTAGGCTTCTTGTTTGCTGGATAACACATCTAATGAATCAGGGTATGCATGATAGCCATGTTTTGTGAATGCAGACATATACCCTGAGGTGAACTGGGCACTCCACTGCCTCAAAGCACCAGCTATTTAATTTCCACCGTAATTTGCACCTGCTTTGTTTTGCCAGCAGCCCAGACCCATGCTAGCTCTGGAACTCGCCTCGGTTCCAGGAACTAGAAGCATGCACGGAGGAAGAAAACAAACAAGGCAGCAAAGGGGGGGGATCTATGTGCTATATTTGCAGGCTTTTTTTTTAAGCGTGCCTGAGCCTGGCTAAATCGGATCAAGTTTTCCTTTCCAGCAGCCCTGTGAGGGCAGGAAAAAAATATTTCCATTTTACAGGTGGGTAAGTGAGACATAGATAGAGGAAAAGATCACACAGCAATGGATCTGGGATACAGATTCAGGTCTCCTAAAGCCAATTTCTTTTCCCTCCGTTCTTGTTATACACCCACCCCCTTTTCCCAGCCCGGGATAGGAAGAAAAATCCTTCATTTTACCGTTTGTGCACCTTGCTACTTCTTTATCCTTGAGCTGAGACCATGACTTAATTGTTCCAATGTTCCATGTCACAACACACTCTGCAACTGGTAATTAGTGATCTCTGGTTAGCGGTAGCTTTACCTCAGTAACTTGCAGATCTCTGTTACTTTCATAGCTTTCCCTGTCACGTGACTTAATTCAAAATCAACTTTCACTTTCTTTTCTGATTTACAGGAAGGGAATCAGTGCTGTTTCAATGCTGTGACCCTGGAAAACAAGCTGTTGTTCAACTTCTGAAAAAGACAGGCTTAGAACATAACGTAAGAAAAAACATTTAGAATACCTTAAAATGAGCAACATGCTGAAAACAAATCAGTTGCTTTTAGGTACTTTTACTACAAAACTTATCTCTGTATATAGCTTAAGTTCCTGTACTTCTGAAGTGTTCCAGTACTTCTGAATCTCTCTGTACCTTTATCATTACATCCTTTTCTGTGCTTTGTTCTTGTCTGATGCAGTTAACAGTCACAGAACAAGCAGCATATCACATCAAACAAAATAACTGTTGTGCAGAAAACAATCGTTTTCATTCTACTACATAAATATCTATACATCTATATATATTCTCTTCCCCAAAAGTATCAACTGGTGGATTGAACAGGAGCAAAAGACTACCATTTGCTCTCTGCTCCTGTCAGACAAGAGATGATACTTTTCTCTCTTTATCTATGGTTAAAAGAGAGAGGGTTAGTTTGGCAGTGCATGTGAAGCACTGTTAGATTACTAGTTGGAAGGCGTGCTGTAACTAAAATGGCTACTGCTAGAAGCAAACAGCGCATCTATAAAGGAACAACCTTTATGTATTTATTTCCACTTCTTAAAGTACCTATGGTAAACTGTTACACAGTAGACAAAGAAGTACTGCTAATGAGACAATTTATCATCTTACCATCCCAAAGTGTTTAAATAGAGGGTTAAAATATGATGTTAAATTGCCCATTTTCACCCTAATGATTTTAGACCATGGACAAGCCATTATAACCTTGGACTACAGTCAATAAGCAGCTTACACCGCGACAAGAAAGACTGCTGATTTTCTCCACATTGCTGTACATAAATACCAGCAAAGACAAGTTCCCTTTCTACCACAGAGACTTGCAGAATAAATATATTAATTAAATAATTTAAACACCGAGAGGTTTAGAGCAACACAGAGACTCTTAACGGAAGAGATTAAACATTGTTTTGCCTTCTCAGTGAAAGTTGCCAGAGTGACAGCCCTTGACTTCACTATAACCAGAGAACAAGTGTTACACAGGCAGAAGTTTGAAGTTTCAGACATTTAGCGCCGCGCTTTGAGAACTTTCCATTTCAGAAGTACTTATGTCTTTCAGACTTACACTGCCTGGAGGGAGAAAGTAAATCAGAGATAAGCTTCAAAGATCAGACCCAAAAGTGTGTGTGGGCGTTCAGTATAGCCCATTTAGAAAAAAGAAAAAAAAAATCCATTATGTTTCTATCTGTGATGTGAACTGCCTGAAAGTTTGGGATGTTCTGATCTCTCAGCTGCTTTGAGTACACTGCAGAAAGGTGATGCAACAGCCAAGTCAGGATCTTAACACCAATTTAGCCAAAAGCTGGGACCATTTGGATTGGGGCTTTGATGTACGTAAAGGTTATTTCTCTGTGTATGTAAGGCTCTTTACTGAAGGGATCAGCCAACTTAATTGCGGGTTTTGTTAAGGGCTGGTGATTTAGTTTAGGTTCAGAGAGGGGTTCCACTGCACCAGGGAACGAGGAGAAAGAGCTAACCCTCGCTGCTCAGTGCTGAAAAAGGTCTGCGGTCAACTTACGGTTTTGTGTGTGAAAAAAGAGGAGTTCACAGTTCTTTATGGTTCTAACGCAAAGCCAGATCAAACTCGGAGGTTTTGTCTATCTTCCACTTGAAGCTTTCAGGCTCAGTCAAACTTCAGACTGAAACTGAAGCAGGGGGAGGGACTGAAAACCCCACATGGATCGCAACCAAAGAAAATATTTGCAAAAATTGCCAAGCGGTAAAACCACCAAACCTTGCATGACTTTACTTATTGGTTGTAAGAAGCAGCAAGTACTTTAATTTCGGTTGGATGTGATTCGATACTGAGCTCCGTTCTGAAGTCAATGTCAAGGCCTCCAAGAACTTCAGTGCAAGATCATTCAGCGGCAGCCTTTACAGGAACTGTTCTCGTGAGTGATGCTGGGCACGAAACCAGGGAAAAGGTGACCAGCCTCCACTGTATGTCCCAGGTGACCAGTGGCATTTGGCGAGGGGCTGTCCCCCTGGGGGTCAGAGAGGCATGCTTGTCACTACACCTGCTGGATGAATGCAACTCAAAGGCAAGACATGGGTGAGCAGAATGCTTCCTAGTTAATATCCCCTGTGAGTTACATTGGTGCCATTAAACATCGCGTTCTTTCGCCGGCCATATGTTTCAAAGAACAGGATAATACCTCAAAATACAAATATTTTGACTGCTACCCTTTGTTTCTTATATGGCTGCTTTGTTAAAAGTAGAAAATGTTAGTCAAGAAATAATTCATTTCTTCAAGTCAAATAATACGGGAGGTGACGAAGGATGAATGGAGCAGTCCATGCATGGCCCTGGCCGCCTTTAGCTCTACAGAAGTCAAAGATGAACACAAGCCGTACATTGAGCAGGGCAGGAGAGGACAAAAGGAGACCCTGCGCAATCTGGGCCTGGAACCAGAGATGCACCTCCTACTCCTTTTTCGTTCACTGGCTTTCCCATGCAGCTACGAGCAAATCACTGCACCTTTCTACGCCCTGGCTTGCCTATCCAACGGCTGGAAATAACTGCGCAAGTGCCTTGATGCTAGCTGAGACACCTGATTCTTTAGCATCCAACACTTTGTATACAAAGTTCTCCAAAGTACATTCCCCCCCGCCCCATTCCCGGTTCCCCACACAGACACAAAGAGAAGAGAAGCAAAAGAGTTAAAAAAAAATAAAAATAAAAAAATAAAATCCAACCCTTCCTTCCCCCTCAAATGGACCAGCAGCCTCTAAACCAACTAGTTCTTCCTATTCCCAGAGGTGGCTTCCACAGAAGCATTTTCTTTTACTATGCATCCACTGTAGAGTTTCTTTTCTGCTTGGCTGGGCAATCAGGTATTCAGAGCATAATGTAAATGCTCAGAACACAGAGGCATGAAAACTTGCCAGACAGAACTCCAAGCGACGGATTAACATTTC
Source organism: Falco biarmicus (assembly GCF_023638135.1). NCBI lineage: Eukaryota > Metazoa > Chordata > Aves > Falconiformes > Falconidae > Falco > Falco biarmicus. The sequence continues at coordinate 86,543,139 of NC_079292.1, forward strand.
CCCCCCTCCCCGCGCTCCCCCGGCCGCTGCCCCCCCCCCGCCTGCTGCGGCTGCCGAGCCCGACCCCCGCTGGTGGCCCTCAGCTCGGCAACCCCTGCTCCAAGCTCCACACTCCCCCGTGCTTGTTGCCGATTTTGGTTTTATATTAAAAAAATAAAAAAAATAAAAAAAGGCAAAACACACCACCAACAACAACAACAGAAAAAAACAAAAAAAAAAAAACCACCAACAAACCAACAACCTTTATTTCCTGCTTCGCCACGGCGGCCCCGAGAATAGAAGCCTTGACACATCAAATTCTGGGAGCTCACCACTCACCAGGGCTGTGGTTCCTGGTCCAAGCGGTGACGAAGGAGAATCACCTCACAGTCTCTGGAGAGTGGCAGGGCTTGGCTGCAAAGCTCGCCCTGCGCCGATGGGCTTTTTGAGTTTGCTCTGTTCCAGAGCGAGTGCCGAGGCAGAGAAATTAGGGAGGGGAGAGGTGGGAAGGAAAATCACTGGAGCCTCTTACGATCAAACTTCCACTAAGCAAGAGGAAATGTCTTATAAATAAACAACAGCAACAGAAACAAAAAAATCCATCCCGTCCTGCCAGAGGAATGTACATTATTGTCTCTCGACGGAAAACTTTACACCACACCAGAAAGCAAGAAAGCAGCCATGTCTCCTGAAGCCACCCTCCCTTGGGGTGTGGGGGGGTGGGGGGTGGGGTTGACGGGGGTGTGGAGGGCAACGCAAATTTAAAAAAAATCTGGGGAAGTTCGTGCGATTTCCCAGTAGACAAACAAAACTGTCCAAATTCAACAGATGTCACTATGCCAAGGTTTCACGCAGTGCTAGATTTCTTTAGATCTGATCATCGCTCCGCCATTAGGACGGATTCAGGGAGGAAGTTCAAGGCAAGGGGAAGGAGGAGAAGGTCACAGTATGGATCTGCGTGGGTCTAGATGTGTATGTCTATATGTGTATATTTATTGATGCATAATACGAACATGGTACGATGCATATTTATCAGAATATTTTCATATATTTATTTAAAAACCTGAGGTACATGAACACCTCTTCTCTCATACCTCCCCATAAACATTGAGATTCACGGGCTGGAACTCCAGTGCCTTTGTTTTCATCTCACAAGACTGCAACTGGAGTCTCCTTAAAGCTAACATGTTATCATACCGCAGCTTACAAGTGACATGAGTTTGGCGATTTCAGTACAGTCCCCAGTTCTGCAAAAAAACTATTGCATGATTTGGCACAACGCACCGCAAATAGCAGTCTCTTTATGAGGAGCTACAGATGGCAACTGAAAGAGTAATTCAAATAATTTATCAAGCACATTTGGAGACCTAGGATGGGGGATGGCCCAAGTCTACGAGAAACCAGTATGCTACAAGTCATTATTAGGGAGCTTATTAAACCTGCCTTGCTTGTGCAGCGTTAGAAGAGCACAGACTGCTGATGAGAACCAAGGTGCCTGGCAATGCTGTGTTTTGGGTCATCGCTAGGAAAGCGGAGTGCAGCAGGTGAGGACCTACTTCAGAAGAGAAGTGGGATAAAAGACTAAAAGATCGGGAGATGACTGGAAATATCCTGGCGGTCTCAAACTGCACTTCATTTCTCAGGGACACTTCCATGTGAGACAAAGCTGCAGTGCCAAATGCCTATAGTGCCCACCCCAAAACTCAGCTTCCCAAAATCTCAAAAAAATTGCCTAGTCTGTCAAATTCCTGAGGACTACCTTATTCGCAAGACACAAATGAAAACATGTTTTTTAAACTAATTAGTCTTACATCTGTGTGCTCGTGCTGGCGAAGCAATGCTGTCATAGACTCGTTAGTGACAATCAGTCTACGATGCAGGTGGATAAGGCAGAGGCGAGCTTAAGATTGACGTATGGTTGAAAATAAAAGCTGAGAGCCTTTAATGCAAAATTTATAGTAAATCACGGCTCCTCCAGGCTCAGTTCTTTTGCAGAAGCTATTGTTAAAGAATTCCTACATCTACAATACCAAGGTGATCTTACTAAAAAAAAAAAAAAAAAAAAGGAGGAAGCATTTTCAAGAGACTTCTTAAGACAGAGCAGTAGAACTGACAACAGCGATACAGCACCGGGGGAGCTGTGGGAAGGAGGGGAGACTGATCAATTGTACCAGACCCACTGGCAAATTGCACATCTGACCATCTAGCTCCTACACACTGATACCAAAGAGGTCCTGAGCCTGGAAGGACTTTGGGCAACAGAGGGAAGCTGTCGCCTGGTCTGACCTCACTAAGAGGTCTCTAAGAACTGCTCTTCTCATTTACGGATCAGCTCATCATTCACCTCTAAACACCTGTATGCTTACTAGCATCACCAGAAATAAGTAAGAAAATTGAGACAAACTGGAGCTCCTGCAAGTGAAACCTTTTTACTGAGAGGTGTTCAGGGGGCTAGGTGCTCAGAAAGCAGCGCGGTGCGCAAAGGATAATGGAACAGAGTTTGAAAAATTAAATCCCATCCATGCCGAGGAAAACCTTCAACATTCTTAAGCAGGCTGATCAATTAACCTGAGGTTCCCAATACCTTTAGGAGATTGACATACATGGAAGCAAGGGCCCTCTGTGTTTAATAAGCCATTCACTAAGCAGTCCAGAGATCAATAGCAGATATTAAATTAAGCACTCTGGCATTCTTATTATTTAGTATTATCAAGCATCAGGGATGGCTGCACTATAGAAACAGAGAGCAGAGAACCAAATGAAATCTTCTATTAAAAAAAAAAATAATCCTACAAAGTTTCTGAAAATTAGACTAAACAAAAAAACACATGCAACGAACAGATCACACAATTATGATTGAAATCTCAGCAAATTCCAACTGTCTGCCTTTCTGCAGAGACTATTTCCATTACAGATTTCAGGAGACTGAGCCGTGCCATTCTTGTTTCGCTACCATTAACAGTGGCTGCTGCCTCAGAACTGCAAAATAGTAAGAGCCAGGAGGACAATCATTTTCCTCCGATTTTTTCTTTTGACATTTCCCATTTGTGCCCTTTCTCAAAGTTTTAATTTGGTAAAGGCACTTTTCAGCCTGTCTTTTAGCAGGTCACTAATAACTTGGGATGCAAGATCTCATATTTCATTTTTTGCTGCTGCCACCACTAAATATTTCATTTACCTTGACTACAGCAGACCACTCTGGAAGGCTGGGTTTGTTTTGTGGGGTTTTTTTTTTTTCTTTTTTTTTCTGTCCGCAACACTGTTTACAGACTAGTTTTTACAATTCATTATTTGCATTAGGCTAGTTTGATCCTACCTGTTAAAGTAAAAGCAACAGACTGCCTACAGAAATATTTGCATAGTTTATGTAGCTTGGTAAGGCAACTGTACTGATGTTCATTCTTCCTGGGACCTGTACTCAAATAACTGGCAGTCTCGGAGGTGGTACCTAACTAAAACACATGCTTTCCCTATATAATATTTTGTAATATTCATAACAGTGTTACACACACAAATATCAATGTATACATCTGTACACATACATACACAAATAAAATCTTCAGTTTTATTTCTACCTCCTGACTTGGCTGTTAGCCTTTGAACCAGATGTCTGAGTGTTTGGCTACAATTCGACATATGCACACACAAAAATACAGAGCTAAACAATCCTTTCAAAAACAACAGTTATGACCTAAGGGTTTCTCTGCCTGCCTTGCATCAGTTTAGAGAGGGCAAGCCTCAAAAAGGCTGATGCTCTCCCCATCTCAGCAAAGAAAGGGGGAACAAACCCAGCAGAGGCAGGAGAGCGCTGGGAGACCCTGACTTTTCTCTCCATCCCTCCACGCAGCTAAGGCTCTGTGCTCAGAGAAAGGCCACGCTGTGACCAGACCTCGGGAAGCAGCTGCTGATAAGCACATGAAGGTTAATTCTGCTTTTTGCTCCATTAACCTCTGCTCCACCTTGGTGACACCCTCGAGCACAAAAGATAGCAAGACGGTTCGGGCAGGAGAGGCAGGCGTGTGCAGCAGGCCAGGCAGCACTACAAGGGGGCTCATACCGTGATCGGGCTGCCTCTGGATCCTGGGCTTCACAGGATTTGGAGGCTAGTTTCCTTCGTTCCTGCTGCTCCTGCCCTCAGCACCAAACACCGGCAGGATCTCTGCAAAGGAAGCTTCATGGCAGTTCCCTGCAGCTTTCCCCTCTGCTGTACGCTCCTCTGTACAGGAGATACACAGACTTTGGCAGTGGGTGCAAATAAATGAGACAAACGGAGAGAGATGAGATAAACCTAGTGGTAAAGGCTTTTCCAGATGTAGTGTCTCTATAAATATTCTCCTAGTGTCCTCCAGATGCAAACACAGGGTTGAGATTTTTGTTGTTTTCTTGTTTAGTACAAAGCAAGTAAAATGTAACAACCTCTCAAAATCTTCCTTTATTAAAAAAAATAGGTCATGGACACAGAAGCAGTCCAGTCATGGTTTGGAGTGGGCAAGCAAACAATTTTCATTTGATGGTGCCCTTGTTTTTGTAACTAGCTTTTCTGCTGTGACCTGCTATACTTACCCTGTCTGCTGTGCTAACCAGCAACATGCCTTTTTAATCTGCCTTCCTGGGGTCTGCATTTGATTACAGCATTCATGTTCTATTTAGATTCTTTTGAATCATGCCCTGTGGTGCTAGCACGAAAGGTGTTATTTATAAAATGAAATTCTGTTGTATTGCAACTTGGATTCAAAGAGGACAAGTAATATTAAATACTTACTTTATTTAATAATATCTTGGATTTATTAACTCAATTTCATTACAAGATTAGAGACGGTAACCTGGAGGGGGTTATTAACTAATAAACAGGCTTCAGGCAACTTCACCCCATATGAAATAAAATAAATAAAAAAAAGCCATATATATGCATTTAAATCACTTCTATTTTCAGGGCTCAGATACACACCTCTAGCTCAAAAGAACGGCTTTCTTCATAAATAGCATTGCAGAGAGCTCTTGGCTGGAACTCGCTAAACTCATGGTGCCTTTAGGACAACAGGTATCCATATACAACAGCTGTCCCAAGCGACCAACCCTGTTTAGTTGGTTGCATCACACGTGGGATGAAGTCTACCACTCAGCTTTGACAGAACTAATGCAAGCTGCAGTTACCTCAAACCACTGTGGGCAGCACACCAGAAAGCATGAAACTCTGCCAACCTGTCTGACCCTCCTTGACTTACTCAGCACTGCAAGGCTCACATTTGTGAGCTATTCCACAGCTCTTACTCTCCCAGCACCAGTCCTGCCCATTGCAGGATGGACCACAGGGGACACACCTCAAGCATTTGGGGAAACCTGTAGGCAATGTGCAATTTCTCCCCTAAACAAGCTCCTAAGCTATCAAAGAGCTTCTCTTTCCAGGAGAGGACACAGAAAATTCCTGACTTTCTACATAGTGTATTAGTATTCTGATACTTGGCTCTTCACGGTAACTTAGACTACATTTAAAACCAGTGCATATTCTATTTAGTCTGATACTGCACAACTAGCAGTTGTGATCACTTCACTGCCATCACTTCACCTAGCAAGCTGAAGCACATTTGTTAGCATCCCAGCCTAGGGATGAGGCCCAAGTTAGAAAATTCACAGAAGGGTCAAAGCTCCCCAAGACTAAAAGAATACCGAGATGCAATTTTTTGTCCATTTCCCAAATAAAACTAATAAATGCTAATACACTTAAATCCCTCTTCTCTGAAACACTCTATGACAAGATGTAGCTCATGTGATTTTGAACCTGTCAGGTCCACAATAAAGCCTGAGTATCAATGTCACAGATCATACAGGCTGGGAATTCCCACTTGGAGGTGCACGGCTGCTAAAAGCTTTCACCCAGCATCTGTTGCACAGTTAGCTGTGAGTCACCTGCAGTCAGCTTCATTAGACCCGAGGCGTCACTCAAATAAGACAAGCTATTGCTAGAACAAGAGAAATCAGATTTTTAAGCATTTGATAGATTAAAAGGAAAGTGTCACGATATGTTAAATGGGTATTCAAATACTTTAGGTCTCAGTTTTCAGCTACGTACAGATCCTATGCCTTTGCTTAAAGCTGGATGGTAGGCAGAGATGAAAAATGAAGGGCAAATGATTGTTTTCACTCATGTGGCAGTGTTCATTGCAATGGCTCAGTGAAATACAAAATCCAGTGCATGAAGATCACGAAAAGACAAAAATACGTAATAAATTAAATCTGTCCAGAAACAGATTTGAATTCAGAGTGATCTTTAAAATTCAGGAGAGAACACCTACAGCATGGTGGTGCATGGATATTCCCAAGAGAAACTGAGGTTAAGTAACAGAACTGTATGAAGATGAGGTTAATTTGGGTCAAAAATGAAGGGAGATTGAGAAACAGATTTATGGTGAAACTTTCAAAGGCAGAAGCAATAATTGCACCCGCAAAAGGCATGTGCATCATTGCTACAAACAAAAACACATGCTTGGACTCTCTACAGGCAATCTGGCATCTGTCTCCCATTCCCTCCCTCCTCCTGACCCTGAGACCTCTCTCTCTGGAATTTTGTTCCATGAATATTCCATAATGCTCTGCTCAGCTCCTATTTTCATGAAAAGTCGATTTAGTTAATAAGTGGAAGTTCACAGCATTACTGTCAATCAGTGGATGGTTTCCATGAGAATGGAGACCGATCTCAACTCAGAAAAACAGTGACATTCAGGCACAAGCGGTATTCAGTCTATATATGCTACATATGCACACCATTTCGAATCTACTGAACTAACTTGTCTGGCATTTGATTTATTATGAGGCTCTCAAGGGTATCTACAAAATAAGCCAAATTTAAACAACATTCATTTGGGTCATTTTGAAGCGAGGCAGAAACAAAATATATTGTTGGGTATGTTAGGAATACTGCAATTTATTCTCATTCTGGCTTGCCTCACTTTTTTCTATATATTTAAAACCACCATAAAAAAGACTGGAGCTTTTATCTAGCCTTTTTATTTTTTTTTTTTTTATTTCATCCCCCCCATGTCTCAAAGTATAACAATTTATATCCTAAAATAATGAGTGAGAGCAAAACTGTAACTGATACTGTGGATTATAAAGGGAAACCATCTCTGTATGATTGATAAGAGCATGCTACTATTCCTGAATTAATGTAGTCTGTTTACAATACACAGATTAGAAAAGTATACTCCATGATGTAAGGGAACGGGGTATGCATGGGGCAGAACTTTACAAAGACACCTTTACCTTCTACTATTTTTACCCACTCATCAAAGTTTCTTGCAGATTCTCCTCTGGAACTAAACAAAGTAAACAGTGCAAGAAAATAAAAAAGGCAGTTATTTCCCTTTTTGGAGGGCTATCAAAACCAAAAATGCTGTAAAATGTAGACCCAATTCTAAATTTCAAATATCTTTAAAAAGTAATACAATAAGGTCAATAGCTCTTTAAGGAAGGGCTATGAAAATAAGGTAGGTTTGTAACATTAATAGAAATAAGGATTCAGTTTTAAATACATCCCAAGTTTAAACTACTCAGATAAAAGTTCTCGGTTTCACTTCTGATTAAATTCATGGAGAATGAGCTCTCAGGTGGTGGGAGAAAAGCACCAGCAAACCTAAAACTCACTGACAGACAGTTAAAAAGCCTAATTCTATACAATTGCTCCAGTGTGACTGATCTTGGGAAGAACAAACTAGTTCTGCAGGGACAGATGGTTTGAACGGTGGATGTTAAAACAGGAACCTGAGATCTCAGGGAGAGAACATCACTGGGTGAAGCCTGCACAAGCTAGAAATCACTTGGCCTCTCAAAGACCCACCAAGACATACAAAGGATAAATGAAATGCCATTTGTATGCATTCTTTCACGTCTTCACTTTCTTTCCATTCTCCTCAACCAAGGATCTCTCTGAATGTTATCTACCTAATGAAAAATTTATCTTCTTTTCCTCAATGAAAGTTTAAAAATTTCTGTGACAGACCTGTTTCTAAGGCAAACAAGAATCATGCCATAGCCACACAGAGAGAGGTTTTCTCCCTCCTCAGGACACTCTCTTTTTGTCCACGTAAGGTCAGCCTTGAAGCCCACTGACATAGCTCTACAATATATTATAACAGCTCTTTAATTAACCAGTCACTAATATAAAATTGGTACTTGGTTTCCACTAAGATTCAGGTGCGCACTGTAGGAAGCTGAAGCACCTGGTTCCAACACAGCTGTAATCCTGTTTCGCAGTGTCCAGTGAAATCACCCTTTAAAATTTTTATTCTAGCATTGTTTCATTCAGTACTCGTATGGAAGAGGCGAGGCCCATTACAGCCACATTACATGGTAGAAAAAAGTCAGTCTGACACCAGGGCAAAGGCTTTATCCTCTCTGTATCTCAGTCTTCCCAGGTGTCAGGCTGAGAAAGTCGTTCTTTTTCACTTAATAGGGATGCCTTGGGAATTATCTCCTTAACATCCAGATAAAAAAAGGCTCAGAATGGCAAAGTACTGTGGGGCTGAGCGAGTAGGCTTGCTGCAGGAACGTGGCTGTTGACAGTAGGTAGCAAGCAGCACAGATCTCATGAAAGATCACTCATGTCGATTTTAAGTTACATTCATTTTTGTGCCTGTTCCGTAGGACCCTAGAGATTAAATACAGCTGAGTGCTATTACATAGTTAGCTCCAGCGAATGAAAAATACACTCTTTTAGCAGTTTTATTCCTTTATCAATTACTACTTTAAGAGACTTGCACTGTATTATTTTATATTGGCCAGTTGTAAAAATAATTTATTCCCTGAAGAGTTTTATTCCTTTAACATTTCAAATTTTTGTTCAATGTTTACCATGTGACCATTTTTTGACAGACACTGAAAGGAATACTTTATTAAAGGAGCTAATACAGCTCCTTTTCATAGGTTCATTTTGACCATGTCTTAAATAAAAGACCTGAATAGGAATTCTAGTAACGAGAAGATTTTTCTGCTTGCACATTTGCTTGCACTAGTGCATCTTCACCATGGAGAAAGAAGGAGATCCCATCCAAATTTCTGGTAAAACACCAGACCTACATATTGAGGACCAAAACCACCTTCCTCCCTTCTTCTAGGTACATTTTTTCTTAAGCTTGCTTCTACCATGGCTGTATAGAATAAAAAATGAGTTCCTTACAGACTAGAAACCCACAACAAGAGCCACTGAGAAAAAAAAAAACCCAACAGTCCAGCAAGCAAAACAGCTAGCAGGAAAGCAAGCTCAAACACTATCCAACGATTCTGACACTGTCAGGTAGCTCTGTGACTGAGTTCTCTCTGTAAGTAGCTCAAACCACAATGAAAACAGCTGTTGGGAGGAGGAAGATGTCCAGTTGGACTGAAAGGGCAAACTTATGTTGCATTTGAGGATGTGGTATCACAGATGCAGGAACCCAGATCATGTCCAGCAGAGGCCTGTGATACCACTGAACAAGGTGACATCATTACGCCTGCCTTAGTTGTGGTCACACACAGTCCAGGATCAATTAAGGATGAAGCCATATGGGATGAAGTTCATCTAAGGATGAACTGGAGAACAAACAGGGTGTGCAACAGAGCAGAGCTGGCGTCTGAGAACAGCCGAAAGAGAACTAAGGTTTTGCGGAGACAGTGGTGCACAGGCTCATAAAACCTTTGCTGCTCAACAGAAGATGTTGATTTCATTGCCAATTCGTAATTCAGATCAGACGATGAAGGATTTCCTGAGGTTTGCAAGCCCTGTTAACGATGGGGGGCCCAGCTCAGACTAACCCTGGAGCTGTTAAAATGAAAACATGCTGTATTCAAGGTTTTGCACAACTTCACCACAAACCCTGGAAGCCCTAAAGACTCACCTGAGTTTTCCTTTAGGCTACTAAACTCAAGCAAACTTTGGGAAAGAAGGCTGGCAAAGCCCCTAGCCAGCACCTTTCATCAGCAGTTCTCTAAGTAGTTTACAAAGGGATTTCCTGTCTTACGAGGGCAAAACCAGTACAACGAGGAGGAATGCCTTGCTCAAGGTCATTTAACATACCAGCGGCAGAGCAGGGACAGAACTCAGGTTACTTGTGGTCCAGGCCACCATACTTCCCACCAAACACAACGCCTGAAGAAAATGGATGCTGCAAATTAGCAGCGAAGTTTTGTACAACTCAGGTCAGCAGCCACAGACACGCCAGTCCCCTCAAACACCTTCTCCTGCTCAGTCACATAAGGTTATTCACTGGATCTGGATGAAAAGAAGTCCTTTAGTAACTGCAAAGACTTGTTTTAATCTTTAGTCCTTTAAAACACTGACTAATTTTAGACTTTCTGTGGTTAAATACATTTGTAAACTATTAAAACTGTCTCCTGGTACATGGAAAACATACGGTTTCAACAATGTTACTCCTTCACGAAGGCCTGTTTCTTCAAAGTTTCCTTCAGTTGTACACTAAGCTTGTTTGTTGTTCAGATGCTTATTTTTAGAACTATTTCTCCTCCTTTCCACAGGTATTTACTTAAATGATATATATGTGCATGTGTATATATGTACGTAAAAACCACATACATTTGTTGACTGAAGTTGTAACAATATAGTCAGAGAAGAGTATAAAAACTGCGTATCCCCAGGAACGCACAACCTCTCACAGCTGGTGCGCTGCAAGTTTGCACAGAGCAAATGCTGCTCATTGCACGGTTTTAATTTCTTACACATTTGATTAATACATTAAAAAACAGGGAACAAGACAGCCTGCTCAGGCAGGGACCTACGTATACATCCAGAAAGAATCCCTACATTCTATTGAGCCAACAGTCTACTAACGAAGAATATTCATGGTTTCCCCACCACTCCCAAAAAATACTAAGCTATAGTTGCTCTCAGTTTTAACCGGTTTTCCTGGGACTGTTTTCCAAGTCAGACTGCAATCTCCATCTCTGGCTAGCTCTGCAGTCACCCTGCATTTGCCTTCCCTCTCCAAACTGATTCTAGCAAACCCACATAGCTCCAAGCCGAGTCAGTTTGTGAACTTGAAGGAAACTGTTTATCTCGGGTATCTTGCTTGGCAATGCAGGCTGTTGTTGGGTAAGCAGTTCACCTTCTTTGCACTTGCTGGTTGAAAGAGAGAAGTACAGCAGACAAGACCAGGCTGGTGTTAAGTGGGAAACAGTCATCCTTGACAAGTGTTTGGAGCAGGGTGCAAAACCAAATTCCATCAGCCTCCAGAGGGAAACTGAGCAGGAGGCAATGTTTCAGCAGCCGAATGGGCTACAACGAGCATCCCTCCTTCAGTTCGGAAGCACAATGGGTCTGGCCTAACACCAGACCTGAATACACAAGAAGTGGACAAGGAGAATATTTCTCATACCACAGCAGAAAGGTTGCTTTAAAGAAATTGAGAACCACATCTCTAGGAAACACACTAGACCTATATTCATCAAATTAGGGAAAACAGCTGAGGGAAGTGAGTGAACAGGACAGACCAGAAACAGAATTGGAGAAGGCACAGTGACAAAAGGCAGGGTAGAAGCTGGGTACCATATTCTATTGCTGGATGAGGAAAAGCAAAACCAAACAAGACCATAAATTCATGTCAGATATTAATATATCTGATGCAGATATTAAGCTGCATTGCTTAATGAACTTTTGGGACATGCTGAAACACGATGACTGCAGAATGATGATCTGTAAAATAGAACCGAATAATTTTCTTTTCAGGCATGCCTTTTTTCCTTGCATTTTACTGTTCTTTACATTGAAATTGCTTTTCCTGTGCGAATTTATGCTACCAAGGTTGGAACTGCCTGATGTGTATGTATCTTGTTTGCCCAATGAAATCTAAAACATTGCTCATGCAAAAGTCTGGATGTAACTACAGAGGTTAGAAGGAAATGCTTGTCCCTGGAATCAAAATAAGTAAGTTAATAGATTGGTGGCTCAAGCAGTCTGCCCAAATAGCAGGGTTTTACCTCCTAAGTAATGTAAGCCGTGGCATTAAATTTGGTTATGTCTGCATTCAACGCATAAGGTGAGAGCCTTCTTTGAATCGTGAGAACAGAAGGAAGAAAACAGATAAGAGAGAGATGAAGGAACTGAAAGCTTGACCTGGCATGGGAGAATAACTGTCAGTTAAGGAGACATAATGAAGGGAAAGAAACACTTGAAGGAATAGGTGTCAGTACACTGAGTGGAGGTACTTGCAAAAGGCCTGATAAATCTGTCATGCAAATACAGAGAAGACAGCACGAGGACAGCAAAGGAATAAAGAAAGATAAAGATAAATTCCCTTTATGCCTAAAAATGACCAAGGACGTAGTGACTCTAATCTGTAACTAACACATCTGAACTATCCTGCTTGAATTTTGACCTCTTGCTCGATGTAAAATTAAGTTTCAAAAAGAGAGAAAGGAAAAATGAACTTGGCCTCCAGACAAGATGCTGAAAGAAGTGCTGTTTGCTTTATTTGTCCGTGCAGCTTTTTGCCACTCCTGCTGGAAGAGTGTGAAGGACAATTACTTCAAGTGTAATGAAATGAGTGCCCTAATGTGAACACTCCTGAAGACGAGATCCATCACGCCTTAACAAACTGTAATGCCAGAACTCTCCGCCATCACCACTCTATCCGGAAACTGCCCTCAAATATTTGAGACATTCCTGGAATTAACAAATAAGTGCTGATTTGGCCTGGCTGGTTGCTGCCTGGTATCTCTGGCTGGCACTGCCTTACAATGGATGGCATTGTTATGCTGCAGCAATTCCTTTGCTTTTCTTCTTAAATTTTCAAGTGCCAGCAAAAGGAAGACTGATTCATTTCAACTAATGTGACTCTTGAATCAAAGATATGACTCATTTTAAGGCAGCTTTTGTTGGATGCTTAGCCTATCAAACCATGCATACTTTAGATTATTTGGCTTCTCTAGATGATATAATCAGGCAGACACAACCGTTTTGGTTGAACTCAGGTACACATTACTTTTATATTGAAAAGTTGGACATGAACAAACAGTTACAGTCCAGCCTCATCTAAAGCTTCTGACCAAGCCTTTCTGTGCTATGTGGAAAGAGCTTCATAATACAGTATGTTTAACCTCTTAGAAAATGACAAAAAGCAAGTTAAAAGAATAAAAAAAATCTTCATCAGCCCCAAGCCTGTGAAGCTGCAGTGCTCAGAATTTGCTTTATGCAATATACATAAATGTCAGGTCACAATGCAAAAACTGGAAAAGGAAAATAGAGTATTTTCTCCTCTTGTGTTTTTGTCCCACAAAGCAGACTATAACATCACCTAACTTGGGGCTGCTTGCTGGACTAAACAGAACCATCTCAAACAACTCTTTAATGCATAAACCTAACTGTAATACTGCAGTTATTGCCTCTGCTTTTTAAAGCTCACAGATACAGACAGAGCTAAGTTTCAGGTAAAGTTCATCACGATGCCTATGGAAAACGCCAGTCTAGGTTCATACTGTTTGCTTTTCTACCCATGCATTTTCACAACTAGCTTTCATTTGCAAAAATCCTTCCAAGTGTTAGTCAAGGCTCAGAATGGCTCTCTGAGATGGGAGTACAGTGGCAAAGGGGTGATGCGATCTAGCCAAGGCCACCAAAGGAAAGCACTGTCAGACACAGCACGATTAGAAATCAGGATTAACAGAATTCTTTCTTGTATCTGAAACATGCTTTCATTATCACAGAAATAACTGCTCAGGTCACCTACACCTCTTTAAGACAAATACACCTTTATCCTATTATTCAAAAGTGTCTGGAAAGAACATGCATGGTCCTTTTATAGAGAAGAAAGGACTGCTACGGATGTCCAAATTACCTTCAAGCCTTAACTACCAGGTCACTCGAAGTGAAGCTCCTAAATGTAGTGATTCCCTTGGGTGCATGTAGGTACGCTTGTATACTTTCATATACTTCTACATAAACTACAGATACAGTACATCTACATATATTTGAGCGTGCACACACAATATAAATGACTAACGTACAGTTCTGTGGCATGGTAGCAGCACTGCATACACGGGACTTGTTCCATGACCAGGCTCAACTCTTTCTCTCCTAGACTTGCAAAGAACCACCAGAAAGCATGAAAGCAGTACCCTGCCAGACGAGCAACTACATGCGCTCCTCTCACAGTAATGTCTTAAGAGGCCATATAGCAGTCTAGTTCCATGTAGTGGTCAAAGAAAACCACACGGAGTTTCTTTGAGAGAACCATCCTTCCCCACCTCCTCGCTAGAGAGTCCAAGTTTCCCTTATGATGTATACTGAAGAGTTTGAGCAGGAGGGATGTATGTTAGGAGGAGGAACTGAACTGGGAGCCAAGAGGCTTCGGGTTCTTGATCCATATGTTCCTGGGACCTGCTACCCATGCCATAGGATAAGCCTGTGTTTCCACTTACCTATTTATTAAAAAAGGGATGAAAATAATTACCCACAGCACCTGGGAGACTGAAAGGCTCGATATGTGTGTCTGTACATAAAGTCTCCTGAATACCATGGGGCTATATGTGGGCAGATGCTCCATTTAGCCAAGTCCTCCCTCTCCAATGGAGGCCAAGAGTATGCAGCTGGAAAGACAGGTATAAAAGCAAAGCAAGCCTCTTGTCACACCTTCCCAGAATATTCTCCTTCCCTTCAGTGATTTAATTGATGGGCTTGTACCATAATGTATCTCATATTGGAAGGGATCCATAAGGATCATCAAGTTCAACTCCCTGCTCCATGCAGGACTACGTAAAATTAAACCGTGGGCTTTATTAACCTTGAGATGGGGTCAAATTCAACCAGTAAAGCTAGTAATCTAAACCATAGACAATATCCTGAGGTGGTAACAAAATGAAAGTAAATATATTGCAATGTCGTATCGAAAAACTGCTTTGTGAACTACAAATACCTAACTGAACTGTTTCTCCAAGGCAATGCTATTGCTCATTTCCACAGGTAGCCCCAACGTCAATCAGCTAAGGGTTGTACAACCAACCAGCAATGCACAGCGCAATATATACGATCAAACCTAGATCTGAAAAGCAGAACAGCATCATGGTGCACCAGAACAAATAAATACTTTGACGAGGCAGTGCTTATTAGCTTGGGCAGAGTGCCATGCTGTCACACCTATGCCACTTCATTTTTCTTGGGGTGGCTTGTTCGCCACTAACTTGGGTCCTCTGCACTGTGCTGAACTGTGCCAGTAGTGCCCAGTTTTCTAATCTCTTCTGGACTAACTTCCCCAATCCAGACTGTTGCTGCAATATCTAATGGCAACATGCATATGCATTACTGCAGCCCGGTGTCTTTTGCTTAAATGTTTTCTGATACACCAAGACTTCTGGGAATAAAGAGTAACAAAAAAAAATAAAAATTAAAACATTCTGGAAATATGGAGGATTTCCCTGCATTCAAATCTGTGCTATCTGTGAGCCCGATCACTATCTGGGTTAAAGGTCCATTTCAGTCAATCAATGTCGGCTCATGGAAAACCCAACAGGAAAACTCAAATTAGAAATCAAGAAGACCTGCTATCGTTTTTCTGAACACATCCAAATGTGGCAACGTTGGGTAGCATTCAACTCACTTATTTTAGCTATCTGTAAAGTCTGCATTTAGCCAGGTACCTTTGCTAACCAGTGGACAGAGACAGGAACCTGTAAGGATAAATTTGTCCCATCATAATACGTCTATCAAAGGACAAGAATTCACACTCTGGAAAGGCCCATTTCCCTTCAGTTATTTTAGAGAAAAATCTAAAATTCAGACTCTCAGATTCCGAAGGTTAAGCAGGAAGGTTTTTTATCCTTAGCTGCAACTTCGACCCTGTCAGCTCACAAAGTAGCGATGGGTTGGATCCAAATGCTGGATTCTAGCACTGCAGAGCTTGGAGGAAGTTTAAATCCCAGCTCACACCAAACTTGACAGACGTTTCCTGTACACACATGTCTCTGTTTTGCTGCAGGGAAGGTGCGTGTTTGGGGGAATTCCTCTAATATTTTTCTGCTGTGAACTGGTACTCTTTCCTTCCTTCTCATCTGATGGCATTCCCAATATACAGATGGGAAGAATAAAACGTTTGGGATCCCTTCCTCTATATCTACAAAAGGGATTTATGTATGAATCCCATTAATATTAGCAGAAGTCTTGTGAAGAAATCTGCACTAGGAAGGGAATATGACCCCGAGTTTAAAAAAATTCACATCTCAGGCATCTGGGGACCCCTGTCACAAAGACAAACAAAGAAGTAAGGAACGCAGCACAGCCTATTTCCCCAACACCAAGACATCTAGCCTGATAAACTCAGGTTGCCTTGATTCAGAGGCAGAAACTATTACAAATTATACATTTTCAAGATGGTTTCATGTTCACTTATCATTTTCTTGGATATTCAAAACCCAAAATCGGAACAGACTGACAGATGCCCATACAGGAGGGAAAGCAACCCAATTCCATTCATTGTTTTAAATACAACAGAGAGTAATATTATTTCCATTAGCAGAAACGGATTGTGATGCTACTCTTCAGTCAGTCCAATCCCCGCTGTACTCAGAGGAAAGGTATGGAGAGCATCTCTAAGTGTACTCTCCTTTTTTTCTCATTCCACCTGGAGAACAGAAAAAGCCTATGCACAAGTTACTCCCTGTGCATCCAAACACACTGCCTGTGGGCTTCTGCAGTGAATTGTCTGCCTACAGGGAAACCTTAGGAAAAGCTTTTAAGAGATTCCTGCAAGAAAAATTAAATAGTTCTTCAGAGAAGACATGGGAGGAGAAAAGAACATTTTATCCATATTCTGCACCTGCTCCAGCCTCACATAACTACATGATTATAGCATTCTTGTCTTAAATCATTCTCAAAAGGGGACCAAGTTTAAACTTTACAAACCTCAAACCCTAATTTAACCAAATAAAATACCACTCAACCCTGTCAAATGCTTTATATGAAGTCTTAAATAAGAGAGGTAAGTTCTTCTGGAGTGAGGTATCATATTTATTTTGATATTAAGACTTAACTCAAATCCTGAAACTCTTTGTGAATAAGAAAGAAAGAAAAAAAAGTATTTCAAATGTGCTTGCCAGATTCCAAACTGGGTAAACACAATTTTCTCATTTCAGTCCATTTTGCAGTTTCAACAGTCTGTCTTCTCCCTCTTTACTTTAGGTTAGTGAATAATGTTCTTGTTACTTACTCTAAAAGTGGTCCTGTTATTTTGAAGTAGATGGTAAGTTTCCTGTGCAGTTTCTTTACAAATTTAAAACCCCAATTATGAAAACATGCACTCATATACTCAGCTTACATCTGATCAGCTATTTCCCTCAATTTTTAGTCCTACAGGACCAGTCACACACTTAAATAGTAAGCAGTGGTAGGTATTCACAAGAGCAAGACCTAAGTTTAAAAGTCCCATTAGAATTTTTTTCAGATAAATGCAAAGTCAAAATACTAATACCAGTGTTTATATTACTGTCACTGCTCTGAAAATACAACAAATATATAAGATAAAATGCATAGGTAATGTAACTATTGCAGTAATTACAAATGCAGTTCCCAGTATAGAGATGTCCCAAAACCAGTGACATTCTCAAATTCCAGAAGAAACAAATCTCCTTTCTGAGCCATTACATATTGCAAATTGCAGTATTTATCCTATAATTGTTATAATTCTTATATAATAGCTTTTCCTGTTGTTGCTACTTTTGACATTGAAAAAGTACCATTGATCAGAGAATTTAATTTAGTTTATATCCTTTAATCAAGAGCATAGACTATCTTCAATAGTACTCAGTTCAGAAGCACCTGCCCATACAGCCCAGACCAGGGCGTACAGGTATTACTGGAACCATTCCCACTTAGCTAAATGGTTTTCAGTGCAGGCTTATGGGGAAAGTTCCTGGAGCTGTAAGAATAACTGCACTGAAGCCAACGGAAGTTCTGGGTGTGCTATTAAATGAGGAAGTAGTAAGTCCACATGGACTTGCACAAATTAGCAATATTCAGAACAGACTGCAAATCCCTGCTGATACCTTAATTTCGATTTTTAAACCAGAAATTCCTTCTTCTGCTTTTCATAAACCCAAATCTTCATTTTGTCCTGACTTTCACTCAGAAGTCTGGTCACATACTTGGTCAAGACCAGGAACATAAAAATCCAGTGTTGAATCCTGAAGCACTGTTCACTTCTGTGTCGGGCAAAATTCCCTCAGATCAATAAAAGAGTACTGGCTAAAAATAGCAGTTGAAAATTTATCTAACTCAAATAAATGACGCATTGGTGACACAATTCTGTGACAGTCTGCCCAAACTGGGAGAACTGACATGCAACAGGATTTTTTCCATGACCTGCCAAACGCCCTCTGACCTCTTTTTAGGGACTTCCTTCGGCCTTCTGCTGGAATTCAAAACAGTTCTTAAGTACATCATTAAAAATACACCTTACAGTGCTTCGCTTTTAAATCTCAGAAAGACATCTGTGTACCTAACTATTCTCCCCACTCTGCCAAATGTTTTGTCCTGTAAAATGATAAAAAAGGACTGATTTGTCAGCCTCAGCACTGCATTCGACTGCTGAAATTATGTATTTCCAAATAGCCATAAGAAACAGTAAGACTAACATAAAACTGGAGTGCAGTACTTATTTAATTTTCTTTAAGAAAAGGGTTATTTCATGGAAATGTTTCTATGTCCTAACAAGCTCTTGACGTAGGAATTCTCAGTGAAGTTTGCGCAATAAGAATGCCACAACATTTTGTTGATGCCTATATTGAATTTTTCTTTAGATGCCACAGAAACAGCCCAGGCTGAAAATCATTTGTGTGGATAGTTTATACCTGTTAACGGGCCAGTAAAACCAACTGCATGAGCAACAGAAAATCACGTTTACAACAAATAATTCATGATAGGTACGTGGTCAGCTGTTACTGGATGAATGCAGAAATATATATACACTGAAAAGTTAGATGGCCGAGTCTCCAGCCTGTGGTAGAGTATGCACAAAAGTGGTACTGTTTACACATAGGAAGTAAAAAACACATTTAGATCAGTATAGTTCTATGTAAAATTCATAACATCAAACATAATACACCCTCCTTGCTAAGGGACAAGAAATGCTGCCATCAAGGAAAGTTTGTTGAAGGGCACTCATCTCTTGTCACCCAAACCGCTGTTCTGAAGATGACAGTGATGCCTAATCTGCAAAGGGAAAGGGCCTGAAGCAAACCCAAAATTTCTACACACAGTCTTATTTGTCTATTTCAGAATGAAGATACAGTAGGCTATAAGAAAGAGTTTCTGGGAAAAAAGCGTGTCTAAAGTGTGAAGCAAATTCTCTACCATGAGATCACACGGTTTCCACTATTTGTTTCCTTAGAGCTTTCCTGTACACAGCTCAAAGCAAGTCTATCAGGCCCTGCCTGCAGAATAATTCCATGCAGTGAAAAAAATCACAGAGTCATAGAATCACTTGGGTTGGAAAAGACCCTTAAGATCATCAAGTCCTACCATTAACCTAACACTGCCAAGTCCCTAACACTAAAACATGTCCCTAAGTGTCACATCTTTTAAACACCTCCAGGGGTGGTGACTCAACCGCTTCCCTGGGCAGCCTGTTCCAGCGCCTGACCACCCTTTTCAGTGAAGAAATTTCTCCTACCGTCCGATCTAAACCTCCCCTGGTGCAAGTTGAGGCGATTTCCTCTTGCTTGTTACTTGAGAGCAGAGACCGACCCCACCTGCCCACAGCCCCTGTCAGGGAGCTGCAGAGAGCCTTCGGGTCTCCCCTCGGCCTCCTTTCCCCAGGCTCAACACCCCCAGCTCCCCCAGCTGCTCCTCACCAGCCTTGTGCCCCAGCCCCTTCCCCAGCGCCGCTGCCCGTCTCTGGACACGCTGCAGCCCCTCTGCGTCCCTCTTGCACTGAGGGGCCCAAAGCCGAACACAGGATTCGAGCTGCCGCCTCTCCAGTGCCCAGTGCAGGGGGACGGTCACCTCCCTGGTCCCGCTGGCCACGCTGGTTCAGACACAAGCCAGGAGGCTGTTGGCCTTCTTGGCCACCTGGGCACACTGCTGGCTCGTGGCCGGCCGGCCGGCAGGCAGCACCCCCAGGCCCGTCTCCCCCAGGCGGCTCCCCAGCCCGTAGCGCTCGTGGGGCTGCTGTGACCCAAGGGCAGGACCCGGCGCTGAGCCGTGTTCACCCCATGCAGGGGCCTTGGCCCACCCGTCCAGCCTGCCCAGGTCCCTCTGCAGAGCCTCCTGCCCTCCAGCACATCAGCACCCCCCCAGCCTGCTGTCATCTGCAGACCGACTGAGGGTGCACTCCATCGCCTCATCCAGATCATCAGTAAAGGTATTAAACAGGACTGGCCCCAGTACCGAGCCCTGGGGAACAGCACCTGTGACCGGCCACCAGCTGGAGGTAGCTCCATTCTCCACCACTCTTTGGGCCCGGCCAGCTTTTTACCCAGCAAACAGTACGTCCATCCGAGCCATGAGTGTCTCCAGGAGATGCTGTGGGAGATGGTGTCAAAGGCTTTACCAAGGCCCAGGCAGACAACATCCACAGCTTTTCCCTCACCCACTAGGTGGGTCATCATGTCATAGAAGGAGATCAGGCTCACCAAGCAGGACCTGCCTTTCATAAACCCCTGCTGGCTGGGCCTGATGGACCCATTGTCCTGCACGTGCCACGTGATGACACTCAGGATGATCTTGCTCCATAACCTGCCCTGGCACGAGGTCAGGGTGACAGGTCTTCTTTCTGGCCCTTCTTGTAGATGGGCATCACATTTGCTGACCTCCAGTCTGCTGGGACCTCCCTGGTTAGCCAGGACTGCTGAAAAATGATTGAAAGTGGTTGGGCGAGCACTTCCACCAGCTCTCTCAGTGCCCTTTGGTGGATCCCATCCACTCCCATAGACTTGCAGGTGTCTGAGTGATCACTGACCATTTCCCTTTGGATTATGAGGGCTTCATTCTGCTCCCCATCCCTTTCTTCCAGCTCAGGGGGCTGGGTACCCTGAGATCAACTGGCTGTACCAAGGCAAAGCTCTAACATCGCATCTAGGTAGCCTAACAAGGATTCTTTGCTTCCATGGGTATCAGCATCTTCTTCACCATAACCTGGAATACTGAATCATTGTTTGCTGTCACCTTACACCCATTTATATGTGCAGCTGTCATCTGTTTGCTCAGCAGACAGGGCAATGAGAAGAGACCCAAATAAATCAATACACATAACATTAATCCTACCCTCAAATCAGTGCCAGGCTCATGAATCTGTGTACCACCTTCTGAAAATACAAGCATTCCTGACAGAGATACATCCTTTCTTTGGAAATCCCAATGCTCCAAATATGACCTTGCAACGAAAAGCTCACGGCCCTTTTCAGGTCAGTACTGTTCCGACCTCCTCCTTTACACAAGCAGAAATACTCTCAGAGGGCTGTCACAAGTACTACCTTACTTCAGACTCTATCAAGTAACAAAAAATATAAGGACCTTGGGAATTTCCCCCAGTAAATAAAAAGAAGAAACAGCAATGGAACCTCAGCAATCCTGATCCCCAATATGTTTTCCTTCAGTAAAACTAGTCTGAAAATACCATTGGAACTTCTGGATAAATACAGGATCTGGGTGATGATGATGGTGGATGTTATCTTGGGGACCAGGGCTGACTTTTCAGATCCTTAACACAATGTCTGGAGCAAAACAGCCAACAGTTTCCTTCTATACATTGCCCCTTTAGTGTGCAATGCCAGCAGTGCTCACAGTGTTTATCAGCTACACTCGTGAGCCACAGCAGGAAAAAACCTGAAGCAACAGTCAGAAGCCCATGGAACACAAGCAAAACCTGTGCTTTGGAATGGAAGGCCTCACCAAACCTGGGAAGTATTACAGCATCTTGCTTTCCTCAGTAGGAAGCCCTTCACCTCCATTTTAAGCAAGACACGGCAAACAAAAGTCTATTCTGTCTCTTCTGACATGGCAGAATGCGATGGTTCAAGTGTTTGCTTGTCGTTCCTCGGAGTAGGTGTTGCAGATTAGACATACGTATAGGGGAGAAGAGTGGCTGAGAGCTTAAGACTCGTTTCAGGGGTGACCCACAGAAGATGTGAGTTTGCTTATGCACTGCGTCACCTCCTTGGTCTGATGAAAGCCTCCACACCTCCCCTCCCTCCCCTCTCCTTTAATCTCTGCATGCTGCTATGCAGAAGGTGCCAACTTGAGAACAGACAGTTCTGAAAAGAAGGCAATTAAAAAAAAAAAAGCACAGTACTTTAGAAATTTAAACAACAAGCCCTGTGATCAAAATAATTCATAAAGGGAAGGATTTTATGAAGTCATTTCACGAGCACACAATGCTTTTTTTTTTTTTTTTTGCTTTGTTTTTTAAATAAATCCGTCAGTACACATGCCAAGGCAACACATCTGAATACAATATCAGCAGACACACCCTGAATCCCTGCGCCTGTGCTCTCCCAAGTAACAGCAAAAGCTAAAAGCTGGGCTTTTTGCCTACATGTTAACAATTATCTATTTATTTCTTTTCGTTTGGGTGCATTAGTTAAAAACTTCCCCCCCCCTCCCCCCCCCGCTTCTCTCTCCTCCTTCACACGCGCTACTTTTCTCCTCCCTTCACCAAAAAAACATTATCTGAAAAATGGATTTTTCTCTTACTGACGGTAAGTGTGTCTGTTTAAAAAAAAAACACGTAAAGAGATCTAACTTATAATGAATCCCTCTGGCATAAGGAAGCCTGTTCTAATCTCTCTTTATCGGGCTTGAGTGATAGTTTTGCTCAACGAGTATTGACAGGGCCGTCCTGTTTCTCAGGCTTTCATTTTCCCCGAGTTGGAAAAAGGATACAGTGCATTTTCACATTCTCCAAGTCTGCAGTTGTTTTTATATAAGAAGCAATTTGCTTGGGTCACATCAGGTCAAATGGGAAGCCTGCCCAGCTCTTGGTTTTAAAGGAAAAACATACAGAAAGACACAAAAACACAGCAGTTTCCTTCATTAAATTCCACTCTACCTGCCATGGGCTTGCAGCCACAATGGAATTTCCCACCCTGGCTGACCATAGCTAAACTTTTATTTTTAGGGTTACCCCCTTCCCCCCCCCCCCCCCCCTTCTTTAAGTAAAAAGTCTTATTAGTCTTCTTTCAAGTGAACTTTGAGGTAAGGGTTATTAAAGTCAATGCAATTGTCCATTATAAAAAATAAATTAATTAATAAGACCTACACAGGAGTGAGGCCAAATGCCGAAGTCCTTACTGAAGCTCAAGATTTTGATCTCTGTTACAATGCTGCAAGTCAAAAGCAACTCTTCTGAAGTGGTTGGAGTTGTGCCTGGGTAAAAGATCAGGATCTTGCCTCAGTTTTTAACTCACTTCTCACTCAGGGGAAACCTCAGCTGACTTCGGTGCGAGTTTGCCTGAGCTGAGGCTGCCTGTGAAGCACAGCGTGAAGCCTGGCGCTGCCATGTGTTAGGCGTTCTGCTGAGCTCCTCCAAACTCGCGGTGGCTTCAGTGCCTGAAAAGAATGGCACCCAAATAACTGCCTTTCTTATTACTTAGTAACTGCAAAGGTTACCAGCACTAGCAAAGCTTACTCCCAAGGAAAAGGAAAGCAGCCACAGTCCTCCCCCAGCCTCCCAAACAATCACTGAAACACAAGATGAAATTCTACCCTGAACTGCAAGGAGATGATGCTGAGGGAGTGACTCAGCGCGTACATTTTTAAGAACAATAGATCACGAAGATGCTTCATTGATTTCAATATAGCCCTAAGGAGAACCAAACATAGCTGCTTGCTTTCATTGTACACATGGGCAAGGCAGGGGTGTATGTGGGGTGTGGGTGTGTGCTATACATCCGGAACCAGAGGTGAGGCTGTTTCTTTTAAGATGCTAAAAAGGTGTTTAATTCTAATCAGGGTCCATCTTAACTATCAAAGCATGTACCTGGCCTCTCTCTGCTGAATGCCCAGCTATTCCCACTGCTTTCCTAGGAGTTTGCATTTAACTGCAAATGCTGTAATTAAGTTTGCAGAACAGTTTCCATTCAGACTGTTTGCCCATAACTTTCTGCACAGTTCTGCTTTTGGGCTGAAAGACTGGCCTCAAATGAATGATGCAAAGTATAAGGCAAATTGGGGGCAGGTGAAAAGAGAGTAGTGGAGGATCTGCTCAGCCTTGAATTACAAGTGGGTGGCCCCCTCACTTTCTCACAATTTTCCCCAACCTGAAAAGCTGTTCAGCCTTTTTTCTACAATACATTAAAAAAAAAAAAAAAAAAAATGGGGGTGGGGGTGGGGGTGAGGGGGGTGGCAAGGGGAAAGGGAGAAAAAGGAGAGGGAGAAAAAAAAAAGAACAGTTGGCTCGGTGCCCCTGGAGCCTCTGTTTTCCAGACACTCATGTGTGAAACAATGGCAGTTTTGCCTGAATCGGAGCTGAAAATTGCTGGACTTGGCCTTTGAATGATTTTTTGGACTTACTATCATGACTTTCATCCAGAGATCACAAAGGGCTTTGCACTATTTATCACACCGGGCAGACCTTTGAAGCAGTTCGAGTCGTCTGATAGCAGAGTCACTTCTTCCCTTGCAGCCTCCTTTCCCTGGCACTCTGAGAAACAAATGAGTGTTTAAAAATTTCATATACTCTCTTCAGTTTCAAAGGCTGGCTAGTAGGACACTGCAAAGTCCTCTTGATTTTATTTTCCTACAGTCAAATGGTTCTTTTCTTTTTCTTTTCTCCCTGCTCTCTCTGGTGTCTGTTTTTCTAGTTGATTCATCCTTTATCTCTCTTTATATAATTAAACTTCTCTACTCAGTGTGTCATTGTGCTCAGGCCGTATTGTGCTCTGTCACCTCCAACTCTTTTCCTTCAGAAACTCCACACCCCAATTCCTCTTTAAAGTTGCTTGCTGAAGCATTTGTTCTTTCCCTGTCGCCATACATTTATAAACTGGAGATTAGTTCACTTTGTCTGCCTTCCAAAGCCATTTGCTGCTTGAGACCATTTCATGAGCTTGTCTATTCATGTGGATAAACAAAAAAACCTCAACTATAATATGAATTAGGAAGAGGAAAACAGCAGTTGCAAGGAACAAATACCAGTGAGGGTGAAATTAGTAACAGTCACAGTTTTTACTGATGCTGCCCCTGCCTGAACTATTTCACTCTGACACACCTTTAGACAGTAGGATTTCACAAGTTAAAAGGATTATGTACTTTTTAAGTAGAACCGAGTGACCTACCACAAAATTTTGCTCATGATTCCAGCACTTCTATGCTGAAGAGTCCCTAAACTCACAAATTTCTGTCTAGATGATTAATCTGAATACTTCGCAGTTCCCCAGAGCAGTCCATTATTTCCCACAAAACCTTTAAAACTTTCTACTAAACTCAGGATTTTGAAGTGATGTCTGGCTAACAGATGTGCTCATTCTGGAACTCTTGCATATTTTCCCTCAAAACAAGGGCCCGTTCAGCAATTTAAATTCAGGTCAATGGCAAAATTCCTATTGATTTGAAAAGATATGCTGAACTCTTGAAATAGGGAACTGGGCCTGAGTGTCAGACACTTTGTATATAACATCAGAATATAAAGAAATTCCAGTCTCCTGATGTAGTCATCAAATTGTGTTGATTATTTGCAGCTTCAGAACATGGTAGGAGGCAAAAAGAGGAGTCTTCAAATGTTTTACAGGAGAAACGACGGCTGAAGTTAGGTGTAGCACAACTGGCTACCTTGAGAAGCAGAAGACCTGCAAGACAGCCTCCTTCCCCTTGAGGTCATTCAAGACATGCCATTTATGGCAATTTCCTCAGCACATTTCCACTCTTCTGGAAGGGTCTCACCCAATTTGCAAGACATCACATCCCCCATTTCTCTGCTTTAAGCCCCTTGGACTTGCATCTCCTCTTGCAGAGATATAGGGCACTGAAACCCTTCAGGCTTCGGGGTCTAGGGGGAAAACTGGATCCTCTCTACTCAACTATAATTGGTTTGAAATGGATAGAGGTGAGAACCAGAACTTTCTGCATATTTGGTGCAAACCTCTACATGGTAAATGGCTCATGACAGCTAATGATCTATTGGAGGGAGAACTGGGAGACCAGGTGTGCTGCTGAAGTCTTAAAAGAAATATATGCCAGCAGAGCTTCCATTCTGGTCAGGGAACTTAGCAGCCTTAAACACCACAACTGACTAAATAGATGTCTTATAATTTTATAAATGACAGCAGGAATGACTGTAATTATGCTTATTAGCAGATAAAAACGTCTCTAAAGGATTGGACTGGGGGGGGGTCTTATAAAGCAAAACAGGAAATGGGCTCATTGAACACATCTGTGGTGCATGGTTAATCTAAGCCAAAGCCTTGCATACGTTCATTTTCCATGCCAAGCATGATCATCATAAGACACGATTATATTCTATCAGTTCTAGGGGTTATAGCTTGAACTACTACAGAAAACTAGCTTAAAATTATAATCATGTAAAGATATTACATGTATTTTCTTAAAGATGTGCATAGCAATTCCATCTTTTGAGTGCTTCAACAATACTCCCAGAATCAAGCCTTTAAAATGAACTGCTTGGTTACTTGTGTTGCTTAGGAGTTTTCTGGAGGCAGAATAGAAAAAAAGTATGTTACAAGTTCTTCCCTATAACCTACTTGTGCTGCATACTTTTTGAATGAAATTCCACATAATTTATGATTTATATAGCCCTCAAGAGAGTGGTAAGCACTGGAAGGAGAAAGTAAGAGGTATTAATCAATCCTACCTCAATGATTCGGGTATTTAGGATGAAATCATGGACTCAGAAAGAAAATATTTACCACTGGTTTCAACATATCTGGGATTTCAGCTTTCTTATTTGCTTGAATTGTAGGTAACTTTATTTAAGTCCCTAATTGACAGTGACTGGGCAGAGGTAAAAGCTCACTAACAATGTTCACCACCACCAAAACCAGTACTTACCCCTGTAATGATCTTACCTCAAGAGCAGCTAGCCTTCCTGCCTTTAAAGCCACGCACCGTACCTAACCGCTATACAGCTGAAAGCCACAACGCACATCCCACAGACAAAGAGATGAGGTACGGGACCTCCAAACACAGCCTGGAGATCACAAACTCTCTCAAGGGTCCTGCTGTTTTACTGCACAACTGGGCTGAGCTGAGCGTGCAGCTGGGATGCTGGGTGAGCTGCTCATATTGGCCTCCCTGGTCCCCCCAGTGAGGGACGGAAATGATTCAGCAGTGCCCTGTGCCAGCACCGCCCTGCTGAGCACCGCACAGCATCCCTCCTCGGCCCTGCAACTGCGCTGAAAAGGGCTCGCATGCCTGAGTATGGCTGAAAACTAAAATCTTTGCTATCACTCTTAGAAGCCCTGTAGATTAAAGGTCTGTGCCTCTACACCGCTTGCTGTGCTGAAGGGCAGATCCACCTGGGCCAGCTCAGGGCAGGCAGAAATCAGCCCCACAGGGGTCTTGAACAGGGGAGCTCAATTAGCTGCCTAACAGGAACATTTGAAGACTTTATGAAAAACAAAAAAAATCAGGGCAAGGCTGACTTCGTAAGGTAGGTGAGGATATCCAGACTTCCAATTTAAATTTTGTCAGAGTCACCACCACTGAAATAGTTAGAATTTTGTTCACATTCCAGAACCTGCCAAGACCATCCTTTCTATTAGTTTAATATTATTATCATTACTTTCCCAACACATGCAATTCCTGCATCAAAAGAGCTAGCTGGGTACTATGTTTGAGATGCTAGGGCTGTACGAATTCTCTAGAAATACTCACTGTTCACTTGCTCAGAATGGCAAGTTTCAATGAGATTTTCCTTGCTTTAATCGGTTTTAGCTAGCTCTTTGGCATTCTCTTATAAATAATAGAAGCTACACACTGCACTTTTATAACATCATTCATCTAAGGATCTCATAACTTAATTAAGAGGGACATTGTCAGGTTAAAAATCATATATTTTTTATTAAGTAATTTCCTTATCTATGTTACTAATAACATTTTAGGCTATTAAGCTGAAACAAATTCTTAAAAATCTAATTTAACATCTACTACTAGCGTGTATATATTACATATACACACAGCTGGTTTACTTTCTGAGATATTGAAACAGATGTGCTAGCTTTACTTTTGTTTCAAGTTGGTTTCCTTTACAGATTTTCATGGGTGAACAATGCTCTTCCCTCGGAGTGGTATAAACACTCCACAAGAACATTTAAATGCAAACAAAAAACTATATTAACATGTAAGAAAATAAAACATATGTTTTTGTTAATGTAAGACTTGCAAGGATTCAACAACAATAAAACTTTAATTTTGGAGAAAACTGTCTAACACTGTATGGCGGTTATTTCCACTTTCTCTAAAGGGAAGATGACAAGTACTGCTTCTGTATTGCTTAATTATGGGAGAGCACAAATGTGTTTGCTGCGAGGGAATACATCGTTAATAAATCCATTCAGCTATATTTGAGCCTCTTCAGATATGCAAAAATGGGCTGTTCCTTCACTGAGGCTTAAAGCAGAGGTTTGCTTTTGATGGGAGAAGTTAGCTGTGGGGAAAGTTAGCATAATGAAGTTTCTACCTGTCACACTTTGGTTAAACTGGAAGAAGTTGAAGTCTAACACAGCACTCCCGTAATAGGCGGACAGTAGCAAAAACACCGCAGGGTCTCTTGGGATCTATATAAATATAGTGTAGCATCAAAAACTACAGTACGTATTTTTTCAGCCTTCACTTAATACAGGGGAAAACTAAGACACATGATCAAAGTCACACAGTGAGTTTATGATAAAACCAAAAAAAAATCCATAGTCTGCACACACCACTCACTCCTCACTAAACTGCTTAGTTTCTTCCTGACGTTTCCATGTATTTTATATGAAGAACAAAAAAACCCCCCTATTTTTCACTTATACTCTTACTAGCTAATACAGCAAGGAAGACAGGGTTTTGACTTCCAGTAGGTCGTTTTGCTTGGAAGGAGATTCCTCCTCCTTCCTCCATTCCCCAGGCTCAGGAAGCAGCAAAGCGGGTGTTCATTTGCAGATCCAGAGCTCCTGCCACACAAGCCAAAAGGAGTTTTACCTTTCATTTTGCTTTTTAACGGTCCATTGCTCAGACATCAGTCCCAGGAGACAATACTGCCAACTACTAAATTTTTTAAGCAGGTGGGGGTTGAAATGGGAAGCAGGTCATGGAGTCAACAGCAGTGAGTCGGGTCTGCCTACTCTTTAAAAGGAAAACTGCAGTAAGACTGAAAATACTAAATACAACTAAGGAAACTGACAGCCATAAGGCCTCTCAGGAGTTGGTGAGGAGCCACGGAAGCGTGCTAAGGCCAGCTCTGAAGGATGGTGGTGCAGCCTGATATTCAAAACCAAACACAACAGTGTTGTGCAGAAGAATCCCCTGGATGAGAAACACTAGTGTTCTTCAGCATTAAATGAGATTGCCTTCAAACTCATCTGCAAATGCTATAGGCTCAAGGTTAATCAGTTTTGTAGCGTAGAGAAAACATGAAATTAGGCCAAGGGCCACCTTCCACCACAGGAAGAATTAAAGAAACACATCATTTTTCTGCCTGAGAATGTGTTTTACCTAATAAACGTGTGGGCTTTCAGAGGTTCCCTTGTGCTGGCTGACTGCAGTAGTGGGACTTGAATGTTTGCCAAAACACTGATAGCCTCCGATTCTCTAATAAAACTTTCATTATTTCACCTCAACATCATCTAATATCAGAGTCAAATCCACATGCCTGAGATACATAGTTTTCATAAAGACTAGGAAAAGGCACCCAGGATGCTACAAAACATGGATCCCTAAGACAGGATAAAATGTCCTGGTTCCAGACTTTTCATGTCACACCTATTCAAGACCCAGAACATAAAAGATGAGAACCTGTGGTATGGGTAGGAATGGCAGCATTCCAGTGTCAGCTGCCGACCGGGGGGAAAGTCGCTTCATGTGCTTGGTTAAGTCGTTCAAATTATTGGTGCTTCATATTCTTCTTAATTTGTCATATGCCAAGACATGTCTTGAGAAGACAGCGCTTTAGTACTATGAAGTCCAACTATCATTATGTGCATCTCAGCCAAACTAGTCAGTGACAACTACAGATAGGAAAATGCTTTTCAAAAACATATTTGTGCCTTTCTGTTGGTGCTTGAAAAGTATGAGGTGTGATTGCTCTGGTATTAATGCGTATCACTGTCCCATTAATCAGCACAGACCTTTTTCAATTGTATGTATGCTTCAGCAGTGAATAAATTGTAACAGTGATGGTATTTTTCAAGTAATACAATTTTAAAATGTCACACATATATATGCCTGAAGATACCTGCCTTCCTCACTGGCCATTCCTAAGACCAGAATACTGAATTTTAAAGGTAGGTTGTTTAATACGGCAAAATCAATGCTGAGAGTCATGCACAGCTACTGCTCTCCATGCCCACTTTAAGGCTATGTTAATGCCCAGAAAGCAAATTTAGTCCTGTGTTTCTAAGCCTAGGGGGTTTTCTCTTAAAATTTAAAAATAAATCCTTAGTTCACGGATTTAAAAATACTGCTGAAGCTAAAGTGGAAAAAAACCCCAACGCAACACATTAATGCTCGATACAACTTAAGAGTACATTTTTACTGTAATTATTGAGGAAAAAATAATAGCAAACCAGTTGTACCTATTTAAAAAGGAATTTAAGACAGACTCCAGGGTCTGCTATCATTATCTTATGGACAGGCTGAGCACACAAGGAAGATGCTTACAGTGTAGTACTCTTACTAAATAGATTAGCCAGAGCAATCACGAGCCAACGGGCTCATGCCTTTCCACATAAAGGCTAAAAAATTCAAGTTGCCCATTATCCTAAAATAATCCTGTTAGGCCACCGCATGGTGATATTTATTATGTGTGTCCCGTCCAAAGGTGTTGCAAAACACAGGTAAAGAATTTGATTTTTCAGAGCCGAGCATTAACAACAACATACCCAGTTTCGCAGTGCTGATTACACGGGAAACGCAAGGAGTTTCTCTGTTCCAGCAGCTGAAAGCAAATACGATCATATTCCACATCTTCCTCTCCTTTGTCCGTTGTTTTTTTTGGCTCGCACATGCACTAGTTCTCCCCCTCAAACACACACAGCCTCATTTACTTTCTCCCTCACTCCTGCATTCCTCCAACCTCTTTGTCCATAACCAACTATCTACCCACGGTTTACAAGGCGTTCAGGTCCTCCCTTCCCTCCTCAGCCATCGCATGAGTCCCCAGTGGGTCTTTCTCCCCCCCGGACTCCGGACAGGTGGTGGAGAGCCCTGGTAAGACAGTGGATGCTGCAGGAATTCCCTGCTGGCAGTGGGCCCCTCTAGGGTTCGTGCAAAGGACTGAAACGCAGAGTCGTTTGGTCTGTGTTTGACTGAGATTGTCATCAGACAATATAGTCACTAATTATAACTTTGCCTCGTCCCTCACCTCTCCCTGAACCAGTTTCCTCTCTTCCCTACGCAGAGAGCTAGCAACGGTGAAGTACATCCTTCGGGTACGTGAGGAAGGCCTCCTTCATTAAATGCTATGAAGTGTTTTGATACCCTCAGAAGTGTGGTGTTATTTAAGTGCTAATCACTCTCGTCTTCAGTATGTCCAAAATAATTTCACTTGTTACCAAAAAGCTCCGTTGTCACACATTACATTGCCATTGCACTGAAAAATAATTAACAGCCTACATTTTGGGGTCCATTATTTGAGCTCTCTGACTGACTAGGGAATTATCCAGAATTCCCAAGTTTTCAACAGAGAAATTAGAAAACATTAAAAAGGTAGACCAGGGAACAGCTCTATGAAACAACTCACACAAAGAATGAGAAAAAAGACCATTCCTTCCAAGCACTAAGACAAAGCAGTAGGTAAAAGTCAAAGCAATCTGATGTAACAAGCAATCTATATGATAATTTAAGGTGATCGTTTAGACGGAGTCCCAAAGATTATCAAACTCAAGTATTCAGTAAACCATTCTTAAACAACTAGGAACCTGGAAACTTCTGAAGAACAGCACACAGTGCTTAAAGCAGAAGGTGTAACATATGGCTGTACCATTTTATATTTCAAACAACACATAAAACTTGATGTATACAAGAGAAGCAGTCTCTAGTACTTGGAGCACTAGCAAATAAGGAATTCACTGCTTCCCCTCTTGCTTGTTCAGAACCTCTTCACCTCTTTGCCTCTCTGGAACCCACCAACTTGATCAGCTTGACATCTAGCTAATACAAATGCTGTTATATATGTAAGTCAGAGTCAATATCCTTGGCTGACCCCAATGAGCCAGGTGGGACTGAAACTGCATTCAAACAGACCTCAGACTCCAGCGCCCACCAGATGATGACTTGCATCACCTCCTTATCCTTCAGAGCTCCTAGATTCAGTTAGTTAACACTGGCCAAGTAATTTGATTACCACAAACCCCCATTAACCCCCCCTACCCTGGCCAAAACCCAACCCTACCACAACAACAAACCTAAAACACAAAACCCCTAGGTAAAGGACCAGTGGTACAGAAAATTCAATCAATCAATCAATCAATCAATCCTCAAGCTTTCAACAGATACAAAAGTAAGCTGCAAATTTGCACAAGACCAAACCCCTGGCTGGACATAGAGGAGCAAATGTCTTGTAAAGGCAGTGCAGGTACAGTAAGAACCTGAACACAAAGATCAAACTCAGCCTCTGAGGAGCAGCAGTCTGGGAAGGGACATCTTTCAAAGACTCTTTCCTTACATTCCCAACCTGTTTTTTTCTTCCAGTCTCAAAGCTGTAGTAAGTCATCCTTCTTTCCAGTTTCAGCTCCTGACTTCCAGCACTGCCAGCCAGGCAGCACCCAATGCACTCAGCCTCTAGCTGCTGTGGAATTTCTCACCCTGGTACCACATCCCAGTTGGTCTTACGGAAGTGGAAAATCTGACAGCATTGTCTGAAAGACATAGCTTGGGATAATTCTTCATAGTTCCCCTGTCAGTGAATATTATCCTATTCCTCTCACAGGAAAGCTACACTGCCTTTCACATTTCTCTGCTCCCAGCCACAGAATTCCTCTTTGCCTTTAAAGCAGCAGTTAAATGTGTTATGGCGTGAGAAAAGGTTTAAAAATGTTGTGCAGATTAAAGCTAAAATCTCTGTAACTGTAGCTTCTTCAGTAAGTTCTTTGTGTGGCACAAACATGGGAAGATGAGGAAAAGGAAACCAAAAGGTACCTATGTTTATGTAACATGATGGGTGTCCTTCATACCTGTAAAATCCTTATTTTATAAATATTACATGTAGATTACACTTGCGTTAATGCAGGAAAGAAAAATCACTACTACACTGAAAACACTTTGGTATAAATTTTAAACAGAAAGAAACGCTGTGCAGCAGCTCACAGCCAGGCACATACCTGGTGCACACACAACAGAACCCAGCATGAGGAACCATTTTCCTCACAGATCCCCACTTTTTTCCTTCAGTTCAATTAACATAATTAATCACATCGCACCTTGGTATCTATCTAACCTCCTTGGAAGGCCCTGTTACCGTCATGTCTGAGCTCTTGTTGACCCCCAGTGCCTCCATGCCCCTGCGTTCCTGGAGGCAGAGCCCGCTGCTTGCCCAGGGTCCTCCGGGCGAGCAGTGGCCAAGCACGGGAACGCCCAGGGCTTTCACGTTTCAGGTTAGCACCCTGACAACTTCACCATCCAGTTTTTCTCTCAAATGCATGCCACGAAGTTGTTTTTTTTTTAAGGACACGGAACTGAAAAAAGATGCCAACGAAAATTCCGCTCGCTCCAGCAGGGCAAGGGCTGCACTTTCTAACATTCTCCACTGCCTTTCCTCATCTTCTCCCTGTCCCCTGCCCCAACCACTGACGATGCATCTGATTACTTGCAAGTCATTGCTTTGGTTTTTTTTTTTGTTTGTTTCTTCGGTTTTGTGTTTTGGTTTGGTTTGTTTTAATTAGAATGCTAGTCAATGCTTAAACATTCATTTCACTGGAGACTGTCAAACCCAAAGTCATGACTGGGAGGACATTCTCCCTGCTGCTTCCTTCTATTTCTTTTGCTACAAGTAAAGGTGCCATCGTTATTCAGAGGAGAACCGACAACATTCCCACTTTACCCAGAGAACCTGAATGACAGTTTCTGTGAGCAATTTTACACCCTTACATACGTGCACACTGCTGTAATGGCAAGCCTTGTGCTGATCTCATCTTAAGACTTTTAGGTGAAACTTCATGTTAGTAGAGGAAATTAAGGGATGCAGTTTCACCCCACCTTGGGCTGGTTCCAGGCCAGACCTGATCTGCCATCTGAAATGGAGATGAGTCAAAATCAAAATAATTTAACCAAAGCCACTTGAGTATTACACTGCTACCTCAAAGTAACTTTGTTGATTCAGAAAACATACATAAATAGGTGATGCCCAGGTGTGGGAAGTATATGCTGTTGGTAATATATTAAGTGATACTCTTTCTTTTGATTAAGGAGCACAATATCCATAGTCTCTACCTCTTTCAGGAGTCCCCTCCATTAGTTTCTACATGGAAGCAGGTGTAGCCTAGCTATTCACATATCAGTATGTCTCTTCCAAAAATTAGTCATAATGTGAGGTGATTAATAGCTTAAAGAGTGTAATAGAGTACTTAAAATGGAAGCACACAAAATCCCTAGGCATTTAATGAAATTTAGGCCAAAATATATATAAACCATGCATAAATAATACATGTATTTTGTGCAAAGGATGCCTTTTCCTATATATTTTGTATGTCGTGAATTGAAAGAAATGAAAAAACATGAAGTAGATACAAATACATGCACGCACAGAGAGAAAATTATGTGGCCCTTTCTAGCATGAAAAGGAAATTATTAAAAGTTGGATAAACAACAACGGAGGATATGACAGGGGCAGCTGGAGAACCACACTGGGGGACAGAACTTCTAAGTGAATCCACACAAAAAAATGTCTCCCCTGACAATCCGTTGTTCTTCAAAGAGAATAATGATTCTAGAGATGAGTTTGCATTTGTCTTCGGATGTCACAATAAATGCTAAGAAAGCAGCTGAATGAAAGTTATTATTTCCTCTGAGCAACGAAGGCTTTGGGTAGACTATCAGAACACCAGCATCCGCAATCGGAGGGAAAATACAAAACAACAGCAAGCTAGCAGGATGCTCAGAATCTGTCCCAGGCCCTGGGAAAGGAAGATGAAAGAGGCCATGGGGCAAACTGGAGATCTAAGAAAGGTAGATCTAAGAATCACAACTGCAAGGCAGCTGTTAAACCATGAGGGAAGTAGGAGCATTGTTTAAAAAAGCAATCACAGGAGCGACAATGTTTTCCAAGACCAACAGAACATAAACGCATGACAATCAGCAGAGAATATGCTCCGCAGAGGTCTATGGTACTTTGTTGGAATAACTCAGCTGGTTTGGGGGTGCTGGGGCTGCACCCAAGTCCTCACCCTTTTCACACGCTCCTTACCCTGAGCGCAGCAGACAGAACTAGTAACCCCTTGATGCTCAAGAGTATCAACAGCGATATTATGGGCTATCTAATCCTCCCTCCCTAAAGAGTGTGCAGCCCTACCTCTGAGTACAAGATGCTTTTCCAACCGGCCTGATGGAGTACTTGGCCTGGTGATGACTCAGTCTCAGATATGCAATCTGCTCTCTGGCTCCCTGTTGGTTTAGACTCATTGCCTATATATTCGAATACCCAAGACTGCAACAGATTAAAGAAAGATTCCGGTTTGACTGTATAAGATCATATGTTACAAACAACAGGTAACCCAAGTCCTTGCACCTGCTGTTTGCAGAACTGGCCCTTTCCACTGCACACTCTTCCCTGCAGTGCTCCTATATGGATGAAGGTAAACGTACATGATAAAAGAAATAACCTTTAAAGCGACTGTTTAGCAGCTGGGGGGAAAAACCCATCACAAACTGATCCAAAAAGTAGTGTGTGTCCTGTCTCACTTTATCAGGCTGCTCCGGAGTGTTGGTGTCACAATGCTGAGGAACCTGTTTTGTTATTTGCTAACTTCTGTGTCACATCTGAGTATCTTTGTTTAATTAGAACTAAGTCTTAAAAGGGACTATGGATTGTGTTACAAAAGTGCAAAAATATTTTTTAAATTCACAGCCCTGCCCCCCCCACCCCCCACCCCTTATCAAAACATACACAGGAAAACATTTACAAGTTATAATCTCAGCTAGGCTTAGTTTCCTGTATATATTTCAAAATACAATGTCTCAAGAACACATATGTGCAAAAATCTAAGAATGCAGGTGGGGTCTGTATAGACCTGAGCTCGAGCTCTGTGTTTTAGATATGAACCATGTTATCTGCTTGCATGTTGGGTTTGGTCTTTCAGTTTGCCCATTACAGCTGGGTTATGAGATGAAGTTCAGATTGAAGCTGAACAAAGGGGAACCACTCTGGAGTGCTGCTTTTTCTGTACGTGAAGTTGCTCACAATTCAGGGGGACTCAGAATCACAGTTTAATTTGGCATTTTCAGAGCTGAGATATCTTCCTTTCAAAGACCGAGCTAAGTCTGCAGATTTCAAAGTCTCTAGCACGCTATAAAAAACAAGCAAATGAAGCAGTCATCAGAAGAGAGTCAAGTGCTTAAACTAGGACAAAGTAGTAACTGACACGGTGCACTGGGTTTGCACGGCAAAGTTTTGGTAGTGGGGGCAGCGTGGGGATGGGGATTCTGGGGTGGTTTCTGTGAGAAGCTGCTAGAAGCTTCCCCCACGTCTGATGGAGCCAGTGCCAGCCGGCTCCAAGATGGACCCACCACCGGCCAAGGCTGAGCCCATCAGCAATGCTGGTAGCACCTCTGGGACAATGGGCTTAAGAAGGGGAAAAACCGCTGTGCAACAGCAGCTGGAGAGAGGAGTGAGAACACGTGGGAGGAACAGCCCTGCAGCCCCCAGGCCAGCGCAGGAGGGGTCAGGGCAGCAGGGGCCGGGGGGGCTCCAGACCCCGCAGCAGAGGCTCCCTCTCAGCCCGTGGGGAACCCCCGGCAGGACAGGCTGTGCCCCCAGCCCATGGAGCCCATGGGGGAGCAGATCCCCCCACGCCGGGGCAGGATCCCAGGCTGGGGACCCCCTGGGGGGCTGCACCCGTGGGTGACACACACACCGGGGCAGGGGAAAGTGTGAGGACCCCCCGGCTGCGGGGGAGCAGCGGCAGGGACAGCTGTGATGGACTGACCCCAGCCCCAGCCCCGTCCCCTGCACTGGGGAGCGGAGAGACATCGGGAGTGGGGCTGGGCCCGGGAAGAAGGGAGGGGTGGGGGGAAGGTGTTTTAACAATTAATTTTATTTCTCATTACCCTACTCTGATTTGGCTGGTAATAAATTCAACTAATTTCCCCACGTCGAGCCTGTTCTGCCCGTGACGGCAGTCGGCGGCTGGTATCTCCCTGCCCTTACCCCGACCCACCAGCCTTGCGCTGTATTTTCTCCCGCCGCCCAGCTGAGGAGGGCAGCGATGGAGCGGCTTTGGTGGGCACCCGGCACCCAGCCAGGGTCAGCCCCCCTCACATGGAACTGGGGCCTTCCCCCTGTTTTCACTCTCACAGTCCTGTGGTAAACCATTTCACTTCATCTTTGGTTTCATTTAGGAAAAAAATATTGAAAACTCTCATGCTCGGAAAGAGTATGTATTATTCTTTTGTTCTGAGTAATAAGGTGCAAAGAAATGTAGTCCTGGCAGGATACTAATTTCTGATGTTGTCAATTAAAAAACTTCTCCTGGTGTTTTGAATGGAAAAATCTCTCAGAAAGTGTTTTTATAGAAGCACCCAGTTCCAAGTCCTGGATTATTAGGTTAAGCTCCGTCAGCAGTGAGAGCAATATAAATGCTTTTCATACCATCTGCCTCAATGCCTTGACAAAAAAATAAAGAAGAGGAGAAAATATGTAGGTCCAAACCTCTGATTTTAACCTGTTTCCCTTTAACGTAAAGCTGGGAAATTTAGGTCCTAAAAATATCAAATGAAAAACACGTGATTACCTTCTTTTTATCTTTCCTCAAAACCTCACAGAACATCCAAAATCACCTGGTGTTCTCAGGACCTGATTTCTTTTTATATTTTAAAATCAGAAAAGCAGCTTTAAGTAAGTGTAGGCACTAGCAAATTATTTTCTCCGCTCTCTTTTGCTGTTCTGAAAAGAGCTCGTTACAGTGCCTGCATTTTTACCTCATGTTTATTAGAAGGCTCTATATAATTACCGAGGTTTTGATTTTCCTGTTTAAAAACAAATTAGGGTGGTGTGCAGGGCCTCGCAATATTAGGAGGCAACTCCAACAGCTAATGATGGAGGACAGTGCCTCAGCGAAGGCGTTAGTGATCCATCTGGCCAATTAAAGAGTAACTTAGGCAGAGCCCGATACTATTTCTCAATTATGGTGGCTGTGAGATGGAGAGCTGAGAAGCAGTGAGATTTGGCGTGAAACAATGACGTGAATCTACACGGTGGAAAATCAGGGAAAAGCTGCTGTAACCCCAGAGCAGAGAGGAAAGGGAAGATGCTCTCAGCCAGGGATGCACCTTGACTTACCAGTAAGGATGGGGGCTGGACTTTCAAGGGAACAGAACAGCTCCGACATGTAACAAACACTGATAACGCCTGCCTTCCTACAGATTTGTGATCGGAGCCTGCGAGCGCTACACAATGCAATTATTGTAGGTCTCCTCTCCCACAACAAAGATAAAATTCTCGGTGAGCAAAAGACAGCATGTGCTGGAGCTCTTCTGGAGCAAAGCCTGTGCTGGCCAGCCAGCTGTCCTCTGCTGAACAAGCTTAGCTGAGAAGTTCTGCTTGTCTTTCCCTCAGCAGGGGCACTAATTTGAGTTTTTCTTCTCTCCTTAGATACCCGTTTTGTAGAAAATGAATTATCTTTTCAGTTCTTTATGACTTGGCTGACAGCAATCGGCACACTCAGCAGCTACGTATGGGTGTGACAGGCAGGCATAGGGACAGGCAGTCCCATAAACTTAGGTGACATAATTTGGCAACAAGTACTCCAGAAATATGGGGTGTTTGAAATCTGGAAGTGGTTCTGAACTTTAGCTTAAGCCATGCCTAAGGTAGAGAGAGACCAAGGTCTTTCTCTGTTTGCTGCCTTCCCGTTTGGAGCTCCACGAGGTCTGACCCTGCGCTGTTTTCTCTTGCGGCCGTGGCTGCAAAGCAGGCCAGCAGGATCTCCCATCACAGAGTGTGGACACGGACACCCCACAGGGCTACCTAACGTATTTCATATCATCGACTATTTTCAACCTTTTTTTTCCTTTTTTCTTCTCTTCCACCTCCAAAAACATCTAACTTGAACTCAGAAGTCAATAACAGCATTTTTTTTCCCTGTCCTTTCCCACCTGAGAGACTTATCCTACCCCCACTTCTAGGATATTAGCACATCCTGTCCTTCCCATAGCCAGTCTCCCATGCTGGCTTGCACTCCTCTCTCTGATCTTCCAACTGTGACAGAAGAAGGAGTTAAAACCTCTTACTGCCTTCTGGCCAGTACCTTCTCAAGTATGTCACCCCTCTCCACGCACGCACCAAGTCACACTGCCCTCCCTCTGGATGGTTCCACGTATCTGTCCTCTGAAGTTACAGAGATGGGAATGATTTTCCTCAACATGAAATACTGTATAAAGAGTGTGGGTGGGAAATATGCAGTGTAATGGAACTGAAACCCCATAAGGGAAATCAGCGCAGGCAGCTGCTGATATACTATTTACTTGGATAAATCATCCATTTTCCTCCCAGGCAAGATGACTCGAGGTATCACCTACCCAGGATGGCAAGTGCAAATATAAATAATAAATAAAACTATCTGAGGAAGAATTCTCACTGTAATGGGTTTTGTAGAGAACTAAGTTTCAGTTAAACTTAATCCTTGCTGTCTTCTGTGTCTCTAGCAGCAGAAACATCTGGTCGGTTTTAGATTCCCCTTGGATTCCCAACTTCAAAGGGAGTTATAAAGAATAACAAATACATGTACTGGCACTGAAAAAAAAAATTAGAGCAGCAGGAGAGAATGGTAAAATTGTCCTTATTTGACTGCTAGTGACAGGCGCCACAGGCAGAACTGTGAGAAAAAATCTTAACGGCTCAGGCAAATAAGCTTTTTTTTTTTTTAATGACTGGCTCTCTCCACTAATGACGCAGAAAATCTATGGGATCTGCCCCATAATGGCAAGAAGCACATGTGCCAAGGAATATGCACGCAAGGGTATGCAGAAAACAGATTTCAAATCAGATATGTACTAAATAATAGGCAGGAAACCAGGAACTAAGTTTTGTTCCCAGCCCTTTCCCTGAGAGTGCCCTGTGTGTATCGCTGGCTAAATCACGGAGGTCCGCACTTTGGCTCTTTAAAGTCAGTAGGACATTCTACAGTATGGTCAAAAACAATGACTGTCATCTGCGCTTTTCAAATCCTACTTCAAAACCTCCAGGAACAGGGGTAGGTAAGCAAACACAATAACAGACGTCTGCAGCTCTGTCTTTCCTTTACTCTCTGGTGGCTGGGAAGTGAATGCCATGCTCCTTTTATGAATGCAACACTACCAGCAACAAGTTCTGACATCTTTCTGCCCTTGTGTGCAGTGAACAGAAGCATCTCGCTTCACACTGATCTTCTGAATCAGTGCACTCATGAAATAATCGCACCCCCTTCCCCCCTTCACCCCTGCAGCATCAGGATCTCCTTTATCCTGCTTTGTTCCTCCTGTTTTACCATTTCAGTCACAGGGTTAATAAAATAAATGTAATGTGAAGGATGTGTGAGGATTCAGGCATCTGTGCGAAGCCTCCCTATTTGCTAAACATTAACTCTTGTATGAACATTAACTCTTGTTGTACGAACACCAAACTTGTCCCCCCCTCTCATCGAAACTGTAGACTCCTAAACGCCTGGCATCGCGTAATGCAAGTTTACAAGATGTATGCCAGAGAGGAAAATTACAGAATAGGCTTTTGCAAATAGTATGAAAACCACAGCCACCCCTCATTCACCTCCATTTACAGAGAGCCCATAGAATATAAGTTTTGAAGGTAGTCATCAAATAAATTCCAACGATTCCTGAATCAAAGAGACTGATCAACTTGGGGATATTTGACAGGACAAGAAAAGCTGTATTTGGCAACTAAATTATTTGTGGCAAATCATTCATGCAGCTCTGTTGCTGGAGTTGCAGCCATGACTTTTTTCATGACCTTATTTTGCCTTGTTATGCCATGAGGTAAGCAGCTTCCCATTGTTTCATCTGTAAAGATACTCCAGGATTTCTTACATGCGCAACGTAAGAGCAAGATCATATCAAGATTTCCCCATAAACACAGCAATCTCCTATTTGTATCAGAATTTTCCATCGTAAAAATCCTAAGTTTTTGTACAGTGTAATCATCAAAGGACTTCTGCAACAGGGTCCTTCCTGAAGGACGCTAGTCACAACTTTATTTCTCACGGAATATTTGAAAACTGGAAGTGAAGATGCTTTATGAACTCCTACAGAAGTAGGAATTAAAGACTATACTGTGAAATGTTTCATCCCCAAGACAGAAATCAGTGATTTCTGAAGCCCACACTGCAGCACTATTAAACAGCTGAATGTGGAAAGGGAATCCAAAATTAACCTGAATCCACAGCAGAGACAGGGTGAGCCGATTCTAAATCTGGTGTGCTGCTAATGGTTTTGTGGGAGCCTTGGTGGGATAAACTCATCCTCATTGCCCGGGAACTACCACCGGCAGCAACGCTATACGCAGTAGGGTCTCCAGTAACATGAGACCACTGGGACCTGTGAAGGACAATACTTTTGGAAGTGTTTCAATGCACAATGTACTGATGCAAAATTAACTTTTGGGGAAGTGTCTTTGACTTCTTTACCTGAAAACCTTTGCCTCTTGAAAGGGGGCCTGCCCCCTTGGCAGGGCTCTATTACCTGTGCTGCCAATACCCTACCACTGGGAAACCCTTCGGATTAATGCTTACCATCACAATTTTCCAGCAAAACGGCC
Organism: Falco biarmicus; assembly: GCF_023638135.1. Lineage (NCBI taxonomy): Eukaryota > Metazoa > Chordata > Aves > Falconiformes > Falconidae > Falco > Falco biarmicus. Next base: position 86,585,201 of record NC_079292.1, read on the forward strand.
CATTTACCTCTAGAGATGGTAAGGAAAGATAAAAAAGCAGCTCAGGAAATCTCAGGGATCCCCAAACTCAAGAGGCTTCAAGTAACACTTAATATAAAGTTAACATCAGAAATTTTCTGTCTTTGCAGTCAGAGCAGCTGTACTGCCGGTGTTGATTCCGGGCTAAGGACTACAACAGCCTGAATGACACTCACGGGTTCTGACCGCATCCAGCAGTTCGAATGGAGAACTTCCAATATGGACTTGATCCCCAGCCCGCTAAAGCCAAGGAGAGAATACACATTCCAAAGAAACTTTGTCTTTCTTCTACAAGAAACAGTACATACAGCGAAACACAGTTCATTCAATCCCCGTACAGTCGTACCTCCTGTCTACACCCCCGAACCTTCACCCCCACACCCTGCAGAAATGGCCCCGGCTTTCTGAAGACAGACCAGTAAGTATCAGACAGAAGTAAAGGCGCAGAGAGATGTGTCAGTATTTGGCTATCACGAACAGCAAGAGAAAGCAAAGGTACTGAATGAGAAGGGGAGGCAGAACAACATTCTCTTTACACTGACGGCAAGTTCTAAGTGATACAAATCTTTCCAGTTAAATCATATCTCTGAGTTTGATGTGTTATTTATTAAAGGCAGTAGCACAGCAAAAGGGACACGGGCTACCGATCCTGGGACACCAGCTAACAAACGCTTGAGCTACATCCCAGGATTTCGCCAAACACCTTTATAAATGTTTCTTTACATCCTGTTTATAGCACGTTACATTCTCCTGTGACCAGAGCTGGTAGACCAGATCGTGCATGGTCTAATAGTTTCTTGAGTACCTTTCCTGTTCTCTTACATGTCTGTAGGCATTCAGGCACAATGCAGCAATTGAATATAACCATTATAAAGACAGTTCAATTCCTGGCCAACCCTCAGCATGCACATATACATTTGCAAAGCATTAATGGCAGGGTAAGCTAAAAAGAACCGTCCCAATAATATTAGCCAGCAAGGCAAGATCTACAGATGCCTTCTGTTTGCTTGGGGTATTTTACTGCTTATATTATTATCTTTTTGATGTGTGCTGCTCCACTAGCATGCAGGAAATACTGTGAGCGTGTCCACAACATAAACTATTTTATTTATTTATTTGCAGAACTCCAAGGTGGGGGAGCTTTTATTTTTATATTTTTTTTAAGGCCTCAAACACATCAATTTTCCAGCTCTTCATGTCCGAGACCAGTGCAAAATATATTCTTCAGATTAGATCAGCCTTCTTAAGACTAAATTCAATTTATATTGATGTAGCAGGTTACATGCTTAGTCACGTAAAAAAATTGTGATGAATACAGGAGACAGCTGTTGGACAAAGCGTATCTTCCTGCCTGTCTTGTCACAAGCCTGGAGCTGAGAAATACTGAACAGAGTACACTATTGTGCAAATACATATTTACTTAAAAGCGGATTTTCTGTATCACAAAATACCCCTTTTCCAGGCTTGAAAAACAGAAACAGATGGTCTAACGAACGGAAAAGCTTTTCAATTCATATTACTTTGTCATCTTGTGTTTACCTCCAACCAGAGCGAGACCTCCCAAGTTTGCAGAGCCACACTTTCCCCAGAATGGGTGATCGGGCGATGACTGCTCTACCCCTAACTTAGAGAAGTTGCAGTGCTGACCTTCTGAAGGAATACGACGTCATAGCTAGCCACATTTAAGGAAGCCAGATCTGAATAACCAAGGTATCACATGAGCGGGTTAGTATCTCAGTCCTTGTTCAAAAAAGAAGGATCATCATGCTGTTGAGCCAAGGTCAGATGCTTTATATTTTCCACCAATAGAGCAACCCTTAACTATGCTCTTTGCTTTTAATCTTCATCCTTGCCCTACTTGTCCAAAATACCCCCCTTAAATTCATGTTTTCCTTTTGTAGGGTGCTCCCACTGAGACAGATTTAGGCCAATCCTGAAGAAATTAAACCTTAGCCAAAACCATAATCTAAAGTAATGTCTCCAAGGCATATACCATATTGTAGCCCTGAACAAGACTGCTGCCAGGAGAACTTTACTATTTAAGTATACAGATCATACATGAGAATGGAGAGGAAAAAACTTCCCACACATTGGGAAGAAAAAGAGAATGTTTTGGGTGTTACACAGGACAAGGCAAGACTCAAAGAAATAACCGTGAAGTGCTCTACTAAGGGAAGGTCCCTTTTAAAGTGAATCTAAGCAGCAACAAACAGAAGTGAATACACTAATATTAACTGTATAGGCTTTATACTCACACTATCATTACGTTCAACTGTTTGCTGACTTTGCAAGCAATTGGACCAAGATAGGCACCCAGAATCTGAAAGATTTGGTCCATGACCAGCCCACAGAGAAGGAAGCCAGGAGAGCTGAAACGGTATTCAAAGGCTTCCCAATTCGCTGAGCAGAAACACAGTGTATTTTCCAAGGGAGATCTACATATAGTTGCAGAGACAGATTCTGATTAACTGTTACAGAGACAGAAAGTCCCATTATAACAACAATACCAGAAGACCTCAGCATCGTCTAAGGGTTCTCACACACTTTAATTTTTTTGTTGATTTAATAGAATATGACACATTTAATAGATTTTTTAAAAAAAACCACCCAGAATAGAATAGAATAGAATAGAATTTTAATAGAATTCTGATTAAGTACTCCCCTAAGTGCAACCTAGAAGAGCCCAAACACAACCCAACATTCCTGCTTTACAGGATAGCTATACTTCAAAATTTGCTTTTATTTCACAGTTGAATTAAACATTGCATTGCGAAGTTGCACATGAAACAAAAATAATCTTTTCAATCAATTGAATGTTTTGTTTTGACAAAATAATTTTGTTTTGATTGTTACTTTCAGTTTTGATTTAAATTTTATATTAGATCATAGATTATATTTTTTAAAGAAAATTATGAAATAAAAGCATTTCTGTTCCACAAATGCCAAAAAGCTTTATCTAGAAATAGGAATAATTAAAAAAATAGGAGTCCTGGAAGTATTTTGGTGTTTTTTTCTTAATCAACCACTATTTCCACAAAAAAGAATACCACCTCAGTATTTTTTTTAGTGCTTCTAGTCCTGACCTTCAGTACTCTTCAGTGAGCCTCAGAAGCTCGCAATACCTCTGCAATGTGATCCATGTATCAGTGGCAATCTAATTATTATTAATAATCCAGCTGGTATGTTGGTTTTGTCCAAGAACCAGTGGAGCTTACCGATGTATGAAAGGTAAGAGGCTTTTTCAGACAGTCATTTATGTAACAACTAACACATGCCTTGCTGGGTGAAGTACCCTTCATTGCTATCACCATTTGGGGACGTATCGAAACCAGTTCTGAGCAGGATAAAGCAGCAGCCGGAAAGTCAGAGTCCCACAGAAGAATCTGGAGTAAGGAGAAATGAGGGAAAGCTGGTTGTTTCTGCTCTGACCCTGTAACCTTAAACTTCATTGGTAAAGCAATGTAAGAGCAGGTGAGATTAAGATGATGTTTAACATCGAATAATTCCTTTTTCTTTCACCATTTGCTCCAATCGCTAAGAAGGCTCTTGATCACTGCTCATACATTTCTAAATTAACAAAATGCAAAATACCATGAAGTCATGTGAAGCTTGACTGTAGCTGGGAGACAAATCTGGGCCTGAAACGGGAATAGTTCAGGGATTTCACCTAGATCAGGTAGCAGCAAGAGTGCCAACACATGAACTGTTCACTTGGGAAGAGCAGGAGGAGAGCTGAAGTACAGCTATGCCTTCAACGGTGACAGCACGTCATTCACAGTGACTGGCATCCCCCGGCTATTCCAGCACTGGGATGATAAGAAGTGGTTGCCTCCCGTGCCATTTGGTGAAGGGTTTTTTCGTGACATGAACCGAATCTCAGTAAGAACAAAATAATTTTTATTTCTTATAAAGCAAATCTCTGAACATAGTGCTTGGAGCAGAAGTCCAAGGATTCAAACACCTGTATTGCCTAGTCCTCCACGAAACTGCTTTCTAACTGGAACTTGCACCTCCCTACTACAGCATCAGATGCCACGCTTCCCAAAGCGGAGATGGGGAAAGTCATAGGGAGAACTGTCGGCATCACCTCACCAGCCGGGTTTTTTTAAGTATTAGATTTGGGAAGAGCTATTTGGGAAGAGATCGGGTGGCTAAAATAAAAAGAAGTTTGGACTGCGTATCTTTACAAATAGATTATTGCCATATCAGAGAAATACAAAGGCTTGTTCAAAAGCAATTACCTTTAAGAGAGCTTTCCCTGCTGCACCCCAAGCAGACTGCTGGATTTGTGTTCTGCATACTGGGCCCATGTCCCGACACCTTCCACAATCTGAAAGGAGTTGAACACTCTCTCCTTAAACTCGTGTGTGCCCTCAGCTAAGGCTTCAGCTGTCCGTAACCCCTTCCCAGCAGTATGATTTCAGAGCCCAGCTGCCTGAGGAAGATGCCTGACTCCCTCAGTCTTCACAAAATAAAAATACAGATTTAGAGATTAGAGAAAACAGAAAAAGCCTCAGCATCCTCAGCACCAGCAGTAAATGATCCTCAGGCTTAGAGCCACATTAGGCAAAAAATTTACCTTTTCTAAAACTGCCTCTTCCAAATGAGGGGCTCCCAATCTTCTACTACCAGTTCCCCTCTCCTGTAGCTAGTCTTAGTTATTGAAACAAACAAAACCCCCTTTCTTTCTGCTAAGCATCCTTCCCCTCTCCTCTCTCAACTTTCCTTGCGTCTCCCTTGGTGCCACCCAGGGTTTACTGTTTTTGAGGCCCTGTCCTAATACCTGATCTCTTTGTTCTTTTTTTCCCTGTTTGCTTAAAACTCCAGCCACCAAAAGCTAGTTCGGTGAAAACTGGCTTTCTCTAGTTGTCCCATTGTTCTTCTCAGGCAAGATCTATTTCAGATGTTTCTATTTCAAATATTTAATGACAGACCTATTCATACAAAGATATGCCAACACCACTCCCCTGTCTCTTTGGCATGATGCAGAGCACAGAAAAAGATTGTCACAAGATACAAGGGTTCAGTTAGTCAATAAAATCAAGTTGTAACTTATAAACAGCACGCAACAGATTCCATACGTTGCCACACTTCCCAGAAGCAAAAGCCTGACAAGAAGCAGTTTCAAGGGAGACCCTGCGGGACAGACACATCCAGTTAGCACCACCACAGTGAAACCTGGCTGGTTTCCCTTCCAACAGGACCCGAAGAGAAGCCAAAGACTGTGTTGAGCCTCAGAGAGTTAACTTAACTTTTGGGGTCTTGTCTTCACTGCAGTGTCGCTTGGAAGTACAATGCTAATGCTGCCCCCAGCATGACTCCCACCCACAACAGAAGCCTCTTGCTCAAACTAAGTGCTATTTGAACTTGATTCTTTGGCCTAAAAAAAGATTGTAAGTGGCAGCCCATGTGTTGTAGTTACTCGCGTCAGTAACACAGTGTGAGCTCAGCAGTTCTCTGGTTATGGGATTAAAGCATTGATCTAAGGCCCCATCTTGCAACTGGGATCTAGATAAAAACACACAACCCTGACCCCCAGTTATCTGCATTAAGCTCGTGCAGATAGCAGGTAACGGTGTGACGTTAACGATCTGCTTCTCCTCTGCTCGGTCTCTGCAGTACATTACTGACAAATAAATACTCTGAATTTGCAGAAGAAACCGCATGCGTACAAATCGATTTAGGACGGGGAACCCTTACAAACATCAGTCTGTAACACCGCTGCAATAAACTGATTCAACGTATGTAGAACACTGGGTTTAAGTGTTTTTACCCGGTAGCTCTGCCTAGCCAAGCTATCATTTGGAACCAAGGGGGCTTTCTGCAAGTACCTTAGCGTCACCATCCGTGAAACACAGCCCAGGTGCACCCACAGCTGACTCTCACACGAATGCACGGTGATCAGATTTGTAGCTCCGTGTGAACTGCAGACCTTATGTATCTGAACAAAAGTATTTTAAAGCACACTGTGGTGTGTGAGAGCAAGCTAAGGCGTTCATAGATAGTTACTGCATGGCAAATCCAACCTCTTGCATCTTGACTGTTACCTACATAACCCCCTCTCTTCGTTCTAAAAAGCTGGCATGAGATGAGCAAATTTGAGTACAGGCAACTAATACAAACCACCACAAAAGTGGCCATATTGTCATCTGAACATCTCATGCTCTAGTTTATTTACAGTCTCCAGGGCTGTAATCCCAGCTGGTAGTTTTAATTAGTAGTGAATGTACTTTCACAACATATTGGACCTTCTCCTTCTTGGGCATCAGAGATCCCTTCCACAGATGACTGTGGAATATGAAGAGACAAATTTGGGGGACGTCGGGCAAGCAGTTTTCTCGTATCACGTTATCTGAAATACTACCATCACTCCCTGGCTCACAAGAGGACTTGGCAGCAAGTCAGACTATTTTGACTATCCAGAGGACTCTTCCCCCAGTGACAGAGCAGTAAGATACAGGCATCATGGAAGCTTGTAACAAAGCATAAACTAATGCTCTTTAGAAGTCAGTACAAAATCGTGGACTACACGGCCAGCTGCAGGGGCTGTCTTTTGCTTACAGGTTTTAAGCCAAAGCACGGGTAACGTGGCAATCCCCATCAGAGCACGTACATATTTACCCTTCTGCTGTTATCATATGAGGGTAGCTTTGCCCATTCTGTAGCCATTAGTAAATGCCTTGCTATAAAACTGCAAGTGTAGCAGGGTTTTAACAGCCTTTTCCCTCTAGCTGCTCTGGGATTTTTGCTTTCTTGGCTGTAACCAGTTGCAACCAGTTGTGAATAAGTCGTTATCCCTCTGTGTAACTCACAGCAACTAAAAGAAACCAGTGTCATTATGCAAGTTTCAAAAAAAAAAAAAAAAAAAAAAAAAGTTTTGTTTTATGGTTAATTATCCATGGTCTATTTACAAAATAAATCAACCCATTGTGCACCACCAGGATTTGTGGCCTCATTTGAACTTTGCTTTTCATTAATCACTTTAAAAATAAAAGCCAAATAGATTTTTTTTCCCCCTTTTTGGTTTATTACTTGCATCTGGGTATAAATTGTAAAAATGGTGAGAGAACAAAGTATGGATTCTTCACCCTCAGTTTCAGAACTTCATACATGATCTCAGTCTTGTCTTTCTCCACGTGCCTAAACAGATGTACAGTCCAAAAATTCCAACATTCTGTAAGAAATGCAATCACAAGAAGACTGAAATATTTTTAAACCCAACTTTGACCTATTCCACAAAAAAATGTAAAAAGGTTCCCTTAAGAAACAAAAAGGTGGGCATTTGCAAACATATTAATTTACTGTAAGAGGCCAATAAATATATTCATGTAGATACCTAAGTAGTATACAAATGTTTGTGAGCTCTGAGTGCCAGTCTATTTTTCTTAGACCAAAACTACTTGCAGGCAGGCTAGAGAAGGCAGAAAATGGATATCTGCTTTCTTTATAGTGCTTGCAATTTATACAAGGAACCAGATTTTTTTTTTCTGACAATATTTAAATTATATGTTTTGATCTTGTCCCCATGTAATGACAGAGAACTACTTCATTTCTGAAAACCAGCCAATGCAGAGGCAGGGAAAGCACATTCGTAGCTGCTCTGTTAAAAAACTAACTGTATTAACACTTGTTTCACTCCGATAGGGAATAAAATATATATTTGCTTAAAACTGAAATTATCTGCACCTTTAACTAACAAAGCCTGAACAATGTGTTTGTTTCCACTATGGACTCTTCAAGGAAAAAAAAAAAAAAAGGAAAAAAAAAAAAGGAAATGATTAACAACCACAATAAAAGCACATATAACACCAGGATTCCAAAATGCCACACACACCCACACACCCCCTTTTTTTTCATTTACCGGTCACCCTTAAGCGTTCTTTGCCTTTCCTATGGAGAACAGAAAGTCACAGGGCTCCACGTAATCACTAATGAAATGCTACGGAAAAAAGCTGTGCTGTCAGTACGTCAAAAAAATGTGGTTCTGCTGCACTCAAGACCACAACTTTTTACTTCAAAGCTGCTGAGCTGGATGCAAGTATAAAGACGACTGAACACAGCCAACAGGTATTTTTTAGAAACTGAGATGAAGAGCTGAAGTAAGACATTAGATCATTAATACTACATATTATTACTAATAGGAGCTCAGGAAGGTAATTTTTGCTTGCCTGTTGGTGTGAAACAGAATCGGAGAGATTTGAAAAGTTAAAGAAACCCACTGCCGCCTCCTCCACTTTGCAGATGGCTGAGCTGCTTTAACTTTCATTTCCAAAAGTAAATTAGCTCCTACTTAAATGAAAGTAAAAATTTAAAGCTGCCTCCACCTGACTGCAAAGCACAGCAGCCAGGCTGGGAAAGGAACGGCTAGGCCTTCAAAGAAAATAAAAGCCTTTTTAAGCGACTCCTCATACGAACGCTTGCCCTTGGAGCAGCGAGCTGTGGCCCTACAGCCGCTTTCCATTATAAATGCTAAATTGGGAAATGTTTAACATTCTTTGTTTAATCTTTGCAGTATAAAGAAAAAAACAGCTGATTCTCAGAAACATGACAGCCCGAGCAACCATTACGGATCTGCCTCTCCCTTCCTCAAAGCAGAACAGACCATGTCCAGCCCCAGCAGCCACTGACACTTTTTAATCAGAAATGTGTATTTAGGTGGATCCCACAAGACAAGATTGATGCTTTGTCATTTTTTTTTTTTTCAGTCGTGTAAGGGGCCTTAGGCAACCAGGCTATTTAATAAAAACTCTAAGTAAAAAAATAGTTTAAGAAACACATGTAGTGAAAGCTATGTGCAAAGGTGGTTTCAGATGTTTTCTGTGCTGGCCTCTGTTAATCTCTTTCCACAGTCTTTCTGCAAAAAGCATTATTATTTGCTTTGATTTAAACCACTATCAACGGAGTGTGTTTTTCTCTTGGTCACAGCACAGAGAAACCAGTGAGCCCATCTATTCCGCTGCAACCAGTCATAAATAAATCAACAAAAACAGAGCGAACAATCCTCTGCTGCTTACAGAGGAGAGCTCTCCTTGTATCTTGTCACTGCAAGAACTTCCCTAAAGGGGTGAGTTTCATCATGTGTCCTAAAAGCCATATAAGTCAGAAGGTTTCTTCAGTCAAAATTATGAAATAATACCCCCACATCAAGTCCTCTTGGAAACCAAACTGTTTACCCTGAAGCACACTTTCCAGATTATCAACTCTAGTTCCCCGCTCTCCTTTACTACAAGTACAATCGTCATGTCCTAAAGACTGTTTTTAAGCCTCTGCATAGATAAGGTGAAGAGAGCTCATCCACCCTTCCCACCCAGCCACCAGCGTTCAGCAGCTGGCAGCAATGAGACCAGATGTCCAGGAAACAACCCCACGAGCAAATGAGGATGTGCTGCTTCCCCAAAGCGGGTGGGAGAGACAGCACAGGGCACCCTCCCACGGGATGACGTATGGCATGCAGGATGCCATACATACATGCTGGATGCAGCACCCGAGCTGAACAGACCCCTCTTCATTTAGCAACAAGGGGAAGATATTAACCACCATACAGAAGAAAGAGCAAGGAACACCAGGTGGCTAACTCTGCTCTAAGCACTGCGCCCATCCTGACACCCCCTCTACACCGCTGGCCTTCAGCGATCCCTCCCTGTCGGTGTCACGGCCCACCTGCACACATGGGGTTTAACAGCAAAGACAAGAATATACAGATTTTCAGATGGGAGAGATGAACCATCTGCTTCACTTGCTGGGAACGTGTAAGACAGTAATTTCAAAAAGGAGGAGTGCAGGAACGTTCAGCGCCGCTAAGCCTGATACTTTTGTTACAACTATAAAAATACTGCTTCTTGCTTCGTTTCTTAGGGACTTCTGTAAGTCAAAAAGACGCGTGAAACTACTGAAGGCACTAGCTATGAATTACTGAGAGTGAAGGACACAAACTTGTCATAAACTTCATCCAAAGTGTCAGAGTTACAAAAAAACACTGTTCTGAGGAAGGGAGGAAACCTTGCAGAATAATTACTAGATAAAAAAGACTACTGTAGCTAATTCAGCACATTGCTGGATACAGCGAAATCATACTAGCCAGCTATTTTTCAAATATACCCAACCCCCAGCATGTATCAGGGAAGAAAAATAACAAGATTTTTAAAATAAAAAATAATGTAGAGCTCTCTTAATTTTTGTGGGTTTTAAAACTTTAGCATTCATATTTAACCTTTTCTCCAAAATAACAAACTATATTTAAGAGAACTAAGGCACAGATCTTCATAGTGGCAGGACTCAAACAGCTTATGTTTAAAAATAAAATATCAGAGTCTTTTTAAGTTGTGAAACGAAGACTTATTAATTAAAACTGAATATTAACATCTCATTTCAGAAACTGTTCAAACCATCCCTTTTGCCTATTTTGCTTATGAATTTAGGAAGACAGAAGTTTCACAGGTTGCATGTCTAGCATCTGGTCAAGTCAAATCACCCTCTCTTCCATAAATTAAAATCAGATTTCCATTCTGCAGAAAACACAATATTCCATCATTCCAGTCACTGTTCAACTGTGTATATATAACCAGACTTTTAGCAGCAGGCATTTCCAAGTTTGGTGGTTTTTTTGTTGTTGGTTTTGGTTTTTTTCTTGTTTAGTTAGTAAAGCTCAGAAAACAATCAAGTGTGTGCTTGACCATTAAGGAAGGTTAGTGCCTTCTTACAAGCCCACCTAAGTGTACAAAGCAAAGCTGGGGACTGAAGCTTGGGAAGTTAGAGCTAACCTAGTGACATGTAAATAAACTTCTCAGTAACTGAAAAGCATGCAAATGCCTTTAAGAGGGATATTTGCTTACCTACTGTTGAAAAGTTATCAGGTTTTGTACATGTATTCCAAGTAAGTCTTCCATTGTAATTACTGCAGACAAAAATCTTACAGACTAAAACTCTGAGAAGAGGGACAGAAAGTAATTTTCATTCAAAAACATATGACCACTCTTTTGACGAGGTTAAACACTGGAATCATTAATTTATCACGTTCTGTGTAAAGCTACACATCTTCCAAACGTTTTATAAAGGGCTGACAGCTATTAGGGGCACCAGGATAAGGGATTTTAAGGGGGTTACTCTCCTCCACTGCATGTAACCACGTCATAAACTGCTACTGATATGTTGATTCAGCCCCATCTTACAACTAGATAGGTTTCCAGGCCCTATAATTCCTATAGGAGAGTCTTTCAGAATATAATGCTCTGATGACTAGGGTCATCTTATTTCCAGCTAACATTTATATATGGTTGGTGCCCACAATTTGGTCTTTGTGGCAACGCCGGCCTAAAGTTTAAATTATTTTTTTAACCTCTCCGAATTATTCCAGCACCTTCTTCCTGTGCATTTAAATCCACTTTATAAACATTAATAAAAAAGCTTTAGAATATTTCTGTAGGGCACAATAAACCAAGTATCTACTGCGGTAATCCCCATGAGATTCTGCACTGAGACAGAAATAGAGGCAGAACTTTTCATTGCCCAGAGCCAAAGCAAGGGCTGGTTTCAGAATCAGGAGGGAATCCAGGTGTTCCAATACACTTTTGGATATATATGTACTCCCCAACAATTTGGTGAAATATACAGCTTACTACATACTTACAGAGCTTAAAATATTACACTTCCTATTTTCACAAAACCCTATTTGATTTAAAGTGTGTCTCAGGGATCACCGTTGAAAGATGTCAGCGTTACCTATTTTGTTCTATTATGCCTGAAGTGGGCATAATTCACACTCAGGCTCTTTTTATGACTCTTTTTTCCAATGCCAGAAAAACACTTTAAAGTAACTGAGAATCGAGCTCCATAACTTTATAATTGACCTAATAGACTCCTGACATAATATCAACAGAATTAGCAGCATTACACTAGGGAAGAACCAGTCCAAGAATGTGCACGCAGGCAAGAACGATTTGTAAAGGGCAAAAGAAAACAAACCCCGACACAGTGCTCACAACCACAAACAGGTCAGACCCTCAGAGGATATAACTGGGAATAAATCGGTTGCAGCAAGTGCAGAAACTATTTCCTCCTGTGATCAAAAAGTATGAACTTAGTATTGACCCTTTTCTTCCCTTTTTTGAACACCCCAAATCCCCCATTTTTTAATTCTTTTAGCTGGGTTATACATTTTTTCATTTGCATTTGACAGAAATCAATCAAAATATCTCAACCAATCCTAACCAAAAGAATCTCTGGATCTCTGCAGACATCAATCACTGAAATGAAATGAAAACGAATAAAGTTCAGCGCCACGTAACATCTCACTGTGCTTCTGCACTTGCTGCTGCAATACAGAGATGGACCTGACGCTCACGTTAAGGTCAGGAGAGGAAAGGGAAAAAGCTTTCATTGTATACATCCAAAGTTGGGGACGAGGGGGAGGGAGCGGAGAAGGGAGAGGAGGAGAGATACAGAAACACTGTGCAGAAGCCAGGGATGTTCCAGAGCACACTGTGACAAGAAAATACTCAGTAAGAATTCCTCCAGCCAAAAACAGATCTTAAATAGATCCATTGTTTTCCAGCCCGAAGCCCTTAAAAAGGCTCGAAATTAAAGTCTGTGCTGTGGGCACCCGGTCGTCCTTTCCTTTCATCAGGATTCGCAGGTTTTAATACAATCTGTCGTGAGGAAAAACAGTGGAGCTGTGCAGTCCAGAGAGGTAACAAAAGCGAAAGGCAGGCGAGAGTTACATAACTGGCTTTTTACATAAATATTACATTGAGAGATATTTCGCTTTTCAGAAAGGAAAAAAAGATTTAAAAAAAAAAAAAAAAAAAAGAGCAGCACAAAACCACGCCAGAGAATTCAATCCAACCTTCCTTACTCCCCGTCCCTCTCGCTTTGCAACATGTATCGTGTAGTTGAAGTGACGTTTTTTCCTTTCCTTTTTCCATTAAGACTAAACAAATAACCAATTCAGCCTTAACACTTCATAATAGTTTTTCTCGTATTACCTGAAAAGTGCACCACATCATGGAAGCTGGAAAAAAGTCTTATTTTAAAGCACAAGTAAGTCTGCCTTGCTTATCTGCAGCACAGGGCAATTAGAAATGACCATGGATCTTCAACTAACTCCCCTCTGTACAGTCTGAGAAAAGGGAAAAAAACTGCAAGTCTCCCCATCTGTTATTTCCTTTTTTTTTTCTTTTTTTTCTTTTTTTTTTTTTTTTTTCCTTTTGGCTGTAGAAAAGCAAAATTATGCAAGAGCTTTTGAATGTAAAGCCTGTGTGTGCTTTTTCCCTTTTTGTCTCTGTGTACGCGGTATGTGATATTGCGTAACTGAGCACAGAGTGGGCGGTTAGCATTTACTATTGATTTACACTACTCCATATAATGAATTCAGAGCTCTAAGAGAGAGACGCAGATGAAGAAATGCAGAGTGGTGAGATGCGGATTTAAGGTATGTGTGAGGAGGGGCACCACGGAAAGAGGGAAGCAAAACGTTTGGAAAGAATGATGCCTTTCCAAACCAAACATGCTTTTCCCAACCTTTGCATTTCTGTGCCCTTTGCTAGAAGAGCAGATGCTTACCAAAACCCACGAACCCCTCCGTCCAACAGCAAGGTTCTGCTCCCACATCCACACCCAAATCCTATTAGAAACTACAGAAAAATACATACTACTGCCACTGTGGCACTTCTTGTGCTGGGTATAAAAGATGCACAGCAAGCTCAGCTTCAGCCACGAGGGTCATTAAGGTTACCAAGAGAAATTTTTCTTTAGTATATACTGTAGATCACCTTTTGACTTCCTCCTTCAGGAGGTGCAGTCTCGTAGGAGCACTAAAATCACAGGCACTATGCACAGTGTGTAATACACAGCCCTGCATTTTTTTGAGGTGGTAGGGTGACGTGGGGATACGGGAATTGGAGACTGGCAACGAGGAACGCTTGACCTATTTTGCTCACTCATTAGGGCTGCCAAAATATCCCTGTTCATCTCTCCTGTACACAACCACACACCTGGAGTCCTCGGTTCAGACACTGACGGGCCCCTAGCTCTGTAATGAGAATAATTTTGAGCCAGTAAGGCAAAATCCTCTCGTTCCCACAGGTGACTGCCCACCACATTGCTGAACCCTTTGCCTCCAAGGTGAGACAGGGATTTCCAAATTCCGTCTGCTCCCACTTGCCACTAGGTCCTAATAAGGCAAGGGAACACCACCAGGCTGGCACATGGGATTGTTCGGCACCCATTTATTTATTCATATTGGGCTGGGGATTTTGCTAATATTGTCAATGTGATTCTAAAACATGTTAACATGATTTCTACAGCACAGTGAAAGACTTAAAACTAAAAGAGGGTTTATTATAAATCACAGCAGACATCTAGCCTAGTATCAGAAACTTAGTGTGCTGAGAAAAACAAAAAAACCCCATACGAAAATCAACTGTCGATTCTTTTAAAGATTCTTTTGCATTATCTTTACTGGAAGACATGCATGTCTCGTATTATTTTCTTCAAATTCTGTGTAATGGGCAATCTGCTTTTTGTTTACACGTCTGGCATCAGGCATTTTTACAGGTCCTAAGTTGGCAAAGCAAGCAAACAAACCCCCTCATGTTATAAAGAAAGGTAAACCTTATTTTAAGGAAATTCCACATACATGCAAAGGTTCTGACTATTCTGTTGAGTTTTTCTTTCCTCCAGATCCACATCTGCTAACATTAACTCTAATACTACCAGCCACACACAGTCAGGATCTCTGTCAGGATGTTAGAAAAAGAAAAGTGTCATACACTGTCCTGCGCATGCTTATTCATTTTGTTTGCAAAAAAAAAATGGAATTACATTGAAATAACTCAGAAAAGTTTTGCACAAAAAGTCACGTGTAGCCTAATTAGTCTGCTTTGTCTTAACATGAAACTGATCCTTAAAGGAAAAGAGTAAGGTCTTCATAAAAAGGAACCTAGGCATGCAACCTGGATGAAGCCAGGATATCAGTAATACAGATGGGGCCACCTCAACACCTGCCCAGGCATGTCTTTGCTCACCAGGAGAACGCTGGGGGAAAGAAATGAGGCACAGAAGGCAGGAACTCTACTTCACTGTCATGCAGTCATTAGAAGTGGTGCTTCACAATCAAACTTTGAGTGATGCTATGCCAGGTGAGTGTCTCAGGAGACTGGACCATAGGACCAGCTTAACACAGAATGAAAACCTGCACTCTTCTGAGCAGAATGTATATGAAGAGGAACGTATTTTTCAGCACCGTTTACACACTAAAAGTTAGTCTCCATGTTTCGTATGTCCTCACCTTACGGGATGCAGCATAGAAGTTTAAAATGCATCAGTTTTACTGGATGCTATATAAAAAAGATACAGAAAAAAACTGAAGAAATACTAGCTAAGGGAAACCAAGCTCCAACACTGCTAGGATTGCTTTATCACTGTTCAGAGTACACTTCTATTTAAGCACTTGTTTGCATACAAAACATAGTTTGCATGTCAGATTATAAGCAACTGGCTATGGATTTTACATAGCAGGTTTGACCAGAGATCTGAACCCCCTAAAATTATGAGGAGACAAATTCGGGAGTTCAGTTCTGATATATTTTGTACTTGAGGGCTTTCAAGTGAAGCTGAGTAAAGTTTCCATTATAATCAACTTGTCTTCAATCACTCAAAGGTTTTTGAAACTTTTCTATGTAAATTTTCTATTCTTAATGTTTACCTACTTTGAAATTTCATCAAAAGTTGAATGAACAAAGTTCACCTTTTTTGCATGTAGGGAATGTGAAAAATAGAACAGCCAGATATTTAAGAGAAGGGGGGGGGGGGGGGGGGGAAAGGGGGAGATTATCTATACTAAAAAGCATTACCAACTGAACACACGAATGCCTCATAGCTTATAAAGTCAATACTGGCTAGGTCCATGTTTTAAGAAGTTTCCTACTGTGATGAAAATAGTAAAGGTTTTAGAAGTCCACACAGATGAGACATCCTACCAAATATTTTATGAAGAGCATCCTGGATACACTTAGGTCAGAAAATCCTGAAATCACCTTTTTGTGTGTAACTGTATGTTACAGTCTTTAACTTCTTTGATACATATTCTCCCTACAAGACAACATACCTACAAAGTAGCATTATTTTTCACTGTCCTAGACAGCTGGTTTGGGTTGTTTTTTGGTTTTTTTGATTAGCAAACCATATTAATAGCAGATGCCATTTGCATGTAACAGAGATTCTATAGCTCTGTATTTGCAGAAAAAAACAACGGGACTTCTCAGTACAGACTGTATCATAAGGGAGAGACTAAGGTTATAAACAAGTTATTACTCTAGGATTTCACGATTTTGCATATAAGCTTAATGTTTCTCAATACAGTTCCTGTCTTTTTAATGACTGTAGGAGGAGATAAGCACAGTGCTAGGTTGCCATGGGCTTTTAATGGCAAAAATGAATAATAAAAAAATATTAAAATGATAGACACAAAAAATAAATACATTAGAGATGCTTGCCAACTCTTCTTGCTAGTTAAAGAATCAATAAAGATTTGCAGACCTTCTGCAACATGACTTTCCTTGCAATGAAAGTAACTCACAACAAATTGCTTTTCTTGGCAATTTATGCTTATTTTTCTCCTACCAACTTCTCTTTCACATGAACCTTTTGGACTCCACTGTTTTGGAATGACCATGACACAGCAGAAGTTACTAAACCTTCCCCACCCCTCAACCAACCTATTACACATGTTTAATGGTGTTATTTCCTAATGGTCCCTACAGACTGACACATTTCCAAAACGGTTTTAGTCAAAATGAATGGCAGTAAAATTGGCAAAGATGCAGAAAGCAAAGTCCAAGGAGACTAGGAAAGAACTCTGAGTCAGAAAAAAAAATCTCTGGATATTTTTGCCATGCTGCCAGAACCAAAAGAATAGAGGTTATGTCAGTGTTTCCGTAATAAAACTCAAGTTTTCAAAATCATAATAAGTCAGCTGCAATGACCTGATTCAGACTGAAATCAACACATGCAAGGTTTTAGATTATGAAAAAAAATCTCTTTTTTTTATTTAAAAAAAAATAAAATAAGTATTTCCCCTCCTGCAAATACAAACTAGTGTTAGAATTTAATCCGGTAAGGAATCATTAACTTTTCAGAATTGGGGAAAGAAAGGAGCAGGGAAGCAGAACCCAAAATTCAGAATTCACAGTGAATACTTTCTGGGATAGCACAACTGCCCTTCCAGATACTCCCTATGACATTTTGAAAAGACCGTATTTCTGTAGTAATTGGGGGATCAGTATAATCAATGTCCAACAAACCTTGATATTTGTTTTGGTCCCTAAAAGCAAAATCTTATGATTTTGAAGCAAGTGTGGCTGTTATAATACGCAGCAGGCTCGGAAAAGATGAGAAGGGACTCAGAAGAATTTACTGGATAGGCGAGTTGATTTTTGAAGTACTGTAATTTATCATACTCATGCACTTTGCATAATCCAAATAACATGTTAAAATATACCTGGAAGAGCTTATTTTCAGGTATCAGAATAAGAAAGCTGAATAAAAAATGGCTCGCACTAAACCACGTAACGAGTTCAGGAGCAGAACCCAGATGTTCTGAGCTGCCTTTCTCTTTTTACCTGTAGAGAAAAATTAGCTTAGACTAGATATTTCAAGAAAACTAGTGTTACATGAACTGAACACCACAAGGCTTCCACCACTTAACATTTTTATTTTCTGTCGTTGGTTACGTTTTGGCGTATCGAGTACTGTTGGTCTGAGTAAATACATGCTGGTGTTTACCCTTCTGCTTTGCTGTGAGTTCCTCAGAATACAGAAACTCATCAGCTAATGGCATATTTTGAAAACAATTTAATAAACTAAAAATAAGTTAATTGTTTGTAACACAATACAGAACATCAGCCATAGTATTTTCTACAGTTATTTCTTCCTTTTTCCTCAAGACTGTCAGACCACATTTTACAAAGAGATGTATTCTTATTGAACACCTTGCTCCACGAGTAGTTTCAATGAAATCATGCGACCTATTAACAAAACGAAGTATTATTCAGTCACCCAGCTCTGTGACATAATTATTATCAATTCTACTCACGGGGAAATCGGTACATAGATTTTAAACAATTTGTGCAAGATCTCACTCTGAGCGAGTGGTCAAGCTGGAAAGAGAATGCCAAACTCTCAGCTGCTAGCCTCTTGCTGTAAACACCTCAATACTACCTGTATATACAAAGAAAAACAAAACACACTATTGACAATTTTCTGGCATTTTTGAGCACTCTTGATTTATCTGAACACCCTCATCAAAAGAAAAACTTGACTTTTCAGGCTCCTCTGAATAGCTCTAATGTTTTCCTTAGATTCTAGTAAGATTTAGACCTTTTTGACTTTCACTACCTATATTACAGCTATGGATTAGCCGAAGCGCTATTGCTGCAACAGAGAGAAAGCTGTTAAAACAGGCATCAGAGACTTGCAAACAGAAGGCTAAGATAAACACATGTACACACACACTCACAACATTATTTCTGAGAGTTAATTTTGTCACGAACTTGAATGTTCTTCCCCACCCTCTGCCAAGCAAGTTCATCTGGAGAGCCTGTAGGACCTCAAGCAAAGAAGAGCTGTTGTAAAGCGGAGGCAGCGAGTTGGCAGACACCGTGCGTGAGGCTTACTGTAAAACAGAAACCAGGGGTTGCCCTTTCCCAGACTGTGGGTTGGGATTCTTCTTTCATTTACTTATTTCAAGGTGAAACTAGAAATGTTATGCTTTGCTTCCATCCTCTGAATTCAACCCCAGAAGAAAGTATACAATGACTTGTATTAAGCAAACGATTAGAGACGGTAATGTCTCTAATCTAAATTTCTGTCGGAATTGCTGCTCACCTTGGAAAGTTTTCTTACCTTTTAGTAACACCCTGGCATTCCCAAGAATATGCAGACTAACAGTGGCCTTCTGTTCAACAGTGAGATTTGCATAAACATAAACATATGCGGTATACACAATATAAATGAAGACACATGCACAAAGAAAATCATAAACAATGACACGAACATGCCTTGCTGGCTTTAGGAAGTTTTATTATTCAGCAGGCTGCCAAGTCAAGAGGATTGTATACAATCCGTTTCCTTTACGTTACACTGCTGCTGTAGCTGTGTGCACAGTGGCAGGTTTTGCTGTTATTTTGCTTGGAGATTTCTCTGCGTAAGCTTACTTGGCACAGTTGTGGAATTGCTGCCATCCTGTCTTTAGACTGATTCCCTGTTGGTACCACCAGAATTTTCCCTCAGGCTGCTCATTGAAAAGGCCAGAGCTAAGCCACCTTGTGCCAGTTCAGGAGACCTTTCCCGAGAGGGAAGGAACAAGGGGTGACTCCAGATCCAGGTCAATCAGGCAATTATAAGACCAAACATTCCCTGGGCCTTAAGAATAAACAAAGTTTTCCCAAATTAACAGAGCATAAATGGGGTCATTCACCTTCACACGAGCAGAAACCAGCCCACCACACTCCCCCGTATCACCAGACGGCATTGCAGGTATTCTGTCCCATCACTTAGACTGGAGCCAGGTCTTGCCTCACCCTTTCTCCTTGCTAGCTGGGCTTCTGCTAAGTCTGTCAGAACCGCCGAAGGAGATGACGGAACTGAAGTCTGGGATGCTGAGATCTCTGTGGTGCCGTAATGGGATAAAGCCTGCATTAGGCCAGTTATGGAAACATTATAGCATGTCTCCACTGGACGATCTTCATTCAGTGCTTGATTCGTTCACATCCTACCATCTCAACAGGGTGTGCTGGAGGAGGAGGCTCCACAAAATAAAAACAAAGTCAACCAACAAAGTCACTGGGGATTTCTTTCTGTGTCCCTTACCGCTGAAGCTGTATTATGACTTCCCAGTTGCTCATAAGGCAGGGAAAATGAACTGCCGATCCAATACATGACCCCCGGACTCTTCTGAAAGGAGCAGGAATCCCTAAGCCAAAACCTATGGAATATACAGGCTAAAAAAATAAGATACAAAGAACCCACTGGGTCTCAAGGGCAGCTGAAAAAGGCAACCTTACCCATAATCTTTTTGAAGTCCTGCAAAACTTCAAATATAGCCAAACAACATTTCTTGATATTTTACAGGAATAAAAAAACTATACTCAAGTCTAAACAAAAAAGCCTCCTCTGAAATCCAGGTAGTAAGTATATTAACTAGTAGCTTAATGGACGAACACATTATTAGGGTATATTTAAGAGTATACCCCGAAAGAAGTTCTGCAACATAACATCAGGGCAAAAAAACAACAAACCTTAAGAAGACTTTTTATGTCAAGATCACATTGGATAACTAAACCAGAAATACTATTCCTAAATCAAAGACTTCTGGATAATTCACTCACTGGATCACACTGAGGAACTGCTCCAGTAGTAATTTTATGCTTCTCTGGTATTAGATGGTCCATTTGAAAAGGTTTCCAGAATACAGACAAGAAGGTGTTTAAATATAATTTATAAATACTTCCCCATGTAGACAGGTTCTCTAGATATCTTCATTTCATTTCTATTTGCTCTTAATATTTCCATTTCTCAATCATTACACTGAACTGCAGCTACTGAACAAAACTCCATTCGTTTTTTCCTCACTGTTAAAGTTACCCCTTCCCCTCCGATGGCTGACACAACCACTTTAAAAATTAAAAAATATAGTTCCATCCTCTTAACTTTTTTTTTTTTTTTTAATGCTAAGCACAACCTACATAGTAACAGGGGATCCACTCTACTTGAAAAGTTCTGCCATCTAGAAATAAAATGCTAGTCTGAAAGAGGGAGGAGAAAGGCTTTTGAGTTAACTTCTGCATTATCTGGACACCAACAATCTGGGAGGGTCTATTTTGAAAATACTACCATACAGCAAAAAATGACAGCTTTGTGGTAACAGTAATGACTCTGTATTTATGTTATCTTTAGCACTGACCATTTAGCAACCAGTCCATTCATTTTTTTCTCAGCAGGCAATTTTATAGTTTTAGTGTGTATAAGAGCATTCCTAAATTGAAAAACATTATTTAATTATTCAGGTGGCAACAGACTGATTACAGAATATAGCTGCTTCTTTGAGGGCACCCTACAATGTACCTTTATACATATAAGAAACTACTTAAGCATTTCTTTGATGCACAAATGTACAAACTCCTACCTCATTTGTTCGGCATTCTTTGAAATTCTGTAGGTAGAACATAAAAGGAATCTGTTTAATGCAAACTCTCTCCTTTCTTATGACAAAGACAGTGAATATTACCGGAGTTCATGAAATACATCCTTTTCTCTGTATAGGATGCACCAAAAATAATTTAGGCTGGGACAAACATCTAATACATCTTATATTGCTTGAAGGATCTTAGTATCTGACATACATCTATCCCTCCTTAGGAATCCTTCTATCAGATACGCTAACCGGTACCTATGATCTTAAACACACTACATTATTTCTTGGAGAAGATTTAATGGCATGTTAAAATTCAAATTACATAAAGTAACCCTCTACTTCCAAATAAATTAAAATATAAAAACGTAAGCCCCATCCTTGCCTCAACAAAAGACTCATGTCATTTTATGTGGATGCAACTGTATGGGTTTATAACTGAGTCTTATATCAGTATAACTATATCCACGCATGGAGTTGATCTAGTGTAATTACTTGAGTAAAAACATCAATCCTTTTGAATAGAACAACTATCTTAGTATAAAGTCTATGCACACACTAGGCTTTAGCAGGTGTCTGAGACCTCCTAAGACAAAAGGGTGATGACCAGCTGTCCTTTCCAATGGTCACAATTCCTGATTAATCTCAACAAAGCTGAAACTGCCCCAAATGCATCAGATCTAAAGCAAGTAAACCACGCAGGCCGTGCACTAACCACATAGGACCAGACCTCCAGAGACCAACAATGAGCATTTAAAGGTTTAAAGAAAGTATCTGTTCAATTTGTCAACAGTAATGAGAAATGATAAAAGAGAATTCCTTTGTTGGGTTTAGTGGCCCAAATTCAAAGAGCGCCACGGACACTGTAAACCAACCAAATCTGTTTAGCAGCTCTTCTCAGAACGGGCTGAAATCCCATCAGCAACAACCAATCAGTGCTGCTTCCCAACAAACACAACGTCAGTTGTAGATACACAAGTACAACCTGGCACCACCATCGACTCTGTGTAGCAGAAGCTCTCATAGCCAACAACACCTAAAATATGGAAACAGGGCAGGTAGCATGCTTTCTGAAATACACCGTTCCACCACCATCCCAACAATTTTACCCGTTACCCTAACAGAAGACTAAAGATGTGACTTTTCTAAGTCAGTAACAGTAACGACAGAGCTGCACTAAAATTGGAATGATGCAGGAACACCTAGCTTTGCACAATACATAAGTTTTTCTTGCTTTTTTCCTTTTTAAAGCAACTCCAAGTAGTATAGATGGCTTAAGAACAAAATACACTCTTGAAATTGAGATATCAACAGATTAATTTTAAAACATTATAAAGGACCTTCCCAAATGGCAATGCTCCAGGGCTTTAGCACGGAGTTTGATATATCTTTTCAGGAGCTCCTAGTTCTTTATAACCCTGAAATACTCAGTGATTCTCGGAAAACAGAAAACAGACTTATTCCTCCTTGCCAGCCAGAAGAACACATTCTTGAGAAAGGGGAGGGGGCACGGGACATTACAACAAGGGGGGGGGGGGGGGGGGGGGGGGGCGGAAAGTGTTTAGCTCTGTAGATCATCTTGACCAAAATAATGAATTACTGCAACAAAAGAAAGCTGGCAAAAACCTAAGGAACTGACTATCTTAATCCTATCACTATAAAACTGATCATCCCAGTTTTCCTGGAGAATCCTATCACTATAAAACTGATCATCCCAGTTTTCCTGGAGAACTGTTGCCAATTACTTGCCTCCTTACACAATAGAAGTATCCTTCTACCTGCAGCAAGCACTGAAAAGCTACGGAGTAAGATTTTTGAAGATAATTATCTTGGGAAGTCATCCTGAAGGCTCAGGGTGAACCTGAAGCAATGTGTATAAACACCTGATGTGAGACAGTGAAGGAGACCGAGCCAGGCTGTCCTCCATGTTGTCTTGTGGAAGGATAACAAGAGAATGGGCACAAATGGAAATGAAGGAAATTCCATTTAAACATGAGAAAAAAGTTTTGATGGTGAGGGTATTCAAACACTGGAATGGTTGTTCAGAGATACTCTGGAGTCTCCATCCTTGGAGACACTCAAAAATTAATCTGTCACAGCACTGAGCAACCTGCTCTAGGTGACACTGCTTTGAGCTGGAGGATGAGGCTCGATGCTCTCCATCGACCCCTTCCAACCTCTTTGTGAAATTTTCTTTTCAGATATGAATTTAGGACCTACACCAAAATGTATTAAAATATATTCCTGTGTGTGGCTGTATTTGACTTGGTTCTGCTCAGAAATACAAAGCTTGACTCCAGGCTGTATAAGATTAACAGAAAAGATGGCAGAAGTATCGGTATGCTTTTGTAACGCCTTCGGGAGCAGCAAAAGGCACGTCCTTTGTCATGTACTTTGTTTACGATAGCTGCTGCAGATTGATAGAGACTCAGGTCACCATAATCTATACACTATCAGATCTCTCTATCTCTGCATGACACCTTCCTTTAGAAATCAAATCTTCATTCTGCATCTGAACAAAGCCTAAAGACTCTTTCATCCATCTGATGTAAATATGTCCAGGGAAGAAGTAATGTTCTTCCATACACATTCAACCAGATAGTTTTTTTTCTAGGCTAACAGACACTGCTGAAATTTCAACATGTGAATGGAATGATCCAACCCAACTGTTTTACATCATTAATAATAATCTACAAGCTCTTACCTACCCTAAATTAAATTTCCAAAAAGTATGATTATTTACAGGCCAACATAAAATAGCGATATAATTCCTAAAAGTCTTAGAAGTCTTCCCAGTATTTCTTTTTATTTGGTACAAATAAGAACTAGAAAGAGTCACAGCAATTACAGCACAGAAAGAGATGAAGCAATAATCATTCCATTGAGGTTTCAACACCAGAAAAACGCAGGGAGATACTAAAAATCCCAATTAGAAAACGTAAATTTGTAGAGTCCCAACCGGATGCGTATAGAACCACCTATATTCTTAACAATTAAAATGAGTCAAACATGCCAAAGCAATGAAGAGAAATACAGGAAAGGCCAGCTGCTTCCCTGATGGCCTCCGGTCCTCTGATCCCCTCAGAAACACGGGGAAAAGCATTAAACAGCAAATATAGTAAGAGTCAGAATCCTTTGGCTTTCCTACCAATCTAAAAAATGCTAATTTTAAAACACAGTGTTTTCAGGCACATCAAGCTTTGCAAGCTTTTACTAGAGCACAGTGCTACTGAATTTTCAGCTGCTCAGAATGAAAATTTAGCTTCTTGGGATTTCTCTAAGTATCTACAAGTGAGAATCTTTGATTGCTAGATGTGAGATGCTCTACAACAATTGATTAGAAGAAATGCTTGGACAGCAGTGTAATTTAGAAAGAGTTTTCATCGTTAATATCCATCTTTTAGTCTCAAATCAGAACCTTTAAATTCCTTATGTGGCCAGGAGGTCGTACTTCTACAAGGGCTACTTCTGAAGGTTTAGAAAATGATTAATAAAGGGTTCAATAAAGGCTTATTAGTTGTTATAAAGGATTGAGTGGAACAAGCCAATTGATGTTTATAATAACCTATAGATAGATCTGTAATGTGCTTACAGAATGTGTAACGCATATTATCCATCTCAAAAATGTTCTCAGACTATTGATAAATCATAAATAACCTTTTATGAATTGTTTATAAAGTGTGTCATCAATGTAAGTGTAGCTGGGTAAACAACGCAAGAAAGAACTTGCAAGGAGGCTATTTACAGCAGCTATGAACACACATAATACTTCATTGTGCAAAGACTTGAGTAATAGTCTTCTGTTTTCACAAGGATTAATCCTTCTCATCCCTTAGCTGGTGATCCAAACCTTATTTCCCTCTCCTGCATAGTACATGCAGATATCTCAAACATCCAGGAAAACTCAGTAAATTGCATCCATTGTGACACATGGACCATCAACTCCCATAGCTAGCACCAGTAGGGAGCTGTATGGCTTCAGTTTTTCTAAACCTTGTAGGAAATTCCACCCTAAGGAAAACCAGGGAGTATGTATGTAGAGGGAATTTGTGAATCTCCTGAAGGAACTTAACCAATGAATGGATGACAACGCATGCAAGTTCTACCTATGTAACAACTACAATATCGACACTATTTCTCCCTTTACCCTTGTGTAGTCGTAAATTATGCATTCTGCTGTTAAACCAGTTAAAATCCTTTAATGTCAGTCAAATGACCTCACATTTCATTGAAAGCAGAATCTGGTCCTGAATGTCACATCAGTGCGAACATAACAAAATGGAAATCTCTCGTGAGAAGGCATTGTAGAATTTCATGGCACATTAATGAATCTTTCCTGATTGCGGTAAGGCTTTCACTTCATTGACACATGCTAAATAGCACAGAGAACTACCAGTCCTTACTGTCTTTTATTTCAGAAGAAGTTTCCTGGTGACAACAAATGACCATCCAAGAAGTTACATACTGTCAGGAAGTTCACTGGAGGGAAAAACCCACACTAGGTATTACCTATGGAAACACAGAAAGAATGAGGCTTATACCTCTAACTATGCAGTTTTATGAACATTGGCACTAGAGCGTAACTTCAGTGCTTTCATTCCTGGTTCACGTCTCGGCAGAAATCATAGTTCTACTTTAACAGCAGTATCATGTATACTGACTGTTTCCAGTGGAAAGTATCTGATCAGCGCGCTCCAACAAGAAGTCTATATTTGCAGATCTATGACAAGGACAGGATTGTCCATTTTTTATTATTTAGCCCCTATTTCTATTCTTTTCGTCAGCCAAGTGAAACTCGGACAGTGAAACTTCAAGATAGGATGCTATCTGAAATTCAAGCCCGGCTTCCTAATACCACCGACGGAACCAGTGCGCTGCAGTGCCGCAGGTTTGCCCAGAAGCACAACTACCGAGCCCGACTCTGCAGTGTGGTGGTTATGCACGAGGCAATACAGATAACATATCTGGTTTGGGAAACATTGTCAGGTGAATACATCGTCCCACGTCAGCTCTAACCATGTCAGAGCAGCACATCAGAAACACATTATGGTTCTGATGGGAAGGGAAGCGAACACAGAAACATATTACATTGAGGACACGAAAAATCTAAGGGCATCGTAGAAAAGCTGGAGAGAGTGATTATATAGGCTCAGGGGGATACCAGCAATTATGAAAAGGACATTGCCAGCCACAACTGAAAAGCAAAGAACAAAGCCAACAATATGGTATTAATCACATGCCCTGTCTGCATATGATGCCAAACTATTCAAAGCACAGAATGTTCTTTATTCACCTCACTTTATATTGCTTGAATGAACACAGCATTTATGAAAATGAGAGATTAAAAACATTGATACTAACCAACCTTTGGGCCAAATCCTACTTATCTTATTGATGCAAGTAGTTCCACTGATTTTAATACATGTAATTACTATTGACTTCAACAGAGCTACTCACAGAGTTAGGAGCGCAGGATGTGGCTCATTGCACAACCAAGCTTCCCTTACCACCACGAATGGTGCCAACTCATCGTTTCTGATGCAACCCTCCCCGCTTTTCTGGTAACGGATCCCTTGAGCAGAAACAACTCTACATACCAAACTCTGTGATATTTTGATGTGAGCACAGTGATAACTCGATTGAAATGACCGATTCTATTTTTACTCCCCTTTTCAGAAGCGACAGACAGAACCCTCTGACACCTGCTGGAATTAAACTTCTGCCAGGACTGCCCATCCTCTGATGATTATTGTATATTTGAAAAGGACAGTACAAACTAAACTGATTTACAGTAAGTCTCTTGGGTACAGGGATAGAATGATCCCAGCAACAGGTTTCTAGCAGTGGACAGCCCTTCTGAAGGAGATTAGGCTCACCCCATTGTCCCTACTTTCAGAATTAAATACAGAGTCTCATTTATGACCACACCTGCTTTCTTTTGCAATATCCCTTAGGACCATTCCAGAATGGAGATTTGAGGAACAACAACAACAAAAAATAATCGAATGCAACAAACGACATGAGGGAGAAGAAAGAAGGGAATCACCTTGGGTTTTGACAGCTCAAGAGTGATGCTAAGGATGCTGCCTTCTGGGGGCTCAGTCCTTGCTCCTTGGTCATATTGCCTCAGTGCCTCAGAGGCAGGGGCTGCTAAACCTGTAAGATGGCACGACATACATGTGAAGCAGAGCAAGGCAGAAGTCTGGAACTCTTTTTTCAATGACTTATAATTGAAGAGGCAGCAAACCAGTGCTTTAGATCAGTTAAACCCATTAGAATGTACTATAAGCCAAGAACGTCTGTCTTCAGTCCCAGCCTTCCACAATCCAATTGCTACAGCGTATTCTGAATGGCTATTTATGGTGGGGCCCAATTCTAATCTGCTTCTTATTTCATTACAAAATTCAAGTTATCTCCATCAATCTCAAATCCTTTGTGGGCAGCTGAAGATAAGAACCGGTCTGAAGATGTTCTGCTGTGCTGGTTCTTACTCCTGCCAGTGAAAGGTTTATTCACCACCCTCTGAAATTCCTCACTGGCTCCTGAATGTAGTCATAGGTTCAAAGCTGACACAAATCTACGTATTTAAGGACACCAATTCCAGACACTTTAAAAAAAAAAAAAAAAGTGATCTTTTCTTGCAGAGCAAATCTTTGCATGTAGGACATTAAGAAATTCTTCCTCGTTTTATAGAAATAATACAACTAGACTTAGATCCTGTTACGTGCACATTTTTTAAATGATTATTATCTCAAGCACACAGAATAATGGTTAATATTTCAGATTTTTAAAATACAGTGGAGCCTCAATTATCCAAATTCAGTGAACCCAGACAAGGTTTTGCCCCTTGTCATTTATTAATTATATGGTAAATTGCTTCTATTACTAATTATTTCCACAGATCCATGGGCATGCAGGGCATTTTGGTTACTGGTAAACGCGATTATGAAGCTCTATTCAGTGCTCTTCCCATGTTCTTCAGATAATTGAGATTCTGGTGTGCTCTGAAAACCATTTAAAGCATTTTTTACCATGTATTACTGGGAGAGCTTCCAGGTCTTGTAGGTCCTCTGGGGTAGAGGCATCCCCAAGATTGTGGGAGGCAGCACTCTTGACAAGCCAAAAGAGAGGAAAGTGTGTCAGCCAGTATGTAACACAAAAGCAAAACTATTTCTTGAGCTCAATCTGACTATTTCTAATCCCAGCAGTATATTAGTTTGAATGAGTGACTGGTTGTCTGAATAGGATGCTAGCAAGTTGGATATTACATTAAACTTGCTCTTTTTTGAGACTGGTCTCTAGTAAAGGGAAGAGAAGTTTAGCTGAAGAATTCTTTAGATGTGAGGGATCCTACAAAGGAGAAGGGGTTCCAACTAGAGCAAAACACACCAGACTTAAAAAGACTGAGAGATTTTAAGGCTAGAGGTATAGAACTATACACAGGCCAGAATGATGCATCACCTATGGATGAAACCACGAGCATTCTGTCTCTTTGTAAAAGAATAGTAGGACTTAAGTTGATAAAATTTAGGTACCAAATTCGGCAAAGAACTGCCTCGACAAGCAAAGTCTGTTGCCACTTGGAGCAGCGTACCTAAGCAGATAGCCAGGTCAGACGTGTAAGCACTTCAATACAAAACCTAAGGACTAAGGTAAGAGAAGGGTAGCGCCTATTTTTCGAAGAAAAGACATATTTAAAACACAACTTCAACAGCTGGAGAAGATGTCGCACGTTGCAATACTTGGGTGCATTCCATAGTAATCACAGAGTAGAATGCACAGGTGAGGGACTACTGCTGTGAATTAAAACATATTAAAAAAAAATAAATGAAAAATAAAAAGTACCACAAACTCTTTGTCTCTTTGTGGTTTTTAATTCCAGGCCTAAAAAGAAAGAGAATGGTGTTACAATCATACTACACAACATCCTACCAAAATGCTGACAGTGACTATGGAATGCAAAATGGAAGACTGGAGAGGCAGGAGCTAGTCGGAAAACCTGTGAAAGAAAGAGCAACTTTGCTTTAGCGCTAAGATCACTAAACCTACTTTAATATGTGCGTATTAAAGAATCACCTTGTAATAATGAACTTAATACACTTAAATTCAGTTCTCTACAGGACTGAAAAAATAACAACAGAATCCACTACAGCAATATGTAATTTCAGGAAAAAATCCTATTTAAAATAAGGAACATGAGAAAAGGAAATTAAAAAGAGGCAGCTAAGGGTAAAATGCTTTAAGATGCTACTGTTAGAAGATACGTTATCAGAGACGCGTGTCTCTTACAAGTACCAGGAAAGCCTTACCTTAGAATAGCTGTAATAATCCTGACCCCCAGTTGTCTGTCTCAATCATTTTGAGAAACATCTCAGCAGTCTGTCTGGCAGACACAGCAAATTACAGCCTGAGGTGCTAACGAGATCCCTAAACAGTTCTGATTTACCTGAATACGCTAGGTTGTAAACTGGTGTAAGTCAGTTGCCCCTTTAGATGAAAATCTTTTGCAAGAGGGCAAAAATCTCTAGGAAAAAAGCATGACACAGTTCCTTTAGATTCAGGAATCTTTAAAGTTGTCCTACAGTAATTCATTTCTACTCATTACTCAGAACTCAGAAAACAAATGTACAACAACATGTGAAAAAAAAAAATAAATTTTTTTCAACTGAGCCAAATGAAAAGACACCATCCAAAAAGAGGAAATCCTACTGAAGTGCAGAAAGCAGAAAAAGGTGTACATGTTGGTGACTATTTTTAAGAAACTGAGTGTAGAATAAGGCAGGCCCATGAAAATGTTGAGGAACAACTTTTTAGAGCCGTAAATAACCTTTCTAAACACCTTACATAGAATCTGTTTCTGCCAATAGCTGAGGTGTAAAAAGTGTTCAAAGAACAAAAATCCCAAATTATTTCTTTATACTTGTGTTCACTATGGAGAAGTTTAAAAAGATTTGCAAATGAAACCCCTTTTCTGAAAGGTTAAGTCTGAGAAAATGTATAGTGGAAAGAATAAATGCTTCCCATCTAACAGTTATAAAGAAACTGAGACATGAAAGAGCTTAACTAATAACTCTTGCACATTATCAGGCTGGGCAACAAAGGAATGGAAAGTGATTTAATGGCAACAGGAGAAAAAGGGCTTTAGGAAGACCCACATAGATCAGTTGGTCTGTATTCTATGCCATAGAAACTGGTAGAAAATTTAATAAATAATAACAGACAGTTGGGTAGATAAAACAGGGAAGATTCAACATGAGTTTTTTGCAGAGGGAAATTTTGACTCACAAATCTACCAGAGTTCTCTGAAGGAGTCAATGGGCATACATGTGAGAGAGTCAAAGAGTATTAGTGGTTAAGTAAAAGATTAAAACACTCACCAAATACTCTAAAAGAAAGTTATGATGACATAAGAGAAAAGGGACTAAATATTCAACACAGTAGGATTTAATTTAGCTATTACTACACAGGACAGACAGCACAGAGCCCTTGAGAAGACACCTATGAACGCACCAGTGCAATACTCAGCACGGATCATGAAGGCAAAGAAAAGAACCCCAACGCTGGGAATTATTAAGGAAGAACTAGAAAATAAACCTAAAACCTTAATTATATCCTTCTAATAAATCCATAGTAGACTCACATACTGAACACTATACGTAGTTTTCAACTCTCAATGCAAAAGAGCATAAAAGCAGTCTAAAAAGATGCAAAAAAGAACACAAAGATGTTCAAAGCATGGAATAACTTCTCTGCAAGGACAGATTAAAAAGAGTTGGGTTCTTTGCCCTGGAAAATAAACAATTGAGAAAAACATAAAGGAGTTTTATAAAATCGTAACAAACAAGGACAAGGTGAACTGTTAATAATTGCTCCCTATTTCTCACTACATATTTGTAGAAAGCATCCAAAGAAGTTATCAAGCACCAGGTTTAAAGCAAACAAAAGGAAGTATGTTTTCACACAGTATGTAATTAAATTGTAGAATTCACTGGCACAGGATGTTTTTGATGCCAAAAGCAAAAATAATTTCAAAAAGCAATTGGACAAAATCAGAAAAGAAAGCTTGGGCTGCAATAGCCCTTTCTGCCAGGGCTGTTAAACACAATGATGCAAAAGCAGAAAACATTACCCCACGCTAAGAAATGGGAAGGCTCATCTGCACATTTCTGAAGAGCAGAATGAACCAATCTGACATGTGTATCGAGACAGCAGCTAAGCTTCAACATAGCTAACACATAGATCACAGAGATTCTGGCTTTAAAATGAATTTATGGAACACATGGATTATGGCTACAAGTGATGATTTACTATTGCACTGTCAATGTACTGGATGTTGATTAATATCCTTCTCCAGGTACAACCGTACTTAAAGTGTGTGTTAAGGACAGAGAGTTAAGAGTGAGAGAGAGAGATGTTTGGAGAACAAGGTATTCTTTCAGGAGACTTGTAATACCTAGACACAGCAGGTTTTCCTGTCTGGCTGAGATTCCAATAGGTGATATTTATTCCTGAAATGAAAACCATCTACCTTATGTAGTTACCAGAGATGACATTCCCTTTGGTTCTAATGGGTGTTCAACATTCACACCATGGAGTGATTCTGTGGGAGCCACAGTTAGTCTATTGTGCATGCTACACTCAAAAATGCCTTTTAAAAACTAAGTAAAACATTAAGGTCACAAAGCAAAGCATGCTAAAGTATGAAAATATCAAAATGAAGTCTGTCACAACAGCTGTAGTGTTACAATACAATCTTCCATGTTATGATTGTATATTTTGTGTTCTGTATAATGGATAGCATCCAGGGAATGAGACTAATTCAAATACTCTTTTTTTATCCTCTCCGTTCAGTGTGTGGCCCCAAGCCTTGTTTACTGAGTGGCATCCAAGTCTTGCATGAAATAAGATGGTTTTTTGTTTCTGGCTTTTCTGTGGTACTCATCACTATAGCGTCTGAATATCTCAACAATCTTGGTGAATTAATCCTCACAATGTACCCTCAGATGTCTGGAATTATTTTAATTCCTCATTGAAGAAAATTATGAGAGAAATTATGTGACTTTTTCGTGGCCACACAGGGAGTCTCTATCAAAGACAGGAAGGCAATTTAGATATATCCATTCTAAGGGGCACCAAGCACCGCCTGAACTATCCTACAGAAGGAGCACTCCGAGGATTCGTGCTTTTCCAGCAGTTCATCCGTAGCATACACTCCTCCAACGGGGCAGATACCATGGACAGGGATCTCATTCCCACCACACCACGTATCTAATCCTGTGAACTGGGAAAACCGGCTCTAAGGATTAATGGCTGCAAGATTTGGAAAGCCCTTGGTGATTCTCAGATCATCAGCACGACAAAGGGCAAAGTTACGACATTTTGTTGTTACAATCTTTTGCAGAAATTTGCCCTTCAGATTTGCATTCTCCCGCATTCTTGCCAACATCAGCTATTCTGTATTATATTTTTCCAAACCGTCTCAAGCAGGGGCAGTGGTACGGGTGTAAGAAATCAACAACTGACACATGGACTGTTTCTGTAATGTTAAAGACTGCAATTTATAGTTGTGGTGTAGTTCCTAACTATGAATTACAACTTTATGAAACCCTCTACACGCTGCACTTGTACTCTAAGTGCATAAACCCACACAACATAATAGCCCGATGTACTGCTATCTTAAGGGTCTGTCTCACACCTACCAAATCCAAGAATCTGAGAATAAAGCTCGGTCTCTGTTCTTCTATTGTGTTTCCTATTGTGCCTACATATTGCAGCATTTGTGGTCTGTAAGATCACCCACTGCAGGAACAACTTTCAGTTCTCTGTGACAATAGGGTGAGCTAAGGACAGACTGGCAATCTTTGGAGATGAATTTCCTGCCCTTTGTGGGTTTCAGTTAGACTCTTCGCATTATTTGAACTTTTGTGGTTTAATTTTCTTTGTTGTTGTTTTAATTCTAATGGCAGAAAACAGGAGGAGAAACAACATCCCTCTGGAGGCAGTGAATCTCAGGATCTGAAGAGTAAATGGCCGTGTTTTCTCCTCCTGGCATTTTAAGATACATCAGCAGACAGAGGAAGGACCTAAGTAGTTGTGTAGAATGGCAAAGGGATGCAGAGCTTCCGATTTCCTGGTAAAGATACCAAAAGCCTTAGGATCTGTTGATGTTTTATGGCTTCCGAACTAATCTCTTCCCATTAGCATTCAATCACGACTACAGCCTCAGAAGCTGCTCGCTACAATTCTCTTTACCAAGGCCTGAGAAAGAAATAGGGTAGAAGAAAGGCTATGGCATGAAGGCTATCCTGAAGGAGCAATGAGTTGCACAAAAGATGTAGGAAAGAAAGCACCTGCCAGCCTGAGACCCAAATAATTGTTTCACTCAACTATTACGGTTTGTAGATGTGCACAGATTATTCAGAGAACAGCAGCTCTTAATTTACTCAGGGAGCAATGGAAGTCCTTGGAAAAGGCAGCCAAAGAAGTCCTGTCCCACGTTCTTCATTTCCAGAATTTATAGAATTCTAGTATACTGCCCTTCTCTCTCACCACTTCCAACATCTGTGGGCCAAATCCACTACCTTTATGATGAAAAAGTAATGAAAAAGATGTTTTCTCTGGCAACATGCAAGCCTAGCTGGGCAAGGATATTTTTCCACAACCACTGGTGGCAAGCAGTCAAGTGACCCTTTCAAATGGTGGTGAACTTTGAATGCAAAGATGAGAGCAAGAGCTATACTTTGGTAACTACATTTATTAAATTCTTAATGGAGGTCAGATCTGTTTGTTATGTTCTCTCCTTACGGACATAAAGGACATTATAAAACAATATTTCCCATGTATATGCAGGGATTTTCCCTTTGTCTGTTTGAAAAAGGAACCATAAAATAACTCCGTTGCAAAAATAAGCATGCCACTAAAACAAGTAACAAATTACTTCTCTGAGGGGGAGAAGTGCCAGCTATGGGATAACAGTCACTAACTACTGCCACAAGTTTTCTCAATTTTCAGGGATCATCAGCATGAGAGAGTTTTTGTTAGGTCCATCTTGACTAACATATGTAGAAGGGAACGTTTCTGTTTCTTCATTCCCTCATTCTCTTGGGTGTCACAGCTTCCTATCTTTTGCTTCTGTTTATAGCCGTCTCTCACCATGTATTTCAGGAAAAGAAAAATCTAAATAAAGATCACAGCCTGTTCCATTAAGTGCCCTTCCTCTTCTTCTCCTCCTTTCTTGCATTTGTGCAGTGTTGTGGCACCTATTAACTACCCATGTTTTCAGAATGACATTATACAAGGTGCAGGATGTACCACTGTGCCCTAAAAATATCAACAACTGCATTAGTCTCACAATAATTAATGGCAGGCATTATGCAAATGACAACTTTTTCACTGCAAAATAATGACATTTCTTCATTTTGAGCAGAGTTATGCAAAACAATGAATTGGGGATGATAAATCACACAGGAGAATTAAGAAAGCCATAACGTTCCTGCCCAGGCAGGCAGAAAGACAGACAGACCAACAATTTAGAACACATTGTTTGTTCTCAAACCGCTATTAAGAAATAAATAAAAGCATAGCCAGTTGGTCATTAGAACGTATGTATAATTTAGTTTCCCCCCTTTAGGCAACTATGCATAAGGGGATGTTAAATTCTAGCAATTGGATTACTACAAGTCACAAGCAAATTTTTTTTTATTAACCTTAATAAGTCATTCACTCAGAGACTACAGTCATCAGGCAAATAAAATGTATCACATGTCATTCTCCTACACATTAACTAATTTCTTATGCAAACATCACAATGTATAGCAATTACCGCTGCTCAAAAAAACCCCAAAGTCAGTTTCAATTTATTTTATTGCTTTTGTGCATGGCCCTTTCCTGTAGCGCTTTTATTCTCTATCCCCATGTTTTAGGTGCAAAAGAAAAGGAATGCAGGAAACGAGAAGCTACATCTCTGAAACGTTCCTGCACCTTTTTCTCCTTATTGTGACAGCTGTTGGAAGAACGTGTAGGTAAGATCCTCCTGTAAACCTAAAGAAGCTTCGCAAAGGTAAAAATCTAATGCTGGCCAGCTGCAAGTACCCTCCCTTCCCCACCCCTTTCCCCACTATGCGCTTCCCATCTCCTGAGAGAGCAACCCTTGCCCAGTGCTCCCAGTACCTCCTGCGGGGAGCCGGCGCAGGACTGCGAGCTCCCCAGAGCGTTGCTGAAGAGCCGGCTTCCCAGCAGGAGTGGGACTGGAGCACAGCTTTGAACTCCCCCACGTACAACACTCCTCTGCTGTTCCTTACGGTGTCTCCTGCCGGAATGGAAGTATCTATAAGCTTTTTAATAGACAGCACTCCTGGATCTCTCTTTCTAGTGATTCCTGCTGGGAGAGTCTGATGTATCAAAGAATTACAGCGATTAAAGCTGGAAAGACCTATGGTACTTAATCATTTACTCCATCCTCCCACCTGAGCTGGGGTATTCCTTACACTATTTTTTTCTGATGTTCTATCTAGTCCAACTTTTTATAAAGACTGCCAAAGAACTGGGCCCCCGCCTCTTCCCTGGGGAGGTTATTCCACAGTGGTATGTCACGAGACTGGAAATTTCCCAAGGTATTCAGTGTAATTTTACTTCTTTACATTTAGTTTCCAGACTCCTGATGCTGCCATTTGATTTCTTTGTTACTAGAGACTGGAACTGCACCAGCCTTCCGCACATCTGTAGCTCAGCGTGATATTTAACAATGCTGTCCACTTTAAAAAAAAAAAAAAAAAAAAAGGCAAAAAAAAAAGCTGGATTTGCAACATCTGAAGATTATCCCAAAACTGTTTTTTATGTGACTTCTGACATGAAGTGGTATGAACAGGGAACCAGGACAAGACCTTTACAACCAGCACAGTGTTACCACCCCCCAGCCACATCAGCCCCCTCTCTCAGGAGGCACTGGTGGCAGTTCCAACACACAGAAAGCATAACATCAGCAAGGGCTATGTATTCTCCGTGATGCCTGGAGGTTAATTGTGTATATCCCGTCAAACAGCGAGGGGCGCTGGAAAACTAACAATTCATCCCAGTGAAGAGTCAACTCCAGCTTTATCTGAATCAACGGGAAGATCAACCACCACTTGTTCTTCTCCCCAAAAGCAAAGCGCCCCTTGCCTTCACCACCCAAATGCGACCGAGTACATCACTGACACTGTCACACCAGAGAGCTCAGGAGAGAAAACAGTTGTGCTGGAAATAACTGGTGTCTTTGGAAACAAAGTGGTGGCAGTTGACTCCCCCAGCCCCCCCCGAACCCCCGCTCCAGGTCCCCCCTCTTACTATCTATTTCAGGACTTCTAAGATTCAGTGTAATTCACCTCCCTTGGAACATGGCAAAAAATTCTCCACCTCCAGCCTCTCATCCGGAAGTTAATAACATTTTGCAGCTCTCCTTAAATAAAATCCAGCCCATCCTGGATCAATAAGACTGATGCCTATTTCCCTAATGGCAGCCGATTGCCATTTGCTATTCAAATCAGACTAGATAAATTACAGTACATGCCAAGGAACAGGCCAGTGAATTAAGACAGGCCTCCTGAGGACCAGCGATATTATTAATCTTTTAAGACACTATCATATTTCTTCTTGACAGTGTGCGTAGACTCTCAGACATGCTGCACCCAGATTGAAATATCAGCTGCTGCAAAAAATCAATAGCGTTAGAAACACAATAATTTTCTGTCTGCAGGGCCCCCAATAAGCAACACTTGTGTTTCTCTTCCTTTCCACATCTCTGCTCCAAACGCATTTGTTTTAAAACCCCGGCCTCAAATCTGAATAATAATTGTGGCGGGCAAAGTTGCTTTTGTTGTCATCCTTCACCACAGAAGCCACAACTGTGATTCTTGATAAGGTTGCGGTTTTCAGAGACAGCCTAAGGTACTCGAGGGTCAGATACTCACCTGGTGTATTTTATCCTTCTCCCCACACCCTCCTGCTCAGGCTCTTGCTCTCTCACTGCGAGCTTTATAAAGACAGATATTGGTAGAGCTCCCGCTATCCCTAAGAAAAATGAAAACGGGGACCTTGGACCCGAACTGACAAAGGGAGACCGTACATGACAAGAAAGTAAAAAGCTTAAGGGATTTCTCTTCACACCGGCAACAGAAAGGGTCAATTCAAACCATTTTGATCTCTTTAGACCTGTGGATGAATTCAATAGAGGCTCTGACAGCCGAGCAAGCTGCCCCCCTGGTTTCTCAACTACTCTTTATGCTAAAGGGAAGAAAGATTCTACAACTGATAACGATTCCAAAAAGGGTATTTTATGATTTATGAGAGCAGCGGGCTTAGGGAAGAAAGCATAGTTTGGGGGATTGGCAACAAAACGTTAAAATGAGGTTTCTCCTCACCCTTGACGTGATATAGTTTAACTGTGTGAAAAAAACAACGATAAAACACAACAAAATCAGAAGTCTCCACTCTAAGCATGAGAATACTCTGCATACGACCGGGTAAGAAAAAACATCTACAGAAATGGACCTGAGTGGATAAATCAACTCCAGGTTGGCTAAGTTGCTATTCCAGATTGCCAGATTGCTGGCATCCCAGGTCACCAGTGACCAGAAGGAGTTGATGGATGTCCCAGTCGGGTGAGAGGAGTAAGGTGATGAAATCATTCAAGTTACATCACAATTAGCAGTTGCCTTCTGCCCTGAAAACGTTGTTAGCAGCGTCGGCAGGACCAGAGACCAAAAATATTAACTCTCCTCTGGCTCTTGCAGAATCTTGAGGGTTTCAATCCAACCTCCACCTCAAAAGTGGGGTAAGCATGGACACAAGCAATATAAACATAGCTCGGCCTTCTGATGAACGTCAAGGTGGCCGATGGCCACAGCACGTCAGCAAGGTGCTCCTCAGGGAACGCGTGCGGAGCTGGCCTGTGCGGTTGCAGGGTGTGCTCTATGTTCTCCACGTAGAGCAGAGCGCTTGGCTCCCCTCCTTCCTCGGGATTCCCGGCACAGCACCTCTCCCCGGTGCACAAGGGTGTGCTTCAACCAAAAGGAGAGCGAACTACCACCAGGCTTGTTGCTGGTGGCGCCGGTGGTGTAATTTTAATTAGAGCTGGCCAGTTGATGAGGATTTTGCTTTCTTCACTGGGACAGAAATAACAGGTCTCAAACATTCTAAAAAATAAGCTGGCCAAACACCTTTAGACCTAAAAACCTGAAGTTTTCAATCTCTCTGTCACCAGAAATGGCCAACAGTTCTCTTCATCACAGCCTTTGCGCTAAAAAGGGAGGATTATGATGAAATGACACCTTGTCAATAGTGTTCTGACCAGCTCTAAAATTAATACAACAGACGGAACCAGGATGTGATTTTCAATCTGAAAATGAGTTACTTTCCAGTAACTTGGCATGTCTGAGGAGCAGCCTTGAGATTCAGCTCTTGCTCCTGATTCTCCATGCGCTGGATTTGATCCACGCATCTGAGTGGAAATACTCCATATAAGTATCGCTCTACTTCCTATAGATTTTCTTTATGCCATGTGGGGCCTAGGAATATGCTGATAACACTTTGTATTATTTAATATTGGTGGGTTTTTTGGTTGTTTTTTTTTTTTTTCTTCTGAGTTTGTCACCTTCCTAAATTAAATTTTGCTTCCATTAATACAGGAGAAACCTGCCCCTGACTTAACTGAAGTTGTCGCAGTAACTGGACATCAACTTGGGAAGCTGAAACCAATGTATTTGTAAACATGTCCTTGTGAGCCACGTGCGTGTGGAGTTCAGTCTGAGCTCTGGGGCTAATACGATCATGGGTACAAGACTACAAGTGAGCAAGCAGTCTGGTGGCTAAGGAATAAATACCAAAGAACCAGCACAGACAACAACATGGGTGATGAAGGATAAGATCTAAGCCTACCACTTTTCCTCTCCTCAAATCACTCCTCTGTTTGTTTCTCCTCTTCCTCCCATAGTCTCCTCCTAGCTGTGCTACCTCCTCTAAGTACACATCATTGCTGCTTTCATTGTGCACTGCAAAAATCATTAGTTCACACAGTACTAGGGCTAGCAGCAGTGCAGTTTCTTAGAAGATGTTATGGCATCTATTCCAGGACAACTGGGACCTACAAATATCACTGAGTGAGAGAGACAAGATAAACTTATTTCTCCAGAGCAAGTAAGGGGCTAAAATAATCCATACAGCCATGAACACTTGGGACTCGAGCCTTCTGACAAATTCCTATGGCAGTCCCAGTCACGTGGCGGTAGCCTTCAGTTGCCCCAGAACCTGTGCCACATCTGTGCAGAAAGCCCAACGCTGTAACTGGGCTGCAGTATAGCATCATGGACACAAAACTTCACACATCAAAGTATGTGACAGCCATTGCATTAAGAATGCCCCGTCTTTACGTTTGTAAGCATCCCTAACACCTGA
Organism: Falco biarmicus; assembly: GCF_023638135.1. Lineage (NCBI taxonomy): Eukaryota > Metazoa > Chordata > Aves > Falconiformes > Falconidae > Falco > Falco biarmicus. The sequence continues at coordinate 86,624,832 of NC_079292.1, forward strand.
GAGCATGAACTGAGGTCTTAAAGAAAGGTGGGAACTTCACGTCTCTGGACGCTTTAACAAGGCTTTCCCACACTAAACCTGTACTCCACCTGCATGTATCCTTTCCCTGTTGTAAAAAACCACAATTTATTCTGATCGATATACACTAATTTCTTCCTTTCTTTTTAAGTGCTATTATACGCTACCCTATGCCCTCCATTATCCTCACATTTGGAAAAGAAATAATTTCTGTTGTAGCTGGCCATACAAATATTGTTCAGGTTCCCCTGATATTTTTCCCCTGGGAAGCAAGATCATCAGTGCAGTGGGCTGGTATTAGCAAGGCCATGTAACTAGCTGGACTCCTTCATGCTGAAAAATACTTTTGGGATTGAAAAGAAGCACATCCTCCTTCTGACATTTCTGTTTCTAAAGCAAAGGATTAGACTGAGGGCAGAAGTACTGCACAAATAAAGCGTCAGGGCCATTGCTGCTGGTCAAAGCTGGTTCAGAAGAGAATCTCTAGACATCCTCCTCTGGATAGAGCCTGCTGGAGCCGAGTCTGCAGACTGTAATGTTTAAATACCATTCAGAAGTTAAAACAGTAGTGACAAACCCAGTTAGGTTTAAAGCCAGATTTCCATTGCAAAACACCCTGCATGCCATCCCTGCTGACAGGCAACGCTAGGCATCGCTGTCAGCTACAGGGTACAAAAGGAAGAGGAAGAAAGTAAATGTATTGCAAGTTTAAGGCACAGGCACATACTGCTAACAACTGCTGTCTGATATTCCTCCTCACCCCTAGTCTCTGCCCCAAGACATCGTGTTCTGATTTTGCAGTACAGAGGAGAACCGGTCTTTGCAGGGAGCCGTGTCCCCAGGCTGTCACGCCGGGATACCCAGGGAGCATCCGTCTTACCCCTGCCTGGCCTCTGTAGTCATAGGTGCTGCACAAGCCCATCCTTTGAGGAGGAAGCTGTACAGGAATCATCATCAAACTGTGGTTGTGATTCACTATGATAGTCTACCACCTCATTCTATAAAAGCAGATGGACAGAGATGGAAACTGCAAGTGCTTTTAGGGAAGAGGAGCTGGGAGAAGAGTGACAGTTCAAGATCTCCGTGCTAGAAGGGTGGAATAGAGAGTAAGGAGTGCAACTCAAATGGTATGGCTTGTACAGAATGCATCACGTGGGAAGAAGAAAAAGGACAATCTGTCTGGAAACGGTCAAAAGACATAAAAGATGCAAAGGGAAGAGCAGAGAACACTGAGACGGTCAAAAGACATAAAAGATGCAAAGGGAAGAGCAGAGAACACTGAGTGATGAGGAAGTAAGATGAGACAAATCAGGATTTTGGGGGTGGTTGGGGGAAGAAAGCCCAAGCATTGAAAAGATGTCAGCAAATTCAACCAGACTTCATCCAAGCAGGGCAGGATGGAGTGCTCTCCCTGAAGGCTGCAGCTAGATAAAAACTGTGTTTCCTTTTCCGGTCATTACCATCTACATCGAGCAATAACTTGAGAGAAAACCGTTTTTGAGGGCTTTGCCAGCTATTCTTCTTTCTATACCACTACCACAACCTCCTTGACATGGCCAGAAAAATACCCAAACACAGCACGTATTAGAAACTTTGGATCTTCTCACCTCCTGTTAATGATCTGGTTCTGCTGAGGCCAGAGGTGACAGGACATCATGGGATACAGTGAGCCCTGCGAAATGAGCCTGGAAAAGGTAATGGACTTTTTACCAGGAGAAAACTCTCCATGGTACGTTGAAAATTAATTGCTCCTCAGGCTCCCTGATTGCACCCCTAGTAAAGGAGGCCAGGGAGAAAGAAGACCTGACACTGAGAGACCAGAAACATCCCAAATCCTCCCTCTGCTTTCTGTGGGACTTGCTGTGACCGAGTTCCCACACAGCTGCAGGAACTGAGCAACACACCTGTGCAAGGCTCCTTAAGTGACGCGTTTTAGTGAGCTCTTCCTTTGCCTGAAGGGACAACTCCCTCCTCCTCATGGATAACATCTCCCCCGGGGCGGGGAGGGACCACTTCACACGGTGGCAGCCCCGCTGCCTCTCTCACATGGGTAGAAATAGGATTTCTCACACTTGCACGACTCCATCCCTGCACTGGAACCTCTGGTGGAGACACCCCCAGATCAGTTACAGGTTTTAATTCTGCAATGACAGTAGCGATGGCTGGCTTTGCTCGAACCGGCATGTGTCACTGAAGCCAATGGGAATATATGTAAGAGAGACACCCAGTTTAATTAGCCTGAATATTTCACAATTATTATTTTCTACAAGCAACCCCTCCCACATCTTATTTGTCACCTGTCAGGTTACTGCTCTTATCCACCACGATCTCTCCTTGCCTCTGTGTGTCATTAAAAAACCAATGGTGAAAATGACAGACAGATGCAAACAAGATTTTGGTAATTACAGCACTGTGGCTGGTGGTTGTTTGAACACCGTTTTATTTCTTCCAATCAAACAAGTCCTTGGACTTCACAGCCCCGGAGCTTCAGACAGGGGTGAAGCTGATTATATTATGACATTACAGTGCAGACTGGCAGATCAGACAAAGTGGATTTCACTCAGTAATTAAACTGCAGTATCTTTCGTCTAAAGTCCAGGGCAGGATTAATCGAAAGGTAGCTCTTTATCATTGCGATTAGTGCTGGGATTTGAAGAGTGAGTCCACAGATTTCTCATTCAATAGCTCGTCCTGGGTACCAGCTTATCGGTGGCTGCACATCTGTCTGACTTGTAAAAATAGCACGAGGTCAAGATGTATTTGCCAAGTTGCACCATTTCCTTTATTTTATTTTTAGCTGGACGGAATTCAGATTCATTTAAATATTACAGTGTCCTTTGTCTTTCTGCAGCAGTACGAAGATGTCTATTTAAGACCTGTTAACATGAAACTGCCCCCATCCAAAACTGCGCTGTACCTATATGACAGAATCACAATTTTCTCTGTAGCTTTACCCTTATTTTTCAGGGTCCAAAAAAAATCCACCTGATTTTGGGAGGCAGAACAATACAAATTTAAAAGACAATAGCTTTATAGCTGCTCTAAAGGGGCTAGCAAATCAAGTTTCAAGCTTTCAAGGAGCTCCTAAGATTTACTGGATGAAAACAGAGTCTTAAGATTTTGTTTTTGTGTCAGCATTGTGTAAAATCCCTAACACCAAATGCCAGCTGATGCCTTTTTTTCCTGTTTTTTTTTTTTTTTTTAAATAAATGTTTCCAAAAAGCTTTCAATGCTCCTGTTTCTCCTCACAATTTTAATAAACACAGAGCTGGGAAAACTTGCTCTGTACAGCCAGACAGTTTCCTTATGCTGCTGGCTGGGGAAGCAGCATTCCTGGCACCTGCCCTGATTTACCCACTAGAGGAGATTATCTACAAGTGGAAGCAAGGCAGGGAAAAGCAATGTGCATCTCTCTTTACTTTCTTCTGCAAGCAGTCATTCTGTTTAAGAAACAGAAAAATCGATGAAAGAGAAAGAATAACGCCGCTTCTCCCTCCCATCAGCAAAACAGACCAGATTTCAAATTCTGGAGATACTCTCTACCTAAAATCTGTTGCAGATAACGTCGTTTCTGGTTAGGCTCTAGGGGGAATATCCCAGTAAGAATCCCAACAGCTTCCAAAAGTGTATGGAGGGTGGCATGGCATTTGCCCTTAGGCAGTCATATACATTTTTAGGTTCCTTTCAACAAGTTTTCAAGCCATGGCAGTCACAAAAACCAGTGAGCCACAGGCCACTCCTACTGGGTTCCAACTTTTCCCTAACAAAGGCTGATAAAAAAAGAAATGTATTTGGGAAAACTTCAATAAAAAATTTACTGGCAGCTGAACAGGGGTTTTGCGAGACAAATGCTTTTAGTGAAAATGTTAAGAATTTTTGTGGAAAACTCTCAGCTGAAAATCAAAAGTATTCTCTCTGGAAGTCGCTTTTCAACAGAGTCCCTTTGAAATGTGTAGCCTTCCCCCTAAAAAATAAAAAAGAAGTCACAACTTAGACTGCGTTGTTTCACCCACAGAACAGTCCTGTGCCTACCACAATCTGCACGATTCCAGTGTGATTCAGAATAGCCTGGCCCATCTCTGCAACAGAGTAATCTCCAAAATGCCGTTTGACGTCTCGCCTATAGCAATGTCTCCTGTCATTTGCATGACTCTTCGACGTAGATTCTGAAGACCTAAAGCAGGGGCAATCTCCTAATTTCTACTCCAACACTCACTAGAAACAGACCCTAATTCTGTTTGGGGACTGAGTCGTACTGCAATCCAAATAACAAACTAAACAATTTGCTAGGCAAACAAATGATTTTATTTGCAGTTTTATGCTTTATTGTTACTGTTATTTTTGTAATGGAATTTACAGAGAAAAACCCCAAATTATTCATAACCATTCATTTCAAGTCTTGAAAGCTATTTCACAGCTCTCAGAGACACAGAAGACCCTCAGCATCACGCAGTCTGATTCCCATACAATAAAGAACTTACAATTCCACCCAGGAATTCCCATAGCAATTCTAATGACTAGTGTCTGAATGGGCACATACCTTTTACTCACGCATACGATCTCACTTTAAGGAGTCAAACCAGCACAATATCACAAAATATCTTGGAAATTTGTTTTAATAAGTACTTTCACTGCCCAAACACTTCTAAGTGGGGAGAGAAGAGGCAACATAGGCAAGCAAACAGGCAGAGGCACAGAAACGTCATACAGATGAATGATGAATAGTGCGTGTCTTGGTCAACTAATAAAGACACAGATAAGTAATAGCAGACAGAACAGTTTCAGTAATCTTTGATTAAATGGCTTGCAAAACATGTAATAAAATCTCACTGCTATACTTGTTCTTTGCGGAGGTGTGAAGGTGAGAATTTTATTCCTAGCCCTGCTGCTGATACTCTAGATGCAGATTTGACTTGCATAGGGGTTTCAAAGCTAGTATTCAGACCACTAAACTATTCCTCAGACCAAACTGAAAACAAAATGCAAATGAACTACTGCTGATCCTGATCTCATGCTGTTTCCCTCCTGCCTTTCACCATTTCCCCCCATTTTTCCTCTGAAAATTCTAACATGTTTTTAAAACATTATTAACCAATCTAGTAAGTACCAGCCTTTATATTTATATTTTTTCTCATTTCTGAGACTTTGTATTATGCTTTGATCATAAATTCAGTGTCTTCTCTCCAATCACAAGGACTAGAAACTTATTTTACAAACGAAAAAACCAAAGATCTTGACATTATCTGTTTACTTCAAGAGTGGAATCTTTAAGAAAAACATCAGATATTATGACACCTTCAGTAAAATATCAACCACTGCCAGCAAAGTAAAACATTAATCTAGGTGTGCACATCCCGCTGGTTTTCACATCATGCATAAACACTGAAATTCCACAAAAAGAGCCTTGTAGTTGTGAGTTGCTCTGGAGAAAAGCTGGATACCATAAGATATCCATCATTTCACAAAGTAGTCAATCAACAAGTGCTTCCTGCTACATAGGAATGGACCTTAAAATGCCAAAACCTGGCTTTGGGGACACAGTGGGAAATACCATATTTTACAGAGTTCCTGAAGAACTACAGATTTCTTCCACCAACCACCTGGGAACGGGAAAAACACATGTCTTGCAGCATGATGTTGCTTTCTGAAATTAAATCACAGCTGAAAGCTTGGATTAGTCCAGCTAAGAGAGGAAGAGAAATTCCTAGCTGTCAATACCAAAAGTGACTGCATATGTTCCCCAAACTCAGAAGATGCTGTCAGCATCCAGTTCCTAGGCCATATGTTAGTCAGATGAACTAAATTGATCCATAAACCTAACCAGGAAGTTATCATGAAGGCTGAAACTGTGATGCATTGATTAAGAATCTGTTTTTCTCAATTAAAGACATAACTATTTCAGTTGAGTCACTCACACTCTCAGAACATACCCATCCTCAAATGATATTTAACACCATATACTAAGTATGTCAAGCATTCGTTCCATTAATAATACTTTGCACTTCTATTCTGCTTTTTATCCCAGGAACCCAAAGTACGTTCTGATGATTAATTAATCAATGCTACCACCATCTCTGCATTGGAAACAGCCGGATGGAGTTCACTCAGTGACCCTGGATGACAGCTGGAGATGTGATCCTCACTCTTCTTATCTCCTATCCCAAATCTTAACCAGAAGACAAATCATCGAGTAATAACACTGAGCGACAGTGGCTTTCTCAATTCACCAAGTACTGAACACAACGAAAATCAATTTGTCAGAGTAAGCAAAGATCACAAGCTTTGTCTTTACCAAACCGAAACATCAAAAATGAAAAAATGAGGGGGGAAAATAAAAAAGCACAACTTATAATTTCCTAAATTAACACCAAGTTTGCCAGGGTGACAGTATCTTATTCCACTACACGATCATTAGGCAGGTTTGCAGTCTCCCTCCCGTGCTATGCTTACAGGCAACATATGAGACCGCCCAAAGTAGAAGATTAACAGATTGGAGAACAAAATAAACAAACTGATCTTGCTAATTTTTACTCTCCAAGTTTGGTCCTAGGTGAAGTTTCATGAAAACTAAACCCTTCAGTGCTGATCGCCAATGAAATACAGGTTTCTGCTGAAAGTATCTATAGGTTGCTTTCTGGACAAGGTTTAAACAGGACTGGTGGTATTCAAAAGCTCCTCAGATTTCACCATCGAAGAACTCTTATCCTTTCAAGCCCCTCTAAATAAAGCACCAAACCCTGAAAGACTTCACTAACTTCTGATTTGGTTTCTACTTAGGTAAAATACTTACTGAAGTCAACGGGAGCTCTGCTGGAGTAAGGGCTGAGAAGAGAGTTTGTAAAAGACATTCTTATTTTCATGCTAGAAAACAGCTGCAGAAAAATATCAGTGCATGAAATGGAAGAAAAAGGTTCAGACTTCAGAGTGTTGCTCCTAATAAGGATTACATCTTAAAAAAAGACTCAGCAGACCAGACAGATCATGTCCAATTAGTTGATATCTGACATGATATATAACCCTATGTTACCAGCTTAAAAGAAATCAGGCCATTTATGACACCTGTAGAATAGGACAAGATCAACACATCCTACACCATGTCCAGAATTATAATCCAACTGTTTAAAACATATGGTGTACACCTTGAGTAACTTCAGATAATACACATTTTCCCTTTGTACTCCGTAACAAACCGCAGATGTTTAATCCTGCCTTCTGTTATCCTGCACAGACTTCAGTTACACGGACATAAATTCTGTTTTTCACTTTTTTTTGGTATGTATTGCAATTAATGCAGAAGTTAAGTACAACAATTCAACTTCTAGTAAATTTTTAGTAAATTTTTCTACAATTAGTAGGCATGGAGAAATGGCTATCTGGGAACCCAGGTTGTATTCCCACAACTCGGCAAACATGGTGAGGGAGCTTTTATGCTGTGTCGGGTGTATGAACAATTAAACTGTATGTCAATTATTCTTACACCCCCATCATATGGTACAATTAGAATGAGCAGTTATAGGTAAAAAGCTTGGCCTATGGGCTCTTCTAAATTGCCAGAGGATCGCTGCTGTAATCAAATCAGCATTAATGAAATCAACTGGTCTAGATCTGGCCTCCCTTCTTTATGTGATACACCATTTTAATTGACTCGGGAACTTCCTCTAATAACAGCTATAAAAGGATTTCTCCTAAAGTACTATATGATAGGATTATCATTAATAAATCATACACGAGTCGTGGTTACAAGTACGTAAAGTTTGGGGTTTAGGGCTCAAGGCATTTGATTAAGCACAGCTTTCAAGTGCCATCAGAAAAGCCCGAGGGCTTAAGCACATCTGGCCACAGCTAACAGGGATGACTTACCACTTCTGGGGTACCTGTCTTTTAGGAAAAGCAGCTGAAGGCCAGGAGGTGCATCCTACAGGACCTCACACAGTAACAAATCCCCGTGTTTGAGCCCTCACTGCCCAGGCAGCAGATGCATGCCTTCCCCTCTACCCGTGGCCTTCAGACCTCCTTATGCTCAGCACAAATGGAAGAAAATCAAATTCTTCTGTTTCTGGCTAAACACAAAAGAAGATAGTAACGGAAAACTCTGCTGACAGAACTCCACTTTATGCCCTCCATGTCTTGGCTGAAGAAATCTCATATTCTAGCTCTGCAAATTAAACTGGCTGTAACACATGCAAAATTTCCTCTGACTGAGGGAAAATTTGGAATTCTAAGAAAGAACATCACTTTTATGTTTTATAAATACACCGGACTCAATCCTGACAAGAATTCACAAAGTCCTGACTGAACCAATTGTGTTGGACTGCGTTTCCCCTGACTCCTGAATTTTCCTTTCGAGATTATGACACTGGATTTTCCAGACTAGACCCAGAGCCTGCGCTGTATTACACCAGCCCACACGCTTAACCCACTGATTTCAAATGTTTGCCCAGATGCTGCAGATTGGCGTTATTTGCTCTTGTTCTCACGTTCCATCTTCACACACTGCGAAAGCTGCTGGGAAGTTGAGCTGACATGACTAGACTCCTCTCAAAAACCCAGAAATACCTCCCTGTAAAGCCCAGCCAGTGCGTTGTCAAATTTCAAAATTTGAATTTAAAAACACAGAGACTTAGCCGTACTTATTCAGGATCGCACAGAGACAGTAAATACTATTAGACAGGGGGTTTAAGATAAATAATATCATCTGCTGTCATCTTTGCTACTTTAGAAAAAGCAGCCCAACACTGGTAGAAGCATTCAAACTGCAGCCCGTATTCTTACGACTCCACAGCTCCCTTTCATTTCACCCAAACTTGCTTTTTTCACGGGCAGTGGCGGTACGTTTCGATGGCTGAATTTTCCCCAGTATGTCCATTAAGCACAAGACTTTTGGTTTAGAGCACTGAGAGATTTGGTAGTGCAACGTGCACCCACCAAGGAGACATGGATTTGGATTGAAAGCAACCTCGGGGACCTCGGTCAGCGGAGCACAGACATAATATAACCACACATTTATTGAAATGGGAGACTCCTCATGCAGAGTGCTATGGTTGAATTCTTGAGTGTTTTCCTTTCAGAGGCAGTATACTGTCTCCGAATTCAACAAGAAATCAAATTAGGACTCCCGGGCTCCATTTCTGGCCTGCCACTTACCCGTGATCAGATATTGGGCAAATCATTTAACATAAATAAGCTTCAGTTTACAGAGCTGAAATACTGCACATGGGTGTAGTAAGACTGATGAAAAGTACTATAACGGTATTATTAAAGTGCTTTCTCCTAGATTTTAAAAATTCCTTATCAAAGGTTCTCTTAACCCTCCTTGCTGCATTTTAAAGCCTACTCACTTTCTTAAGAATCTCCTTTTCAAAGGACAAATCTATTCCGATGTCAAAAGATTCCCTTGCAGACAACAGTACAAGATTTTAGAATAAGGCTACATAGGGTGCCAGTAGACAAAAACATTCAAGAAATTATTGCCTTCAAGTCCCAGCACAGGGCATAATACGCTAGGGTCCCTTTACATGTCTTTATCTGACTTTAGCTTATAGTTCTGGGTATGTGTGAGAAAGGGCTGCTGTTCCCCTCTCATCTCAGCCCAGCCCCGCACGCCGTTCTGTTTCACTCGGTTTGGTCTGTGCGTGGGGTCTGTCAAGCAACTATTGGTTTGCGTAACTTTTTCAAAATTATCTTAAATTCAGTCTTTTAATGCACAAATTAATGTTCACCAAAGCCCTGAGGATCAGATGCAGCAGATTAGAAGTACTAAGGGGAGTCAGGCTACATCAATTAATATTTAAGAGACACCAATAATTTCATATACAGCCAAATTTAGCAATAGCGTAAGGTACCCATGCTGAGATGAACAGACATATCCACTCGGTGCCGATTTTTACTCATAGTATATGTGAAACTAAAAAGAGCTCATAAAATGTAAATGCAAACCATTTAGGAGCTAATAAGAAGTCTCATCATTACAATTATGCACCAAGTAAGAGAAGTCCATCTTCTCAGAACCTGCAAAGCTGCACAGCACTCCCATTTCATATACAGAAACATAAAGACGACTAACAGTTCTCAGAAAATTCCCTAATTTCGGTTACTCAGCTTGAGGCATCATGCACAGAGGAATCTCAAATAACTTTTAAACTGCTTACAGTCATCATCCAGACTTCCTTTACAGCCTATGAACAGAAGTCAGCCCTTATATGAGGGTCTATTTCAGATGCCTTTCCTTGCGCCAGGATGAATCACACCTCTAAGTGCCTAATATTCTCCAACTGACTGTAAAGGGATTCCAAATGAGGATGGAGGCACCTGCACCATATGCAACTAATGCCAGTGAGAAGGTCCTTTGACCCTGGTTTTCAGAAGCTCTGAGCATTTTTGGCATCTAATGAAATCCATAAACGCTATAAGTGCTTAGCCCTTATTTGAACCAAAGATGCATAAAAAGAAGCTTTCCAGAATTAAAGCACAATAATTGGGAGATCATGTTGAGAATTCATTAACAGTTTGTTAATTCAAAATATTAACATCATAAGCACAGGGTAACAGCCTTGCGGTCTTTTTCTTCCCCCCTCCCCCCCCCCCCCCAAAGATGATGTCATCTCTCCAGCTACAAGTAATACCATATTCAGACTGGACATGAGAAAGTCTAATGTAGGATGCTCCACTAGAGACATCACCACTTGAACCACAATTGGAACTCTGGTGCTGCTCTACCAGGAAAAATTCCACTTAGCTCTTCTGCTGCAGTAGCACACACCATCCCTGCCTAGAGCAAAGGCATTCTTCAGCAAACAGGACTGTCACCCAGGGAGCTTCTACAGCTTTTGGGGAAGTTGCACAGTTGTCTCTCTTGCTCTTTGCAAGAATCTTTTTCCTCCTTTCCTCTTCAGTGAAAAAAGAAATCTGATTTTCACAGATGGAAAATTAAGACTTGCCAGGATGGTCAATGTACCCAACAGCCATTCAAACTGGTCTGATAAATGAAAGCATTTAAGTAGTTGCAACCAAAATAAGCAACAGAAGGTGGGAAAAGGAATGCAAAATTATGCCAGCTACTAGGGTACTGTTTATATTTTATCAATTGGAGCATCACAAAGTACACAGAACACAAACTACTACTAGCATTTTTGCATGCCTAATATCTGCATACTACATCACTGGTATCTGTCATAATCGAAATTTGGAAAGAGTATAAATTAGCTTAATTTCTCCAATTGATGTGTCAGCATTGTCAACTGGTCATTCAAACCCCACTGCCAGGAAGATCGCTCAAAAATATAAAATGGCCGATCCTAATCATGATGCAATCATCACTTCAAAATGACTCCATTCCCTACAGGACGTCTCCATGTTTTCAGGTGGTGCATGTTAGAAACACCAGAGATGAAGTAAACAAGATTATATAAATTCACAGAATCATCCTTCTCTTTCACATGGTCACCCCAACCTCCAAGGGCCCAAGCAGCAAAGAAAAGGCTGCAAAGCAGTAGCGGACAGAAGGTCTTCATGGCTGTCCTTTCTTTCCCCTTCACTAAGTGACTTTTCAGGGACTTTCCTGCATGTTAAGCATCTTTTTTGCATTGCTTAATATTGTTATTAATAATTCATATTTTTGTCTTTCTCCTCTCACTCTGACAACTTTTATTTTTAATCAATGGGCATGTGTCAAATTGCTTTGTTATTTATTTATAATGTAAGCCGACAAAAGAATGGGATGTGTGGTATAAAGCTGAGAGAGTGTTTCTTTCCTACAGCTGATATCCTCAGTAATAACTATGTGTCTTGTTCTAATCAGTAGAGTCCAAAAAACTAATTTTGCCACAAATAATGGAGGACATATTCAGTAGATTTCTATAACTGGATGTCTCTTCTCTGTCCCCACGTTCATGCACTGAAATAAAACTTGGAAACGTAGGTTTGTTTGTATGCATGCACGTTGTCTTTGAGAAAGAAAAGGAGTGAACAAATGTGTTAATAACAATGTACCAAATCCTGATGCACTTATTCAGGCAACTGTATTAGTCAGATCAATGTGCTTGGTCCCCTAATATATCAGCAATTCTCACAAGCTGTTTGCAGCAGAAACCTGTACTGCTCTTGTCAGCTAACAAAACCCAAATGGAATCACTGACTTGCCCAAGACTAGAGAGGAATTCAGTAGCATCTTGCCTCCTAAAGCTGGGAAAACAAACATTTCCTCATCGAACACCTGGAAACTAATCTATTGATTCCAACTGGCTTCCTCATTACATGGTTTGGGATTTGACTCTTACGCCCCTTTCATGCACACATATTTTACCTTGACTGCTACTTAAGAACTCATTTACTTACTCATGGAATTGGTTTTGTCATATAGTAAAAGCTGTTCAGTTCCAGCTGAATGAAATTCAATGTTGGGCCTGTCTTGATGTGTCCCAGGGCAGGAGGCAGCCCTGTCTGGACTCTGGGAATGGTTTGGTGGAGCTTCGGATTGTTTTCCACAGCATTGTTTGCCTGCTGGATGGGATGTTGTCACTGTACCTGGCCAGAGTGTAGTCATTGTAAAATAAAATATAACAAAAAAAGGATCAGACACTTTTTTAATTTTTTTTTTTTTTTTGGGGGGGGGGAGGGGGAATAACAAGGACACTGCACCACGCAACTTCTGATTCAAAGGAGGGCACAGACTGAGGTTGTCTACTTAAGACTCCTGCCTGAATAGCTCCTACTTCCCATTTTCCTATAGCCACCACCACATGTTGAGTGCTCAGTGGGGATGTATTTGAACTTATTTCAAAGCCTATGAGAGGGTCGGTGCGATAAAGTTATATCCCTTCACATCCTGTGCCAAGCACAATGTACTATCAGCAGACGGGTCCAGCAGTTACCTGCTACAGCTCTGAAAGCCAAGTGACACGGGACATCAAAAATCTCAAAGCAACCATATAGGGTGGCCAGTGAATTTCGGAAGGTATGTCAAAGAAAGTAAGGTAGAGGATTATGTTATTAGAGCATTACGTCATTAGAGCTATGGTTTGGGGGAGGGAAGAATTTACTTTGATTTTCAGAATAAACTGCCATAGCCTACACATACACATTTGCTTTTATTTTCAAGTTAGCTGGTGTTTCATTCTGTTTTAATTAATCCACCATGGAAGGGAGAATAAAAATTGAAGCATTTTCTTTGATGTTATCCTAGCCTTAATGCTTTCTTTCAGTACCTTCTTCACCACACACATCATGCTGAGAATAAGCATGGCATTCAGAATGAGGATTGTTCTCTCCTGATTTATACAATTGAGGGATATAAAGAATGCAAATGTCGATTTCTTAGGAGTGAAGACCAGTTGGTAGCCAAATCTCCTCCATCTTAAGCCTGCTTTTGATAGTGTTATTAGAGAATCCAGACTCCAATATGGCCATAATTGAAGTGGAAAGCTCACATATTTCTGCCATGAACACCACCTGCAAGTGAATTTCCCCTCGTCTACAAATTAAGGGACCATTCAGATTCTGAGTGCCAGAGATACCTATGGACATGAACTATGGTTCTGAACAACTGGAAAACCAATAAAACCAGGATAACACTTATCATAACTAACCCCATCATCAGCACATACAGCACCTACACAGCCTGAGAACTGGAGAGCATTGCCCTTGCCCAGGGGGAGCTCCCAAGGGGTCCACAGCTGGAGACACTGCTGGGGAACGAGCCTGTGATCTGCGACCTCCGAAGGCTAGAGCGTGCTCTCCTCACCTCACAATGAGCTTTTTATTTCTATTTGTCTTGCCGGTTAGGAATGGCATAAGCAAGCAGAAAGAGAAAAGCATTCTTGTCTAGCATACTCCACCGCCTTATGGATTTTAAAAGGCCAGAGGAAAATCCTCAGGATGCACAGATGAGCTGGGCTGCAAGACACTTAAAAAACTAAGCCATTTTGAAATAAGGCTGGTGTGCTGGAAAGCACCAGCTCTGCCTGGATATGAAATAATGCCTGTTTCTGTTCATTGTCTTCCCTTCTCAGGAACATAAAGGCAACGGTGGGTATGAGTTATTCAGTCATTGTGGGGGTTTTTTATTTGGTTGTTTGTTTTTTGTTTGTTTGTTTTAATATGAATCTGGTTTTATTTAGGGGTGAGATATTCACAATATGCAGTATCAGTCTATATTTCATCTTAAGTGTATGGTAAAGCCCATATTGATTTCCATGGACATGAAGTCATTGCTGACTTTTGAGAAGTCTACCCTACAAAAAACCCCAGAAATCTAAGATAATAATTTAGTGTCAGTATGTATCTGATGCTTACGGATGGTCCTGGCTTTTCTCACCATAAATTTTTCATTTCCTACCAGCTGGAGCTTCTGTTTTCTTCTTCTTTTATAATATGCTTGACTAACAGATGTAGTTACAGACCGAACTGATATAAAGGTACAGAAGCCTAGTGGAGGAAATTAATTGCCACAGATATTACAGTTAACTGTTCAATGCATACTGGTACCTACATATTTATATAACTGCAATCTGCCAGTAACACAATGTGAATGCAGTTCAAAATATTGCCTGGTATATGTTTAGTCCAAAATCTGCTAGAGGTTTTTAAAAAAGGGGAGGTTTGCCCTAATGGAGAAGCGAGACTACCTAGGATTACTGATTGATGACTTGGGTCTTGGGGTGAGAGAGTCAAAATAATTGGATCATCTGAGATAAAACACTGTCTGCAAGAAAAAAAAAAAATCAGCTTGAACTGGAAGGACATACGCGTGCTTCCAAGGACTACGGACCTTCTGATTTAAACAGCAAGGAAAAAGGTCAGGGCACGTGGGTTTTTTTTAACTCAATTGTCACTTTACTTGCTGCACGGCCTGCTTCATTTCTCTGTGCCTACATTTCCAAACCCTTAAGTAGGAAACGCTAACCATCCCCACCACCAACGCCCCGAGACGGTGCGGTGGATTTTGATCGAGCTGGTTTGCCCTTGCCTGGGGAGGCGGGCTTGCTGGGGATTAGGTTTTGTTTACCAAAAACCTGCAGGTTTTCATGTAAAAAGTAATGGTATTACTGGTGATGTGAAACCAAAAGAAGTTTATCTTTCATGTAGTCACTTTCCAAAGTACTTACACCTACTCTACAAGCCTGCCTTATGCAGTATGTGCATTTTGAAATTAAGTATACGAAGAGGTAAGTCTTCTGATTACATTTACACCACAAGGCAAATTTAATCCTGCCTTATACACTGGGTAGACACTTTGACCTTCAAGAGATGCCAATCAAGACAGAATTTATCTCAGTACCTTTCTCTGCCAAAGTTTTCCACAGTCTTGCTCATGTGTTTTACAGTAATACTTTCTTTTTCCCTGTTCATTAACTATTAAAATAAAATATTCACATGACAGATTTTTGCCTCAGTTTTCCCACAGCAATCATATTTCCTCACCCAAGAGGATGTCAGGAAGCTTCATTAATTGTTTCTGAAACATTTACAACTTTTCATGGAAAAGGTAAAGCATCTGTCTCCTAAAGGAGAAAAATCATTTTCCAAATGGATGAAGTATCTCAGGTCCCCTCTGAAGCACACATGAGTTTTTATTCTTCTCTCAGAGATAAAGAATTCAAGACACAGACATTACAATCAGTTTGTCAAGTTCACACTTATTATTCAAAGACCAGAACTTGTGCCTTTCTCCCCTCCAGTTCCAGTCTTTAATCTCAAAGCAATGCTTCTTTGTTAAAATACCTCTGGATACGGCGACAGGCAAGATGGTATCTGGATTCAGCAAGTAATCCCACAAGTAACAGCATCAGTGGGGCTTGGCTTCCCCTGGATTTGGGTTCTCTTTCTGTATGACATCCCAGCCATGGGATGTATGATCCCCCCAGCCTTCCCAGCTATGACTGCCCTCTCTTGCTCTACTGCTTCTTCTTCCCTCCTTGCTCCGGCCAGTGCTCACAGCGCCGCCAGCTCCCTCCTTGCACCCAGCCAGAGCTCCAGAGCCAGAAGCACTGGTGCTTCCCCCGGTCTGGGAATGCGACTGACCCAGCGCAGCCCTCACATGGGTCTCTGGAGCGCACACCGCAGGCTCCTTCGCAGGGAAGGAGTAATTTCTGCTTCTGCCTCATTTCTGGTTTCAAAAAACAAAACAAACACCTGTAGGAATTCGTTCTCCTCGCAGCCTCTACCCTTCTGCCAACCTTGCTTAAAACTAGGTGGTTTCAAGCTAACAAGGGAGAAGAGTGGTCTCCTAGGACTGAGGCAGCTTCTCATACCAGTAACTTACCGGTGTGAATGCCCCTGTCACCTTTACCCCTATTTTTCTGGATTCACAGACTGTTATCCGGTGTCACTGCAGGCCATGATGGTCAGCCCGTGTGAAATACAAAGTCCACTTACAGTACAAAGAAATCACCAGCTGGCAGCAGCTCACTTGAGCTGATCTGACATGAGAGTTGCTTTCTTTTTTATTATTATTTTTAAAATTATTTCTTAGAATTCCTTCTAAAAGCTGCATTGGAAGAACAGAAATGTCAAAAATCCCTGTAAGATTTCTAAACAAAAAAACCTAAGCTGAAAGCATCAATAGTTGACGCATTTAGAGAGACATGCTGAAGAAAGAGAAACAAAAAGAAAAAAAAAATATCTTTGAACTTCAAAACGTATCACCAGGGATACCACCAGGGATGGCCACCACTAATTTAAAGAATGTACCGCCTCTTTCCAGAGAATGCATTTATTTTCTTTCTGCGTATCAGGACTGTAGCAGTATTTTAACACCAGGTTAAACTATTAATACCTAAATGATAGGTTAGGAATGAACTTCACAGGTACGCACTGAAAAAGTTCTCTGCTGCAAACGGTAAAGTGGGGATGGATGCTCAGAAGAGACTGGGGGTATCGCAGGAGCAGGGAAAGACAAAACATGTCAGAAAGCTACATCTTCAGGATGGGAAGCCAGGGGAGTTTCAGGAGGCTATCGAGCCTCTGTTTGCTGAGAACTTGGATTGATGTACTAAAGCTCTGCAATGATCAACTCCAAAGAACATGCTCAGAGTGAGCTCCTCCAAAGGAACGATTAGCGCCGAGGTACAGACCTGAAAGCAAGAAGGCATCAGAGGAATACTGTTCTGCCTTCATGCAGTCTGAAGTCCTGCCTCCTACATGCCAACCAGACGAGCCCCATATGAAATAAAGATCTATTGGGTTTCACTTGTTCAGGCTGGGATTCCCACACCTGATTCCAGCCCTGCAGTCACCCACCTGCGCAGGGGATGGCTCCAGCTTCCCCCCATCCTGTGATCCCTCGCGCCAGGCACAGCTTGACAGCTTGTCCCCTGGTGTGCCAAGAACACTGCAACCATCGCCCAGGGCTGGGGAGGAGCTGTGCCCCTGTACTACAATACGACTGCGCTGCCCAAGTGTCCCCACATTCAAAGCCCTTGCAGACGCCGCACGGGCTGTATCAGCCTAACACCGTGGGTCCCCCGCCTCCGTCGGGCTGGTCACACGCGGACTCCTTGGCTATCCTGGCTCACGACCTAAACAATGTATGTTCTCCTAACCCCTCTGCAATGTGACCCTGATGCACAGCTCTCATGTGCTGGCCCTGAGAGCGAAGAGTACATTTGGGGAGCCTTGGATTTATTTCAAAATAGATTAAGTCCTTTTCCAAAAGAAACAGGAACATAAAAGCCTTTGTAATGGAAACAGTGAGACATGGGTTTCAGACTGATCAAGCTGAAGCAGTCTTCAATGCAATCTTTTGTCACAAACGAGCAATATTTTCACTCCCCGCCCTGCAGCAGACCCCTATGATATATTTTATTTCCTTTGCAACTGGCATCAACTCATTTTCCAAAGTCAAATACATCTACCTTCCTTGCTTCTCTCTCTTGGGACTCTTTGAAAGAAAAGGAAAACATCAAGACTAGACTGTGTTGGGGGATTAAACATGTCAGGAGAGAAACAACAGAGAACACAATTATAGGCATGATACATAATACAAAATAAATTGGGGAAAAGGTGAGAAAAAGCAAAAGCATAGCCAAATCATCTGAGATAGAGCTGCAGAGAGCATAAATCCCCCTATAATTTGCCCAATCACGATCGCTTGGTTTAGGATTCTGCTGTACTCCGTGTTTCACCACTGTCTATCATTCACATACATAAAACCAATGCTGCTTTGAGCTACACCGCTTGATCATAAAAAGCCTTCCTACCCCCAAACCTGTCCTCCTGCCAGCATATAAATCCCAGGTAAATCTGCCACGCCGTATCACCTCCTCACAGCACTCAGAGTTGCTGTGCCCAAGTACCTTTATCCATCTCACTTCCAGTATAATTTTTGAAGGACTGACTCACACCACCATGTCCTTTACTTCTAAGAGGACCGGGTAATTTGCCCTTTGTAGAAGCATCCATTTTGTCTCACTTCCACTCTTCTTGGAATTTCACGAGGTCACATCAATTCCGTGTCACAGCAGAGTATGTGAACTGGTGTGAGGGGGGGAAATCATCATGGAAAGAACAAAAGTCTTTATCAAAGGACATTAGCACTGCCTTACATTTACATTTCAGATGTCATCACACCGTTGGACTCATTCTCTCTCTCTCTCTCACATGTCCCTATGTGGATGTGTTTGTGGCATTTCTCTGCACCTCCTGCATTATTTATACAATATTCTGAGTACAATCCTAAATGGATCCATGCTTCTGCTGCCCTTCAAAACTCCTGCGCTGTTATACCGAAACCTCCATCGCTGACCACCTTTCATATCCAAGGTTAAAGAAGCTCTCTGGAACTTCTGTTGGTTTGAAATCTCTACTGCTTCGCAATGAAGAGATTGTATAGTAACCTGAGCGATGCTTTAAATATGCCGAAAAGAAGTAACACCTTTATAATGAAAAGGTGAGCCTTCTAGTGAGAGAGGTCACATCCTCGTAGTGATGTGCAAAGAAATGCTAAAGCCTCATTACTAGTCACAGCTATAGGGAGATCTCCCTCAGCTCAGCTGATAATTGTGTGGCACCAAAGGACCAGGACCACTAAGGCAATTTGTCTGAAAATAGAAACAGCAGAGCAATCTTTCCTCTAACGGTATCACATATTCACAGTTGGCTACAGTATTCTCCCTGCTTAACTCTCCACCAAGACCCCACCTTTTAAACAAAAGCAGAAAAAAACCCCATCTCCCCATTATTTTATTTTCTCTCAACTGCGCAAAAGGTTTTCCACCTTATTCATCTTTTTCACCTTCACTTTTGAAAATGCTTTATAGCTCTTATGACTTGATTTTCCAATTGATTTTTATAAACTTTGCTCCAATCTGACGACTAATGGAAAAATGTTCTTATGGAAAAACTAAGAGTATGATGTACCAGATTCCATAACTCCTAGAACTTCTGCCTAAGATTACTGACCTAGAATACCTCCTTATTCCTGTACTCATCGATTTTAAAATGTGATTATGGTTATTATGAATTTGTTTTCTAATAGGACTAACCACACTGAAACATTTTCCTTGCAATCTAGAATTTAAAGGCTTTAATATTTAATGCTTGGGCAGTAAGAGCCATGCCCATTATTTGCCCTTTTCTAGTGTCTCACTACTAGCTAAAATTCTGATTAGTTATCCCCTTGGTTTCCTTTACCTTTATTTTGCCCTGAATAGGACACAGTTCTCCAGTACTCAGATCAGCAGGCTAGAAGTTAGGGTCTTTATTTCTTCTACTTCCAGCAACGCAAGAAAGTAGTTTTGTAGCTGTGTTTTGACGCCTTGTATAAAACCTTCTAGAGAAAGGTTACACCACTTCAAAATCCTCTGACATGCCAAGATGAAATATGCTTAAGAGCACCTACAACAACACAGCACTCCCAGGCTCTGCACTATGGCCCTGATTCGGTAAGCACACACCAGGGATGTGGCTCAAGCTTAAGATCACAAAATTAGGACCTAATAACTTTATTAGTAACGAAGCATTTATCTTCTCCCGCCATTTTCATTCTGAATTGAGATTTACGGTCGTATGAACAAAACCCCGAATACACTGTGCCTGAAGTTATAAACAGCTCGCAGTATTACCCTGCATTCGACCTGTAAGATAGGGCAGATGCGACTAGAAAGAGGTAATGATAATGGTATGATTTTTTCTTTGCTAATGACCTACATGTGTTGTTTTGCTTGAGGTAATTCAACAATTCACACTTTCAGAAACACGTTTTGAGCTGCCTTGGTATCCAGCATTCCAACAGTAATAGACTTTTCCTTCCTTAGCTTTTCCCATCCAGGGTTCACAAGGAGCTGTAGGATACATTAGTTACTCCTCCGCTACTGTCCTGCCTTTGTGCGGGAAACAGACATAAAACGAGTTTTGCAAATTACTCAGCTGGTCAATGGCCGTAATAGAATCCAGCGCAGGTCTCTGCACCTCCAGCAGCGTACTCAGCAGGAGCCGCACCCTCCAGCACTCCGCTTCAGCATGAAGCTTGCCTTGTTCTTAGCAATGGATGGCTACTTTCACCGCACAAATGCTGTCCCTGCATCACCTACCATAAATATAATTTAAAAACATATGTATTTGACTCTTAAAGTCCATCTTTTCAATGTTTATCCTGTGGTTTGTTTTTTTTTTTCTGGTTTGTCTGGGAAACAGGAGTTCTTTGCAATGCAGAATCTGCACAGGGAGCTGCACCTGTTAACTCTGCAATACCTCAGGGCTCTCTAGTCAACCATCTGCTTTTCAAAATCTATTTGCTATCTCTTGGGCAACCAAGAAGGCATAAAGTATGTTTTACCACCTTAATGCTGAAAGTGATCATTTACACTAGAAAAATATACTAGGCCAGGCAGAACTTTTACTAAGAAAGAAAAATTCCTGATGGAAAGCAGGGAGGGGCAAGAAGAGGAAGCAAAAGAAGGGAGGATGAAGCGAGAGGAGAGGAATGGGAATAAAACTCACTTGCTTCCAGCAAAAGTCAACTCGATATGCTCTACTTGGACCCGGGGGCTTCGTATTACATATTTCTATAACATGCCTCTATATATCTGCAGAAACAAAAAGATAAAATTTGACAATCTAAACTGAAAAAAGCTTTCTCCAGACATTTTAATGTGACTTCTGGTGTTGAATTAGTGCCTGAAAGATGCATCTTTTGAAAGCATGAAGTATCGCAGCACCACCCGAGGAACAGTCCTGGCCTCTGCCTGTTTCTTCCAGTAAGAGTAGACCAATGGCTGATTCATACTTCCACTATATCACAATTGTGCTTTTGTTTGGCACCTTCTCATCTCTTTCAAGTCACTTGCAGATGGTCTAGAAGCCACAGAACAAACTGTACTTCCTTCCCATGTCAGCCATCCCCATCTTATGGAAACCTTCCAGTTCGCTGCACACAAGGTACAAGGATCCATCTCCACAGATCTCTCTTTTGAATTAAAAAAAAAAACCACCCTTTGCATAGTATTCTGTAGTCAGCCTTTACCATAACCAGCAGTAAAGAAATAATTTGCACTGCTTCCATCTCTCAATGCACAGAAGTTCATGGAACCCAACTCTGGAAAAGGAAGCTGAGGGATACGGTGGGGTCCAAGGGAAATACTTTTGAGAATACTATAATGCAGTTACGTAAGTGGCTGTTATGCCATCACCTTGGATACTGCAGTCAACCCTGATCACCCTGTCTCAAATAGGATAGAGAAGAAACAAAAAGGGTTCAGAGAGTAAAAAGACTCATTACAGCCCTCAAGAGCTTTCCATGTGCGGAAAGTTTAGAAAAGCTTCAAACTGACAGAGAAAATGAAAAAGACTGAACGTACTGGAAATGATATAAATGTAACTGCACAGAGAAAATAAAATAAATCTGACCTCCCAAGAAAAGAGGCGACAGTCATTAAAACTAAAAGGCAGAACATTAAAACCAATAAAAGGATTATTATTTTTCATCCACATACTATATAATTAACTTGCAGTACTCTGTACCCAAGACATCAGAAGGGCCAAGTTTTTATGAGTTTAAAAAGGACTAATTATTGCCATAATAATAATAACAATAATAAACCCCATTATAATAATGATAAATATATCATAATTCTAGAAATAATTAGCATAGCACTGAATAAATAGAATATCCACAATTACGGTACAACAAAGTTCAAGGACTGAAAACTGCCCATGTTTAAAGGCACAGGCCAACTTCAATTTGATAACTATTAAGGAGAAACTGCCCCTGTGGGGAAGGCTAAATCACCATTACTCTTTACGGGGAACTCAGCATTTATTGCTGAAGGACCTGACGCTGGGTTGTGTGATGTTTACTGTGCGGCTTTCTAGAGGGGTTTCTACAACGTGTAAATGCCCATCAGTCAACCCCACCTGATCAGGGTCTGTACGACCGAAATAAAATCCCTGTACAATCAAAGGAACGTCTGTGCTCTTGGGGGTATGTGCTAACTGCATTTATCTGTGAAAGGTGAGATTGTTTTGGCCGTTCCTTTTAATGAACGTGATGGTACCGAGAGCAGAAATGAAGAATGACGTTCTGTACGTTTGATAAAAAAACCAACCACCTGGTGATGTTACTGTTTTGTTATTTGATGAGTAAGATGTGAATAAGGGCCATATGTTAAGGCAGAGCATTCTTAAACCCCTATACACCTCTATGCCCTAACAGAATTTTTACTGTTAGAAAACAAAGTTTGCAAGTGGAATAAAAAATAAAACTTTCTGTGAATTTCAGCCAGCTCACCAAGGTCCAAAGGAGCCTCCTTTCTTACGGATTTCGGTCCACGTTTGGTCTCTGATGTGTAATTTTGGGTCTAATCGTGAGGCAGCCCCTCCCTCAGTGGGGTCATTGAAACAGCTTTTCCCCTTTAAACGGCTGCCTCCTTCCAAACAACGTATAGAAGCTGAGGTATCTTGGAGACTTTCCCACATCAAACTTGCCTGGAAGTGGTCACATTTGAAAAGGAAAAGGACTAGGCGACAGGCAGGCGAACTGTCCACAGGCTCCGAGCGGGATCCCAGACATCCCGCATCCCTGGGGAGCCACACCTCGGGAAGCCCGAGGGATGCAGGCAGTGCTGAGTTGCTGCTCCGAGCACGTCCCTTCCCTGTGCACCTCACGGGCATCCCTGCGTGAAGCCAGGCTGCCTGGCCACGTAAGCACACGCGGGCACTGTGCTCCTGCCTCGCATTAAGCTGATGTGTAGCTTTTTAATTAGAGGCACCTCTATAAAAGCCGGAACCCATTTAAACTAAATAAAACTGGGCTGTATACTTTCTCCCACAAGCTTGTTTCACTTTCTTCTACATCGACACGTCTGTGCTGATAGAAAAGCATACACCGCAGCCCAAAAGACCATCTCCACTTCCCCAACTTTTAGACAACAAAGTATAGCTGTGAAACCAGAACAGCAGCTCTCTCAGGAACGGAAAAAAGCAGCAGTCCTGTAAACGACGGACGATCTAAAGCTTCGGAAGAAAATATGCAGTAACATGCACATTCTTACCTGCACAAGTCTGTACCATCAGCCTTTGAGAGCTTTTTTTTACATCTACTCTGTAACGATGCATTTTTTGAAAATGGTTCTAGTGCTCAGGAATGCCAAGAATTTAGGAAGAGAGCCACAGCTTAAGAGAGCAATTATTTGCCAGTAAATACTCAATTTGCTTGTCCTGTGATTTTTCTTCTCCTAACTCGCCCTCTCTGTAATCCGTCTCTTGCTGCGTCATGAGCACAAGAAGTCTTTTCTTCATAACACAACACTTCAGTTTGCTATTTTGTTAGCATTAATTAAGAATTCCCTCTACTGGTCATTTTCTATACTCTTACAAACAGCACCTTGAGCCCCCGACATTCGAAGGCAGTGAGTCAGTGTGTGGGATTCAGCCACCGTTTATAAACACCTTTGACCACATTCACCCAGTTTACAATATTCAGGACATCTCAGCTGAATTACTGCTTTGTGTCCAGTTTGTATTCAGATGGGGGCCATATGTTCCATCATGTATTAGAGCAGAGCTCATTAGCACTGCTGCAGTCACGCCACAGCAAACATTTTTTTTTTTCCCTATCTTGCCTCCATTTTAACCTGATTAAAAACATTTTCTCCAGGGTAGATTTCTGGAAGGGAGCTGCTCAGATCAAAAGTACTGTTAAAATGGATATGTGTAAATTTAAAATTACTTTTAAAATTAAGTAGCTGCTTTTGCTGCAAAAGAACCGAGTTACTATCTAGGATTAAACTACTTACTAAAAGCACCTTCTAAAAACATGGAAAAGCCTTCACAAAAACTCTGTTGCAGTAACCACAAGAGCTAAAGATTCAGTGAGCACACAGACCTAGGGGAAAAAAAATATCAGTATCTGAGCTCTCTTGTAAGGGTTTAGGCACATAACCTATTTTTAAGAAAACGTACCTATGTATGCATCTGTGCAGGCAGCATCATACAACTAGATTAACACCTTACAATAATGGGGAGAGTAGGTGTAGTTAGAAATCTGGATGTGCAAATTGTATTTCCTAAGAAATATTGTGTAGGCAAGTTCCATTCTGCTCAATCTACCGCAGGCAGAGAAATACTATATTTGGTAAAAATTAATAAAATACAGGAGGAGTGACTTGAATCACCCACATTAATTGCTAAATGAAAATCTACATTCTGAAATACAAAATAAGAACACCTTTTTAGGGAACAGAAGAAGAAAAATGGCCCACCTGGGGATGAACGGTATGACAAGGAATCCATGTAAATCCATTTTGGGATAGAAATGCATCGTCTGTCAAAACCAGTTTGTGTCTGGCTACTTCTTACATGAGTGAAAACAACTTGTGGGCCCAAAATTGAAAATTTACATCCCATCATGGACACTTCACTGCATTTAGAAGGACTGTGTGCACTTTGTATGATGCAGCGATATTGTAGAAAAACATGGGATTTCCACAAATTCAAACCACAGGATGATAAAATGCAATAATAATTCCTCACACACAGATATGCATTCTAAAATACGATGTTCTGAGCACAAACGGCACCAGGGGCATCAAACATCCCTAATAAAACACATTCATGTTATGTATATCCCATGTATCAGCTGCTAAAAATCAGACAAGTTAGAAACATGCCTAAAAAACCCCAGTTATCTTTGGGATTCTTGTGCATATGTATTTTACGGTGCTACACGCCCAAATGGATTGGTAGTTCGTATTAGAAATTATTTAACTTTCCTCCCAACCCCAACGCCTTTCAAACAGGAGAACTTCCCAGTGCCCGGGTTGGGTCCGTCCCGTGCCCTTTGATGTAAACAACAGTTACCACGGCGGGTTTCAAGACGACAGCAGTAGACCTGTTCTCCAACGGCCGTTTGTGAAGGAAAGTCTTTCGAAAAACACTAAACTTCAGTATAAACAGTTACATACTAATCGTATGTAAGACAAATTAATTGTTTTCCCTTAGGCTTTGACTTAAAGTGACATAAACAAAGCATTTCAGAATTAAATCTGACTATTGTCTAGTACACGTTATGTATAAATTAAGAAAAGGGTAGAAAGGAGTAGATCAGTCTTAGAAGGTACTTTCAGGTCAAATTTTCAGTATTTAGAGGAGAATCTGAAAATGAAACTTTAAATCAACTTTAAACAAAATTAGAGCAAATTAAAGAAAATGAAAGTGACAAATGTAATTCTGCTGTCGTAATTCTGCTTGGAAGTGAAAAATAAACAGTATCAACAAAAATAATTTTAATAAACAACTGTAAGCAAGCAGAGTTTGTTGTAATATTCTGTAATAAATAATTCTTTCTGAAAAAGAAGGATAAGGGCTGCTGCTTTTTTTGTTGTCTTAAATTACATACTTTCACATTAATACACTAATTTCTCTTTGCACAGCAGAGCTTTTGAAAGAAAAGCTGACACACTTAATAGGAACAACTGGGTTAAATGGGAATTTACTGGATAAAGTCAGAACATAACAAATTCTTACTTATCCAGTGTAATTAATGTAAAATTATACTCTTCTCAACAGGGACTGCACGGTAAAAGGGATATCTGGTTTGTTTAGGAGGTGCCTCCATCAACTGTTTTGTTTTTTTTTCCTGTTTTTTTTTAAACGCTCTAAGCAATCAGCTAGTAGAGCCAGACATTGTCCTCAGGTAACCTCACGCAGCTGCCTCCAGTGCAAAACGCTGTCACTTCTCAGACTTCAGACGCCGTGATCCGCTTCCTTCCTTCACGCTGGTCCCCGAGGGACGCCAGCCAAGCGCCCTCGTCCCTCCTCTCCGCGCAGCCCGGGGAGGGAGCGCTCACGTGGCACGATGCTTGAGCAGCGGGGCTGAACGCGGCCCTGCGTCCCGACGCATGTGTGTCGGCAGGAATCCCTTCCAAATCCAGCTGACAGGAAACCCGGTATGTGGTCACGCGAACTTTTTAACCTCCCACTTGTTTTCTCCCCGCTTGCAGCACCTATTTGCTTTCGCTTTCAAAGGTATTTTTATTTTCTGAAGCCAGACAGGCATTCTGGGGGGATATTTCTAGCAGGAAAAATCTCTCTCAAAACAAGCTGGTGCTTTTTTTCTGTGTCACAAAGGCTCCCGGAGCTAACAACTCCATCCCATCTCCCCAGTCAATCCAGCCTCAGCGTTACCTGTGTAACACGTACCACCACCACTACGCACTAGCTACAGCTGAGCATCTTTAGCTACTCACAAATGAATAAAGTAGGACTCCAAACAATAAAGAAAACATGAATTTTAAGGACAAGAGAAAAAAAAAAACCAAAAACCAAAACCACCAGCAAATTAAGCCCACTGTTACCTACATGAACCAAGTAACATAAAAGATTCAACTGGTCCAGAACAGTTAAAAATTCAGCTGCTCAACATTATGTCTTTATCCAGGTAAATTCCTACTGAAATCAACAGCCAAGCTTCTGGTCAGTAACACTGACACAAACCTGAGCCCCTACTACTAAACCCGATACCGCTAACACCGATTTACTCAGCTGTGAGGGTGCCCCAGACCCGACCCAAGGCAGCGATGCCCTAGGGAAGGCTGCCCAGGTGACCAGTAAGAAACAGCTTGCTATGGGAAGCTGCCTCCTGGCAGGCACCAAGGTCCGCTGCAGCCCAGCACAGCTCTGGATAAGGCCCTCGGAGGCGATACACACCCTTGCTGTTTCCCATTAGCAGTATTAGGAAGCTACAGAGATACACAATGACGTGTGTTGCAGTCCAAGCATGGCACGTGAACTTTTTATCTTGCTCTCTAATCCAAAATGATTTTGCCACTGAATAAATCTTATAATCCGTTTCCTGTACGCATTCAACAATAGATTGTTCCACAACACGACAACGTGATATAACTTAGGGCAGGCACGGAGGTGTAGTTTGCATGAGCTAAGTGACAAGGGAATTGAGGGCATCAGTGAAGAGGTTGCATTCGTGAATGGTTCATTTCCAAACAGTGGTGGCTACAAGGGCATTGCATTCGCTTGGCTGGTTTCTGATGGGGTTTCCTGCCTACCTCTGCTGAAAGTTGCTTAAAGTTGCTGAAGAAAAGCTGGCCAGGTATTTTGATGGAAGATTCATTCAGAAGAGACTTAAATAGTCCAGGTGCTAAGCAGTCATCACTGCTGTACGGTTCCAGTCTCTACTATTTCTCATTTTTTTGTTTGTTTTAGACATCTCCATTTAAGAGTTCACACAGCACACTTATTTCCAGCTCAGATTAAAAAACCCACCAGGAAAAAAACCTGTAATACTTTATCCTATCAGACTAATAACGCACAGCTTATGTGCCATTTACATCAGAACTGCTTTCTCCCAGTGAATGGTGGATAAAACTGTTCTAGGCTGCAGCCGATGGAACTGGAAACTTTGTCTTCCTCTTTGTATCTGGGGCACATACCATCAGCCTATGTGAATAAGGCTACAGCAAAAAATTTAAAAAGGGCATCACGCACACTAGCATTTGCATCATCATGCATCATCATTTGCATCATGAATCACCGAAAAATCGCTACACTGCAGCCCTAAAACAACCGCTTTCACCCTGCAGAAGGGATCAGCAACTCCAAAGTAAGGAGCCAGGCTGGACCAATTCACTCACAGCATCCTACCGGAGTGGGCAAAGTGTGCAGGAGGCTCCTCCGGGACACCAGCCCCGCTCAGCAGGGAGGGAGACGGGGACATTCCCCGCAGCAGCTGCAGATGAGGTGTGCTCAGGAGGGCCCGCCGTGATCGCCCTGAAGCTCAGGTGCCTTCCCGGTGGATCTCCATAACCACGTGCCAGGAGGTAAATGTGGTGCAAGCTGGGCACCTGGCCCACACGGGCGTTTTGCAGGGCTCGCTATCAGCTTCAGAGTGCAGGTTTATCTTCAAAGGACCTCTGCCCCATGGAAATGGCATCCCCTTCCTTTTACAGCCAGGGAACAGATTTATTATTGACTTTTCCAAGGTTACTGAGCCAGGGTGGAGAAGAGAAGCTGGATCTCTCCTGGTCTGATGATCAGAGCCTCGCAAAACCCAAGCAATCCTCCCTCCAGCTTCAAGGCCACGATGTCTGTGGTTTAGTATTTTCACAGGGGGCATAATCTGGGCAAAAGCGAGGATATGCGAGACTGAAAGAAACCCTCTTGTTTGATCTTTGCGGAAACTTTAGCTCTGAATAACCTTGAGGTAACAAGAATAATGAAAAACATGATTTTTACTGGCAAGTTTAACACACGAGGTTTGAAGGTCATCAAAGAGTTTTTGTCTCCAAAGTGAGAACTGGTATTTTTACACCATACTTCCAGCACCGTGCCTTTAAATTATCTCTGTAAAGATGGATACAAGCGGTTTGTTTACCAGGTTAGGAATTAAGAAAAAAAACGACCCAGACATAAAACTTACCTTGGCTTAATTACTCTTAACATTTTATTCATTTAATCAGAGGGAAGAAAAAGAAATTAGTTTGACTTTTTTTGACAACAAAGTCAAACCAACTGGAAAATTCACCTCCTACAAGAAATGTTCAAAGGGAAAACTTTGGATAGGAATAAGTTAGTGAAATGTTTTCAGCTGCAGACACAACTGTGTTGTAATGAAATCTTATATTCTCTTTGACCTGCTACCTCTCCTTCCCTCCAAAAGACAGGGAAATCTGTCGGATTTGAGCATTGGTTTTGATCAACTCCTTTCCCATAGGAAGGGGCACTACATGGGATACAGACATATAAAATCACATGCCTGTGAATTTACTTTGTGGACTAACCGCACACAAATAAAACACGAAAAAAGTTACGTTAAGGTTAGAGAGTATGTCTATTTTTTCAACTTTTTTCCCCACCTCTTCCTTCCTTAATACATGTTGTTAAGGCAGCTAAGTACTCTCACAGAAATAAGGATTACTGGAGATAACTGTAAGTTTCTTTCCAATTATACGAGAAGTCAGCAGCAATGCCGGGAACGACCGGAGCTGCAAGGTCCTCATTCCACACCTCCCTGGCTCTTTTCTGGGGCCCCACTGGTCTTTCTGTAGCCACTGGGAAACATGGGAAACAGTGATTTTTATATCTAGAGATCAAAGGCGCAGAAGCTGTTCTCTGAGGACACGAAGTCCTAACACAAGCTAAAACTAAACGCTCCTAAGTTGTTCACTGTAGGGAACTTGGAAAAGGGACTTTGTTTTGCACCATTTCTAGTGCTCTGCAATCAAAAGATCTCAGGGAATGCAGAAAGACATACACATAAGTTTATGTTTGGGAGAACTGTTTGGGGCCTCATCATAACATGGTATTATATATAAAAGTATTAAAGTAGACATAGATGGTATTTCATAACAAGCTTCCAGTTTTATTTGGTTCTACTTAATCACGCATTTTACTGCGGCCAACGGCATTCTCTCTGGTCTCTTAGACAGTGGGTTTCATGCATTCTTGCATATATTTGAACTTTTGGTCATTTTCCAAACATTCACTGCTAGTATCCTAGGCAGCCATCACTGGGTAGCGATATGGGTCATTCTAGTTCAGAATAAAAAGGAGATGAGTGTGACTGATCCTTTTTCTCAAGGCCAAATCTCATAACAAATCATCTGGAGAACTGCCAACAACTTCAATAAGACCAGAAATTGTCCCTACTGTTATCTAAAAAACTTCATCTGCCTTATGAGAAAACCAGGGTGCAAATTCTCTAGACAGACTAGATTCATTCTCCTACAGACTCGGAAAAGGAAAATCAGACAAAAGAGCAAAGGGAGGGACAGTAGTCTTTACTGATGCTTGTATGTTATTGCTCATCAAAGTCCAAAATAGATGGAGAGAAAGCAGGGGAATGTGAGCAGTGTTGCATCGGTTCTTTCTGAGCAAAAGTTTGGGGGTTTTTTTGTAGTACAATTAGGAATATGTTTTATTATATAAATAGTATATATAATACACATTAGAATAATATAGAGATATAGTACAGAGTTGTTCTTGTCTTAATCCTTTAGACTTTGCTCCCAGCGGAGTGAATGGAAGAAGATAAAGCTGGAATATAAAATACTGAAGTTCCTTTTTGTCAGAAAACTAAAGGACAAGGGAGAAAGACCTGTGCTTTTGTTCCTTTTTTTTAATTTCATGCTACGGAAAAATGGCAGTATGTCTATATGAGCATGCACGTGCATGTATGTATGTTGGATTTACTGGAATGGCAAGGAAGAAAATGAGTCAATCTCAAAATAAGCCAAGAATCTGGGACTTGAATTCTCTGACTTCAATAGTGTTGCAGGAACTTGGAATGGGACAGATACTGGCATATTGCGTCTTGCTGTGAGTAAGAGCTCAACTCTACAGCTTTACAGCATCTCTGTTCCCGAACAGCAAAACGCACGGCTCCTGAGGCACATCTGAAGACCTGGGACGTGACCAGCTATTCCTGACCTCTCCCTTTCCAATGTGCAGCGTCACCCCCTTGGATGCCTGGCCTGCTACTGACCTGAACTTTCATAATAGGCTCATGTTGACAAATCACTTTGAAATGAGATCAACACAGATACACAGCTCATGCTACGATACAGACAGAAAGGAATTTTCAAAAGCTGGTGAGCACAGGAGATAAGCAGGAGTAGCATACATAAGGGGAGCTATGTGTTTGGCTACCATCTTCAAGTACTGCATCACGTTATCAAAGCATCTTTTTTATCTCTCTTTTCATAACAGCCTATAAAATTTTGGTTTGTTTTTTGTTTTGGGTGGTGGTTTTTTAGTGAGTTTTTGTTGTTTTTTAAACTAATCCTATACTTTCAGTTCTATTAGGCAGCTACCTCTAAGCCAAAAGACAAAGGCAGATGGAAGGTGACAAGAGTTTGAAAGGACTATTGAGAACTAAAGAATTTCAGTCTTCAGCTTTGGATCCCATAAGCAGCCCTTTCAGCAAAGCTACCTCGTCTCATTGCTCTTTATGTTAAGGAGTAAACACTTAAAGCGATAATTTAACCACAGAATGTTTGTGTTAAACAGGGGCCTCCTGCTCTCTAGTTTCTATAATTTACAACAAAGAGTTTATTAAACACAACTCTTTCTGTCTGACATTCAAATCCATCTCTGCAACACACTCTCCTCTGGATTTGTGCCACTGAACGAAATGCTTCAGAAAAACAAAATAAACCAAAACCCTGCTGTGGAAACAGGACAAATCTAGTTTCACATCCCCTGCAGAGAGAGAAACAAGACGGAAGTAAAAAGCACCAAATGGAGCTCATAAAGCTTCACTCTGATCTCAGCCTCCACATTCTGGCAGAAAGCACTACCTAAGAGATGTGCTCTGCTTCAAGTGAGAACAGCCTCTGATTGCACCACCAGCACGAAAATATATTGTCTGTGAACAATTATCCTGAACAAAGTCTGAATAAGGGAAATCTGACTACAGAATAAGGGGAAATGTGGTGGGAGGCAGGCGCATTGCCCCCCTCCCTTGCCATGGCTGTATCTTGCACGCCAGCCATCTGTAGTAGCTGCGACTGTGGCCCATCGGCTCCACTGAGCCACCGTTCCACCACCTGCACCGAGGTGAGGTGGCGGTCGTCCTGCCCATCAGAAACTATCCACCACAGGAGGGTAGTAATTTGGGTCCTGTAACAGTTTCTCACTTTAGGTGCATTTTATCACAGGTAGCTGCTCCTATTCCTTATTCCATACAGCAGCACATCAGTGGAAGGATACCCATTCTAACCCACAGGTGCCATGTGGAGTTAATGGGGCTAGCATCAAAATTCACCAGCTCTTTCTCTTTCAACTTAAAACCAAAAATAACTTCTTTGTTTGGAAGTTGCTGCCCAAAATAGGCACAGATTCTGAGCCTTTTGAACCCAACACGACATACCTAGAAAGAGAAGGATGCACACCTGGGTACACTCTGCCTACATTCCTGGATGCTGGGCATCTCCTCTTTAGTTACACCTTTGAGGACAATCAGCAACTCAGAAAACTTGTGTTGGGACAGGAATCTGTTTTGTGTTTTTTCCTTTTACCCAGCATCCTCATGCAGTTTGGTACATATACATGCGGATGGTAAAGGAACGAAAAACCACACAGCCAGATACAGGGAGGCCACCTGGTGATCAACCAAGCTCTTATCTTGCCTGTACTCTTAAATTCAGGTAGGAATCAGCTTTTTCTGCAAAAGAGCACAGCAGAGTCTTTTGCCCAAATACAGGAGATTCCGTAACACAACACATTGCTGACAGCTTTCATGTGACCCCCAGATAATCACATTACTTCTGGAACTTCAAGTTTGGTTTATTAGTGTACTGGGCACTCTTGTCTATATTCCTTATCGGGGATTTACAGTAAGAACATCTTCAAATCCTGTGCCACAGGATGGTCCCTCTTTTAGACATTAGTTCTTTATTCCATTTGAACGACAATGTTCTGACGTGGTTGAGGGTTTTTTTCTGTTGTTGTTGTTAATTAATTCATTTGAGACTATTCTAAATTTAAGAATTTTCATTTTAATACATTTTTGTGTGTGGGTATATTAGTCACTTTTAAAGTTGCGTACAACTGTCACTGATTTAAAGTCTTTGTTAACGTACATATACAAATCTGTCTGTATTATGTATGCACGTATATGTATGTGAGTGTTTTATGAACGTATATATCAAAAAAACAAACCAAAACCCCTCTCCAGCTGCATCTTCCTCCCTCCTCCCTTCTCCATTCTGAGCAGGTTCCTGCTATCAACTGATGGAGTGTGCTCACTCTACACCTAGAGCTATAATTATTTTGCTTTAATTTTACAAAACCTTTTGTTCCATTCCCACGAGCCCACCTGATCCTTATATTACACTTGCTCTATTAAAACACTCATGCAGAACAAAGCACAGTTGTACTGATTCATAAGTAACTCACACCCCCTCCCCCTTCTCTTTTTCTTCCTACTAGGCTCATACATCTTACTGCAGTTTCACGACACCATCCCCGATGCCAGTCCATGGTCCCATTTTTGCCTTCCCCCCGCTCCTTCTTTCTTTTAAACCATTATTTTTATGTGCTTAGGGTCCAATTACACTATTGTGTGCTGTTGTTTTGAATTGCTGTTGTTCTCATTCATTTTATGTTCTGCTCTTTGGCACGATAACAGATATAGTGCAGAGGGTGTTATGGAATTTATTTGTTGTAATCAGACTCTAGGATTGTTGTTTATTATTATTATTCATAGAGTACCAGCACTAAGGCTAGCCCTACATTTTTTCCAAGGCGAGCAGAGGACCACGTGGCGAGCAGTCCCTGACCCCACCTGCAGTAGTTTAGGTCAAGGTGATGACTATCACTTGGGCATGGTCCCCATGAACCACCAGGCTTTACAGAAGACCGAACACACCGACACCTGTAACAGGATCTTCACAGAGGCACCGGGCATTTCAGATTTAAAAAAAACCCCAAACCCCACCAACCCACCTCTCATCAATTATTGCTGAAAAATGGAAGGACAGAGCACGGCTCACCAGCAAAGATGGGAACAGTAGAAGGGCTGCATCATCCATTTGTCCTGTACAACTTCCTTGAGCTGAGGCAGCCTTCATTTTCTGGCTTATAAAGCACCAAGCATATTGTTAAGACTAAGTAACAGATAAATAATAATCAGCCAGAACAGCGAGCAGTGGGTGCGTATGGAGAAAGCGCAAATAAAAGCAAATAAAACGGAGCCATCCGTAGCCATCTCCTCAAGCTGGGGAGCAGGACGTTTCGCAGTGCCCTGAGCACCGCAGGCGGTGGGCGAGGACAGACCAGGTGAAGGTGTGAGAGAAGGCAAGAAGGGGAAGGAAACTGGAGTCTGCCCATGTTTTTCTGGGCGACGCGTAACAATGGTGCACACCAATGATTTCTAGCAACGAACGAGAATAACAGGGAAAAAGGAGAATGTGGCAAGGCACAGAACAAACACGACTCTAAGGGCTACAAACGAAAGTTGCAATTTCCCGAAGAATACCCGTTTTGCACATTTTATGTAGCATGTCAAATCTATCAGATTTTCTCTTATTAAATCATCATTCTACAGCAACAATCATTCTCTCAATCAATCCCCCGTGTTAACAACTCTTAGTAATGACTAACTTGGCAGGAACTGATGTTTACCTATATTTTAAAGTCCTGAGCACTGTTCTCTATTTTTTAGATATTAAATTTCCTTTACATTTTCTCTCTTATTTTTTAACCTGTTTTTAAAGGATGGATGCATTCAATTGGAAAATAAAGTTTTGTAGCACACACACACACAGAGATTATGTTAGCTCAGGAAATTGGCAGTGGGATAAGAACAAAACCATTCACCTTCTGATTGCTGATTCAGATCTAGCCCAAGTGAGATAGTCACAGAAGCTATAAACCTCCCATGGTGGCTTTGTGATTTGAAATTATTTTTTATGAATCTCAATCCACTTTGAGGCCAAGAACCAGAATCACAAATCCACTGCCTGAATGAGCATTAACCGACATCGCTGCACACAGGAACAGAGGAGGTGCCAAAAAGCAAACTGGTCCTGGAGACAGACTTCCCACCTTATCCTGGAACTGATCATTAAAAAACCAGGGTGGGTTCACACAAGTGTGGAGCACAAGGAAACGCGTATATATCCCATCTACTACACAGAGAACAAGCCAACTCACCTGTGGTCACAGCAGCTAGGAGCTGCAGCATTTACCTGACGTGGGAACTGGTTCTCCAAGACTTGAGCAGTCCTAACCTTCCCTAAAACTGAAAAGGTCTCTTATGGTGGGCTCCTGTATCACTTCAGAGCTGAGAAACAGGGAGGGTAGGAAGAGAGCAGAACAAAGCCAAGGTTTTCCATCGTCACTCCTGGGGAGGCAGCAGCAAGCCTATGCACTCCTTATCCCTTAAAATCCAAAGGCCCACAGAGCAGCTGCAGGCTTTGGTCATTCCTTGGTCCTTCTTTGCTTCACTTTTCCTGCCTAGGTAGGAGGAACAAACAAGGCGTTTAATTTTGCAGAAAACGAAATCTGAGGAGGGCTCTGTGGCACTTTTTATTTTATTTGGAACACGACTGATTAACAAAGCCATTAGCAAAGCTATTTCACTAAACAAACATCCTATAGCATAAACAAAATAGTGATGCTCAGGCATATTTCCCATGGCTCTCTCTTTTAGGAAGCATGAATCATTAAAATCACTTGGGAATTAGCTACTCCAGCTTCTTTCCTTAGATACATTTGCTAACCTGAGGCGGGTAAAGGTCTCAGGACCCAAGAGCAGAATTAAGTTTTTCCACTCTCTGTGCTAAATTGCAGCCAATACAAATTCCACCTTCAGATATGCACTTCAGTGCTTCGTTGTTACGTTTCGTTTCACACTTGTGATCTTTATTCCTCAGAAACAGGAAAAATGCACAGCTGACGAGCCACGTTTGCATGCAACTTGGAATTGTTCCTTCAGTGGCTGTTGCTTGGACGTGCACTTGACTATTCAAAGGCAAGTGAGGTGAGAAATGGAGCTGCATTTTAAATGGCCAAGTACTCCTAATTTTACACAGGGATTTTTGAAAGCAAGTAGTTCTCTTCACAGTTTTCAGAGACACCACTGGAAATATTCACGTACACAACAAGAAAAAGTTGGCGGGAAGCTCAGACATTTCCCCCTTCCTTTGCTCTTCATTATTTCTTTCTTCTTTTCCCTTTTTGTTAATAAAAGGGAAGATGCTTATGAATGAAAAATGAACAAGTGTAGGTTTGATGGTCTCTGTCCAAAATAAAAGCTTTAAGAAGGGGTAGCCTTAAAAGTTGTAAAGGATACTTGTAAATACATACACACATGTAAATGCTTTTTATCACAGCAAGTTCCAGTAAAATGTGTAAAAAATTCTAAATTTAGCTAAGGAGATAGTAGTACAGTTAAGTTCAGCTGATAAACTGGAAGAAGCAGACAAACAATAGCTAGTAAAACTATTAAGAATTTTTTTGGGGGAATCATATTTTATATGAATTTAAACTTAGGATCTGACACAGAGAATGATGACTTAATTTAGGAGTTTTAAGGTTAAAAATGCTGATGCACCGGGGCACTTCTCACATTGATGTGATGTGATTGTCACAGTCTGATCAGTGAATCCGGATGCTTAGGATTCTTGGTCTCTGTGGAAGCTCAGATCCTTCCTCGGAGCTGGTTTAGCTTGGTAAGTGACACGCTGGGCTTGCAAGCACTGGCTTTGAGCCATCTTCAGCGACTACACGCACATTGGAATCAGATCATCATTTTAGGTACCGAGTGACCCACAAGCTGAGAGTCTTTGCCAAGAGTCAGAGGATGCAGATATTTACCATGACATTCCCACGACAAGGTGTTCACCAGTATGGACAGTAACACACCAGTGGGGAAAAAAAAACAAACCAACCAAAAAAACCAAACAACCCTCTTCAGAAATTTCCTACAGGAGAAAGTCTCAGATGAAGAAAGAGTAGCCAAAGTGAAGATGTCACCACATACACTTACTAGATTTGGCCTTGACATGGTATCTGAACCTAGAGCAAGATTTGAATTTTACAATTAGCTTTACATGTCCCAATTAGTTTTCAAGCTGCACAGAAAGCTGAGGAAGTTCACTTTAGGCATATAAAAGGAGATAATAGTAAACTTTTGAAGGAACATTATAGGGAATAACGGTGCTCTGGAGGATTTATTTATTTACTAATGCAAACAGTACACACTGAGATAACATCTGGCAATGTTTATTACAATGAAATCCAATCAATACTTCTGTCTACTGCAGTATCTGCCCACAAAATAGTCATTCCGCCTGGCACCCACAAGCAATACTCATCTGTCTATCATAGTAGCCTTCGTCAGCAAAAAGGGAGGTTGTCACCTTAATCCTTCTATTTGAGACCCAAGAGAAGACAACGAATTACATGTACCCAGACACAAGAACCATGTGGAAAATTGAAGAGAAATTTAGAGAGAGATGCGGTTTGTAGCATGCATTGCAAAGAGCACACAATTCATCGCTACAGGATCTCAAAATGCAACAGATCCCAGATCTTTTTTCTCGTGCCTCAAGGAGTTTAAACTTAGGATGATACATTAGTTTTGCTGCTGAGCTACCAGGCCTTTTGTGGCATTTTAGAGGTACAACTAAAGGCAGAAATTTGATTTCTCATTTCCTTTAAGTCAGAATTCAGAAAGAAGTTACACTGAACCTTCCCACATAATTAAAAAGCCAAAAATACATTTGTTTTGAAAATTCTGTGAATTAGAATTTCCAAGTAAGCCCCTCCATCTTTTCTATTTCTATATTCACATTACTGCATGTCACTGTAGAAAAACTAGCAGTGTTCTGCGCAACGAAAAATGTCACCAAGCATTAGCTTAGTGCTTACCGAGCCTTCACCTTCCTTAAACCTAAGTGTTTCTTGCAGTCTAAAAAACTGATTGATGTGCAGTAAGACATGCATTATTACTTAAGATATCATGAAATTAGGCAAAAAATAACAAAAACACACAAACCAAAATCAATTAGTATTTTTCCGCCCTACTTTTAAAACCACTATAGTTTTGTTTTTGTTGAAACAGTCATTTCCAGAGAAAAATGATTTATCTCATTAATGTGACTATATGCAGAATAAATGTATATTTGCCCCTATTTAATTATACATTTTGCTGGCTCACTGTTCAAGGCATTTCTATTTGTAGAGGACCTAGAGGTAAAATAAGACCTTCTGTGCCACACCAAGTCCTGAGGAATGAGCTATGTTCCGAAATTACCGTGGTGATGCGTTACCTTTTTCCCCTAAAACCTTCTCTTTGGCGAGATAATTGGCATTGTAGTTACGAAGTCTGGAGAGCAAGGGGAAGGAATCTGCTTTGCTCTCGACTGGTCTAGATCTACTGGGCAGAGGAGAGCACATTTAGTTTGGCCATTAAACTGGGCAGCCACAGCAAGCACAGCACCACCAAGGATGCGACACCTATTTCTGTAATCTGTGTCAGGTAAGATCTGCGTTAGGATTTTTTGTTTAGCTTCTTACAGTTTCTTGCCCTCCACACCATCAATATCTTACTACAACCCAAAGGTCCTAATGACGTGGCCATTAGGAATGAACTGGCTAAGAATTCTAACAGAGGTGCTAGGTTAGCAAAGTGGTGAAGGACGCAAAACCAGACCTTCCAAGCACTGAAATTGGTGAAAATCCCACTAAAGTAAATGGAGGTCCTATGTAAAGGGCAACAGTACCGTCCCCCTTTACTATTCATTCATTGCTGTCAATTTAGCCACATGAATCAGTGCTAGGCTTGCAAATACAGAGGCTATTTGACCCAGCTTTAAGGGAGAAGACTGAGGTTTCAAATGGGCAGAACAAGCTCCATTATTTTTTCTGTACTTCAGCAAATACAGGCTCCATTCTGAAAGTTCGCAGCACTGAGAAAGTTCAGTGCAGGAGCTTCTGCTGGCACACCAGTGCTGCAGCAGACCAGAAAAGCACAACCAAGACGGAGACTGGGAATTCTACACCTGGTTTCAGTGCAAGCAAGAGCCCAAGCCCAGCCCAGCACGGGAGAGGTCTGCTGAACCACACACCAGATTTGTGTGAAAGGAGAAATTTACACAGATGTGGGTACCACTAGGTGTGCTTTTTTTATTTTTTTTTCAAGCACACTTAGTCTTTGAACAAGCAATTCCTATTCACATATACTACTTCTTCTAAAAACACCTGCGTTTCTGAGAGCACCTGTGTACACAAATTGACCATCTATTGTTTCTCTATTCTCCCACTGAGTAACTTGACCAAGTTTTAAACCAGCTTTGGATTAGGGCTATACAAGGGATGAGGCCTGGTTCTGCCATTCAGCAGCTTCAGCACTCTAAATTTCTTAATTCAAAATACATTTTCTTTAACAATTTGCCAGTTCCTAATCAGCTCCACAAAGGAACGAACTGTTTTCTAAGCTGGTATTAAAACTGGGCTAGACAAAATGGGAGAGGGTAATGATTTCTAACCAATATTAATAAACTTTCACAAAAGACGTCCAAACCGCCTCAAATGAGGAGATAAAAAACCAAAATAAACCTTCATTCAACCACTATTGGGCAAAATTATACATACGATAACTTTTACGTCCCTTTGATATTAAAGCAGAGTAAATCTAGTTATTTAAAAAAAATAAATAATATCTCTAAAATAAGCAGGATGTATCTATTTTCTCAGTGTAAATCCTTTCCCCTACATCAGCCCAGGGAAGTGCTGCACCTGCCCCTGCCCCTCGAGGCTGTGGTGACGGTGACAGCAGCAGAGCAGTTGGTGCCAGCCCCGCTGCAAGGAGCAGCGCTGCTGGAGAGGTGGGATCAGATGCACGTGTGTAAATGCAGCAGGCGTAACATAGCCCTCCCTCCGTAATGGGGCAGCTCAAGCTGCAACGCATCCTGGCTCCACCGAAAGGAACATGGAAGAATCTCACTGACTTCACCGGGGCCATGATTTCACTCTTACGGGTAACAGAAAACGGCCACGCTCAATACAGCAACGGCGTGCAGAGCTCTGGTAGGGACTGCAGGTGATACTGCATTTGCATAACCTCTCTGGGCACTACGAAGGAAACTTGCTCTGTCACACCACTCACCCGCATCCCTGAATTTTACGGGTTTCTAACAGCCCTGAGTCGCCAGCCCTAGGAAGCAGCGGTGGGCGGTCACAGGCAAATCCCTGTCCTGTTCAGACAGTGCGATGAAGCAGCAGCAATGAGATTCAGTGTTTCACAACGTGGGATATTCCAGGCTTCCTACCATCTCAACAGAGAAAAAGCAGGAGGAAAAGTCTCTTACCCTTTCTAGACTTCCATCAGCACAACCATGATTAATCACAAACGCAGCTTTAAGAATTAGTTCAGCATTAAATAATGAACACCTATTTTGCTATACAGTGTATTTCTTTTACAAATTTTTCTAGGTGTAAGGAGGCTTAAAGAACAACTACAGTATGGTATAGATACATTCTAAACATTATGACAGAGACGGTGTAAGAGATTTTTAGAAGTTAAATGCTTTTAAATGTAATTAAATCATAATAACTGTGCCCCTGACAGTCTGACAATGCAGGGACATCAGAAATGTTTTCCACCATCGTAAGGCACTGGAAACCTATGCCTATCCCATGTTGCTGAAAGGCAATTTCTATAGGGGGATAGAAAATGTATTTTAACAGCCGATAATTTCATAAGAAGTAAAATTTGCCTGGCTCATTTGGAATTTTCTGGGACAACGATGGCTGCAGTAAGGAGAAGATCCATTCTGTGTTTCTTACTGGTATGAAATGGTGCCCACAGCAGAAACACCGAGCCTTTAGCCTCCAGAGCTTCCCCTTGCTGCCTTCTAGGTTGCTCCAACCCGACAAGATTCTCCCCTTCGCCCTTAATCCATCCCAAGCACTGGATAAAGGACCTAACTCTGGGATTTTAATTCCATTCAGAGTCAAGCACCTAAACGTTACTGCGTCTAACTTTAAAGCTCCTAAAATATATTTAGACCTGGCCTTTCATCATCCATTTCCATAGCTCTGCAACAGTCTAAGACTACACATATGAGAAGAGAAGGAAGTTTTGAGAAGCCCAGAAGTTCAGGGACTATCTGAATGCAAGGCTTTGGTTCAGTACCATGCCAAAACCATACAGAGATATAAAATATTTTATATCTGTTATAGAGCATAATCATATATACTAGCTGTGATTACCTTCCCACATTAAAAATTCTTCTGAACTCTTGCCAAAGGACAGTCCCATGGACAAGGCAGGAAAACACTTGAGGTGACCATGACTGGTATCCCGAGGAAACTAAATATTTGCTAGGTATTTAAGAGTTGTACTAATACCTGAATATTTTTTTCAGCGCAGTTCTAGAGCCACGTGTGTCAACTAGAGCACACAGGAGCAAGACCACCACAGCTTAACAAAGACTGGTAACGCGAACAGCAGTTTGTCATGGCAAACAAATGTCATCTCGAATGGCAAGCACGATCAGAATAAGGGCAGATGTAACTGTAAAGAGTAGTTATTTTCTAAGCCACACACACACAGAAGCTGAGTAGTAGTAATGCATCAATTTGTGACATAGGAAGAAACACCAAACAGTATCATTTCTGGGGTGATTTGCACATGGCCAAGAGGCACCAGAACAACACAGTAAATAGCACTGGAGCCCTGGCAGAAGTAAAAAGCATAATCCTTTCCCTCCTGCAGGACTGAAATAATTACGAGGAATCAACACTCTTACATCCAGGTGCCATTCATAAGCATCAGTACCTATAGCAACCTTCCCTATTGACTCAGGGTTTTTTTGCTTCTAATCACACTGTATTGCCTGTCACGTTGATACACTTATTTAATTCTATACCCTCTTGGTCACCTGACTTCTGGGTCCCTCAGCATCCTCTCTCTGCATTCCTCAGGCTTGTTTGATGCCCCGACTGCTGCAATTTCCCTCTAGCTGTTAACTGCATCCAGGCAAAAGCTGTCATTTACACACGAAGTCTGCCCCAAAGGATGAACGTTTTATAGTTGTTTGCTTCAGGAATCCAGTATCACTTGTTCTGGAGAAGTGACAGCTGCTCAGACCTAAGAATGTTACTTGTGTATTGAAACAGGGCAAGAGACATGACAAAACAGATCACCCTCCTCGCTCGAAACCCTAATGAATGGAAAAAGAACCTGGGAAGAGATGAGAATTCATCCGCCTCTGGCTCAGCCTCTAACGTTCAGCAGACTTTCCCATTGGTGGTCTGATCTTGCTAACTATACACGCAGAAACTGTGCCACTACACCCTGGCTAAATGAACCGGGACTGCAAGATCATGACCTAAACTGGGTCATACGCAGAGCAGACACGCAGTGATCTGGTGCACAACTGCTGTCATTGCTGCTGGGAAACAGACCCCTAGTTCCTTGAAAAGGTTCTGCTGCTATGGGTCACAGGATTCTCGATTACTTATTGCCCGTCTTGAAAGAGATACCACTCTTCCATTTTACAAAAGATTTTCATTATTCAAAATTTCCATGAGAACACCACACGATGTAGAACGCAATGTCTAAGGAAACATTATGAAGACAGCTAAAAAACATCTGCCAGGGAAAGCAATGGGTTCAGAAAAATTGTTAATGCAGATTCTGACTCAGAGATGCCTTCAGTTATTACTGACACTAAAACATCTTGCAAAGCCAAATACTTTTCCAATGGCCTTTAAGAGCACAGACTGATCTGCCAAGTGCTCACTATCTCCAATCGGGCTATCTTGCTGCCAGCTCCTACAGGCTCCTAGCGGAGAGAGATACAAGAGAAGGAAGCAAGGAGCAAGAACTAGGTCCTTTTAAACCAAAAAGGCTATACGACGATTATGCACACACACAACAAAAGATGCTGGAGGAATTCTTTTGTCATGATGAAATACAGGACTGTTAAAACACATATTTGAAGGACAGCATTCCTCATAAGACTTCTGAAGGTCCTGCAGAGCGTGCACTGGCACCAAAGCCACAGACATGTCAACAGTGGAGCTCTGTAGATGATATATTTTTTAAAAGAAATAAATAAATCCTGTTCTCTCTCGTGCCAGTGGAAACGTTGAAAAAAACAGCAATTTTGACAGAACAGATCTAAGTATCTTCTAATCTATTATCTAGATGCAGGGGGAAAAGGCAACAAGAACCACCAGATCCTCTGTAGTAAACTTCAGAGCTAGACCACTTACACTAATGAAGAAAACAGACCAGAAAGTCAGGGTAACTTACATTCATCAGACTGCCCTACATCAGACTCTGGAATTTGCAATGATTCAGCGCGAGTGTCCTCAGGGACACTGATGTAAATATAGAATAACCACAATGCCTCTCCGTGGAGTCCCTCCCATCACACACTGGTTTAGCTGAAGAATTTCATTTCAGATAGGACAAAGTAAGAGAACCACGGCTTGGAAAAGGTCAGGTCTGTGTTTTCTATTTTCCTCCTGTAGCTTAACTGATGATCTCTCTGGTCTAAGATGACTTTCCTTGCTCAGTCGTATTTGGCCCTTGTTTTATCCTGAAGTAGACCAGCAAATGTTTTGATAAACTGAGTGAAATTTTTTCTACTTTCACCGTAACATCTTCAGGTGCTAAAATGCTGAAGTGTTTTACAACTTACTGAAGTAGCGCTACTTAGGGAATCCATGCTAATATTCCCATGCCTTTTTAATACCAGTGACTCACAACCCATACTCCTTTAGATATTAAAGCAACCACAAACTGGAGAGCCGTTTTCCTATCTTCATCTACTGTGGCTGCTGTTCTGCAAAACCAACTACCCATTTGTACACTACAACTGATGCCCTTAACAGAGAGACCTACGGCAACAAACAAAGCTTCACACAAGCCCTCCGCTTCACCCCAAAACCCAAACCTTAAACATTTGCAAGAAAACAAAGAGAGAGAGCAATAGGGACGTAATCGACAGTCATTCCCAATTGTTTTTTAGTGCCAAGTTGAGAATGGGACCAATTAAAACCAGCCCAAGAACTGACAAAATTTTCAGGCTGACCGGCTGCATTTGGAAATTTGCAGTTTTGTTAAGTGAAGATATCTTTCAAGGATGTTTACATGGAAATTCAGAAAACAGAGACAATCATCAGAGAACAGAGACAATTACAAAGCTCCCCATCTCCTGAGACATTTACCTTTTTGTAGCAGGCTTTACTCCAGCCTCATTACATATTTGCTCTGATCATCAATCCTATTTGCAACTTTCAACTGTCTCCACAATCTGTGTCAAAGGCCTTTGTATCAGACAATACCTGGAGTGTCTCCATTCATCCAAATTTTTAAAACCAGTAACTGAAACAAATCAGCATTTGTGCACTGACTGGAAAGAAACCATGCAGACTCACCGTGACTGAAAATCTGTCCCTTTGGTGTCTACACAACTCCCTCCCCTGTCCTCCTCTAAAAAAAGAAGGGTCAAAGCAAAACGCTGGCAGTCCAATGAAATCTTTGAAGAGACAGTATGGTTTCAG
This sequence comes from Falco biarmicus, assembly GCF_023638135.1. NCBI lineage: Eukaryota > Metazoa > Chordata > Aves > Falconiformes > Falconidae > Falco > Falco biarmicus. The sequence continues at coordinate 86,669,322 of NC_079292.1, forward strand.
TTATGAGAGGATGGAAAAATGAGAACCCTGGGGATCTTTTGGGAACATTAAGCTTTATTAATCAGGAATGTATTAGCCACATACCAACATTCCCAAACGGTATGCTGAATGAGAGAAACGCCAGGGAGCAACAGAACCCATCCAGGCTGGGCTTCTGCCTCATGGTGAGTTCTAGCACACCCCAAGAGACAGTTTTCCAAGCCGTTCCTTAAAGAGGAAACCTCCCCTGCTTCCACAGTACCTACAGGTTGTGCATCCCCGCGCTTTACAGCTGATATAGTCAGAACATGGTTTTTAATATGTAACTTGGTAATTTCCACTGCTTGTTGAACTGATTTCTCTATGTCTTTCTCCCAGTGGATATGAAGAGCAATTAATCACTGTGCTCCTGATTATAACTTTTCACTCACTAGAATATTTTTTTTTCATATTCTCCTTAACATACAACAAAAGCAACACTTACAGAGGCATATAACGCCACTTAGGGCTCCTACGGATCCTCTTGCCCCTGGGCCAGATGATAATCAACCAGTTTCTGCTTTCTCAAGAATTTTAACACTAGGACTGCTTCTGCCTTGACAAACATTTTTGACCTCTCCACATTTCCACTGGGGTTCCACAGGTAGAAATCAGGGCAGAATTTATCCCCGCGAGTTTCTGGATTAATACCTTGGTATAGGAAGGGGAAAAGGCAAAATTAATTCTCTTTGTTAATGCTAACAATACCTCAGTGACAGTCAGCCCCAAGACACAGATCTTTGTTAAGAGGAAGCACACTTCCATGCTCACGTCACATTTGCACGTCTTATCCAGCATAGCTTCTACACGTCAGTATCTTCTGCATCAAAAATACCCCCAAATCATCAGCTTAATGAACTATTGAGGCTTTACGTTTTGTCGGAGGAAGAGGAACTGGGAATTTGCAGCCCATCTTAGACATGAAATTCCAGTGAAAGAAGCAAGTTAAAGGAGGGCAGGACAGCTCTCGTATCTATGGGGAACCATGAGGACTCGTGCTGTAAAGAACACAGCAGGGTAGCGTGTTTGTTGCTTCAAAACTCTTCCTTCATTTAAAAGCACTGCTGTGATGGACGAAGCCCTTCCCAGCCCCGACATCCTGACGCTACACATGCCGCACGCACTCTGGGATGCCAGCTTACTGTGTCACATTGGCTTGGGTTCTGCCTGTTCCTTCCCTTATGCCTGCAAGCTCAATTGAACTTATGAAAATTCAAACTGTCTTCTGTCTGTTTCATACATCATCAGCAAACAATCACTAGACAAAATGAATTTGCTCTCTGTAATTTGGAGGCTACACAAACGTCTCTGCTGTATAATACAAAAAAAGGGGAAATAAAGTTTGGTATGCAAGGTTAATTCAGCATGGAGGAAAGTAGCAGAGAAACAGACGGAGAGAGAACACGAACAATAAACTACTCAACAGTGGGGAGAGTGACATGAGAAATACTTCTGTAAATTGGAGTTGGCCTTGATACCTTTGAGTGATGGAATTAAACAAAGGCACAAGTGAGTTGTGAAAGATCACCCCCATGAGTGGCTGTATCTCCATCCCTCGTGATTTGTCTACACAATATACTTATTAATAACAACAATGGTTACTAGTTCTCCTCTAAGAGCTTTGCAAACACAAACTCAGTAACGTTCACAGAGCTGTATCAGTTTGAACCAAACTGAAAAAGCGATCTGCTGAACAAGGCGCAGCGAGGTTAAATGACTTGTCCAATGCCACTCAATGAGCCAGCATCCATTAAGATGAGAGCACTGGATCTCTTGGTCAGTAATTAGATCACAAGGCTGCGTAAGGCTGAAACCTCGACAAACCTCTCTGTTCACAAAAAATAATGTGTTGTAGACTTCTTATTGGCCCTAGCTGATGGCAATGTAACTAAAACCACTGCTTTCAAATCACATCCAGTGCATCTCTCTTATAGGTTTCCAGGTTGTGTGTACAGATTTTTTTTTTTCTTCCGCACACAATAACTTAATCCTATTTGGGGTTAGTTGTAAACAGCAAAGTACTTAACCACATCCTTGAAGTTAAGTAATTGAGTAGTCCCATGGACCTCAATGAATCTACTTGCCTATCAACCCACACAACTTCAGCACATAGCAAAACACAGCCAGAGTACCCAGCATAGGAAGAATCCAGCCCACAGACCTTTCCCATTTAAGAGCATGCCTGCACTGCATTTAGAAAGCTGTGTTTTTATGCGACTGCCTGCCAGAAGTTCACGTGTTGTGAATTTGTACTTTCTTCTAATGCCATCTATCAAGTCAAGCATATTTTTATATTAGCCGAAAATTTGGCCCATCTTATATTAAACAGTTGCTTTAAGGGATATCCATACCCTAAAACAAGTTTTCCACCCTTCAATTAAAGAAACCAAATTTAAACAACAAACCAACCAACCAACCAACCAGAAAATTACCAGAGCGTGGCTTGCCTTTCCTCCTTGCTGTTTGCAGGTTAATACAGGAAAGCCATACCGGGAAGTTCACTTTATTAAAGATCTTACAATTAGAAACACCGGTTACAGCGAACACGCATAGGAAACAAAGGAAATCCTGAAGGTGTACTTTTCTCTGTAAAGGAGGTGCCCCCATTTTTGTTGTGCCCAGTTACGTGTTACATGGACACAAGTACAGACAGAATCACATCCTCATTTTACCCCATGTATCCATACATAAAAGTCCCTCCACCTTGTTCTTCTGTATTCCAGAGACAGGCTGTACGCCAAGGCAAGGCTACAGAACTCAGGAGCTGCTATAAGTTTACAGGTGGGGTATTTTTTTTTTTTTTTCCTTTTGGCAAAAGGAAATGACACAAGATACTCAAGGATTAGAAAACCGGACATTTTACTTCAAGGAATGGAAAGAAGAACTGGGCAGAACAGACCAGACTTGGGGAGTCGTGATCCCACGCTCTGTTCCCAGTTTGATCACCGATTTACTTGGACCTTGAGCAAGCTGCTCAACATCTCTGCCTTGATGTGCTCGTCACCATTGATTAAAAAAAAAACAAACCTGAAAATATTTCCTACACATGAGTTTTCTACTTGTGTATTTATGTCCCCTCCAAAGCCTAGAGTCTCATATAACTAATCCAAGCCCATTCCAGCCAACAACAACCATCAGGCCCATATATTGCTACCTGGTGTTCTGCCCTAGGGCTGTCCGTGCAGGACTTACTGACCATCTGGATCCTAAGGATTCAAGGAACTTGCCTTAATTCACTCCTCATTCCGCTGCTGCATTTTGGAAAGAGAATTACTTCTACTTTCCAACAAGAATTCTCCTGGTTGTTCAGACAAATCAGCAAGACAACTTTGAAATTCTGTACTCACAGATTCAGAAGCGTTCTCCCACTCTTCCCCCCAACTCTTCCCTTTAAACTGCTGCTGGACCCAGCAAATCCAGGAGTGTTTTCCACTCCGCTCGCCAGTGTAATTGCAAGGTTAACCTCTGGTGGCCAGGGAAGCTGCTCACAGTCAGGAATGATGAGCAGAAAATGTTAAATACCATTCACTGGCCACAGCCTGCAGTTAATACACAATATTTAAGCAACACAATGGCACGGCCCTTGCCAGTAATGTAAAAACACGATGGAGTTGAGCCAGAATGGCACAATCTGCCTGCCTGAGTCATGCTTGGCGCTCCGTGCTGGAAGGGGCACGCATTAGCTGCCCACAGTGTACCGTACCCCTCAGCTAGATTAAAAGAAATCATTAAAATACAACTTTAAAAAAAAAAAAAAAAGAAAGGGGGGGTGAGGGGGGAAGGAAGGGAAAAAATTCCCTTGTAATAGTTAAAATATTTTAACACTGAAGTAGAAAAGTACCACTTTGGAAGAAGGCTCTGGATTTCATTACAGGCTGCACATTTTGATCTTAAACAGGAAAACAAACCGACTTTGCTTTGTAATATTCCACAGCTTTGTCCTGTCCAACTAAAATCAATTTTTTCCTCCTATATACAAGCTCCTGGATTTTTATTCCTATATTATTTCATTAAATTCAGAGTATCTCGACCGACTATATTTTCCAATCCTCTTTTGCGTGCCTGTTGTTCAGCCACTGAAGTTCCAAATCTTAATTATTGCCCCAAATACATTAAATAAACAGATTCTAAATAAGGGTACATCAGACCGATGTACAGTCTGACTTGCATTTATGGAATAACTATGCCCTTAGAAAGAGACGCCTTTCTTTCTGAGAGACGTCAAGACATTATTTTGGCTGTTTTGTTGTGTCACAGCACAGATGAATGAGGCATTTCTGCCTTCACCTACACCCCAAAGCAGCTGAACCCCCCTGTGATGTCACCAAGAAGTTGCTGGGTTTTTTTTCTTGTATAAAGGAGGATTTATTATGACATCACAAAAAGAATAAACTGTATTTTATGCTATAATGAATCTTCTGCTACTTTCTGTTATCCCTGCACCAAAATGCAGAAACCCTCACTGACAAAGCGACAGGAACTGTAAGTCAACAAACACGGAGATGCACAATATTCCCAATAATATTCAAAACAAAGCAGAAAAGAATGATCTATTCATGTGTCTGAAATTAAAGATCTGCAAGATGTAAGTTCAGTTTTAATTTTTAAATAAAACATCCTTTGAACTTCTATAATCTCATTCAAGGGGACTCTGACCTTTATCCAAGCCCAGCTACTGTGCTAACACTTTGGATGCATATAGAGGAAAAATATGGACAAAAGGTACTGGAAAAGCTTTTACTTACAGGAATGCAGTGCAGCTTAATCTTTTTGTTTTTAAGGTGCAGTGATTTCAGCATCTACAATGTAACTTCAGGCAGTCTGAAAAGAAACAGGTTAAAATCTCTTTCAGTTATAATTGGTATTTCAGATTTAATTAAAAATTAAACTTTCATAATGTTTCACCATCCAAAGCAATGCATTATCAGTCAAGCGTAGCCTTTTTTTTTTTTTTTTTTTGTGTGTGTGTGTTAAAAGAAGCTCTTCCCAGAGTAGTTTGCAATGAAAGAAGGGGGAAAAGGCAATTGAGAGTAGCAAAATATATTTCTACAGCAAAAGATCTCTGAATAACTTGGAAAGAAGCCTTCTGCCACTTAATTTTAACAATCAACCTTATACTAATTAAAAAAAATAAGCATCACAATTAAAGAAGACAGAAAAACACCATCACATACCAACGACTGCGAGGGGAAAAATGTTAATTTCAGCAAAACAAGGACATTACTAGGACCAGAACATACGCACCAAAAGGGAAAATATGGTTTTACATAATGCCAGCCAACAACATTTTTTTAAAAATTCGTTCTACAGCATGTAGCACTTTCAGACTGTTGCATGGAGGAGCAGAGAAAGACAAGTTCAAAAAGAGGAAAGCTGTTTTTAAAGTGTACAAGGCAAAAGGTCCCTTGCACCTTTTGTTAAGGGGTATGAAACAGCTACTCCATAAAACGGCAAGGTTTCATACTGAGTAAAATAAATGTCATTTTACTGTGCAAAACAGATGATTAAGAAGTGGTAGATGCAGACATAGCATTTGAACAGATGCAAAAAAAATATTTTTTTTTTTCCAAAATGCAGTTGGAGTAACAATAAAACTCCAGGGGTTGCACCATAAATATGAGTTTAAATGTTAGACTGGAGTTTAAAACCTGTGGTTTTAATTATATCTAATTATAAAGGCTCTAGAACCAGGAGAAATGAGAACAACAAAAATTATTATTAATAAATTAAAACAATTTTGCAGTAAGTTGTCAGGATTTGGCCTCATAATAACAAACCATACAGCAACACACACAGACACATACAATGTACCAATGATTCATCAAAGGAACAAATCAGAAATTGATTAAATTTTATTTTTAAAAGGTGACAGCAGAACTTGCCTAGTTTACCCCATTCAAAGTCAAAGCCACTCTCCACCAGCAGCGTGCTGACGGAGATCTGCAAATAAATCCTAGGTGCGAATCTAATACTGATTTGGAACGTCCCACAGGCTGGGGGCAATTCCTAAGTGAAATTATTTCTTTGTTCTCCCCTAAGGAAAAAAAATTAACCCCGTTCTTCAGCCCTCAGAGTTACATGAGCCTTCCCAATCCTTCCCCACAGATGTTCAGTAAGAACCGCGCTGCATCAGACGAGACAGTCACACAGACACGTCCCCACACACGCGTACGCCACAAACAGGAGCGAGCTCAGCACCTTATTTTTAGGTTTAACTTTTCCACCCTCTCAAGATCAGAGCTATGGAAAAGCAGGAGGCAAAGGAGAGAGAGAGCAGGGAAGGGGACAGCACAGCAAGAATTATCAAATCTTACGCAGAACCAATTCTGGAGCATTCGAATGAAGGAAGAGGAGCCCCCTGGCAGAGGCACTGGGATGCTGCTGCCACCAGATAACCTTTATAGGCTGGGATGAAATTTTTCTTAAAGCAACCATTTCAGAAACGGGTTTCTCATCCTTTAGACAATCTTTCTATCAAATAACTCTCCTTCTTTCTCCTGATTGGCATCTAGTAAGATAGACAGAGGAGCAGTGGAGAAATCCAGGCAAAAGGATGGTAAGTCCATCAGAAGTAAGCAACCGCAAAACTGCCAGGTAAGTGGTAACAGCTTCAGCCTCTGAACTGCCATTTCTTTCCCTTCCTTCCCTTCCAAATTTACCCCTTTTCTATCATCTTCAGGGCTGTAGCACTGGCTGGCTGGCAGGGAAGGAGAGGGGCAGTGGTATTTGCAATCCAAAGCTATTTCTTTTAATGAATGCAATGAAAAACTGACCTCAACTGAGAAAACAAAGAGCATTCACTGAGGGTGAAATGTATCCCCGTACAGAGAGCCAGCGCACAGGCTGCGCCGCTGAAGCCCTATTCCGATGACCTAAATAGGAATAAATTGGTGCACGGACTTCATGGCAGTGAATTTTGTCCAAAAAACCCCCACTTTTTTTGTACAGAACGAGGAAGCGTTTAGCCCTCTCCTATCAAAGCACAAAGGTACAGCACCCTCTCTCCGTGCTGGGTGCCATCCTGACGACTGCTCTTTGGTGAATTTTCCTAGCAGTTTGAACCCAAGCACATTCTCCTGCTTGGAAAGGAGAAGGGGGAATTGCAACATCTAGCATTAGTGTGCAAGCTCAGCACCAGGGCACAGTGCCGGCAGATAGAGCGGCCCCTTTCCGCAAGGCGGGGGCAACCGGCACAAGCTACAACCCACCCATTAGAAGAGATGGAGCCTCAGAAACAGCTTAGAGCGTGTTCACTGCCGCCTTGAAAAAACTTCAAATAAATAACCGTAGTTAACAGAACACCTGATATACGACACGCACAGCCAGAGCATCTTCAAGAGCTATTTCGGCTACAAGCTGGAGTTAAACCAAGAGCAAAACCTACAGAAAACCTCATTAGACTCAGAATACCAATCCCTGCCACTTTAGTAATATCTTCCTTTTACAAATCGAGAAACCTGTGACCTCGAGATGAAATGACTGACAGGTGCGTACGAGCAAGAGGTAGAAATGGAGGCAGCATCTTAAGCAGGACCCCGCGTTCCTGTGCACAGGTGAGCACGCTGTGGGGCAGGAGACTGTTCTCCGAAAGGACTGCCCTAATCCGACGGGGAAAGCAAAGACAGGGCTCAAGAACAGCCTGTGAACTTCTGCTTGAGAGAGGCTCAAGAGCTGGAATTGCAAGAATGAGGAGTATGTCAGGTCAGGAATGAGGTACACGAGTAGAGTCTTAACAGGAGAGCAAGTGTCAGCTCTCAGTGAAGGCTTTAAAAACAAATATCAGAAGGTAAACATGTTTCACTTTGCTTTCTCATGATTCTTGCTTGCCAGAAAGTTTATGCAGAGCCTGAAAACTGTGATAGCACAGCTACTGGCTGTACAATGACTGAAGTTCATTACCAATATTCCATGACTTGTATGGCACCTGACCATACTGCGCTGAACATGTTTGTGGTCTAGCCCCCCACTTTCAAAAGAACCGCGTTCATTCCATCTAAAAACTGAAGAGAAGAAATAAAGTAACATTTGTCATTGGAAAACATTTCAGAAGATATCAGCTGTCTGCAATCACTTAGCACTAAGAAAGTTCCATATCTGTAAGGGTTCGGTTTTCCTTGAATACCTGAAGTCGGCTGGAGCAGGTTAATGAGAATCCTATTCAGTTCATTAGTTATGAGGAGAGGGAAGGCTAGGAGAGAATATAGCACAACATTCATTGATACCTTTTGAATTTTCTACACAAAATGTACAACATCAGTCAACTGATCTTATTCAAAGTACTTGCTCGTATCATTGCTCTCACTCCTGGAACTGCAAATCCATGGATGAAGCAACTGCCACAAATAAATATTCACAGAGAGTAAAATACTGATGTTCTAACTCAGGACAAAACTAATCAGTAATATTAACAAAGACTTCTTCAACAACCAGGGAAAAGGGGGGAAACCAACCCCTAAAAACCCCACCAACAAAAAAATGAAAAAATCAAGCCCATTACTTTCAAGAGAATTTTCAAATAAGCTCAGTGGCCAGTCAAGAGGCCTCATTCCAACTTCAGAATCCAAGTAATGACTTAGGATATGGCCCAGATTCCTTTCTGGCATTTTAAGTTTGAAAACATTAGCAGAGTGATGGACTAATTGTGTCACAGAAATCAGAGAGGGAGGTCGATGCTGTACAGGCTCCTCATCTAACAACAAAGCAGCAAACTTTGAAATTGGAACCAGCACAGACACATCAGCACAATGCTCTGTCTAGGCTCATCAGTAATGCAAAAGAACAAATCTTATTAACATAGATATAGCATTACACTACTGCTTTTTTAAGGTGAACGCACTTTAGTTGGTATTAGTTCTCTATAAACAGGTTTATTTAGTCACCATTCTCTTGTCTTGAAGAGACAGAATAAAAAAAAAAAAAAAAAGAAAGTAATGCCTGTGCTTAAAGAATCCTCCCCAAAAGGAATGTTTTCCTGAATTGAAGATTTTTATACACTTTCAAAAGTACACAGGAGTTTTGGTCATTTCCAGTCGTGTTTGAACTCATGGCTGTTTGTATGGTACGGCAGCGCTGACCCGGGCTTCTTCCTGGCCCTAGGGACTGGGACTCAAACTGGGGTCACCGGGCTGCTGATGGGAAAACCTGGGGTTGGTTTTTTTTTTTTTGCTTTAGTAGAACAGGAGCAGAGGACAACCTACAGCACTGTGCTGGGACAAAGGGTTCCTGCCACTGCAGGAACAGACAACAGCAGACCGAAGGTCTCTTTGTCAAAAAGGTAAATCTCCACCTGTTATTAGTTCACTGCAAGGCTGGGTACCCACAGAGATTTCATCCTCCTTACGGTATTCGTCTTTGGAGTTTACATTCCCCAGTGAAGTCTGTATCCACTACAAATTTTAATTTCCAAACCATGGCTGTTTCAGCTAGAAAAGCATTTTAATTAGGAAAAAGGTGTATTTTTGGCTACTTTTCACACACCTCCCACACCCCCAATAGTGTTTGAACTATTTTCGTTCAAGTATGAAAAATACTGCCTTTGGGCAAAGACTAACACTCCGTGAAATCTGGGTTTCAGAAAGTTAGAGACACTCATCTGAATAAAAGCCATCATGCATAATCCACCCTAATGGTCACTTCCAAACAGGTGCCGGATGCAATTTCACCGCAAGGACCCTGATAGCTGTTAAACATGTTGGACCTCTCGGCAGCACCGTTCACCCCTCTCATTTATTCCTACTGCCAACCAAGTAAGCAACAAGCACTTGAGAAGCCCAGCTGTGAACGCACATTAGAAGCTGAACTTCTCCACCTGCTGAAGAGTTAGTCTATCACTGCACTTAAGACCTGACCTGGACTCCTAAAGTGCAGTTTAACTGGTAGTTCTGCTATAGCCAGGTGGGACCCAGCATCCTTCTAAACACCTCTTGAAGCTTTCCTCCTACGCGGGGGGTGACGATGGTAATCAAGCTGGCTGCTGAAAACCATGATATTCCCCATTCCAACTGTTTTCTTGCACAAGCTGTCCCTAGATCCTGTTTATGTTCCCAAGGAACAGGAACAGCGACAGCATGCAGCTTTCACGAGGCCTTGCCCAAACAAGTCTTTCTGTAAAGATACGGCTTTTTTGTGAAGCAGCTCTGACGCTGATATTCTTCGAGCATCTCTTGGAATACAGCTTGAGGACTTTGCTTATGCCCTTTACAAGTTATTGTAGCACATAACCTTCTCCCACTTCTTTTCAAGGTTCACAACGCTTTGATCTTCCCAGCCTCACCGCTCCTGGTGAATGGTATCATCTCCCATGGCTCAAATTATCTTTAGCGCATAAAATGGTAATACCTGTTAAGAAGCAGGCTCTATCACATAATCGCAGCAGAACCATCCCATTTATTCCGGTTTAACACAGAAACTTACATCGATAAATGCTTCGTTGCGATGGGTATTTCAGTGCAGTGACAAACTGCGTGGATAGAGGAAACGTGGCGGACATAATTTGTTTGGATATTAGCGAGGCTTCTGACACAGCACCACATAGGAAGCTCATAGAGAGGCTGGAGAATTATGGTCTGGATAATAATACAATAAGGTGGATAAAACTGTCTGACAGACAGGAAGCAATGAGTTATTAATCAATGGCATTAGATAAGAACAGAAAGAAGAACGTACTCTGATGCCAAGCAATAGGTGCTAGGAAAATTATCATTAAACAGAATCATTAAGGACGAGAAAGGGAATGTAAATATTGACAGCATCCAAAACTGATGTTTCAGAAATAAGAAGTGTTATCAAACGTGAAAGGAATCAAAATTCTAAGATCCAAAAAAAATGGAGATGTGCGTGAGCCAAAATAATGTGTTATTTAATGTATCTCCAAAATGTAAAAAAATGTTATAAAAAAACCCTGCTACACAATTTGGTTTTGAACTCAGAAATACAAGGTTTTCACTGTGTAAGCATATGACTCTGTCATGTTACTCTGCACCAACACGGTTGCTGTGAAACTGGCTCCCCTGCAAAGCAAAGTGCAATAAGAACTGCAGTTACTGTGGCCAGGGAAGATCTATTGGCTTATTATCTTAAGAGTAAGGATATTACTTCTGATAATTAAAGTATTTAAAGTCATCACATTCAACACCCTTAAATTCTCCTTTGGAAACAGGATCCTCCTGCAGTTGTGGTCCTGAATTTCCACTGCCCCGCGCAGTTTACAGCCGTTCCGTTGCTGGCGCTCTCTCTCACACAGGAGATGAACATCTCCCCCCCGAGATGCTGTGCACGGGTACCACCTGCAGTGTGACGGGCACCGCCCCCCCCTCGTGTCCCCTACAGGTCTGCCCCACAGAAGTTCAGTCTGACCCCTACCTATGAAGGGGCAAGATCTGGGATGACAGGCGATATACTGAGGTGAAATGAAAAGCCACACGGCAGCACACATATATTTCACAGGACATGTGGCAGAGAAGATCAAAGTGGTAAATCTTTGTTTAGAATTTTAAATATCCTTCAGCGTTGAGCAATTAAACATGGCAGTGGAGTATTTCAGAGAGAAACCCAGCAATACCAGCAAGACATGAAGTTCACTATATCCTGCCTCTTTCCATTTTACTAATCCTGGAACTCTTCCTTTCCTCATACGGAGGAACGGGTCCCCAGGCACCACAGCCTCAGCTTATCCAGCTGCTCCAACAGTAAGGACAAAATAACTTTTCTTGTCCTCCACCTTGTAGACAGCAGAAGCAAGCTGAAGAAGTGAGCACTGGCTGCAGATTTTCAACCCTAAGAAAGTTGTCACAACTCTTACTCTTGACTTACTGTGACTGGTCCATTGCCTTGTGCTCTGACATCAGCAGACCCAGCTCCTTTTTGAGATCCATCATCTATATTTTTGGGACCTTTGATCTTCTGCCAGGATGTACAAGACTCTACCCTCAGGCAGCAGCCCAACCCCACCTCCCTGACCAGCACCTCCATCCCTCTGCCCACAGGGTAAGAGCCTGCCTTCCCTTGCTCACACGCAGCGCTTCCATTCCCCCTCCTCTGCCGCAGAGAGGTGGGATTAGGCTGAAGGTCTGACACTCCTCTCACACGAGAAAGACAAGGAGGGAAGCGGCACCAGCACAGAGGCATGAATTTGCGGTTCTAGTTGATGCCAGAGGAGTGGAAAGAACAAGGGGTGGCAGCAACACCTGCTGCAGGTCTCCAGAGCACCATCAACAGCCAAGTGTGGCTTCTGGGGCCCTGAACATGTTAGATGGACAGGAGGTCCATCACTGCTTTGCTACCCTAAGCAAACAACTACTTTGTCCACATAAAGTAGTTTTTAAAGGAGCTTTCTGCCCCCTTCCTTTGGAACTTCCCTCTACAGGGCTACCAAGGGGCTTGGGAGGAACTTGGGATTTTGACACAGGAGAAGGAGCACGCTACCTTTTAACAGAAAGTACAGCTAATAGAAAGTGGCATCAGGACTACCAGCCAAGTGTGGACTTCTTATCAGCAGGTGCACCTCAGGTGATATCAGGACTCTCCCAGATTATGCACGCACCGAGCGTATCCCACCGTGTGCAGAAGCACAAATCCATGCACTCTTCCACTTAGGCATGTTCTTTATTCTTTTGCCAGCAGGCCATTAACCTGAAGTCCAAAATCAGCTTCATCTTGCACAATGCCGTGCCCAAACCATGCCCAGACGTTTCACATTATTTCAGTTTATGTAACCGCCACATTAAGCTCCCGGCCCAAGGAGGATACTGAACAATATCTCATTGTAAAGGCTATTGAGATTCAATATTACAGGGACAATGCTACCAACCCCCCCTCAACTTCATTAATCTCAAAAATCATTGGAAATTTAATACCAGAGGACTTTGAGACCTTTGGACTGTATTGTAAATCTGCTGCTTAAACTTTTAATGTAGTATCAATGCAAGCTTTCACATATTTCCCAGTAACATTCATATACATATAACTCTTGTTTAATTAGACATCACCCTACAAGAAGTGAAAATCAGACCAAGCTGGAACTATACAAAATTCAGGGAAGCTCAGTTCCTGCACTATGATTTGGCAATGCTTTATTGCAATTATTTTTTCCCCCCCCTCGGAAACAATACAGAAGAAGAGACTATATCAGCAGTGATTCAAACTGATCACTGTGTCAGCACAGGAAATAATATTTTGGGGAAAAAAAAGAAAAAAAAAAGGAGAAAACAGTCTTCCATTTACTTTCAATATTAGCAAAAACAACAAAAAGCTTTTTTTATATTTCTAGTCACATCCTGCAAAATCTCGCTAATAAAGCAATAGCATAATTATGAGATAAGTTAAAATGGATTTTTAAAAAGAATGGCTACTTTTGCTGGAGACAAAGCGTATCTAAGTACGTTGCAGGACTGGATTCAGAGACCTCAGCATCTTTTCAGCCTAGTCCAATACACATTACGTTTGTAGTTATTCCAGGGACCCTGATCTATAGTGTATACACCCCTAAATCTATGCAATATTTATCTCTGCTTCAAATACGTAAGATGAAGAGTACACATGAGGTATGAGCTCAGGGCTTCTGCAATGACTGAACCATTCAATGTGCCAAGACTAGAATTCACTGTCTCCATTTGCACCAAAAAAACCCCAAACTCCCCTAAGATACAATGAAGTATTATTATTAGAAAAGTAAGATTATGGAACAGGTTGAATACCCAATTTATATTTTTAAAAAAAGGTAAGATCGAATGCACCCCCCTGGTGGTGAACCAAACTACAGAACTGAAACTGGTATATAATTTTTTAGCAGTAAAAGTATTCTAACAAAGATCTATGTACAGCAAAATACAAAATCAAGTTCCATCACTTTACCACTAGCACCGGGCAAAGGACTACAAGACCATATGCTAATTATATTCTGGGTAAAGAAGAACAGTTCAGATATGGAATCGGTAACTAGATTTCTAATAAAATAACAACTTCAATCTTTTTCAAGTCTTTTCCAAAATACCAGAAGTGATTAGAACACATTATGGACCAGTCACTTGCCAAGTTTCATGTTTGAAATCAAAGCTGTTTTAAAATTCCCCGAACAACAAAAAAAGCATTTCAAAACTGGTAACATTCAGTCATGGTGATATAAGCAAATACCAGCCAATCTGAATCTTGGAACATCCTTGATCTAATGCCTTTGTGTTGCCACTAAGCCCAGAAAAAAATATTTCAGGCCCAATTGTTAAGCCAATGAAAATAATATTCGCAAATAAAAAAAGGATTGTGTACATATTATACAACTAAACTTTTTATTTCTTCAATATAACTTGATGGAATTAAAAGCAGAAATCCTTCAAGACATTTTGTCTTCGTAACAGCGATGTATCCACATTTACCAGAGATGAACCTGCCTGTGATTTGCACGGAAGATCTAACCCCCTCCTCCTTCCCTCCTCTGCACCTCCCCCAGAAAAACCTCAGCACTCCTGAACCCTACAAATAACTACACAAAGCGATTGGGTCTCTGGTGGAGGAGCTGCTCGGTTTCTTTCATAGGCTGAGGAAACCTATTTTGAAATAATGAGGACCAGCACCACCTCACTCCCCCCCCGCCCCAGTACTAGGCAATGCATAAGGAACAAAATTTGAACCTGTATCTTCCACGCTATAGGTACTTGCAAAGCACACGGAGCCTGCCAGGAAACAAAACACCAAATGCTATGCCACTCTCTGGCTACTTTTTTTAAGTTTTTTGCCCATTTAATGTATGCACGCAGAATAAAGAAATATGGTACGAAGCCACATTTTAGGGCAATAGTTTAAAAGAAACAGAATGAGATTCTAGGAGTTACATACACCTATAATTTTGCATTATGCATCTGTACATACTAACAGAGACTATTACATAAAATACTGCATTATTTAATGCCAATTGGAGGGAGGCTTGCTTTCAATTACATGTAGTCAAATGTTCCTACAATCAGTTGGTACAGTAACTGGGCAGAAATTCCCTAACATATTCAGCCTTTCCTCCTTGAATCTCCAAATCATTTAGAAACACACTTTCTTTTCCATTAAGAGATACAGCGATGCCAACAGCAGCCGCGTTATTCCCCCAGCAGATCTGGAGATGCTGGAGCAGAACTCAGATGTCCAGCCGCCGGGTCCTCTGCTGGAAGCACCTCTGTGCAAGACTCTCCCTGCTGCCTTCTCTTTTAGCTGAAGTTTTTACTCTTTAACAATGCCCTACGACATTAAACGGCTTTATATTTCCTAACTGTGACCGAACCTCACATTTGGGCAAGAAAGGAACTTTCCATCTCCCGAGCTATAACTCAAACCAGCCCAGAATTTTATGTAGTCAGCAATCTCCTCTCTGTCCTCACTGACTGCAAGTCTGCATTAATAAAAAATACCCAGTACAGCAGGGCCATCATGTTCACAGAGACAAAGATTTCCCTGATGTACTGAAAAATGCTTCTTCCACTGGTGAATTACAGGAGAAAAGTTGTTTTTTTTCTTTGTTCTAAGCCACACTAAGCCCCAAAGGAGGAAGTCCTACACAGTAAATGTGTACAGAACTATTTCCTACCTCTGCAGGCTGTAGAAAATCCCACTGGGTTAAGATAGATGGTACCAAGGCCACTTAAAACATATTAGCCTATTAAATCTGCATTCCCTTATTGTTCTTAAAAATGTTAACAAAATGTTCCAGGCCACTGTTTATTTGTAGGGCTTCTGAAGAGTCATGCACTATTACCATTTCTCTTAAGGCAGCATGACAGTCCATGTACCACTGGTGAGGCTCTTGCTGATGGCCTGCAAAAACCATCATTAGTCACATTGCTATGGCTCACCTTATTCCTAGTTGCTAAACTGCATTAAAAAAAAAACAACCACTAAAAACACACCAACCACAAACAAACCAGCTAAAAATACATGCAACATTTAACTCTGCACTGGAAACAACCACAGTTATTCTCAGAGAACTGCATAAGTCCAACCTGAAGGAGAGAGAAGCCTCACAGCTATGAATAAGAGCAGGATGGTCTCCAATTTCCTAACATGCCTCTCACGTTAAGACGTGGCCATATCAGGAAAAAAAATTAAGAACCCTATCTTTTAAGTTCCCACAAGTACAGTTCCAATTAGGAAGGGTTCTTAGCTTTGAGCTATCACCGTGCTAAAAATAGAGATGTTCAGGAAACACGTTACTCTTGAAAGTAATTTCACATACAATCTGTAAACACGTTGCCCTTTTAGGTAGAATGGCAATTGTTGGAAAGCCAGAAGCCAGAAATATTAAAGTGGAAGGGATCTTTAAAGTTAGTTTGCAACCCTAAAAACTGAAATCGGTGCCTTTTCTTGTCTTCTGTAAAAAAGGAGGCTGAAAGGACGAAGTACAGCGGGCGTGGGGGAGGAACGAGAATGAAAGGAAACTTGTGCTTTAAAGTGCTTTATTTATACACACATAGATATACATACATACGTAAAAGAAATGCAGGTGTTCTTTTCTTTTCATAACCTTGTACGTGTCTCAGAGGGACATGACTTGTACCAATCCCAAATTTCGTCATGCTTTATGCAGATTTTATGTTTTCATTTTAGCAGATATGGCTTATAAAAGACAACTTAAAATTCACATGGTTCAGGTTCTAAGTACAATGCTCTCATAGTCTCCTTTACTAAAAACTTTTTTTTTTTTTTTTAATTCCTTGTTTTTCTTTTCTGCTCTACCTTCCCTCTGCACTCTGAATGGTACAATGCTATGTTCTTGAAAGGTATGGTGGACAGTTTCTGGGCTGGTGGGTGCAGAACATTGGACAATTGTATTTAATATTGAAGTTGGAGGTATTAAGCAGGAAAGTGATTTTTATTCTTCCAGGTGTTCAAAATACTGTTTGTTAAGTTTCTTAATGCATGTTCTTAAGCGGTATTTGGAAAAAAATATCTTGTTAAACGAACCAACAGAACTTTCAATATAGAATTGAAACTGTGTAATCTCATCTAAGGATTTCATTAAGTCCTCTAGTAAAGAAAAATAATTTCTGTCACTGCCATTACTTGCAGGAAAGAGGCACAGACAGATAAGCCAAAATGGACAAGAACTTTGAGGAGAACGATAGCCCATTCCTTCTTTTCTGATCATATTGAACTCTCTCAAAAGGAGATTAAAGTGCAAAGATCCAAAACTGAGCTTGTATCTACCCAAGAATTACATGAGTGCTACAGCCACTGAAATTCCTACAGAGAACACTCTTAATATCACTCACCCTAGAACATCAACGACATTAGTGGAAAATTGAAAGCTAAAACAATACACTGTATGGTTAGACCCAAGGGAGAAGGAAAGCAATAAAATTATGAAGTGACTCATCACAGCAGATCCCTTCTCGCAACCAAGGAGCACGGACCTTCATAATGCCATGCCAACTCGGTTGTACACTGAAAACCAAAACAGCAGCCCTTTCTGCTTGGCCTAAACAAAACAACCCTGCAATGACATCAAAGGAGGTCTAGGATCCTCCCTTCCAAACTAGAACATCTGCAGCTCTTAACCACTTCTTCACAGTCAGTGCTTCATTCTGTATGTAAGAAAGGTGTTACACTGCACTGACGCTGTGTAAGCGATACCACGGGAACCACACAGCGATCAACCCGTCTGTTACACGGCCATCCTCCTTGGCCTTGTCTACAAAGATGCCCAGAAGCAACCTTCTATTTTTCTTCACTATGGATAAGCTATAATATAACAATATGTATAATAGGTGTGCATATAATATATAAGGTAAAGTAAGAATACATAGCTCAATTCACACCTCATTTGCAGAGACATCCTAATGTAGTCTTTGTCACACACAGTTTCCCATCATCTTTTGACAACTGAGACATGTTGGCCCTCTGTTAGTAACTGTTGGTAAAAATAAAGCAAGGTCCTGAGTAAAAAAACCCCACCAAAAATCAACAACAAAAGCATTAATTTGGCACAGTCTAATGCAATTTCTGAATGATGACCCCTGAGATTTCTTGCATTGTGCCGGCTGGCTGATACTCACTAAAGACTCCCCACAGAACAAAACAAAACCAAAACCAAACCAAACCAACCAAACAAAAAAAAAGACTCTGAGACCAGAGAGTACAGAAAACTGTATGTGGCAGTAGTAGCTATGGAAAATTTGGTGGCGTCACAGACCCCTGTAGAGGAAGCAGCTTCATTTGAACTTTCCATACCACAGGAAAAAAAGAAAAAGGAAAAAAAAAAAAAAAGAAGAAGAAGAAGAAAAAAAAACATCAAAAGAAAAACCAAGACAAAACACCCTCTCCCTTTTATGAAGTGCTATAACAAATTCTGAAAGCATCAACTGTTTCATTACACAATCAAGAAATGTGAAATTTGTGACATACCGAAGGGTTAGGCTCATGCCTGATAGGCAGCTCAAGCTCTGAGCACACAAAGAAATCGAAGTTCAAGGAGCACAGGGACAGCAAACGCAGGTGATCAGAACCATTCTGGGCTCCCAGAGCTCATGCAATAGCCAACTCAAGAGCCAGGAGCAATTAGCCATCTTCTGTGCGGAGTTGTACCTGTTATCCTCACTATCCTTCCAACCTGAAGAGCATCACAGAAGATTCCCACGCCACCAGAGATAATTCAAACACATTCTGTGAAAGAGTTTGACCCCAGAAGGATGTTCCTTCTTTTGGAAAATCCACAGTGTAGCCAAAGCAGAGGCTGCTGCACCCCTGAAGTAGGGTACACTAGCCCGGATACAACTGATAATTTGCTTGCTTGAACCCAAACATTAAGTACACTGCAGCTGGTCACTAACAGAAGTGTACAATATTTGGTAAGACCGTAATACTAACAGCATAACTGGACAAAATGCATAAACATTTTGTAATACAGCTAAGCACCAGTATGTGAGTAACAACCACAGAGGGGCAATGGGTACTTCTGTTATTACTGCAGAAAGGGGGGTACAGGAAAACACGTGAGAAGTGCTAAAATCTGCAGAGTAAGAAAAAGGTTACAGAACAGGCAGGAAAGGTATCTGCTGGAATCAGAGTAATCTTGAGGATTAAACTGGAGAAGTATCTGGTAGAAATAGAGCAAGTGTTTGTCTTAAAAATAAGATCATATCGGAAGCAGATGAGATTCCCCTCCTTTTGGTGAGGAGGAAGAGGGATGGCAAGCATAGATAACTCAAAGGAGAGCAGATGAAAAAATGAGGAATAATGAAGTCACTTCCCTCACGGAAGGGCTCTGGACTGATGACCTCGGCCTTGGTGACTAAGGCCACCTGGGGCTGCAGGACAGCCATGGGGCACCAGCCCTGCAGTACGGTACACGGCCAATGCAGCACGGGATTGTTAAGAATCAACTGTTTGACTATGCAGTGATAACAATTAACAGTGATTAAGAACTATGGGCTATATGTATTGTTAATGAAGGCCAGCCTAGTAACGACTTGGTTTTCAGCTTTAAGCTGGCCTGACTTACCAGTCTTCCAAATACTCATTTTTGTAACGGATACCAATGCCCAGCTTCCCACCGCACGGCTCACATGTCACATCACATGATCAAATAAGAAAAGAACGGGGGGCTTGGCTCTTGGGAATGAAAAAGAAGCCTTAATGGTTTACTTCGCACAGACTTGCCAGTGTATGACCAAAAAAACCCTAAGCAAATAAACTTACGTAGAGTGTTTCTCTTAAGGCAAGTTTCAATTGACAGTAAATCATAGATAGTACCTGAAGAATTAAAAAAAACCCTCCTAATTTCTGGGAGACATTTTATTAACAATAAGTCAATGTTCAGGTAAACCTCTCAAACCCATGAATGCTCTTAGGTCTCCTTTCTTCATGCTGCATAGTCCATACCCAGATTGTCCTCAATTCAGAGAAACATTTTCACCTGCATTATTCAATCAGCAGAACCTGCTCAAACCTTTCAGTATGAATCATTATCAAGACATATGTCAGCATATCTTTCGAAAATCCTGACAGGCTATTTACCATTACCTTCTGTCTTCTCAGTATTTGGCAATAAAGAACCCTGACATCCCCAATCAGGAATCTGAAAATGGCCCTCATCCCATACGGAGATCGATTCAGTCAATCGGTATTTCTTACTGCATAAAGAGACAAGTGGTTTGCAAGAGGTCATAGAGCAAGTCATTGGTTAAATCTGGAATAACCAAGGATATCACATCTCTGGATACCAGCTTTTTCTCTTAGTCGCCTCAAGGCTAAAACTGTGCTGTCTGGGTACATCATCTCCTTATTACTCTTTAACTTACCCATTTCAATCAAATTTGCTGGAGGGGTATGACCCTGAATAAAAAAGCTGATTCATACAAGCTTCATAAGAAAAGGCAGAGGTAGAGAGGAACAGTGTTAATTCCCCCCAGACACAACCAACTGGACAAGTTTGTACCTTAGGCACCACAGAATGGGATTTATAAACATCTAAAATCCCAGAAAATACTTCAGTGAGAGGTCACATCTTCTTAGACAGCAAGTCAATCAACCATAACACTAATCCGTAGAAAATCTAGATTCATGAATTCCATTGCTCACTGAACTAATTGCTTATTGAAAATTACTGGAAGTACATTCTTCCCCTCTACTACCTTCAGCAGTCCTGATATAAAATGAATCCTATGATAAGAAGTCTTCTCATTAACTTCTTGAGGTGGGAGAAAGACTACCTATCACCAAGAAGCACCATTTGGACAAAAATAAACAAAAAATAAAATGCTTCTGCTTTTAACTGACAGTTAAAGAAGTCCAAAGACTAGACCTGCATTCCAGCATTCCAGATCTATTAAGCCCTTAATATCTGACTTTGGCTAAAATGAACAATTTGTATGCCCTACAGAGATCCGCTGTTTAACAAACATTGCTAAAGAAAATTGAGGATTTCTAACAAACCTCTAAAATATGTTATTACAGGAATCTGCTAATATATGCTAATATAATAATATCTGGAATCTTGATCTGCTAATGTCTTAAGATGTCCAGAACATTCTTCTGAATCTGGAGTAAGGGGAAATGTTTACTTCTACTTTATTTCAGTTTCTGCAACATCAAACCAGTCAGCTTCTGGATTCAGAAAACAAGTAACTGTGTTGATGATGCAAGGCACATTTAGACATGACCATCAGATGTGAAAGGTTACATAAAAGACTTCAAGACTACATAAACAATCTGAAATTTGATAAACCATCATTCATTAGTACATCCTTCAATTGCTTGAGGTGGGAGAAAGAAACATTAATTGGTTTGCAATGGGCTGGATATGGACAAGTGAGTATTTCCATCAGCTCATTGTTTTTCCCAAGGAGAAGGCAGCACCGAACAGAGATCCTCCTCCAACCACCACAGATGGTCACAAAACCCTAGGCTACAGCTCCTGCAGCAAAGACTTACCGCTGCCGAGAGGTGGAGGAGGGATGATGCAGACCCTGTCAGAGAATGGATCGGGTACCACAACCCATGGGCTCAACACAGGAGGTGGCCCCAGGATGGAAAGGCCGCCCTGGTAGCTACCATGGCCAGGGGCGGGGGTCTAGGAGAGTGGGCTGGGAGCCAATCTGCAGTGCCCTTCCCATGTTTTATGAGATTTTTGCTTCTTCCTGTCTGAAAAACAGGCTACGTGAAGTAACAGTTTGACTTCTATATTCTCGCTTTCAGGCATCATCAACCATTTCAGGGCGTTGTTGTAAGTCTAAAAATAATCTTTTCTTCTCCGACAAGTAGTACGGTTGCTCCCTTAGCCAACACCATCACTGCTCCAGCAGCTGTCAGTAAAATGGCAACTGATACCTACACGGGAAATATCTGCAATACCTCAGGTCACAGCGTGACAGTGATGTGCGAACACCGACTACTGCACACACCGAACCTCCATCTTCCACGCGCATCTTTCTTTTTAGTTTTCCTTCCCAACTGTGTGACTCCAAGGATTTTAATGTAGCAATCCCCAACTTGATCTTCATTTCTACCTTACTCAAACCTACAGCATATATTGCAAGTGGCTTCAAGAGCTGGAAAACAAAAAGAAGTAACCACTTGTTTTCAGGGCTTCTGCCTTTTTACATTTACACTCTGTAAGAGTCCTGAATGGACATCCTTTACATTTTAAGTACCTGTAGACAGTTTTCCTCTCTGCTTATTTCATTACTGAGGCCAAAATTCTGGCACATAACCACATAATTCCTGTTTACAGCTAACCCTGCTGCAAAGCTTCAGCACTACACGGAGGAGCAGACTGGTTGCCCTCCCATACATCCTTCACGCATGGAAGTGGTACACAGGTGCGGTAAAGAGCAAGCACAGAAAGAGCAACATACTCCAGCTGCACTGGGGCAGCTCTTGACAAGGTCCTTGACTACCTGGACAGTTTCTTTCTGCCTTTTCTGAGTTAGAATATGACCACCACCTTCAGATTAAGATCTTGACATCACCTTCTTTCTCTGGGAGGCAGTGTTTCTGGAAAGCACCTTGCTCTGCTAGCAGTCTCAACAGGCTCCTCATACAGGTGGCCATGACATATCCTTTTACCATGACTTTCGCTTCCCGTAATTATGCTCCAGAATAATTTGGGTGGTACTGGTAAGGAAAAGAAGAAGAAGAAGAAAAAAAGATATATATATACACTACCTCCTGCACTGGCAGGATAACACAATTTAATCCTCAGGCCAAATGAAACAACTCTGCATCTGAATACCTCCACCTAGCACGCAAATTTGGTATTTTATCTAAGCGTGAAGTTGGTGGCCCAGGTTCCCCTGTTTTCATTTTCTCCTGTGCTCTACTTTATATCCCAACTATGAATGTATGCAGCAGCACACATAAGTGATTTCCAAATCATCAGCTCATATTTAGTCCCTATTTTCAACTGTACACTAGAGACCTGCACCTATTCCACAAATAGAAAGAATCCAAATGCTTTCCCCTAGGCTCCTGCTTAGGATTTCATTATTAATTATATTTGAAGGTTATACAGTTAAAATACATACTTTTTTATTTGAACATTTATATTAAGCTGCTGAGATTCCTAGCAGCTTAGCAGCATTATTTCTGTGTAAGAGAATAAGCCTCTTAAATTCTGCACGCAGGCCTTTCACCTAAAATGAAAGATTTTAGAAAGGCACTGAAAGGTAACGCTGAGTTAATGATGCTTTTTAAACTGAGACCTCCAACATGGATCACACAGACCTCTATCAGTTATGCACCCCCTTGACCTCCAGCCCTGCCACACGCTCTGCCAACAGTGCCTGAATTCCAATAAAGTTTAGCAAAAAGTTTGCTCCAGAAGATGCAACTCTGATTGCTACTTACAATTCATTACACGGATTTACTCTTTCCAATGAAATAAGACATTTAAATATTTGGTAGCAAATCCCAGAAGACTGTAGTTAACTATTTTCTCCAGAGATGATCAAGGTTAGGTACAAGAGCCATTCATCAAGAATGGTGGGTATTAAGATAATGAAATTTTTTCGCAGGCACGGGCATTGGCGGACGGATGGACCGGATGACCTCAGCAAAGAGAGGTCTGTGCCAACCGACAGCTACTTGACAACACGCACCGAAACTCCCCAATTTCAGGCAGCTGGCCAAATTTTGATTTTAGATATATGCTCGTGTAAATCCAGAACACTGGCACATGTACGAAAATCCAGGGTTATTTCTGATTTATGACTGCACAGGAGAAAAGAATTTGTTTCACTGGGCCAGTTTAATTTCTAGTGCTGTTCTTTAATCAACGGATGTGAGCCAAGAATTAGATCCTTAATGGGTCAAGTGCCGAAAAAATCTGAACAGAACTGTATGTGCAAAGTATGGACACTTTTTTTTCCAAATACACGGTTTATATCTGTTAATGAAAACAAGATAAGCACCATCTTTCCATTTATGTCACAGACTGATTTTTAACCCACTGATTTTTTTATTTTTTTTTACTCTTTGCCTCTTGGTGCACCGCCAATAGATATCCTCTCTTGTAATTTTTTTCCCCCAGGTTTTTGATTCTGATGTACAGAAAAGTCCATTTTCCCAGGTCAACTTCAGATTTCACAGCTGAACCTATCCTACTTATAAATCTGTATAATCACATGGAGAGTTATCACTGTTCATTTCCTTCTTTTAAAGGATTCTTGACAGTCAACAGCACCGAAGGTGCTCCCTGATCACCGTGACCAGCTACAAAATCAAAAGTAACCTGATGGCATTACTTTCAAGATGACAACCTCAAGAAAGCATCCAAACCATTTGAAAAATTAATGCCCCTTAAGAAATGTGTTGTTCCTAATACCTTGATGAAGTAGAGCGTACAAGTACACCAAATCTCGCTCTTTTCACAAGACCACAGCATGCTTTGTCCCAGGTGACATGGGGTCAGAGCAAAGGTTGCATCATTATAGCTGCCCAGCAGTTACGATCGTATACAGCCATGACGTCCACTCTTGGAAAAATATTACTGGAAGTATTCAGTAACAATACACTTCATACACTTTGAACATGTTATATCACCCCAGATCTATACAAGTATTAACTAATTAATGGCAGCTAGTTAAATGGAAATGTTAAATGGTGTTCAAACCTTGAAACACAGCGAAACAAAGGTGCATTCAATTCCCTTTTAAATAGAAATGCACACAAAGGACTTGATAGTTTTACATGGAGAAAAATGTATCAAGGAAGAGAACATACATGTTACGTAAAATTTAAATAGAAGTCTTTCCCAATGTAAAGACATGCAGGAATACCAAGCGGTATCAGGATGCTCCTTCCAGGCAAACCAGAATCCAACCACAGCACCATTTGTAATGGCAGGGACAAAACGCCGTGCCCTTGTCCTTGCTCCTTCTTGTCTTTTGCAAGGAGCCATACACACACCTCATGTCTTCAACGCTGTCAGGAAGCGGCCTGAGGAGAGCCTAAGTTCCAGCATAACTTGCAGAGACCTCACCTCGTGTGCCAAGTCCCAGCCTGGAGTGAATTTTTAACAGTCAAGTTATGAACCCGTGAAAACAGGGGCTTACAGCTGAACTGCTGACAAACCCTTAACTCTAGCGGCACACACGGTGCCAATAATAGACAAAACTGCCCCATTTTATAGCACGCAGGAAGGCTGGAATTCAGCTGTTATCAGGGATAATAATAAACTTCTGCTGGTGACTCAGGCGCTCAGCCTCAGATTTACATTCCCTCTGTCACTAAGAGTTTTTAAGTTAAACAATTTTACATGAAAATGCAATAAACAACATTTATATTACCGATGGTGTTCGTTCCAACTGGTCTTGCGCTAAAATACCGCGCAGCTTTCCTCCTGCTCTCTATCTCCTCCTCCCCGTGTCACTGGAACCGGGCACCGACCCGTCCGCTTCTTGGGCTCCTGAGCAGTCAGGATGAAGCCCAGGAGGGCCCCTGGCATCCAGCCCAGCCCCCCACCAGCCGCCAGATCACATCCAGGGGAGAGGCTTGTCCACGTAGCACTGCCTGCCTCCATCTGCCCCCCGCTGCAGGGCAGCTCTCTGTCCTCTTGCTCCAGAAAGCAAAGGAAAAGCAGCACACAGCACCATTAGCATTAGCAGATTTCTTTTTCTTTTTTTTTTTTTTTTATATTTGTTTTCCCCTCCAGAACATCTCTTGCAGCACTCAGAAAGCCACCCCAAGGAAAAAAAATAATAATAATTAAAAAAAAAAAGCTGTAGCTTCACATTGCATCCTAGCTCTTCGGTGTTTCCTCCTGCTAAAGAGCCAAGGTCAGATATGAAAAAAACTACACAAAAAAAGGAGGTTTGCTTCTCATGCAACAGACACTCAAGGGAAAAAAAAAAAACATCTGGTCTAGAGGATGTAAAAGGTCTTGGGGAGTTGTCACCCAAGTTGCCCCCAGTCACTGGTACACAGAGACCAGCTACTCAGAGAACTACTTGTGCACAACTTCTTCCCACTCCTCTGAAGTTTTCTTTCTTCCAGAAAACTATCCCTCACTCCCCTAAGGAGCAGAATTACATCAGTGACCACCAAGTTTTAAATTTAATCTGCCCAACGTCTATATTTTATTTTTTAATCCATCTCTCAGGAACAGCTTTTAACGCATTTGGATTTTTTTTTCTGTCATAAAATATTCTATTTATTTCCCAGCAGCTGGTGTCAAAAAAGTTGTTGTTTTCTTTAAATATTACTCTTAAATAAATAAAATCTGTTTTCATATCATGTAAAATTAGTTTTGCCTGCTGTGAGTTTGTGGCATTATGAAGTGATCATTTTCCCCATGAATTATTCAAAATGAGGATAAAAAAAGGGAAAGGAAAAGATGACGGACAATAGCATGCCATTCAATTTGTATAAATGCAGCAGTCGTACTAATAGTTCACTCTGTGCAGCACAGATGAAACACTTTTTCTTTGTCAAATGTAGCCACTAACCTTAATTTAGTATTTCAGGGAGAGGTAGTAAGAGAGATTTATTTCCTTCCTCTGTGTCCCCCTGTGACTTATCTAGTGGGGCAGATAATAGACACGTCTTTTTTTTGCTAGCAAGACGTCAGTATTTTAGACAACAAGTTTTTTGTTGCTTATTCTCAGTACCACGGCTCAACTGGCCCTTGATGGCCTTTAAGTCTTTCTCGCTTTTTAATTTTAACCTATTCTTTGTTTAAACCTCTGATTTGACAGTGTCTCTCTGTCTTTTATGAAAAACTATTAGAATTGTTAACATTTCCTCTGGAGTCTTCATATTACCCTGTCTTTCAGAACTGCTGTAACTGCACAGCTGTAATTATTCTCACTTTGAATTCTGGCTGTCGTATTTGGAAGAGGATGAAGGGTGGGGATTTTAATAAATCATTCAGGCTCCCCAAGGCACACCGTATCTCACCAAAACTACTATGAACTTTTAAGGTAGAGGGGCTTACGGACTGAATGTATAGATGAACTCCTAAGATATAAAATGCCATTTTCATCAAGAAGAATGAGAAAATGGTAGCAAGTTCATGGGTGAACAAATTACAGTAAGCTAAAAAATGCTGTTTCAAATGGTTTATCACGAAGAACATCCTTGCAAAGGAATCTTCTCTGGAAAACAGAATGCTTCCATCGAGTTTCAGTATCTGGTTACTGAGTAAAGTAAGCCTAGTGCTACAAGAGTAGGTTTGCGACTCGTAAATTTTCATCTGTCATTACAACACAGAAATCACTTACATTGTTTCAATTTCTCCAATCCATACATTATGGTAATTAAAATATTTGTATCACAATCATGCCCAGACTCAGATCAGAAACAACAGTCCTTTGCACCGCGCAGAATGAGGGAGTCCCTACCCCCAATAATTTCAACAGGGATAACATTAACCTGCCACACAACAGTCACGGGAAGCACTGGCCGTCACTAAGTCATCCTTTGGCCAGGAAGGATTTGAAGTTTTTAGCAAGAAAGTGGGAATTTTTTGAGGGAGAAAGAGACTAGGTAGGGTCAGTTTGTCTGTGTTTTTTTTTAATTTATTGGAGTGAATTTCCCTCAGAACACAGTGCAAGTGCATTCAAATGAAAATCCTGGACCTGGACATTGGAATCCTGGACTATTTGCTCTGAAAAGTATCATAAAAAGGATGAAAGGGTGAGCGTTTCATGCAGCAAAGGTATGTTGATCACAAAGTCCTTCCGCAATAAAGCACAAACACGTCTGTTGTCAATTAAAAGCAAGATTAGGATGAAGTGTAGTCACCAGTGTCCCAAATTTCATTATCCCATAGCTAAAAGCCATTACTCTTTTTTCCAATTTAATTTTTTAAAGTAGGTCATTCTGGTATACTGTAATTTTTTTTTCCCCTCCTTTTTTTTTGCCATCCCTGCCAGCCCAATTTTGGCCAAGTCTCCATGCCCTAGAGACAAAATAAAACCCACACATTTTTTTTATACAAGATTAAAATATTTCTATACACACAACTCTCATCCACATCTTGCAAACTTCTATACGTTAACAGTCAAATGCAGTATAGGGCGTTTAAAGTGCAAAACATCTCAAGACCTGACAGGAAAGAAAATCACATCTCAAGCGATCTGAAAGGAAGACTGAGACGTTTACTGGAGTCATCAACCTGCCACCTCCACATCAGCACCTACAACTCTGTGGTGCTTTAAGGATTTACCCACTAGATTCTCTTTGTGAATTTCAGAAAATGAAAGAAGAGACCAGCTAAGGCAAACTAAGCTTTACTTTGACCTTTAGTACAAACAAGAGAAGACTGTGGGAGTACCGTGTCGATGTCCACAGAGCATACACAGACTTTTTATGTAAGATAAAAGAATCCAGATCCAACATTAACTTTTCTAATTAGTCCCACAAGCATTTTGATAGATTAAAATTCCAGTTCGAGACCTTCCCCACTGCCCACTCTGCCTACAGTCACTGGGACGTAGCAGTGCAATTCCATCCACAGCCACACAGAGAAGTGACGGACTGAAAGTACTCTTGCTTACATTGCTGCACCCTTAGCCATGGGTTTGGCTTTATTCCTATCTTTTTAATAATTATATTAAATTTGCAAGTGAGCAAAATGTGCAAATCTACTGACACCGGTAAAGTCGCGCCCTTGTATGCTAAGACTGAATTTACTGATAAAGAACTGAAGGGTAAGAAAATAATTAATGCTAGTCAACATGGGTTTATGGAAAATAGGTCTTGTCAAACAAACTGGATTTCATTCTTTGGTGAGCACGTAAGTTATCTAAGCCTAAGAGCTTATACACTTAAGGTTTTAAAAGCAATTGATTTAGCGCTACTACAGAACATTCCGGTTCCGTCAATGAAAGCACAGGTTGGACAGCTAACTAATGGGAGACCCTCAGAAAATGTTACCTGGGGGGTCTTCAAACAGGTGGGTTTAGTAAGACTAAGGTAAAACTAGTAACAACCACTACACTAGTCAGCATTTTGATTAGTGACTCCCAGGTTATAAAATCACTGCAGCTAAAAATTTCCACGTGATGCAAAGACTGGTAAAATATCAGGAGAACAGGGGTATCAACAGATGGAGACAGTCAGGCAGCTGCACAAGCTTCTGTTCTCTCAAATAAAACTTTTTAGGATAGCATACCTTTAAGAAAAAGGAACATACGTTGTTTCCACAGGATTGGGCACAGGTGGATGTGGGGTGTGTTACACCCTAGAAAACAGCAATTCCGAAAAGGATTTAGAGGTCATAACAAATAAACAACTGAACATGAACACCCATTGCAATTTGGCAAATATGGCTAATGCAACCCCTGGAGGCATTAACAGGAGGTAGGAAGGCTTGGGAAGGTGGTTTTGCTTTTCTTTATTACATTGTTTTCTAAAGGAATCTTCAATTGGTTGAAGAAAGGCATAACAAGAACCAAAGTCTGGAACATGAAGCCAAGAATGAAAGAAAGAAAAGAAAGAAAAGTCAAATCGAACCAGAAATGAATCCCACATTTTAAAAAGGCAAGGGAACTAACCGCTGGAAAAAAAACAACAACTATCGATGGCAGAGAGGAGCTTTAACCTCCTGATGGTTTCAAGATGGAAAGATGCTGACTGTGCATAACTCGGTTCAAAACAGGGATGACCGGACAAATCCAATAGCTGGTGACACACAGAAGGTCAGACTAGATGACCTAACAGTCCTTCCTGACCTCAAACCATACAAAAGGAAACTTCTGATGTTCTATTTTGTGGGACTTGCAGAATTAAATAGAACGTTCCTCCTTCTGTGACAAGCAGCCCTCTCGCAAAAGCTGCGCGCATACCCCGCACAGCGCAACAGGTTTTGCTACTTCTGAACATTTCTGGGAAGAAGAATTCTGAAGTCTGGAAACAGCTTGGAAAGACACTGCTCATGTCCTGTGAAAAAAAAAAAATGTTTGTGTGTTTGTTTGTTTGTTAGTTAAGTGACTGTATTTCACCAGAGCACAGCTCAGTGGAGAGCCATCACCGAGAGCTCACATTCAGGCAACTCCCAGCGCTGGAATGTTTGCTGTCCTCTCTGGGTTTGCTTCTGGATTCAGCCTTGCCTCGTGCTGGAAGCCAAGTCTGGTGCTACCTGGAGAAATGCTATGCACACAGCAAGGAAAGATCTGCCTGTTTGCTGCCACAGGTTTGGGGTTTTTTTTCCCCCCAGTTACAACTCCTGCAATTCACAGATCCTGAAATTTGCTTCAAGTTCAAGTATATCTAAGATGACTCTGAAACCATTATGTTTTATCTTCTACAATATTTCCCACCCTTGTGCTCCCAAAAGTTAAAATATGTATCTAAGAATACCGCTACTGCTGACAAAAAGCATTAACGAGATTTTTATGGCAACACACGGCTAGATTTTTCAAGTCCTACCTGAAAGCTAGAGCTGTAGAAACAAACACCCTCCAAATATCCTGCTGGGCACAGCATCAGAGTTGGCTTCAAGGGAACAGCACCACCTACTGAATTGCTCCCACGGCTCCCTCCAGTTCTTCCTGGTGCTTCTCTTGACCAAGTACTGACCAGACAACTCTTAGCTCAATAAATCACCCCCCGAGATGGCACAGCTGCAGGCACTCAAAGGGGTAAGAGATGTTTTCCATTGCTTTGAATTTTCTTTCTACCTGCTGTAAATGGTTCAGCTTATAAATGCAGTAATTTTTTTTATGTCACTGAAACTATGTTTTAGTTACAGTTACAAGCAAATGTCACTCATCTACACACTCTACCTACTGCCTGAAAACAATATGATTTAAGGAGTATGTCAGCAGTAAGAAAAGACTCTTCCCACTGGATTAAAAATGTGCATTTTAAGAAAGGAAACACTTTTAGAAAGAAGGAGAGGGAGTCTTCTGTTTCTGTAGTTTATTTTTCTGCTTAATGAAACAAGGTTTCCAGCTTCTACAATAGCAGCTGCAAAGGCACTTCATTAATCTCCTGGGTGCACTGCCTCTCCCTGCATACCTGTAACTGCCCTGTTCCAGCCTCCTGAAAATTATTTGTTGGCGATGCTTCAACACTCTTACGAAATTAAAAAAAAAAAAAAAAAAGACATATTAAACTATGTAAATTCTACAAATTCCAGAAAGAACACGTTACTCAAAATGTTCCTTGTCTGACACTTCTCCCATATTTTGAAGACCTTCAGAAGCACTGAACTTCAACTTCTTCACATTGAGATGGAATCAAAAAGACTGTCCATGGAGATCTGCTCAAGTGAACGACAAGCAAGGGAAGAAGTCATGGCTGTGGTCTCAACTCGGCCTGCGTCAAATGCCAGATGCTTGTTCAGGCCAAAGCCTTCAGGGATGATTAAAAAAACACGCAAGAAATTTCACAACTGCTCAAGTATGCTAGGAAAACAAGTGCTACGGGAAGCAAAGAGTGCTGGTCTCCCAATGTCATCTCGATGCTTTGGAAATCCCATATGATGAGATCTGGCCCATGGATTTAGGCAAACTCAAAATTTCCCACCTTATTCTGGAATATTTAACTTGACTCACCTATAGAAAATGGATAGATATACATACATTATGCAATCTATTTTAAGAAGAAATGGCATCAGTGAGCCTCAGACCTCATCATCTTGTGTTTCTTAGTTCAAACACTAAACAGTAATTACACGAGGGCTTTAAAGGGTTCTCAGACCAACAAAGCTGCACAAAGGAAATGAAAAGCTAGTAACAGGGCAGTGCCCCACGTCTGATTACTAATTACATCTGCTTCCTTATATTTGCACCTGCCATAATTATGAAAAAGTATGGAGTTTCAAGTAGAATCCATAGGAAATTTTACGATCAAATTCCCCCCAAAACACTGGAAAATACCACACGTTTTACAGTGCAGTATTTGTTGAAAACACAAAGATTTCTGGTAGCATCCACACCACGGTTAAACCACAGCTCAGGGAATTCCTTTATAGATGAACAAAAATGATATATATTGTGCAAAGTTTAGCTGACTCCAAATATAGGACTTTATAATTATATGGAATGGGGAAAAATTTCTTAAAATTCAATTCATACGTCTGTTAAAAAAAAATATCATTATCCCACCAAGTGAAAATTTTGGCTTTTGTTCCACTAAAGGTTTTAGAGAACTAAAGGGAAATTAATTTGTACATACCAGTCTATTCATGCAGTTATATTTTAACACTGCAGTATAATCTGTTCTTCTTCACAATATTTTTCCTAACTGATCTCAAGCTCCTGAACTTCACTCCTGCATGAAACAGGACATACTGTTTTCCACATGTGTACACCGTACACTGTAACAAGGAATTCAAACGCAAACCACAGAAGTGGCCAAAATGGAGATAGGAATGGGGTATTGTTTTGTGCAATATTTTTTCCCCACTGGTGGAGTGACTTCCATAACAAAGTCCCTTCATCCACTGTGAAAAAAGAAATAATTGCTCTTCATTCCAACGCCCATTCTAACCATAAACTACAGGAAAAAAGCTTGATAATACTTCTTAATGCAATAAAACAATATATACCATTCTGCTATGAGAGGAACGAGCCAGTTAAACACATTATATTTTTTAATTCACAGGGAAAAAACAGAACTGATAAAGGTCGAACTAGTCCTTCCCAGCAGCTCCCCCAACCCTTTGAAAAAAAAAAAAGGGGGGGGGGGAGGATAAAAAGGGGGGGAAAAAAAGAAAATAAGACCTTAAAGAACAGGCAGATGAACGGAGAAAAAAAATAGCCCATGCATTAGGCAAAAGTCTGTAATATTATCTAGAACGACAGCACAGCCATTGTTAGCGCTGCCAAAGCACTGCATGTTTGCTGTATCACCCCAGGTCCTTGGAGAATAATAAACTAAGCAGATTAGACAGAGACTGATGTCTCTGTGCTGCTTCCACCTCCACCAAACACGGGCACCGCTCCGTGCTTCAGCGCGCAGGCGGGCAGGTAAACCCAGAAAACGGTACTCCATGTTGGCGGGGGCGGGGGGGGCCGGGGAGCCGCTGCCAGCAACCAGGGCCTGTTTATTATTTAACAGTTGGTATTGCTAGAGGCCTGGCACTGCAATAGAGCAATCTCTGTTTCAGCGCGAGTAAGCCTGATTACAAGAGCGCGGGAGCCAAAGCGTGTTTGCCACCGTCGGCAAGAACCTCAGTGCCCCCACCAGGCACGGCAAGCCTTACCACGGCGTCTGCCCGCTGCTCCCTGGGGCAGGAGGAAAGAAGGGATGGCGATTCTCATGCGGGACACCAGGGAGGGAAGGTTTTAGACAGGACGATCCCCAAAGCCGCAGGGTTCCACCTCTACTGACGCTGGCCCGTCCATGCCCTCCCCTCCATCTGTGAGCCAATACACCAGCCTCAAATCACCGTCCCAAGCACCCAATGTCACCCAGGGCTAAAATCCGTTCCCAGCTCTGGGGAGGGTGGGGGCAGGAGGCAATGATCCTTTTGGCATAGTCTACTTCCCCCGCTGCCCCCCCAGCAAGGACAGCAAGCCATAGAGAGAGCACCTCCCCAGCGTAACTCCTACGATCCGCAGAAAGGCATCGCTGACAAAGAACTTGGCATTACAAGTTTTCTTAGCTTCTGCTGGAAGCCATCCCTGTACACAACAAAAATCTGGAACACCTCCTTACACACACACAAACTTCAACTAATCCAATTTTTAAAATTTATTTACAGGAATGCTCACAAAATTCAGTCATGCTCCCAAAAGGGGTGAACTTTGTGAAGTATGAAATCTATTGAGTAAATGCAATTATCAAGTACCATGAATAAACAACACCGGGTCAACCCTGCACAATCTATTGCAATAAAAATTATAATAAAGGAAAAGCAGACCATCCTGGTGATGGGAAGCCTTCAGTTTTAGCTTGCTGGTTTAACCGCTAGCTCGTTTTGGTAGCCCCAAGAAGGTAATCGCATCTGATAGCTGCTTCTCAGTCTGCGTAAAACTAGTGCAACAATCGCCTTCGACTCTGTGATGAACAGGAGTCATCGCCTTTGGCATTTCTCCAGTTCTGGTGAGGCTCAGTGCAAGGGCAGGCTGCTGGAAGACATGTGGCGCAGCTGAACCTCCACCACTGGCTTGCTACGTGACTGAGAGCTGGTGCAAAGTGACTTTTCCCACATCCTTCTCCTTAAAAACAGGATAATGAAAAGCAATGCATCTAAAAACTAACAACTGATTCTTTAATATTGATGAAGAGCTTAGCAGTACTGACATGGTACATGTGCTTAGAAACACAAAGTTTTATTATGTTCTGCATCACCACAACAGACCTGAGTGGTCTCCTCAGCAGAGGGACGGCAAATGCGAAAGCCTGTGGAAATGAAGGTTTAATTGTAAACTGAGGTTACTCCCCAGTTAGGGCAGCCAGGAGCACGGTACAGCGGGATCCTTGAAACCACAGGTCACGGTCTCCCCACGGGCAGGATCCTGAGCATCCTGAGGGATCCCGTACCCAGGGAAAGCTGGAGCCTGCCACAGCTTCTGGGCAGTACAGCAAAGCGTTACTCAGACAGGTGGTTAGAAGCACAAACCACCACCTGCTCCTGGATCTCTCCTCACTGTTTTCCCCAGCTGACTCTGGCCCTAACTGCTTTCAGCTGGCCAACGGCAGCTGCCCCGTACTGCTGCGAGCCATGGCTGCAGGCTGCTAGCAGGCGGCGGGGGGAGCAGCAGCTGCTACCTTCCCTGCCACCTACCACACACAGCCCGCTCCTCCGCTGGCCACTCAGCCCTGAGGAGGGGGACCCGTCCCGGGCTCCTCTTTCAGTTCCCTAGCTCGGTCGCAAATCCCTTCGGCCGGAGGAGAGGGCACAAGAAGCCGCAGCCTTGCCTCCGACTAGGAAAAGAAGAGCAGGCAGCGGATCCGTCAAGGCCGGCAGGAGCGACGGCTGCGCGCTCAGCTGCAGTACCTATGCTATGGATACATACAGCAGGCTTCCAGTCCCCAGAGCTGCCAATTTGGCACCAAGGCATAATTTGTACTAAATAACCTTTCAAGAATTCAGCACAAATAATGTAATAATAGCAATTAGACCCTTTACCAAGCATAGCTTTAGCAGACACGCAGTCCAGTCATTTCGCAGAAGGTAAAAGGCACTCGACGAAGGAATCCACACCTTCGCAGGCACGAGAGGTGTGCAGGTATATGTAATAATTGCATTCCCTGTGTATTAATGTTTGCATATAAGAAATGCATGCTGAGCTAGCATAACACCTCCTTCCTCAAATAATAACCAAGTTTCATACTGTGCCTGAAGTGCTCTTTATATAGTACACAGAAATGGGTTATGTAAAGATTAGAGCTGTGAGAGTTTTGTGAACAACGCAACTGAAAATCTAGTAACAAGATCCAATTCTAGCCTAGGTTTCCCCAACACAAAATTCAGGCCAGCTTTACAGAAAGGTCTGTGAATTTTTGATGGTTTTGATATTAAAATCACACCCATCTCGAACCCAGAAAGGGAAAGGAGAACAGAAGAAGAATAAGAAAAGAACAGAATGGCAGGGGAAGATGCTGGAAAAAGAAGAAAAAGCAGGAGCAGAAAAGATTTCTTCCTTTTTTCCTGTGCTACTGCCCTTCTTTCCCACGGTGGAAAGGGGAAAACAGGCCCCAGCCTTCAGGGAATGCACCTTGTTATACTGGAGCCGCAATGCAATGTGTGCAGCTCAGGGTGCTCAGATGCTTCTGTACATATGTGCATCGTTACTAGGAGATGACTAGATTTGGTACAAGGATAATATTCCACCATTGTGTGGTGTGTTCCCATCTGATGTTGCCTTTTCCCCAGTTTAAAAACAGAAAAACTAATAAAAAAGAAAATTAAAAAAGATACAATAATTGTTACTGCACACTCTAATGAATTATTGTGTTCAAGGTTCCTACAAAAAAGTAATATTATACTCGGCTTATGTTTTAATTGATTTATTAATATTTTATCACAGGAATGTAATTTAAGCTCCTCATGATTTAGATCTCATAAACCTTTAGCATTTTGCAAATTCAAATTCCAATTTAAAGCCAGGGCGAGCAATTAACTTTTCTATCATCTTGTCAGGGGAGAAGGTTCGTGTTTAATTTGAGACAAAGTGACAGAAATATATATACACTGTATGTATTACTCCAATTTAATTTATGAGTCAGCACCATCCACCTTCCAAATGTAGATTTAATGGAAGGGGAGGAGGGAGTGGAGGGAAGACCCCACTATCGTGGCACTTGCCACAAGATCTGCCCCAAATTCACAATAAAGAAGTGTCCCTGCTTTATTGAGATACCAGGCTAGATTGATTACAGCTCTATTTTCAACCCTTTTGTTTTAATTTCCATTCACTCATCACCTTCTCATATACAACACGTTCTCTCAAGCATCTGCTTGCAGTTCCCAGCCAGCAATGGACAGTTGAAGCCACAGCAGTTTCTCCCACTGCCCATCCCAACCGCTCCGGTTCCTGCCCCCGTCCATCCCCCTGGAAGGCAGAGAGCAGGGAAAGCTCCCGGCAGGATCCACACCAGGTAATACCTGTGGCGCCGGACCCCGCAGTCCTCACTGGCGCAGGGGTCTCGCTGGAGTCTGCGAGATGCTCGTTTGATGATGGAGAAAACAAAAGAAAAGATGGTGCTGTTGAACTATCCTCGTTAATATTTTCCACTCAGAAGGACATTCCAGCCCTTTTATGTGTAACGAGGGAAACCTGCAGCCTAAATTTGCATGGGCAAAAATTTGCATAAACAAAATAAACAGCTGGTTAGCATTTGCATGTGCTGTTTTAAGAAAGGAAGGGAAGGGCTAGTGTATGGCTACCTGCCGGAGATTTTCCAGGTCTGCTGGCCCCACACCACAGCCAAGCACTGCACAGGAGCTCACTCACGAGCACAAAAGGTCACTGAGAAGCTGCCCCACATACTATCTTTATTGTGTCCCTAAATGCTTACATAAAGGAAGCCGTATTCAGCTTTCAAGAGGAGGGGAGGTTTTTTGACATGGGAGAACTTTACCATTACCATCAATACTTCTGACGGTCCTATGGTATCAGATGGGATTGTTTCAGAAAGGGATTAGGGGCTCAGTTCCAACACTTCTATACAGGACCAAACTGAATCTCAAGACTCCCAACATCTTGATGCCACAGACTCAGGCCCAGACATTCCAAGACACCAGAATAATCAGATCTTGTTCTGGTTTACAGAGCTGTGACACACACTGCAAACACAGATCCAGCTCTACATCCAAACCTAGCTAAGTATAATTATAATTTGCAGTGTTCAGCAAGCGTGTCAGACGAAGCAAAGTCAGAAACATTCTTCCTCCTCATGAATTCAAAGTTTTGGCCTTCATCTTCAAAACATTTGAAAATCAAAACTTCTTTGAAATAAAGTTCTCCACCAGTTTAAATTAAATTAAATATTTTGTTTCAATAATTTCAGGCCATTTCATTGGAATTCTCAGGCATCTTTGGTATCATTTTCTTTCCTTAGAAATAAAAAAGAATGCTCTTGTATTAAAAGAAAGTCACAATTCCTTTAAACAAACAAAAATGTGTGTTTATATACATGCATACAGAGGAAAAGTTCATCCAAACCTTTCCTCCAAAACTCCCTATGCAGTCATACGGCTTACAGTTAAAATTTATGTAGCAGAAACCAGACTCTAGGTACAGTCATTGCACAAAATCCAAGGCGCAGAAGATCTCAGATATTCAGCTATCCTTCACTCCAGATACACACTGGACTTGGAGCCAAACTTGAAAATCTTGTTACATGCCCAGTTCATTTATGAAGCTTCACTAATTCAGAGCCTTACCACTTGCTAAACTCAGGTAAAAAAGCTCTGCTGTCATGCATATTTTTAGACAAATTATAGCAGAATGTCTTGCAATTTCCATTACTTTGTGGTGTCTGCACTGCTGATAGACACCAGCCCACATTGGCATCGCTGCTGAGGTGTCCTAATACTTGTCTGAAAAATACTATTAACTGCACATCACAGGCATTTGAAGTGCATAAGAAAACCATAAACTTAATTACACTGGAGGACTAGTGTGAGCTCACATGAAATTTGAGCTACTGTTATTAAAAATAGAGAGATTGCATTTACTTAATGCTTCTTACAGTAAACCAGTCAATTTTAAACTTTCAAGGTTATACAATCAGCCAAAACAATATTGGGGGGGTGGGGGGGTGAAGCTGCCTGTGGAATTTACTAGTAGAAGCATTTCATATGTCAAGCAGCAAAACTGTTTATTCCACTAAAAAGAATACTCCTTGAATTACCATTGCGTATGAGAAAGGCTAGCTATTCAGACTGCACAGCCTAAAGACTAAAATAATTTGCAGAAAAGATTGGTTGCTGTACAGCATTCTTTCTTCCTTAACCCAGCCCGTCCTGGATTTCACACAGCTTTTAAATTCTCAGATCTGTTCTTAAAGCTATGTCGCCATTACTTCTACTCATCACAGCAGGAACATCGCCTCCCTCCTCCATGCACTGCCCACTCCTAGAGGGGGAAGAACTTTTGTTTTCTTTGCTTTTCTTCAGTTACCTGAGATTTACCTGCCTGAGCCTATGGAGTTTACCTGGGGGCTGGAGTGAGCGGGATCAAGGAACTCTTCCATGTCCAAAACCACAACCAGAGAAAAAAATGGATTGTGCTTAAATGAGTCACATCCAGAGACACTCAATTCCCTTTGGATACGTTTGCACTAGCCAGATCTTCATTAAGGTCTTCATTAAGAGGGAGGGGTGTTCTCTAGTAATGGTTTGGGGAGAGGGGGCAGTGAGAAGGGGTTACGTGTGTTAAAAAAATTACCCAACCTTTCCCTTGTCCTCAGAGCGGCTGAAAAGCTAGATTACACAATGCCGTCACACCATCCTTTTCCTTGGAGAAAAGTAAAACCATCGCCCTTCTCTTCCTGTGCCCACCAACCCTAGTCAGCCCCTTCAGTCCTGGGAACTTTGGTAAGGGGATAAGCGTACAAAGCAAACTGCTTGCCAGGTAAATGTTTACCATGCACACCTATCTCATAAAAATCCAGAAGTTAAAAGCCTTTTCCAAGGGAAGAGCCTTGAATCTGCTCATGACATGAACCTGCCTTTGGATCACACCAGCTGGACCCTGAACACAGGATGTTGAATCTTACTTCTGAACATTACAATGTCCTTATTTAGATTAGAAAAAAAAAAAAAGTTTAACCTATGTTTTATCTTCAAGGTATCTCCCGAGAGTAGTAGCTCCTCTAGGAGTCTCAAATCTTACAATCTGTGTTAGAGATTTTACACAGGAATGTTTGCTGTGCGTGCTGCGTTATTTCAGACCTCCATGACTGGCTTTGACTCGGGGGAAAAAAAATATAAAATCTATCTTCCCCATTTTCTGGGAATTATCCATGCCTAAAGTAGCATAATGATTTGCAAAAAATGTTTTTTCAGATTGAATTGACTCACACCTGCTTTTAACTACAGCTCCTCCTTCCAGCAAGCGACATGCAGTCACTCCAGTTGCATAAAACCACTACAGCTTGTAACGTGCGGTACTGTTGTGAGTAGAGGTAGAAATGTGAGGTAGAATTGTCTACTGATGAGTGTACAGCTGTAGTAGTATCCTACCTAGGACCAAGTTCCCTTAAGTTCTGTCCTAGCTTGTGTTATACTCATTTGAAAAGATGAACCATTAGGGCGGACATAAATGGGGGAAGAAATACTCTCCTTCCAGTCCTGAAAGTCTGCATGCAAAAACGATGCTGCCACGTAATCCTGCAAAACGTATGCCTGAAGATCAGCACGGTTTTGGCTCAGCCCCCACAAACCCACAAACCCCCCCACAACGACACCTTTCCCAAGTTGGTAACTTAAGCGGACAATAGAAGAAATTAGAAGCAGCAGAACAACCGTAGAGGCAAGAACCACCCTTCGTGAAAGGGCTCTCTTCAAAAAGCAGCCTCAGAAGCCCACCTACATGATTCATACACCACTTTATTTAACGTTCTTTTCCTGTTTGCCCAGGTTCATGTCAAGGGTACAGCGACCCGGGCTGTTTCCACAGCAAACTTTCATGTCCGCTGCAATTTTCCCTTTCAAATTCAATACAGTAAAATGAAATGAAGCAAAATGAAACAATCTTTATATACCAGTTCAGCTAGCATTGCCTAGCCCTCATTGTGCTGCATCTCTCATCAGCTCTCATTTACTCAGACAAGACAGAAAAGATTTGCAGATCCTATTACATTTTCCCACCCTATTTCCCATTCTGTGTGTAATTTTTTCCTTCAAATAATACTGATTGTGTCAACTGGAGGGGAGGGGGGGGGGTTGGGGGGGGAGAAAGAAAGAAAGAAACAAGCATTCTTTGTGTTCTCTTCATAGTAATAAAATATGAAAAGAAGAATTCATGAGAAAACAGCTGAATTCCCAGTGCTTAGCAAATGGACCTGGCTACAGACACATTCTACTTCGAGCAGCATCTCCAACTAAACCGTCAAAGTGTCAGGAAGAGTTGTGTGCACTTTTGTCAGTGAATAATGTGGAACACAGTGCACCTCCTACCAAATGAAAGGTATTTTACGGGGAGGGGAGAAAAAAGAAAGTCTTTTGTATACCAGCAAAGTGATGAGAAAAAAACCAAGACCAGGGTAGGCTGGTACCAACTATTTTTTCTTTAAAGGAAAAAGAACCAAATGTTTTAAAAGGTAAAAATAGTGAAGGGTTAAAAGGAGTAAGTGAACTGGTAAGAGAAAGCAGAAATACTAGCTTTCTTTGCAACCCGCCTAAAGATGTCTGATTTTACAAGCAGCTCCGTTCAAGCACATTTTTTTCTTTAAGCACATGCACGCTCTCACCATAATCTTGAGAATAACAGCACCCTTTCTTTTTCCACTATCTCCTGCCTCATACATTAAACACTTTTGAGTGTTTGTAGCAAGCAAGGCAACGGATCTTAAAGAACCTCTATTCTTTAATAAAGATCCTAACGGATCTCTTACTAAAGAGCCTCTATTCAACCTCAGACCAAGAGCACAAGGAAGTTGAATTAAGGCTGCTTTGTCAACTTTAATTCTCATATTCACAGATCTGGCTTTAGATAAGCAAAATATTCTTTCACCTTTTTTAGTGTATTTGATTCCCTGGATTTTCAGATAGCCAAGTGAGAAAGACAACCTGCTACACACTGACATAGCAGTGCTTTGTGGTCATTGACAGCGTGGCAACCTTCAGGCTCACCAGACAGACCACAGCCTCTTCAGTGAATTAACAAGAGGGTGATGCTAGTACGCCCTCCTTATTTTCATCAAACAGCTGTTGTCAGGGTGGGAGATGCACAAGTGTCAAGAAAGAAAGGAAAAAACCAAAAAAAAAAACCTTCCCTGCCACAAAGGTAATTCAAAGCATCGTTCCAAACTATGAAGACACAAGAAACCATAGAAGACGTTACCAGAATAATTTAGCATGGGTAAAACAAAGTATTTTCCTCTAGCACCAGATTTATAAACAGCACACCCGCAGCAGAAGCAGCTCTCCCCCCAAATTATGTTTAAAGCTAACAAAATTAACTACAAATGGTTAAAACTCAGTAAAACTTCCAGCAAGTGAGAGGTTGTTCTAACGGTCACTGCAAGACAGTGAAACCTGCATCTAAGAAACAGACAACGTCATGGGGCAGCCCAGAAAGAACACTAGGCAGGCTTTAAACAATTTGGAACATCAGAAACGTGTAATTTTAACTTGCACAAACATGACAGAGGCACAGATTCAAGGAAAATGCCACCTAATAGTAGAAATGGTGGCTGATTAAGTGGAACTCTTCCTGCATGTAACGTTATGCTCAGGAAGCTACGCCCTTTCAGCCTGGGGGACGAAGAAGCAGCGCCTGTGTCGGTTCCCAAGTCTTCTACATGCTCCCACTGTCCTAGGGATCGAGACGCTGATAACAACAGTAAGTGAAAAAGGGAAGATTTTGTTCAAAGGCAAGGGAGAGCACTGCGAAACAGGGACAGAGGGGCAGGATGGGTCTCTGCCACCAGGAATTTTGTCATCTGTAACTTCAGTCACTT
Organism: Falco biarmicus; assembly: GCF_023638135.1. Lineage (NCBI taxonomy): Eukaryota > Metazoa > Chordata > Aves > Falconiformes > Falconidae > Falco > Falco biarmicus. The sequence continues at coordinate 86,711,340 of NC_079292.1, forward strand.
CCTCCCCAGAGAAAACAAGCATCACCCTCATCATCACCAAACAGACCTGCTGCTTAATTTGATGCCAAGCTAAACTAACTTGATTCCCACCAGAGAAATCCTCCGTGGTCTTCCTCGCACACCTACCTGCATTAACCTGAGTACGGAAGGTCCTGCTTGCTTAATGCAGCCCTCTCCTTCCCCGGCAGCACAAAGACTAATTCACTACTCTGGGAGGAGGGGAACCCCCACCCACCTACTATTCATCTAGTTGTGTTCATAAAAAGCACTACCCTGACCATCCTCCCAAAACTGCCCCGCTCCTGTAAATGTATACATTACAAACACACAGGTCTGGAATTTACAGTCAACAAACAGCAATACAAACAACCGTCAGAGAATGTATAAACACTCAAAGGAGCAAAAATACTCAGCCCGGCTGCACCACACACAGTGTTTATTTATCTCCCTCGCAGCAGATCAATGGGAGAAGACATTCAAAACAACTTCTTAAACAAAGTGTCACTTTGTGTTAGTTTATGTCAGTGGGGCTTCTTCCAAGTACTTGTGTCACAGTAAGATATGGATGTGTTTAGATAGTTTTCTTGTTCCTTAGCTCCAGTCGTGGCAGCTGGGCACGAGCGAACAGAGGGGAGAAGGGCTGCTAGTCTGATCGAGTTACTGATTTAACATTTAGAGTCTTTGCTGCTCAAGAGAAAATTGCTGTGTATTTGTAACCTGAATGCAGGTCAGTAACTTTAAAAGGTCAGGCTGAACGTTTAAAACGTTTTTGTTATTAATTCCCCACCGGCTCCCAGTTGTGTGAATGCCAGGGAGCAGCCTCAGCTTCTACAGAGCTGAGTAGCATTAGCCTGCACCTCCAAAGACCAGGTCCTCAAGAAGATGCAAAAGCAGTTTTGAAGCAATAACTTTCTGCCATACAAGCAAATAAATTCTCTGTTCGCTTGAGACCTACTTCTTAAAGTGCAGGAGGCACAGATTTTTTTTTTATCGGGGTTTCCTCATTTGTTGCTAACCCATCAGCCTAAACTCAAAGCAATCGAGTTTTCTCCATCCACTTACTACACTTTTTAGGAATACACAAATGACTTCAGTGCTCTCTTGCAGTAATTTACACAGTTATCACAAAGTTTGCTGATGCTTCTTAATAGCACAGAGAACTCCCGATAGTACACTGCACTTCTCTAACTCCTTTAACCCAGGGATATCAAAGCACTTTGCACACAATACATTTGCCTTACAAACTGCCCCCACTGTCCTAGGTCCGTACCACTGTCCGCACTTTACCATCAAGAAAAACTAAAGCAGACCAAAGTAGTGCTATTTGGCAGGGTTGCACAGAAAGCAGTAGAAATGGGAGCAGAACGTGAGTTTTCTGACTTTCTAGCTCCACAGTTCATCAGAAGGCCAGCCATCTGAGATGGTGAAATTCAACAGAGGTTATGCTTCTGCCTCAGGTAGATTTACATTTCTAAACAGGCAAATGCTGTGTGTGGTTTATGCTATCAACCTTTCAAGGCTCCTCTGACTCTACAACAGCTTTTAAATACTATGGGGAAATGCTCACAGGAACAGGAGAACTTTGGGGGTTTCTTTCCCCAGGATTACACTTCCATTTGAAAAGATGGGGATGATCGCAAAGAACATACCTAGAGCATGACAGTAACTTTCAAACTTACTCCCCTCTGATATAATATGCCCAGCTTCCAAAGGGTAGAGAAATCATCCAGTACATGAGTGACTGCCATTTTTCTGTTGGTACAACAATCTAACCAAGCACCTGCTTCCTGCAAGGCTGTGTGATGCCAAGGGATCACAGGAAGAAGTCAGAGTTTTCCCTGTTTTGGTAGATCACACACACTCTCCTATTGTGCCTCATCAAAGAGCTGATGACGGAGGAGTGGATTGCACTGAAAGAACAAACAGGCACTGGAGCTACTGACAATAAATGAAAGTAAACACCTATGGAAGCAGCCTGGTTGTGGAACAGGCTACTTCAAGACAAATTCAAGTCTGAGGCAAACAGACCGAGTTCTCCCAGAACAGCACCTAGAGGCAGCAGTGACCTGATTCACCATCATCAGTTCATGGGAAGCCGTGCATCAGCTTCAGAGGATTCTGACCAGACAGGGAAGCATTCAGTCTCAGGACTCTGGTGTATCTCCCTCTTGCTTAGAATATTTGCAGCACATGCTCCCCTCCTCCATGTTTAAGGCACTAGACGATGCTGGACCATTGGTACGTCTAGGCTTCTAACATCAGAGTAAGTTTGTAAGCATAGATGGGTATTTGTGACCACACATCTGGAGTAAACTTGTTTTGAGCGTCAGTGTCTTGTGGAGTAGTCACAAAGCCACACAGGCAATACTATTAACTTTCAGGCTCTGGTTTAAGCTATAAGTTACTGAAGCTTTGCTTTACTTCCTACCTTAAATACAATTGAGAATTTGTCTCAGCTCCCCGTAAGTAAGCACCTTCAATGATTAATCTTCCAAGGCAAATATCCCTGGCATTGCTGGTGCAGTAACCTTCTAGTACTGATGGCCTGATACAGGAGCAGTCGTTTGTTTTAATGACTTCCAAAACTCTCTGAAGATCCTTTACCCAAGACTTTTATGAGCGAGTAGCTCTCTGCTCTGGGAACGTCATCTCCATTACTAAATGAAAAAAAAAGTAATGCATACGTATCCCACACCAACAGTGAAACATAATCAAATAAGGAATACTGGTTAGATATTAGACACTGAGCACTGAAGAACATAGCTTAGTGAAAACCGATCCTGTTTCATGGGAACACACAATTCTAGTTTCTAATTTAGCACTAAGGAGGAAGAAGAAATGCAGCCTAACGTACGTTCCACTGATAAGGCACCCTACGTTGTTATAGCTTCTAAGGGCATTACACTGAAAGAAACACATTTCGTACGCTCATGCGGTACCTTCCACCCTACAAACATATGATCAACTGCCATTCGTGTTACAGTATCAGTATCCTACTTACCAGTGCTTAAAAGGTGACTCTACATTAGATTGAGAAAACTCCCTTAATTTGTGATTTTCAAGTTAAGCATTCTGACTTATCAAGTGGGGGCAGCTTGTACCCAACCCATTACAAGACTCCTCTGCAATATATTTGCCCAAATCAGTGCACTCAAACTCCTCCAGAAATTATCCAACAGCATGAGCTGGCTTAGAAAAAAAGTCTACCTTGCTGTGAAAGAAGACATTACCCCACCAAAACTATCAAACTATCACCCTCATGGCTTGCCCTTTTTTTTTTTTTTAGTTTTATTTACTTTTTAATGGAAGCAAAACCCCCTGTCATCTCACCTACTCCTCTTTTAATAAGGAATGACTGCCGTGACTACCCCCATCTAGAACCACCATTCACTGCCAGCACCTCTGCTCTCCTCGTGTGCTTAGAGAATAACTGATTAGCACTTTGCATAATTAACCTGATTAGCACTATGCATAATCAAACTGATTAGCACTTTGCATAATTAAAAAGAAATAATAATAATAACAATAATAAGCAGTAGGTAATAGCAAAAGCTGCTAGTCCCAATGCCTGTTCGTTAGCTCTAGGATTAGTTTAGTGCAGCATAATTTATTTCTTAAAACTATTTTTTAAAGATGCACAAGCTCCTGAGAAATACAAGTTTAAAAAGTCTCATTTACTTTCAAGATCACTAGTGAAAGCGTTGGCTCTTCCAGAATTACAACTTCGGATTTCTTGTGCCTCCCTCTGCTGCAGCTGAAGACATTTCACAGGATGATGCCTGACCAGATGGACCACTGGTCCGATTCCCGCATCTGGCTGCAGTACTGCTTTTGGATTCATTATCACAGGATACAGAAGCCTCCCTCCCATCTTTTAATGCATATATCCTCGCAATGTACTTCAAGAGTAGGAAACCTGTGTTATTTTTATTGTCAAGATGGGCAAGGTAGTAAGACGCATATCCTCAAAAGTACGTAGGCACTAAATTCTCTCCTGCCCTGAACCATTACTCCAGACCACAGGAAGTCTGGAGAGGAACACGGAATTAATCGCATTCCTACCCCTAAGCCTGCACTACTCTTCCCCCCATTTGAGCATCATTCTTCTCTGTATATGTGCTTTGCATCCTGTTCAAGAATGTGAGAGAAAAAGGAACTTTGACTGCTAGCCTGTCCCATCTCCAGTGTAAGTCTCCCAGTTAGGGCTTCAGGATTAACAACCACCTCCCAGGGTCTGAAGAACCTGTGTTGCTAAACCTAGCTAGACTGCAAACTGTGTGGAACATCAGCGTTAAATGTCTAGTGACTCAGTCCTTGTCGACATTAAATGCCAGACACCCTAGAGGAGCAGTGTCCCAAGCGAGTGGGTAAACCACTGATGTTTTCAGTTTATTAATGTGGCCTCATCCCTCCTAGTCACACCACTATAGCCTTTGTTTCTCCTCACTTCATTAACCTCATCTCTCTCTAGCATCCTTATATTATAGGTTAGATTTTCCTTGCATTCCCCCCAGAGCAGTCTTCACCTTACATCATCTATTATACCTTCAACAGCACCTGAAATACTCACTGCCAACCCTCCACCACGTCCTTACAACCACCCTGCCTACCGGGTAGCAGACACACATTACGGCTTCCCTGCTGACTGCTCAGCCAGCGTGGCTGGGCCACCGGGCAACTGGGGAGTCACTTTGTTCCAAGCGATCAGCTCGCCTGCCCTGCAGCCACCCAGGCAGGAATCGCTGCCGTCGGACTGCGCACAGCCCGGGCGCAGCGCATGGCACGGACCTGTCCTACAACAGTGACAAATATTCCCACTGTGCTAGAGTTCCTCTCATAAAGTAAGCCAATGAGAAATGGCAGGGGGAAAGAGCAATAAAAGAGAATCTTACCATAATTAACTGGAAACATATTACCCATGCACAGGGGCCTCTCCATCACCCCAAGCTAAAGAACTCATACGAACAGTGAAGGGTGCAGAGCTAGTCACTCATTTCACAAGTTGCTTAGTTTCAGAAGAAAAGCGTTGTTGTAGAGATTTTTCAAGTCCAAATGTTCCTGGGGAAGGTAGTTCCAGTAATTCTGGGAAGGAAGCCAATCCCTTGGCTTTATATGTAAATATTTAAACAACATTATTTTTATATACATATTTTTTATACACATATACATATACATCTTTAGACTTCCAGACTTGCAAAACTGCAACGGAAAAAAATATGCCAGTCGATGTATAGCTATCGGCTCACCTGTCTGAGCTATGATAACTGACCATCAGAAACAAAATACGATGACTTCCAAATAATTGTGCCATGTCATCTATGTATACTAATCCACCCAAACAGAAGAGCTGAAATAGCAGGACTATAGATTCTGAAGCAGAGAGATTAAAGTTTTAAATTTTACCTCCTTAGAAGTAGCAAGAACACAAGGTTCATCAATTTCAAATCTTTCAGAGCCTAGATGGATGCAGTGTGCTCCATCCACAGGTGTGGTATCTCCAGCTTTGGATGACACAAAGCTTCCCATTCCTAGCATCTTAGCACCCTGACACCTGACAGAAAAGCTGTGACTTCATCGTGTTTAGAAAGGTCACTGCTGCTTCAGGCTTAAATCAGGTCCATACCTCAAAAGGGATTACCTGGTAGAAAATGCAAGTGAAAGAATAGAAACATACCTGGCACTGAGATTCTGTGAATAAATAAAATTAGATTGGGGGGGGAGCTCAAAAAGCTTTATAATTGTTGAGGAGGAGGTTGATAAAATGGGAGGAAGATGATTTAGTGAGAAGGTATCCCGTCACAGTGTATGATGAATAAATCAATCCATGAAAATAAAATTTACCACGTAGATTCCACCTGTATATACTCAGGAAGCAAAAAACACACCCTAATACAAGGTACACGTGTGTAAATTCATGGCTATATGATTTAAAGAAATCAAATATTTATGAATACAAAATTTACACGTCTGTTCAAGTATGTGTATATAGCACAACCAGCGTGAGTTTTAAGAAAAGATCACATAAGTGTACATACATATACATAAAAGTATAGAAAAAAGGACCAAGAGTAGCGCAAGCCTTTTAGAAAATATTTTAATGGCTTTAATAAAAAGCCCTCACAAAAAGTTTGAGGGGCTTCTGCAATCTTACATTTTTCTATTGCAAAATACACCTGCTTTCTTTTCTTTCTTCCCCCCCCAAACTAAATATTTCTTCCATCTAATGACTCTCTTTATTAGACAGCATCTAATTTGCATACATTTACATACAATTTAACTGCTAGCTTGTGAGAACAAAGAAATGGCTCTGTATTGTACTGAAGGACAATACTCAGAAAAGGAAGGTATAAAAACCAGCTAGCTCGGTGGCTGTGTATTCTCTTTGTTTCAGAAATACCAGGATTTTTAAACACACCACTTAAAGGGTGAAAAAGATTATTTCATCAAACAATGAAAAAAGATACAGTGCAGCTCCCTTTTAACACATTCTCTCTCTGGCCTGGTTAATGGGATTTAAGGGTCCAATATTTCTTTGCTTTCTTCTGTTTCCTTTATTAGAACTGATGGATTTAATTCTGTCACATATTTTACTTCATATTTTATTCCTATAACAATCTATGCTGAAGTTCAGCTCCAATGCTAATTCAAGACCATCTTCCTTCCCTTGCAATCAGCCTGGAACACAACTGAACCACCTCCGACGGGCATGAAGTACTCTGCCCTCCATGCCCAGGGCTAATGGATTTTAGAGAGAGTTTGCCAGAATTCCACCTTGTGGCAACGAGTCCAGAGATAATGAAAACTTACCACGTAGCTGACTGGGCATCGACAGGAAGGGAAGCTGGGCTGAGCTCCGCTGGCGAGAGCAGGGAGGGACTGTGGTCAGAGTAAATGCAGGATGTAAAGGATGTGTCAAGCCCTCTAGTTCCCTAAAAGAAGAGGAGAAAAGGATCTTCAAGATCTGGCATGAAGCAAAAACCTTTAGAAACAGTTGGCAGGAACTCCATCACAGGCCCTACCGCACGCATGACACAAGCGCAAAGCGTTTTCCTCCGCAGGCAGTAGGAGCACCAACCACAGAGAACGGCTAGAAATCGAGTACTTGTGGACTTGACATAAAAATGTTGCAGAGAGAAAAGAAAGCGTGATTTCAGGGACATCCTCTTGTCCCCTCAAAGGTGCAAACCCCAGCAAAACACCTGGGTCTGCCACTGGCTGCTGCCTGCATGGTGGAGCTGCTTGCTCCGTTTCCCAGCGCTGCCCTTCCCAATGCCGACTGCGCCCAGCGGGGCAGAAGCAGCAAAGCACCAGCATTCAGTGCTGCGGGGACGGGGCTAGGCAAACCCAGCTGCTCCAGTGGCACGTTACAAAGGCCTGTCCTACAGAAACGTAGCAAGTGAAACCTTTCCTGGTGTAAGCATACCTACTGCAACCTAACGGAATGGGACTACTCGTGGTAAGAAGCATCGGGCCACGTTAGCTCGCATACAAAGCGGGCAGTCACCTGCTCCATTCCGTTTGCCCCAACCGGCCACGTGATGCACGGTCCAGTGGCTTCACATGATCAGCAGAAGGCCAAGCGTTAATTTCATGGGCATTCTCACGCCAGCATGTGTGGCACAGTAACACCACGACTGGAGATACAGGATCCACATGACAAGCTGTACATAGAAGAAACTTGTGCTGATACTGCCCTGACGTGTCTCACTGGCACTGAAAGGACATTAAACATTATTTTCAGACACAAATTTTAATTTAAAGCTGGCTGAAATGTTAATGAAGTTTTAGCTTTTTTTCAAAGGGGAAAATTCCCTACTGCTTACAAAAATGTGGGTTTTTTTTTTCCCTGCCTGATCTGCTTCTAATGACATATAGCAACCAAACCTCATAAATGAAATTAATCACACCTTCATATCACTCTCCCTTTTCAAGGATGGAAAGGTTAGGTGTGATCTTCAGAGTTACTGATGCGTATCGAAGTGCAGGTTTTAGAAAACAGTGGAGAAAGTAAATTCCAAAGCCACAGTTCCTTTAACTATCATACCCTATCCTCATAGCTATATCCTGCTGAAATCACTGGGTTGTTATCTTCAGAGCCTTTGGAGTGCGGCTGCACTACTATGTAAGCTGATTTTAATTGCAGCTGCCACAATCCCACCCTTCCTTCAGCTCTTTTCTCTCCTCACCACATGTCCCCACGTCCATCCTTGAGTAAGGACTGGATAAACGCCTGGTTCAGGGAGCTTTCAGCTGAATGGAAATTTCATGTCCATGTCTTTTCAGCCACATGAACCCCCAGCTGCCACTCAACATCCAGGCATGAAACTTGAGGGTTAGAGCAAAGGAGGCAGCAGAACTGTACAAGCGGAGGAACAGCAACACAGCGGCATCACCATCGCTCAGTTTAAGCTGCTGTGGACCTGCACCTTGAGATGTCTAGGGCTGCTTTGGTATGACATGGAAGAAAGGGTCTTACCACACAGCTGAAAGCCAAACCGATCATGGCTTTATAGGTAAAAAAGCCCCCCCCCCCCCCCCACGCTAACCTAAAATAAACTGGCAGGCCACGTGGATCATACAGAACACATGCAGTCTGCTCCTGATGAAAAGTAGCTTGAGATAATGGTGCACTGCTACGACCTGCACCAGGGGCAATTTCCAAGTGGCAGGTTGAATTAGCCTCAAGTGACATGCATTACAGTAATGCTTCCCTGAGGCAATAAGGCAAGGTCCCACATTCAGAAAGAAAGAATTGAGCTTTCTTGCCAAAGGCAAACGATAAAGCACATGATTAAGAACCACTGTTAACAGAACATCCAGAAGCTCCTGAAAAAAATCTTTCAAGGACTTCAGAAAATACATCTGGAAATAAAAAGCATGAGTTTCCTTTCACATACCTACCGTTACAGTACAAAGTACCTTTTTTGCTACTTTCCTGGAGCACAAGTGTCAATTCTGTCCTGACTTAAAAACTAAGCCTTCTAACCATCAGCAACTACACTTTCTAACCTTTCTTCAGCATTTCTGAAGTCACTCTGCCCAAACAGTTATGCAGGAGGTTGTGGGGTGAAATCCGGATTTCAGCTGAATACAGAAGACACTTCAGTCCAAATCTCTTCCTTTAGCTTGCCTGCTCTAGGGGTGACAAAAATTGGAACATTTCAAACACTACAAGAAAGATCCTTTGGCAGTAAGGGATCATCCAACACCATACTCTACAATATCTTCAGGAGAAGGAGTCACTGAGGACAAGCTTCACTAGCCAGTTAGCATCCACAGATGATTCATCACCTTTGGAAATTACAGTAACTGAAAGAACTAAAAGAGTCAGAGTGGACACCTGATCTTCATCAGCTCAACAACCAATACCCCCCTTTCAGTACCAAGGTAAAGAATGTTTTTTTTATAACCGAATTATATCCAGACCTCAAGGGCAGAATACTAGATCAGACATAGGAATTGTTTCTTTCAACAATAATGAAATAATGCTTTCATACGCTGCATTACATACCAGCATACGTGATCCTGAAGCAATGGCATCTGCACAACTACTTGTTTTCATTCATGTCTTCTATACACCCTAAAGATGGCTACAGTTATTCTATCAACCATGGGCAGCTGCACAGGTTGTTACAAATCACATTCTGGTATGTGACCCCTATGCAACAGGCTTGTTTCCTCAACAGGAGACTCCCCTTTTCCTCAGCTGCCTTTAAGATACAGCCCTTATCAGGAAAACCCACCCATGCATATACTGTTGCTGTGGTGTCACTGAATATTTACCTCTATGAACAACTGTTCCACTGGAAAACATGCATACGTATGTACCTACACACAGAAAATACTCTGGCAAATACCTGTTATTAATCTCTAATGATGACAGTATCATTGGCTCACCATCACAATTGTTTGATTAAATTAATTTTATTCTTTCCAGGTTACAACAGGTGCCTACGTCAGTTTTGACAGTCTTTAAAACAATAAGGAGAATCTAAGAATTTTAAATGATGCCAATACTTTAAATACTTTCTATCCAAGTGCTCCTGATTGATTTAGAAGCGTATTACCACAACACCAGCCTCAAGTTTTATCTTCACTTTAACAATTGTTCTTGGAGCTAAAAGTAGGTTAAGCAAATTGTTCATCGGATTTTTCCCTTTCTTTTCTTTTGTTGCTATATACTACACTGAAGCAGAGATTGGAGGTTGGTGTATGCAGAATATTTCAGTGAAAAGTAACTGTCCTTTCACCTAATTAAATTTTGGCATTTATGAAGTTCCACTTTTTGTATATAGCTGTCTAATTACATTTTGTATTACACATTATGGGTGGAATTATACAAAGAAACAAGAGCGTTGATTCTCTCTCCACTCAAATCATGGTGAAAAAGTTCAAGTTCAATCCACCAGCAGCACATTCAGGCCAGCTTCGAGTGTTTTTGAAAATCCTCCCCCTTCCAACCTGCCCAGAAAGCAGGCAGAAACAAATAAAATTTCACCACCTTGTGTCTGGGAAGCAACACCTACCAGCTGCAGCTTGCGCAGTTCTGTCTAGTTAAGATGCTGAGAATTCCCTTTTAAATACAAACAATATTTCTGAAGCTAGTAAATTCTTTCAAGCATTCACTTTGATTCGATAAATTATATTAAATACAATTTGCCTCAGCAGCATTTTAAACCATGACAGCCAGAGCACGAGTAGGTCAGTTTGACATACCGAAGTAAAATCTATGCAGTTGTATATCCAGCCTAGATTATGCATGCAGTCCCACACTTCCCGAGATAACAAAATTACCCGGCTTGCACTCCAAGCCAGTCAGAAACTGTGTAGTTGCAGATAGCGAAGTCAAGCCCGAGCCAATCAGTCCTGCTAAGCAGCTGCTATCTCAGTTGCTTATTAGTTCACCAGTCCACCAGGCACAACCAAAAGCTTCAGATGGGCTTACAGTATGCACAGAACGAAATCGTCTCTGCTTTCAAAATACCACAAAAATGCAACCATGAATGAATACTATCAAAGGGCGGAGGTAGGAGAGAGATCTATTTTAAATTTTCTCCAAACATTTTTTTTTTATACACTGGAAAGAAAATCCTTACTCTTGAATACTGTACAATAACAGAATCGTGCTGTTTGTTGGCAGAATGCTAAGTTTCATTTTCAGCAGAAAAAAATCCATATAGTGTTTTTTCCCCTGATTTAGATGGGGTTTAGGTCAACCTTAGCTACATACAAATTAATGTTTTGTTCAAATTACAGGGTAATTTTAATTAGGACACCCTGTTAGACATCCTGTTGTTCTATTTAATGGACTTTCTCAATTATAAGTAGAAACACCTCCCCACCCGCCTGCAACTTAAAGTAAAAATTATGCTGAATAAATATACGAAGATAAAAATTATTATTCTGCATTAGATCCTTTTATTTCTGTTAATCTTTATTTGGCAACTTCTGTATCCAAAGGGCAGAGTTCAGAATTCCACACCCATTAAACACCTGTTTAAAAACCACTTGAAGCACTGGAACCAGCCAAGTATGTCCCAATTAAACAGAAACGTTGGCACTGCTGTCCCGAGTAAGGAACACCCATTGCCATTTGCTCTCATTAGGTTAAACAGGTTTATTGGGATATATCTGGATTCCTGATTATGTGCATTGCAAATGGATAGAGAACACCAGAACAATAAAATTTAATTCAGCGTGGCCTTCTGTCCAGTTGTTGAGCACAGAATTTTGGGAGAAGTAAAAACTGGAGCTTCGGGAAGCGGACAGGAGTTACGTGCACCACAGGAGAGAACTCACACTTCTTTCAAGAAACAGCCTGGCTGACATAAAGAACTGGGCTGGGACTTCTTCTTGAAAACACTCCGAGATTAAGAGCCAATTCCCTTTTTCTTAGCATCTCCTCCTCTGAACTGTGTATTAGTTTGATTCCCTTACAGAGTTTTATTTGTTAGTTATAAGCACAATACGGTATCTCTTATACTCACTTCAGTGTTAAATCGGTCACTGATTTCTTGATTTTTTATGTTTATGAATTCAGTGATGGAATGAAAAGCCCAGAAAATAAAAGCTCTGTTCATAGATCAGACACAGTACAGCAAGTTTTCCAAATATTTGCCAATTTATTTAAAGGCTCTTCCAGAGACACCAATTGCATGGCAAACAGAAGAATCTCATCTCTAGCATTCATTTAACCTCCTGGCCTCCGTCAAGGATGTGGACATGCTTGCCAATAAGTGACAAGTCAAGTGGTCTTTCCCCAACCACCCAACAATACATTTCAGGGTGGTGCCACTAGACAGAATCAGAGAAGAGTGGCAGTGATTAAAAAGTATGTCTGAAACGGTTCTAATATCCATGCTCAATCCTCTATAATCCCACTTCATTATCAATTTATTAACTTCCTTTGTTGTCCTTTCTGTCACCCTCCTGTGCTAGTCACTAATGTATCTTAGTTTTGAAATTGCTCTACTCCACATGCACAAAAAGCTATCACGCTTCTGTCGCATGCCGGTCCGAGACATGTATTCTCGGGAACAGAATTAAGACTCGAAATGGAGTCAAGAGCCAAGGAACTTTGTTTGACCAACAAGAAATCTGCGAATGCAAAGGGAGAGAGGGTGAGAGATAAAGAGAGAAAGGAAGGAAAGAAATAAGGACAGAAGGAAAGGGTTCACAGCAATAGCTACCACCTGGAGCTGCAACATCCTGCAGTCCGATTCGTTTCCAAGTCTGGTGGGGGAACGTTCCATCTGATGTTGGTTGATCCCGTTCTTTTCTAGAGTTGTTACCAGCTGTTCTGCTTAACCACACCTCCCACCCGGCGGTGGTGTGCATGGCCAACATCATCAGGTGGTCCTCAGAGGTCTCTAGGCACCTTGATCCCCCCAACCCCAGGTCCGGACACACGCACAGGGGTTTGGTTAAGTTTTGCAGGATCAGCCTCCCGTTGCTCCATGGTGTCAGTCGGTTTCCTCCCTTAACAATATATAGATAAATCTCTGCCATGGCAGCGTGTTATCTTCCTGCCTTAACAATGTATAAATCACTCACTGCGGTGATGGCATGACTTTCCTGCCATAGCAATGGTGAGACAAACACATCTGCATGGCGATGGCGCGTCTCACCGACGCAGTCTCTTTACAGCTTCACATAAATTTCATCAGTTAACTGTATCCATGTAAAAGATCTAGAGTCGCTAAACTGATACCTTACAATTAAATGTATAAAAAGGATGGTTCAGCACTATAAACACTACTTAATTCACAAGTCCTGTAGTCAGGATGTTAGCAGACTGAAATGAACATCTATATATTTTTCTCTTCACTTAATGCCACACAGACTTCCTAATAACATAAATCTCGTTGGTTTTCTACTACCTCTTGTACTTAGTGTAGAATTCACAATTACTTAGCGCCTACATTTCTAAAGTAAACTTTAGTACAAGAAAAAAAAGTATTCTAAGAATAAAAGATGTCAGCTGGCAGTTGCTGCTGACCTAAAATTGTATTTATTTTCAAGACAAGCATAAAAGTGGCAGATGCTTTCTTGTTCTGGCCGGCTACAAATGGCATCAAGAAATCCAGAGACAGACACTTGCGTACTTATTCTTTGTTTGTTCCCCACCACCACCAATAACAAGTATTTTTGCATACAAACACCACCTTCTGATTTGCTACTGCTCTTTAGATATCCACAGGTGCTGTATTCATTGTGGTCTCAAGAACAGTTTCCCTTCCATATTCCCACAGATCTCAACAAGGATGCTGGGTACCCAAAACATCTGAAAAAGGTAAACATTCTGTATTTTTTCTCCATTATGTAATTGACAGTAAGTGTTGCTGCTTATAGTGAAAACACTTTACAACAATATCCCTAAAAACTGACAGCCACAGTCCTTAGCCTTTTCTTAATTTAAACCTTAGTAACTTCCCCTCTTAGAATTGGTGGCTGACATTTTATTCAGTAGATGATATCTGTAGCTGCAGCACTTCCAGACTACAAAGAGCTGCAAACGCTATCATTACAAATGGATTTTTTTATTGGTAGATGTTTTGAGAGGCTAACCAGAGAGGAGTAGGAAAGCAGGAGCATGGGTGGAAAGAAAACAAAACAAGCTCACAAACAAACAAAACACTACAAATCACAACAGGACAAGAGAAGAATCAAGTGGTGACATCACCTTACTGGATTAGTAAAAACAATTCTGGCTTGATTGGAATTCCAGGGGTTTTTTTCTTTATATTTCCATTAGACCACTATAAAAGTGTTTAGCTGCATCACTTTTGCAGACACCCTGATAAACTACCTTGTATTACTCGTATCTAAGCACACTAAAACTTAAAAACAGTAGTCTTCTGTACTGTAAAAACAAATAAAGAAAAAAAAAAAGGAAGCGTCTGCTCTATGCTGCACACAATTCATTCTACACGTCTCAACTGTCATTGCACTTCCACTGAATTGTATTTTGGACCCTAGAGGAGTTGTCTTCAACAACACCCTTCAAATGCCTGAGCTTAACAAAACGCAGAGAGCTGCGGGCTGGCACACTGGCTGGAGAAGCGATGGAATATTCCACAGGAGGAGAGAATCTGCCTACATCACAAATATCTACAGGCAAGTCACATAATCTTTTTATATGCAATATAAATAAGAGATATAGGTTAAAAGGAGAAAAAGAAAGAGCTTCAGAATCACCTGGAACACTCTGTGGAACTGACTTAATTGCCTACAACAGCAGTTTTTAAAGCTTTTGCAGGAGGCAAGTAAGTCCCTGTACATCAGATGAGGACAAGGCCCTCTTGGCCCTAGGAATATGTGGTAACACCCAACAAATGAGGGGAAAGAGGTAAAAAAAGAAAGAGGGGAAAAAAAGAAAAAAAAGAAAAAAAACCAGAGGAGAGGCACTGGAATAGGCTAGTACAGGAATTTCTGCAATACAGAAGCCTACCCAACTTCTTAAAGCCAAGGGGGGGGGGCGGGGATTAAAAAAGGGGAAAAAAAAAAAAAAAAAGAAGATAATAATTACTCTTGTGTTAGGAAACACACTCTTCCTCACTATCAGGATGCCACAGCAGCGTGGCATCTTTTGAGACAAAGCTGAAAACTACAGTTCGTGAAACGGAAACCAGAGTTGCAAAAGAAAAGAGCAAGAAGTGAGGTGTGGGATGACACTGAAGATGGAAACAGCTGGAATTAAAAATCCAGCCTTTGTCTCTGGAGCAGGGAGGGACAAAAAAGGAGGCACATAAACTTTACGCACAAAGTAAGGGAAAGTCATTGGAGGGATATATTAAAAAAATTAATGTTTCAATATGCCACCTTGTAATACCACAGTGAAAACCACACCACTGTGTGTTGTTACTGTATTTGGTCAAGTGCACCGTTGTGTTTAATTTGTACTTCGATTACGATAAATCACACGATACAGGGAGGCAACCAAGTGACGCACAGTCCCTTCTGAAAACTTACCCTATTAAAACTTAGGCTGTAGTAGAAGCACAGTAACCAAAAATCTATGTACGCTACACCAGAGGAAGGGAGCTAAAGTCCTGAACAGACATCTCAGGACTTTTGTAGACACGAACAGTAACTTTGCCGTGCCAGCAGTTGGACTGTTAGAGCAGTAGATAAATTTGGTGCATGCATCAGATACAGCAAACCGTGGGCTGCCCAATTTTCTAAGGAGGGCACAGACGCTCTGCACACCTGAGCACGATTAAGTCTTACTGCTTATGAAGAAGAGTGTCAGTATTGGCAGTGGACTGACTTGAAGAGGAGGGAGGCAGTTGGAGGAGAAGCATAAACCTGCTTCTGCTCACTACCAACAACGTTATTGCAGGCACCAGTAATGAGGTGGCTAGGCTAGGAGGGGAAAGGGATACAGGATCTGGAGTGCTTTATCAGCTCCAAGACCAATGCTGGTTTTGGCACTATTTTCACTCTAGTGAGTTACAAACAACAAAAAAACCCCAACCAAGCAGGTGCTAGCAATCTGAGAGACCACATGCCAGCTACAGCTGCTTCAGACTGATTCAATTACATCTGCCTGAATAGTCCCAGGACACTGAATCCACTGAAGGGAACCACAGGTCGAAGGAAGACCTAGTACTTTGGGATTTTAACACCCCATTAAATTAAGGTGGAAGTCCCCCAACTGAAACTGGGGGAGAATATTCACGTAGGGTCCAAAGCACGCAATCACACTCAGCCTCAGATAAGATGGAAGCTGGAAGGCAGCATATGCATGACACCAGGATACACAGTAAAAACCCTTTGGAAATAACTCCTCAAAAATTTCCTGAAGCAGCCTGACAGCACTGCCTTGTTTCCCAAAACACTGGGTGCAGTACATTTGCTTGAACATGCTCTTGGGATTGGGACTTCACTCTAAACCTTGTTTGTACAAAAAGGGGCCAAGCAGCTGGGAAATTCTGGAGTGTAGTGTGTCCTCATTAGCTCCCATCTGCCGTCAGAACTCAGCTCATGGCAAGTTTGGCTAAGTCCTGGTGTTCTCAGGTCCAAATCTGGGTCAGTTTTAATTACACTATACAGAATTCAGTGTGCAGTTTTTAAATCCTTATTATACAGCGCAGAAGAACGGGCAGCTCTCCAACTAATCAATTTTTTAAAAGTACATATATAAAAATTTTAAACCAGGCTAGACAGACAGTGGGTGGAAGAGGGAAAAAAAAAAAGTATAAGCGAGTACAGGGGTTAGTTAAGAGAACTGTTAGCAAAAGTGGGTCACCAGCAAGTTCTGCTTTAAAACTTCAAAGGAAGGGGAAAAAGAAAAAAAAAAACCTCTTCATTTTTTAAGACAGTGAAACTGATGTGCAAGATGTATACAATTCATACTGCGTTTAGCATCAGCATGCATTGCATACAATACTCCAGCCAGATTGCCACGAAGGGAAAGCTAGATTGTCTCGTGGCTACAGATTGTCTCGTGGCTACAGGACCCCAGCGGGCACTGGCTGACCTATTCCCGTATCTTTTAACAGTGTTATTGCCAGGCTTTGGAAAGTCCTTCTCCCTACAGACAAAAAAAAAAAAAAATAAAAAAAAAATGATTGTAGCCTTTACCCCACAGGTACAGAAAAAGTGTGGTGGTTAGAAGTACAGTTCAATGGGATTCTCGAAGGTGCTAGTGAACTGCAGGATGTTAGTCTAAATCCTTACCCAATTAATGTTTTTTGGACTACTGTCACTGCTATTTATTTCCTCCTTTTCTATGACATCAAATAGCCATCAGCCAGGTCAGGACTTGAAAAGAGTTTTGCTTGCCAGGTTGCTGGCAAACGAAACGATAGGAGGCACAGAGAACGGCATGTTTTTCACTGAACAGACACTTGGGATAGGATAGCACGCCAAATCTTATCTATGTAAATTGGGCTAAAATCTACTCTCAAAGTCAACAACCAGAGCCTGCCCTGTTTAGAATCTTTGTCAGATGCAAGGGAGCAAGTGGAAGTCTTCGGTGACAGCTACCAACATAAAGGTAGCTCAGAAATGGAGAAGGATGATCAAGGAGCAGAATAAACAGTGATGAAATGATAGACGCTTGTTAGAAGAGCATAACATTCTGCCATCCCCTACACAAAAACTATACCTTCAAAGATTTCCAACTTCGCTTTAACCATTTCTACGAAAAATTCCCATTTACAAAAATTTCCCTTCGTGCACCTTGTTAGTATTATCACAGCTTTCATTGTAGAGCTACAGCATAGCAGAAACACAACACAACCCTGCACTCTCCCTTGTGATTCTTCACTTGACGGCTAATCCATACACCTCCAGCTGCTAGGTGAATCTAGTACATCCTGACACAGTAAGAAACACACTACTGACTACCCCAGGATCAACAAAAGCTACAAGGTTGGAGTAACCTGACAATGCTTTTTCTCTGTAGGGGAGTTTTTTCTTTACTGCCACCTGCCTCCCACACGTACCACCTCTAATACATGAAAATCAACACATCAAACATACATTACACAACAATCCATGCAGAAATCAAAGACTCAAAACTTACCACAAGAGCATTACAATCTTAGACACCACCAGCTTCTCCAGTATGATACTGGTTCTCAGACGTCAGAGGGCTTTTTGCACATACCACCTGACTGGTCTCAAGCTCTAACTATCCCCATCTGGGCCCACTTGTATTAATTAGGACAATTAGCCTCACCCTCTCTAGAATAATTGTCAATTTAGTTGAGCTGACACCAGAAAGAATTCGGATAAAAAAAGCAAGCTGAAGCCACAAGTGGAGTGGGCAAGGTAATCTCCGATTATTGGAGAAGAAAATTACCCCATGCAAATCTGTTTTTTAAGGGTCTGGCTTCTTAGCAGAACTTGTCACTATGATGTTTCTGAGCAGATCAGTAACAGAACAAAAACGGGCAGAAGGAGAATAACACAACAAATGCTAGTAAGTTTAGCCCAGGGATCATCATCATACCATTCTTGTAACAGAAATTTCAGTGCCCAGCTGTGCCTTTGGGTTATGCTCCCTTTTAAAGCACTGCTGGTGCAGTTAGGCACGTTTGTTGGACCATTCGAAGATGTGACCCTCTAGTGACTAGGCAGAGTAGAAAATCTGTAACTTATACGCAATGAAGAATGGAGTAATAATGCTACCTGGTGCTGTGCATACTCTGGAACACCGGCAAGGAAGCTCAATGGTGAAACAGGGTGGCTACTTGGGAAACTCGGGAAGGGAGGACTGTGCAGTTCAGAAGGCAAGTTCAGCTTCTAGTTGATGTTTTAGTTTTGTATCATCTTTCAATGCAGCTTTATTAAATAATTTTACGTACCTCTTTCTTTGGTGTCTCTGCTTTTCTTCTTCCTCCATTTCACATGTATTGTAACAAACCACTGCAAAAGGTACATAACATTGTATCCAACTGCTAACAAGGTGGACTTTTACTAGGCTCCGAGTAATCTTAAGGACCACAAATATGACGACAGGAGTCACTCGTTACCTGCTGCAATGGTGGAACAATAGCGTTGAAGGAAAACTAGCCTCTGAAGGGTCTTTACATTCCACTGTCTGGACACGTGGAAGCTGCAGGGTGGAAAATGAGTGCCCACCTTCCACTGCCCACCCACCTCCCTAAAAAAACCCACAAAAACAAAACAAAAAAACACCCAGAGAGTCCAGGGTGAAAGCACACACTCACCACCCATGCTCACATCCCTATAGACAGACTTCTTTTTCTTTCCGCTCCTCCCTCTAAAATAGTGTTCAGATGTGACCAAAGTTAAAGCCCCTAAAACTCTTCAGGTTCTTCAGCTGATAGCGCAGCCACTTCGGAGCTGTCTGTTGTCACACTAACTTGTTCAAGGTGTGTCTGGTGGCCCTGAATTCTGACCAGGGAGCCTATGGGAAAGGAGACTGGTTGATATTTCTGAATAATCCATGCTGTTCTTGCATAAAAACGCTCCCATGGAAGCACATCTTCCTTCTACAATTCTGCTCATGGGGAAATGGTGAAAGATCTGGCACGGCATATGAACGCAGATATACTCTATAGCAACAAAGCAAATATGCCATTCTGAGATAGGGGACATTTTATTTTGCAGACTGTCCGCACCTGGGGATGTTAAAAATGTGAGAGCAATTTACAGAATGAATTAAACCATGGTGGTCCCAAGTTAGAAATTAAAAGAGAGACTCTTGTCAAACATAACTCCAGTAAAATTTGATGCTGCTGTAGTCATGTTACTGTACCTACAGGTAGTAACTCATATAATCCTTTTAGTGGGGTCTGTCCTTTCTACTACCTGAGCTGGAATACCTGAGACAACAATATGATTTATAAACAGAATGAGCCAGTTTTATTGTCCTTGGTTGCAAGGGTTTCAGGCAACCCTTAACATCTGAATGCCATTTTTTTCTATTGCACATTATTTCTGAGTGGGTGGTTTTGGTGCTATACGGTCTATATAAAATGAATCAGTACATCCAAAAATGCAACACCTATTATGTGTTTTGTAAACATCCAGCCCATGGCTTGTGTGCATTGTGCAGTACCTTTGCCATTATCAGCTAACAACACGTTCTAAACTAACAAAGCCCTACAGGTCTCATTTTTGTAAGTTTTAAAAACAGTGGGTCAAGGTTAAGAGGAATTTGCCAAATTTCTGTTTCCTATACCTGCAGAGGAGGAGGAAACCTGTAATTCTCCCACTGCAGTGAGGAGATGGTATCAAGAACAACGCTAAACAAGACCAACCAAAGGGATCGCAGGTACTTGCCTAAAGAATAATACCCTATGTATATACTGTTCTCAAATAAAAACAGAGTACTGACTAAAGTGATGTCAACTTGCCAGTTTTGTGGTCCCGTTTCAAGCCTGCGTGACAAAAAACAGCAAAAAAAGCACACAGACCTATATATCTCAGTTTATTCCTTTCTACTATTTGATAGCCAAACTAATGTCAGATGATGAATTCAGAAGGCCCTCCACAGTGAGACGGAGCATAACTCAAGTTTAAGACAGAAAAGGCAGTGACAACTGATAAACACAGGATGACCACCAGAAGAAAGTTTAGTGTACTGCTTTTACCTAGCAGTATGAGATACAAACATCAATTATCCTAATTTTCTGGAAAAGGAATCAAAAAGCTCTGGTCTAGACCACAAAATAAAATCAAGGGACTCAGGCTGAACGTACACGATTATGTCATACTCTGGTTTCTACACATTTTATCACATTTCCCCTCAGTACCGGAACACTACTGCTTTCTTTTATTCAGTTAAAGAAGTCAACAACAATAGATAAGCACCAGAGCATGTATCTGGAGCATGGTTCAACTGAAAAGCTACCACGTCCACATCACGTCCCATTGCAGACCGTACGGCCAGGCTCAACAGCGTGTCCTCAACACCGGCCAGGGCAGCTGCTTACTGAATCTGTGGGCTGGGGCCACACTGTTGGCCTCCATTAAATCTTTCCAGTTGCTGGCAAACCACTGTCCGGGGATTTTCTGAGCGAGTGGTTATATTCATACCTTTGTGTTAAACAGCCCTTGATGGACTTGCCTTTCACACGTGTATCTAAATTGCTTAGTAGGCAGATTTCCTTCTGCTTTTTCTTCGTCTTGGGTTAATTGCTTCTGCTGTCAACATTTGCGCTGTGTGGCTGAAGATTTTCTGGAGCTGCAGGAAAGTGATCTCTCATACAACTACAAGGAAAAGACTGGTCTATAGATCACTCCTCCTGGGCTAAACCAGTGCAGAGTGTAATAGATCTCAAGACAACGGCAGATCGTTGAAATAAATCCTGTCTGATTTCAACAGATCGTAACCATGCAGTTTGTTACGCAGTTTGTTTAAATAGATTTGTAACATACTAACTCCCTTTTAAAGAGCAAACTGATGCTTAATCTGGGCCAAGAGGCACAAACTGAGTAGCTATGAAGGTGAAATGGTCTGATTTTGCCAGTCAGACTTGCAGTGTGACTGCACCTGCTGCTTGGATGCTGCCTAAATAGGCCAAGATCAAGGTTGCAAAGACTGATTTGATTCTGATCCCTCAAAGTGAACAACAAGACCCAGAAATCAAAGCTCAGAATAAAAATTTAAAATTATTCCACGAAGCTATCTTCTCTTTCCATGCTACAGTGCACATAACATGCGCATGTATGTGCACGCACAGATACACATTCACACTCAAATCCACATTATCCCCTGCGTTCATATGTTGCACCGTTGCAAATATACTCAGAAAAAAGTGGAATTGCAAGAGGAAAACAGCACCCATTGGAGCAGAGAACCTATGCTGCTATTCCCCTTTCCTAATCAGAAAACACTGATTCACATCTACTTGCCTCACCTCCCTGTCCCTTTACCCACGAGGAACTCACCTTACATCTCTCGAAGGCTTTCCTTGGCAAAGTCCGCAACCCCAGGCAACCCAGCCTCGACTGCAGGCAGCAAAGGCAGAGAGCTCAGCTCAGGGTTTGCCATGCTCAGTGCATGTCACACCACACAAGCAACCTGCTAACGAGCTGCTATGTGCTCTCTCAAAGTCACAGCTGCCAGCAACAATTGAGCAAGTGCAGCCTAGCTTTTCAGGATTCCTGCCTGTTGCCCAGGAACCACACAAAGCACTGGAGGTTTTACACAGGTGCAAACGGTGCTTTTCTCCCATGCCTTGTCCTCCAGCACATCAGACTACACAGACTCTGCGACGGCAATGCAAGAACCACCAGAAAGCAGCAAATGAACTTTCAAAATGCAACCAGAGTTCCTACTGATAAAGCTACACTTCCATGACGTGAGAAATGCAGCATATACGTTGCACTAGAAGCAGATGCAGGAAGGCTTCATCAGGCTTGCCTTCATGAAGGCCTGCTTTTGCTTTAGAAATACGCAACTGTTTTATAATTCTGGGTTACACATTTTTCCAAATTTGTTACTATTTCTTACCTGCAAAATATTTTGTTAATGTAAGAGGTAATGTTTCAGAACAGGCAATGATTCAGAACACGTAATGAGCGCCAAAAATAAATGAAAAGGGCGCATTTAAAAGCTTACTTTTAAAATAATTTGATAGCTGTATAGGAATTTTTAATGCTCAAAACTGTCTGTCAAGTAAGTGTCTTTAGAAGCATAATATAAATCACGCAATTATCCAAATCTGTGTACATACAGAAATTATACATGTACCATCTGTTTACAGCCCATCGCTTAACATTATAATCTTGTACGTCCACAGCTCAGTGCATAGGTGGTGCTGTAGGTAGGCACACAAAAAGTATCTCCTGAACTGAAAATCTGTCAGACAATTTTTAACAGGCTCTTTAGAAAAGACTGCACTAACTCCAGAACGGTTTGTTTTGTCAATATTGCCTACACTGTGTTAAGGTCAGCAGTTTGAGTTTCTTGTTAGCCACTTTCCCACACTGGTTATCAGGCAAATTCCTGTTAATTCGAGGCAGAATCTTGCCTGAATGGGAAGGGAGCAGGAACTGGTTAAGGCCATTAACCAGATGGCCATTAAGATCTGGCACTCTGATGTTATGATTAACTCCTAGCCTGGTGCCTACTGCTACTTACCAGCCTACTCACGAGAGCGGGCACAGGTCAAGCCTCGAGCAGGGCTCTTTTGCTGTTTGTTCAGAAATGTTTCAATACTGACATGCATGCTAACGGCTTCTGTCTAAAATGAAACTGCTCAGACAGGTTTTACCTTCCCTTTTGAATTCAGCTTTCCATTTGGATGGGAGGCTGAAAAGGCTAAAGGGTTCTCTTGTACGGAAGCCAACAAAAACAAAGGTAAACTTAGAATTTTCATTAACTGTAAATTACAAGAGCAAACAGAAATAAGGATTGATGTGAGCAACAGGGAATGCTAAAGCTTCACCAAATGTAATGTGTAATGCCTCAACCCAAACATATTTTGGGATGACTGCCAAGAAGATGGGTATAAATGTGGGAGGCTTAGTAGAGTACAGTTTGAGCTAAAATGTGTAAAGTTTTCACTTGTGCTAAGGAAACATTCGTAGCTAGGTAAAAACAAGGCCTTATGAAAAATCCAATTTTGCATCTAATCTGAATTTCCCTGGGCAAACCAACCACTCTCTTCCTCAACCGATCCTTGAGATAGCTGGTGGTAGCATGTAATACTTGGGGATAGTACTGCCATGGGTTAGGCACTAGTTGAACACTGTAAAATCTAGAGATGTCTTATCCATCATTAAGTGGTTTGATGCTCTCACCTAAACCTGAATTGGAATTAGTCATTCCAATGCCTTTGTAATTTGATGGTCCAATGACACCTGTACAACTACGAGGCAGAAATGCCCGTTTTGCCTAACAAGCTCTCATGTGCTGTCTTACCTTACACTGTTATCTGTTAGATCTTTTGACCCAGAATCTCCCAGCAGTGAAGGATGCAGAATCCCAAAGCATCAGAGCTTCTTAAGTGAAGAACAGTTACGGTGTCCTGCATGTTGTTGGGGCTGTAGTGGAAAGGGCATTAAATAACACAAATAATCTCTCTTCACTGCTAAAAATCCCCCAGCAGAAAAAGCCCAACATGGTTGAGTTTCTGTTTATCTGTTGTCAGAGCTGTGCCTCAACAGAAAGAGTATGAGGTGCTTGACTAGAAGACTAGTTCATGAGCTAGGACTTGAGTTTACTTTCCATCAGATAAATAATGAACAATTCTAGTAAAGGCAAGAGGCTGGAGAGTAAAAGGCTATAAATTCTATAGAAATGCTCAACACAGGCTCATTTCTCAGCTTTTTTAAGCTACTCTCTTCTTGAGTTGATAGATCAATCCTTTCAGAAAAAAATGTCAATGGCAGTAAAGCTTCTTACCTATTTTTTCTGCAAAGACTACAGAAAGCATACGCATTAACGAAGCTCCAAGGAGCCATTTTACTGGTTACCACTTCAGCTTTATTTGTGTGATTGGTTCCAAGACCTTGAGACAGCAACACAAAATACTTCATGTTTCTCCCTGTTAAGTGCAGGGTACATCCTTCCCTCTCTGTGCCTGAGCTGATGCAGCACCTGCAGTGAGCTGACAGACAGGGACAAGCTTTTTGATTCCCTTTAATGCACCCCCAGTTCTACAGCTGCATAAGTATGAAGTGCCTTCTGACAACACAGTACAGGAGTTGCACGG
This sequence comes from Falco biarmicus, assembly GCF_023638135.1. Taxonomy (NCBI): domain Eukaryota; kingdom Metazoa; phylum Chordata; class Aves; order Falconiformes; family Falconidae; genus Falco; species Falco biarmicus. Next base: position 86,735,981 of record NC_079292.1, read on the forward strand.
ACCAGTACATCCCAGTACCAGTGCATCCCATTACTTGGCAAGTAAGTATGACCCTCTGGTAAAAAGACAGTGACAACAGAAACTGATCCCATCTGGAAGAGAATTAAAATCTCAAAAGATGCTGCCTGTTCATTCCACTGTTCAACACGTAGATCTGTTCAGCTAGGAGGGCCAAAGGTGACAAGTGAGCCTAGCAATATATACACATAATGCTACCTGTCACCAGAAGTAATAATATAGCCTCCATGGGTAGGGGAGACTGTGTCTTTCTTTTCCCTGGAGAATATCTCCCTTAAGGCAACACTGGCATGGGAAGGAGGACACTTAGGAAGGACTCCAAGGTAAATGCAGCTCAGATTTGTGTCTACCGGTTCCCAGCGACTAAGCAAAGACACTTCTTGGGTTGTCCAAGGACAGAAAGTATGGAGTGTGCCACAGAGTTTAATGACAACAGTGATTCAAAAAACTCTCCTTAAACTCTAAGCAAAGATCCTAGACATCGTGGAACAGGCCAGGAGGACTCACTATTTTGGCAAAATCTTAGGGTGAAGCTACCCCCTCTGTAGAAGTTTTCCTGCCAATTCCATGAAGCGTGTGCACCTCAGCAAAGCTTAGAGGAGTCTGAAAGAGGAATGTATCCCCTTCTGCAGTGGCTTCTGTAGAACAAGAAACTGGATTAACCACAGTCTTCACTGGTGCCAGCCAGACCACAAAGTGTACCATCAACACTCTGCTGTAAGGTAAAAGCTATTGTAATTTTAAAAGAATATCAATTATACATCCTGTCCTAGAAGTGCTATCACCTGACTTCTGATTTCTTCCAAACTATGTCTTCTTGCACACCTAAATAATACCAGAAAAAGAAACATCAGATTACTTTCTAGGAGGTAACTTATAAAACTCTGGGATATTCTAAGCAGATACAAGCAAATATTATTATTCTGAATAGCACTACAAGCTGCCCTCCAACCACAGCACCATACAGGCTGTCATTTTCGTAGTTAGGATGCATTTTGCAGCAAGACTTAACTGTTCTTTCAAGTGCACCGTACTGCTAGTTGTTGTCACAATTATTTATAACCAGGGACATCCATCTCCTACTAACCTTCTGTTCTGGTCCAATATACAGGAAACAGTACTTGGAGCACTGAAGTACATTTATAAGAATTTCAACTCAGTATTTCTTAGCCAGATTCTGCCCTCTGTTTTTGACTGGAATCCCAGGCAAGTCAAAGATGGTATTTAATCATCCTCTCTATTGCGTGGTGTATGTGTGTAAAAACTTAATTTTGATAAAAGGTCAGGATAGCAAATGCTAAAAAAAAAAATGGCTTTTCCAAGAGACTTGTAAACATGAAGTTAAAAAAAAAAAAAAAAAAAAAAAGACCACTGGTTGGGTTTCTGCTTTAAACAGTCTCACAAAGGTACTGCAGCGTTCTTTAATACGGAGAAAGAAACAGGTGGAATAGTGCATGAAACAATGCCAAGAAATAAGCTATCCCCAGTTTAGCAGCGAATGATCCTACAACCTTGAGCAAGTTACTTAACTGCTCTGTGTTTCAGCTTCCCCATCTATCAAATGGGGATAATGATACTTTGTAAAACCACTCTAAGGTTCTTTTAAAAATATATTATTGTTTGGAAACTTGTAAAGTGCACTGGAATTTCTAAAAAAAACCACCAGGAATATAGGAATAAGTATTGCTTTAACTGTTTGCTGCAGTATTTTAATACAAGTCATACATTTCTTCTAAGTACTATACAATATTCTCAAGTGTTTATATGTACTGGTTAAGTGATTCAACTACAATTATCATGCCTCTAGCACACCAATTTAAAGACACGACATGCTTTAAGTTTAAACTTGCAACTGTTGGTTGCAACACTAATCTTTTCATGGACCTCAGTAAGAGATAGACCGAGTTCTGTATTTTTTCCTGAGACAGGCAACAGTCCTCCAGCTGACGCAGCACTACTTCCTTTGAAACATACAATAATTAGGAAACGAAAAGAAAAAGAGATTAACATTGTGCCCTGCCTCCCCAACATTGTTTTCAGCACCTCCATGATACAGATGCCACAAAAGACTCACTTACTTTGAAGTGCTGGAAAATATATCATGGTAAGAGACTGAGTGTCATTCAAAGCATCCTTTGAAACCTTAAAAACTGCAGCTGAGTTTTGTATATGGAGATGTTTTAATGATTATTTTTCTGTACTTTTAGAGCACATAAGGGCAGATTCATTACATGTTTAAAACTCAACACACTTTACAGGCTTTAAATATTCAAACACTTTCACTCCTGAAAGTTTATCCTGCTTGAACATACACCTGTAGGGTGTAATCCAAAAGTGGCTGGACATATGTATTGCAGGTCAAATTCCAAGTCATCAATCAGTTAGTAACATTTTTTTAAGGCAAGTATTTTAGGGCAGAAAAGAGCTGTTTCCTCAACTTCTTATCACAAGAATGAATCACAGAGTTTCTCAACGTTACAGATGGAACCAAGTGTGGAAACAGCGAGGCCCAAAAGATTGTTTTCTCTGGACATTAACAATCAAACCCAAGATACCAGAACTGAGGATGGTTTGCAAGTTTAGAGAGTGCTCCTAACCAGCCAAATGCTGTAATAGTTACATTATTGATGGAGAAAAATTTGGGGAGATTCCATAGCCATTTCATCTTTAGTGTTTCGTTCACTAACTTTGTAACAGAGAACCGAATTTCTATCCATCAAGTTATTCAATCCTATCTACAGCAGATAAAAATTTACAAGCGTTAAGTTAGCTACAGTCACCTTATCTCCAAGTAAAAAATTACATACATATTTGAACACTAAGGCAGCAAACTGAATTTTCTTACTCTTATCAAGATTAATGTAATACTTGAATGCAAACAGGACAGCCAGATAAGAGTAACAACAGCAACGTGTGAAATTCCCCCCATTTTTAGGAATGATTAAGAAAGCCATACCAGAAATGGAAGCAGAAGGGAAAAATAAGGCCCTTCAAATGAAAATTATATTTCAAACAAACAGTATGGCCCTGAATCTGTGGCAGACCTGTGAGAAGAGATCATCAACTAGAAGCAGGAGAATGAGGTGGGATGCCCTCAGTTATTTAAGAGCACAGAGTGTGGAACAGAGTTCAAGAGCAGGAATGTGCTCACGCAGGTTGTGTTAGAGCTTCAGATGCCTCCAGCTCAAGTGACTAATGTGAATGTGCAGGGAGACAACCATTTCAAGCAGAACCTTTTACTGATTAAGTCACTACCATAAATCTCAATATGTTCCCTGCCATATTGGCAGCCTGTCCTTTTTTTCCTTTTAACTGTGGGCCAGATCCTCAGCTGGTGTAAGTTGGCACCGCATTTTGTTGCCTCCAGTGGAGCTAAGCCAATTGATGCCATCTGAGCATCTGATACTATACTTCTGTAGCAGTTAAAAAAATGATACAGTGGCATTCATTACTGCATAGCCATGTCTCATAACCTCATGGCAGGGGTGGCAAGACTTTTCACTTATAGTCACCAGTCAACATACAAAGCAGAAGGGTTAATTGGCCATTCTAAGCTCAGTTTGATGGTAAGCTTTTTTTTTCCTTTTTTTTTTTTTTTAATGTAAAGCTACTAGTCGTTCAAACACAGGAGAAACCATTTCTCATTTTCCTATGTGATTTAAATACTTAAAATTTTTTAACTGAAAGGCATGTAGTAGTTACGCTATGTCCTTAAAGCACCACAAGCTATTGCATCAAAAATGCAATGGATCTGACATGCAGAAGAACAGGCAAACTGGGGCAGACAAAAACTGGTTTAACTGAGAAGCAAGAGTCCCACCGCCAGCAGTGGATGCTAAGAGAAAGATGGTAAGTACACCTTCACCTGTACGCATTCTGCTACAGACGAACAGCACATCAGAGATGCAAAGTGGAAAATCCTTCAGGTTATAGCTGCAAGTCCAAATATAACTGCACTTTATTCTCAACTGTTAGGAACAGCTTCACAGCAATAACTACGTAGCATTACTCTCCGCTGCAGGGTGCAAAGGAATCAGAAAATGGAAGGCAGTCTTCTTTCCAAGGTCCTGGGGGACAGCGTTCGCAGAACTCAGAACACATTTATCTTAGTCTCTCTGTATTCATGTCTTTTTCTTTCTGCTTGGGTTTTGTTATTGTGAGGGTGTTTGGGTTTTTTCCTGATAGGCCACACTGCTGTGTAGAGCTTACTACCTATATTTCAATAGCCAGCTAGAATAGGGTCTTTAGACTTTTGACACCACACTGAGAACCTCGCCTCAAACACAGACATTCTCCAATTTATGATCTTCTATTGTAGAAGGTGGAGGTCATTTTTGGTTCAGCAAAGGGAGAAAAGGAGCACAGCACTCGTTACGGACAACTGCGCTTGTTTTTGGAGCATCTCTTACAATGACCTGACGCTCGCAGTTTATATTCTTTGTGTAAAAAGCCCGTATGATCTGTTTTGCTGCAGAACGAAATAAACTTAACAGGAAAATCTTAAAACCCCTCTCCTCCAATGAAACAACATTTCCTACTTTCTACCCAGCACAAAAAAGTGTAGGTCGGGACTCCAAAGAACAAGGGTGGGCTCAGAGACTCAGACATCCAGCAGAAGTAATGATCACTTGCATCAACATTTTAGATGCAGCAAAATGTTCATTAACTCAAGTAGGTTATTGAGGGTTATTGTCTGTGTGTTTGAAGGAGGGGTAAATGGGGAGGCATTCTGTGGCACTGAATCTATCTCGGCCTCCCTTCATCTGCATTCCCTGCCCTCCCCAGTATTTCCTCTCATATATAATTACCTCCTCAGCTCCTCAGTTATTTTGTTTGAAGCACTTCATACCCCCTGGACACTCAACACTGAGATCTTAGCGAACATTAAACAAGCAGATTCCCATCTTTGTATTTAAATGGGTAAAATAAAACTACTAACCTATCAGACAAAAAAACACTTATTCTCCACCTACTCATTAGGATTTGCAACTTATAGCAGCATGCATACTCCTAACAAGCTTCTAAATGGGGGATTGGAAGTAAGCAGACTCATTCTACAAGTAAATGTAAAATAAATGCCCTTATGCTGGCTTAAGCCTATGTCCTAAAACGCAGATAGTTTGCTATGGGTGTGATGTAACTATCTGATAACAGGCAAAGGCCAAAACACTGCAAGATAAACTCCGGCTTGACTGACTTCAACAGTTGCGTAAGGACAGACCATGAAATTCAGGGCTTTAGCCACAAAAGAGCCGAGCTACTGAGAAACAGTAAACAAAGAATGCAAACAGTGAGAGGAGGAAACATTAAGAGAAGAAAACATGTGGGGCAAGGGTAAGAGCAACCAGGACAGTGTAAGGGGCTGAGTAGGAAACAGGAGCAGCAATGGACACGTACTGATTTATTAAAGCTTCTACAGGACCGACTGCAAGTTTCTCTGCCCAATGCACACCCATATTTAACATGCCAAAAGATGAGTAACCACATCTACTTATATTAACCAGGAAAAGCTGTCCTGTTTTGGGAGAGTTTCTCTTAAGTGCCCCTCTTCACCCACACACAACGGCAGTCCCCACTTGCTCCCACCCTCCTCCTCCACCTCTATTCGTAGCTCGACTCCCGCTCTAGCTGTCATTGAAACAGTTTGCTGACGAGCAGGAATCATTTCTCCCCTTGCTAGCAATGGAAAAAGCAGCAACAGCCTCTCTCCCTCTCATGCCCCAGCTCAGCAAGGAATTTGTATCAGAAAATGGCTGAACTGAGCCACTGACAAGCAAAATTTGCAGGGAGCGAGGAGTCACATTAAAGGCAAATTTCCTTGACACTGTTTATGTATCAGGAAGACGCCAGGATGCTGGTGGAGTGTCCTCAGATTCTTTTCAAAAACACCTCTGTGGTGAAACGTCTTCACAGCCTTGCACTTTTGCTATTAGGTTCTGATACTACAAATGGAAGCAAATGATGGAAGCCCTACCACTGTCACTCTAGACAGGGTTCCACTGGGAACAGCTTCAGATGAAGAAAAGAAATTAGAGACTTCCTCTCAGAGCTGAGTGTATCTGAATGTGGCAGATAAGATCCACACCACAAAAAAGTTTTGAAACCTATTACATACGCAGTAGAAAATGTAAGAGGTTTTAAACAGACACATTCTGCCTAACTCAAACAAAATTAAATCGGCTGATTAAGACTATGTCTTACATTCACACAATCATCCATCTTTAAAAGCTTGGCCTCCCGTTTTTATATATTATACTTGGTAGAAATATGTCCACATTCAGTCATTTTGTCTTAAGTCAGTCTTAGGATCCAGCTGTTCTGATACTGATGAAAATTTTAATCTTCAAATCCTTCATTTAACTATTATTTAAGAAATATTATTGCTTAAATGAGATACTCCCTTCACCAAAAAATGCTCATAGAAATAACTGCCTCACTTTTTTTTTGTAAATGGATTTTCTGTGTCCAAATTTTCTAACAATCCATAAATGTGTTTAGTCATCCTTACCACAGGGGAAGAAAGTAAGTAGGGGTTTTCTGCCTGACAGAAATCCTGCAAGTGACAAAGCTTCTAATTTTGACTTCAGTGGAAATTTTGCCTCAGTATGGATTCACAGGATTTGGCCTACGCTTTGCAGAGATGACTGGGATTCAAGTATATTATTACTTAGCTAATTGTTTTGCTAGAATCTCAAGTACCCATTTAGAAGAACTGAAGGGAATGAGTTTGACGAGAGATCAAAGAGATCAGTTATTGTTGTGTCCAGTGGACACCAGCTGGATGGGCAGAAGATGGGAATTAATCCAGTTTAGTTTCAGAGTGCTAACACACACAGAGTATAATAATTTCTTTCCTCCCTAGAAGCGTGGTTGGCATTGATATTCCCATTTCTTATGTCATGGTGCTTTCCTAATATTTATTATTTATAAAACATACTTGTTTTCAGTGTTTCCTTAAGAAGTTGATATGCCCAATTTCAATTTCTAATTAGAAAAAGCATGCAGCTGTTACTAACAGGCCAAACGCTGAAATGCTTGCCCAGGATTTAGACCGTCCGCTGTTAGAGATGCAATGTGACTAAGATTCCCCATGACATCTAGCTGACAGGTCTGGGGAAACCTGGCCAGGCACCTCGATAATAAACAGAAATACACAGGCTTTGCAGCCTCATAACTTCCATCTCTCAAGTCTGTTTCTCCATTTCCTCTCCACTGACCCTTCTTTCCTCCCTTTGAAACAATATGGAAGGGAACCAGGAAAAAAGCAATGAGCCCCATAACACAGTTGTTCTAAATCTCCCTGAAGGAGCAGAGCAAACAAATGGCTCCTCAAAAGTGAATCCCAGGTGAGAGATCCTTGCTGCGGTTCTGTAGTCCCAAACAAAAGAAAGGATGCAGATATTCTTTATGCTGGAACAACCTGGCCTCTCCATTTGCATTTACTCCAGTAAACTGTTCTTTATTTAACCTGTGACTTTACTAGCTAGTAATAATTTGGGACTGCTGCTCAGAGGCCATCTCTTTGTGTTGGTAACTATCTGTTACGATGTGTACATCACTGCAGAATTTGGCCATGTAAATCTTGAAAGTAATTTGCAGCTCTGAAACAATTCTAATATACTTCTTCAAATCCTAGGCTGTCAAAACTCAGTGAAACTGTGAAAAGGGTATGAAGATAACATCTATAACCACTGCAGCTGGGTACACAAAAAACTGAAAAGAAAGAATAAGGGTTACCAGAGCAGGAAAATACTGTTAATTATTTTTTCCTTTTTCTTTTTTTTTCTTTCTCTTGAAATTTTTTCTTGAAGCATAATACCCATACCTGGAAATTACACATTCCTACCTGCACATCGCACCGATATTACAGGGGTAAAGCTCTCTAGAAGGAAAGACAAACCCCCAAAAGAAATGAAACACACACAAAAAAGTACTCACCAGGTTGTATCTGCACATTTCAACTAGCAATCTCACTTCTCCCACTCCTCCTTTCAGCAAAATGATATACTATGAACATTAGAAATATTAGATTTCTTCTCTGGTGTGCCCAGTGATGGAAGTACGTTAAAAGTTAAAGGATAATACTCAGTAGAAGCCAATAATAATTTTGTGTTAAAATATCCACATAATAAGAATACCACTGTGATGGTAAATTTCCACCTTGGGTGTTAAATACCAGTGTACTCAAGCTTCTCCTACTCCTGTGGCTTAGGCAATGCTCTGCTCAGGAAGCTCAGGATAAGCCTGTCCTCCCATTATTCTGGTGTAAACGAGCTCAGCAGAAGAGACTTTTATTCTGATATGACTCAACCCAAAAGTACTCCGGACAGATATACAAGGAAAACAGAAAATACTCCACAAACAGTAATCATATCGTTATTATGTATTCAAATGTAAAGTGTTTACAGGATTAAGCAGTAACAGCACTGACAGGATAACACACAGTATGGCCTCATCCTGCAAGCCTCCCTCATCTGAATAATCCTAACCAAGTGTGTGCAGTCCCTTGCAGGGACTGTAAAGTGCAGAAAACTATGAAATTTGGGAGGAAGCAGATCAAAAAGCCGAAGCACACAGCAGCAACATGACTCACTTAAAATTCTCCAGAAAACAAATAGAAATTCATAAAGAAAACTATTTCTGACCTTTGATCTTGTCTGTGGGATGCAGGATCTCTCCCATAAGAATAACTATACCAAAGGAAAAGCAACCTTCCTCGACATTTTATTATATTTCTATAATTGTCTCAATATACTAGATCAATTGCATTTGAAAATACAGCTATTAAACCATAACTAGACCATATTTGGAACCTCTGTTTGTCAATTGCATCAAACAACAATTCTTCTGCAGAGAAGAAATCAGATTGTATTTTTACAATAATTGCAAGTCATTTCTAGGAGAAAGAGGTAGCAACAATACCCAAGGAAATAAAATAACACACTTTTGTGCTTTCCCATCAAACCCAATAGTGGTATGGGTTTAAATCAGTCAAAGGCAGCTACGCATGAGAGATTGCACTCTGCAGGCTCTATCAGTCAGAAGTCAAGGATACACGTCCATGATTTATCATACTTTTCATGGTAATTAGCTAGAGTGCCATTTTGCTTCCACTAGCATCACTCAACTTTTTTTTTTTTAATTTGGTCTTTTTTTCTGCAAATGAATTTACATATTTCTCAGTCTCTCATCCCCTACTATGTTTTATTTATGAATATAGGCCTTCCTGATGGTAACTTTCACGTGAAGAAGGTAGTAAGTAGTGTACCTATATCCTAAGTTAATCGCTTTCCCACAATGTCTGCAGAGAAGTTCAAGGTAAGTAAGAGTTTACAGTCAATATTAGGTTTAATGATGCTTAATGAGGGTAACTGACTCTGTTTACTAACTGCACCTAGGTGTGTAGCTCCTAGATGAGCTTTTCTCCCAGCCTCATTCTGCACTGTTAATAGTGCCACTGTGCAGGGGACACATGGTGCTTTGATCCATAAAAATGCTCCAGGAGAGCCAAGCAAGGCACCTGTTTCAACACGGGTTCAGAGGGAGCAGAATGGCCTTAAAACAATGACAGCTTTGTGTAGGGAGCAAGTTTCCCTGTCTAGTATTTTAGCGTATGCAGTTCATTAGAGAAAAGAGGGGTGGGGGTGTGTGTGTGTGTGTAACACTGAAACCCCTAGACATTCCCCAAGCCCCTGTTCTTAAAAAAAAAAATAAAATAAAGCAGTTGTTCCCAGTTTGCAAGGATCATCCCCAAGAATGTTTCCTGTAGGAGTTACTGTGATCCTTTAGCTCATCAAAAGCTGTGTTAACAATTAATACTCTGAAGTTAAACAAAAGAATGAGGAGTTCTTATCTTACTCATATCTCACAAGTAGATACCTACCACAACTAACAAGATTCTAGAAGCAAATGAAGACGACAACAATGTTGTCTTGCAAACTCTGTATTAGCAAAGGTCAAAAGCAAAGCCTCAGATCCAGTATCAGCTCTACTTCAACTGCTCTGTTTTTAGCATCTGTGCAATGCTGTTACTCCAGTCTGTTCCCTCCTAGAAGGAAGATCTAGATTTGAGTTTATCACTTTTTGCCATAACATTTTCCATTGTGGTTTCATGGATATTCCCCTTAGGAAATTCATGTGATGGGAAAATTTTTATACATATTGATAACTAACATATGAAAAATGTACCTTCCTAAATGTTTGATTCCCTAGGATGCATGGATTTAGGGGTTTTGTGTGTGTGTGTGCACATGGGACTAAGTTTGCAGGAGAATCAACAAAAAACAAAGCTATCTGATTTCCAACAAGAAACGGAAGCGGAACACAGAGAAATTGTTCTGTAAGTGGAGAGGTTAGTTCATTTGATTTTTCCAAAGCAGTGAGTTCTGCATTTCATTCATATCAGAGAAATGTGATGTCTGCTCAGACATAGCTCAGAGGGTTTATATTTTTCATTTTCTTTTTTGCCCTAGCAAGCACTCTGCATGAGTCCACATGTTCCCTCCTTATTTTTGCCATTGGCAAGATTTCAAGAAAAAAATCTCTGGTTAGGAAATTGTTCAAAAAACGGGAAAACCTTCAGATAAATCATGCTTCTTGTTTTTTAAAAACACCCAATTATTTGATTGTCGAAGTAGCAGTTACTAAAGTAAGATTTTATTTAAAGGCTAAACTCTGTAATTCTGGAAGCTACATCCAGATCAACGCGGTTTGACTATACAGGTTTCAAAATCTAAGCTCAAGTCTCTTAGTTAAGGCTTATATGTATTACTCTGACAATGTGCCAAATTAACCCTAACACCCCTATTACTGGATAGCCAGGAAAAGGCTTCTAAAAGAGAAGAGATTTTTGTAACTGATGTCTTTCCCTCTCGTTTTCCAAAACACGTGACCTAAACATGTAAACAGAAGTTTAACTGCTATGTAAAACTGCTAATGGCTACATAACAAGAAAGAAAAGATACCTGCTTTCAAAGTGACAGTATATTCTCCCTTTTGCCATTTAAGACATCAATATTCAGACAAACATGGACTCCATTATGAAATGAAAATTATTTACATGCACATGTATTCTTCAGAAAATTGGCAAGGTTTTGTATCCGAGAGGGGAGCAGAAGTAGGAGGGGTCACGTCACTTCTTGAATACAAAATCCAGCAGCTAGCTTAATTTAATGACTTAAAATACTACAGAATGACTCTGAGGAGCAGGAAAATTTAAACAATTCATGATTTCAAGGATACATTATGGAAAATCTAACTGGAGAATGAAAACAGCACTTAAAACAACTGGCCAATACCAGAAGAGGGTATATTCAAGTTATTTCTCACCTGCTGCTGCCTTTCAGCTGTGCCATAAACAAAGCTTGGGTAACTGAGCATTAACTTATTTTTACTAAAGCACAATGCCAAAGTTAAGAGACAACAGGATTACCTGCAGTCCACTGATGTTCAGCGTACATACATGTGTAACTGTCTCCTCAAAATTCCACAGGCAGATCTCCAAACTATAGGCAGCAGATCTCCCCGAGAGAAGGATGGATGTGGGCATTCCTAGGAAAATCTGTGCGGCTCCCCTCCCCGAACACCTGGTTGGAATCTGCCCCCCCACTTTCCTGAAGAGCCTGGGAGGAAGGCGGGCTTGCTTACTTGGATCCGTCTGGATAATAACTAGCTTTTCCCTCATGAGTGTTGCCTCCACACGTCTCCGCTCAGACTCACCAGCTATAACAAAGAACCTTGGGAGGATAAAGATTTTTAACACTTACTGGCAAAATAACCAAAGAAAAGCTACTTCTCAAATATCCTGAGTTAGCTTCAATAAAAAGCAGGTTTTTTTGCAAGATCTGGGGAGGTTTGATCACCCCTAAACAAACGGAATCTCTGCTGCAGTATAGTGTCTCAGCAAAGAGAAAGACACTCTCCCCTTGACGACCTCTGAAGTAACGCTGAGAGTCTTCAGTCTTGGTGGAGATTGCCTGAGATGCCTGCAGTCTGGTGGCCTCCAGAATCTCCAGAAGGCTTCAAGCTCACATTGAAATGGCTCATTTTATGTTTACAGCCCAGGCAAGCAGGTGGGACTGGAACATTGTGTTTTAGCCACATCTCAATAGAACTGTTAGAACAAAACTTACAAGAGAACTCTTAGATAAGGGCACTGAGATCTTGGGGCAATCCTATCTCATAAAGAACATTTAAATGTGCCTATAAACATTATTGTGAAGATACGCTTATTCAGAGGAAGGAAGAAGTTTCCGATGAATGTTCTACAGATGAACATAATTCAGATTATTAAAAAATTAAAGGAAAATTCCTTATGTAATTAAAATGCTGTATCTGAGTAGTAACATTTCTTGCTTCTTTATTGTTTTCTTCAATATTGATTTCTTGCCAGAAAAAATACAAGTTTTCAGCTGCTTGTCTCTCAGAAGACCCTCTGCCTAGTTTCATGAATTCTCTCTGCCATCCTTAAAATGCGCCTTCTGAAGGCAAAGAGACTTGTATAATCCCCAAAGTCCTATTAATATCAGTGAGAATGATACGTTTGATTCAAAACCACCAAAGGGAATTACTAAAATGGCCTCAAAGCTGTTTTTCAGAGTCAGAATGGTCTACCCTACCTACTTGGCTCTAAAATGTGCTGCTGCCGTGTACACTGTCAGAGAATCACAGAATGGTCGGGGTTGGAAGTGATGTCTGGGGATCTTCTAGCCCAACCTCCTGCTACACCAGGGTCACCTACAGCAGGCTCCACAGGATCACATCCAGGTGGGTTTTGAGTATCTCCAGAGCAGGAGGCCCCACAGCCTCTCTGGGCAGCCTGTTCCAGTGCTCTGTCACCCTCAAGGTAAAGAAGTTTTTCCTCATATTCAGACGGAACCTCCTGTGTGGCAGTTTGTACCCGCTGCCCCTTGTCCTGTCATGGGAACCACTGAGAAGAGCCTGGTCCCATCCTCTTCACACCTGCCCCTAAGGTATCTGTGCATTGATAAGGTCCCCTCTCGGTCTTCTCTCCTCCAGGCCAAAGAGCCCCAGCTCCCTCAGCCTTTCCTCACAAGGGAGATGCTCCTGTCCCCTCATCATCTTCACAGCCTCTGCTGGACTCTCTCCAGGAGTTCTCAGTCTCTCTGGACCTGGGGAGCCCAGCACTGGACACAGCGCTCCAGATGCAGCCTCACCAGAGCAGAGCAGAGGGTCTCGACCTGCTGGTCACGGTCCTCCTAACGCACCCCAGGACACCACTGACCTTGGCCACAAGCGCACACTGCTGGGTCATGGGCAACCTGCTGCCCACCAGGACCGCCAGGTCCTTCCCCGCAGAGCTGCCTCCCAGCAGGTCAGTCCCAGCCCATACTGGTGCGTGGGGTTGTTCCTCCCCAGGTGCAGGACCCTGCACTTGCCTGTGTTGAACTTCATTTGGTTCCTCTCCACCCAACCCTCCAGCCTGGCCAGGTCTCACTGAAGGCAGCGCAGCCTCCTGGGGTACCAGCCACTCCTCCCAGGTTGGTATCAGCAGCAAACTCGCTGAGGGTGCGCTCAGTCCCTTCGTCTGGGTCATTAAGTTGAACAGGACTGGACCCAGTACTGACCCCTGGGGAACACCAGTAGCTACAGTCCCCCAGCTGGACTGCACACCACTGGCTGCCACCCCCTCAGCTCTGCCATTCAGCCAGTTCTCAGCCCACCTCACTGCCCACTCATCTAATCCATATTCCTATGAGAACATTATGGGAGATGATGCCAAAAGCCTTGCTGAAATCAAGGTAGACAACATCCACCACCCTCCCCTCATCTACCCAGCCAGTCATTCCATCGTAGAAGGCTATCCGGTTGGTCAGGCATGATTCCCCCCTTGGTGAATCCATGCTGTCTACTCCTGATAACCTTCTTTTCCTCCACATGCTTCCAAGATAACCTCCAGGATGAGCAGTTCCATCATCTTTCCAGGGATGGAGGTGAGGCTGACCAGCCTTCCTGGGTCCTCCTTCCCACCCTTTTTGAAGACTGGAGTGGCAGTGGCCTCAGGCACCTCTCCTGTTCTCCATGACCTTTCAAGATGATGGAGAGTGGCTCAGCAATAACATCTGCCTGCTCCCTCAGCACTCGGGGGTACATCCCATTGGGGCCCATGGATTTGTGGGTGTCAAGTTTGCTTAAACAATCTCTAACCTGACCTACCTTGACCAAGGGAAAGCCTTCCTTTCTCCAGACTTCCTCTCTTGCCTCCAGGGTCTGGGAAACCTGAGGGCTGGCCTTGGCAGTAAAGACTGAAGCAAAGAAGGCATTCAGTAATGCTGCCTTTTCTGTATCCTTCAGCACCAGGGCACCCACCTCGTTCGGCAGCAGGCCCACATTTTCCTCAGTCATCCTTTTCCTGCTGATGCACTTGAAGAGGTCCAGCTCACACTGCTTCTGACTTCTTGTTCCCTCTCATTTTATCCCTGCTATTTTATTTGCTGGTACAGGAGGAACTGGTTTTTCAATGACCTGCATTGCTGGTAACACTGAATTATGCAATAATGCTACTCTGCTAATCATACTACTGTATAACTTCAGGTTGGTTTTGACTGGAAAGTTCCAAAATGAACGAGGCACACGGAAGGTGTTCAGTGGCATCACCACAGTGTCACCGCACAAATGTCTGCTTCAGCTCTAACACACAAACAGATATCCATCCAGACAAAGAGGGGCCAGGAGGAGAAAGAGGGAGATACTGAGAGAGCAAAACAAAGCAGGAAGGAGGGAGGGAAAGCAGGAAGGAGGGAGGGAAAGCAGGAAGGAGGGAGGGAAAGCAGGAAGGAGGGAGGGAAAGCAGGAAGGAGGGAGGGAAAGCAGGAAGGAGGGAGGGAAAGCAGGAAGGAGGGAGGGAAAGCAGGAAGGAGGGAGGGAAAGCAGGAAGGAGGGAGGGAAAGCAGGAAGGAGGGAGGGAAAGCAGGAAGGAGGGAGGGAAAGCAGGAAGGAGGGAGAGAGAAGGAGGAAAGGATTTCAGAGTACTACTAAGTGAAAGACCTATTTATTAAACTTCATGGGACATGAAAATGTTTTGAAGTTAAAATCTTGTACCACCAGATGAAGGATTTAACTCTCCCTTTCACAATTTAGCCCCCTGTCAATGGGAACTAATGGCCCAAGCCCCAGTACAAAACCATGGAAGCCAGGTGCCTATTGGGTTTAAAAAAGACAACAGAATACAAAAATGACCAGGAGGAGAAGCAAAAATATTCACTGTCCTGAGCTATCCACTGAAGAAAATTAACTTCCCAAAACAAGCACCAGTCGTATTAGAAGATCAGTACTTTGATCTGTCTGGCCACCTTAATATTAACATCTGGACAGCTGAACCGCTATTTATTCTTTCTAATGAAGGTAAACTAACTCACTGGCACAGACGAAATAATTTAATACCAAATTTTGTTCCATGTGGCAAAAATGCCAAGTGTCACATCCTCCAGATTTTACAAGATGATCTGCACTTAAGAGGAAGAAGAAAATCAGGATAACTGACAGGACAGTTTCTTCTTGGCTTCCACCCTGGCAATCAATACAGCTACACAGACCTGAGCAAAAACCATGGTGGTTAAATACCTTCTTCTGAATCTCAAAATACTTCACTGATATCTATTCCTTGCCCATACTTTTTTACTCCCAGTGGATGGTGACGTTGTCTTTTTCATAGAGGAGGTGTCAGATCATGGCCCCTGGCAAATCAACACAAATCACTGACGACATGATGTAAACGTGTGCTCTAAGAAACAGAATTTTAGCATCCTGAAGCCCCACTCTTAAAGCACTGAATTAGGAAACCTGCTGTGCCAGTGTGTGGATTAAAGAGACCAATACTTGCACATCCATTTTCAAAAAATAGTAAAGAGGGAAGGGAAAACATTATCTCTCCCACTTTTTTACCTTTTATACAGAAGAATCAGCACACTGGCCTTGCATTGTTAGTTTTACTAGACTAGCTGCTGAACCACACAGTGCATATGCATTCAGCTAAACATACACACACACACGCACAATACTGAACTTTGTGCTGGCAGCCAGACTGCAGGAACCCAGGTCCCATGGGCAGCAATCAGCTACGAAGGAACAGGAAAAAGTTAGTGTAATGATTAACTAGCCCAGTGGGCTGACAAGTAGAGCAGCAGTAGTACAGGTTGCAGTGCTGGTCACCTCTCCCTCTGGAATGCTGCTGGATGCCTGCAATTAAGCGAAGTACAAAAAAACCCCAGAAATGTAATGTCAACACAAGAAAGAAGCTGAATTCCTCCTCTTGAAATGTCCACATAAGGAAGACATGCAGGAGCAGAGATTTTCTGCTAAGCTGGATGTTGAAAGAATATGACAGACTCCAATATCACTATTTGTCCAATATGTACGCACAGGTTTTGGTGAGATTAATACGGTTATCTATAAGATAAGATATATATCTTATAGATATCTTCTATCTATCTATAGATATAATAGAGATTATATAATCTATAAAATAAGGTGTAATCTATAGACAATTATTCCCTATACAGCAGCCAGCAAAACTAATGGCAACCAGCAAGTATCAATGTTGACAGCTGCAGCCGTGGTTAAAGTACATCCATTTAGGCGAAAGGCTAAACCATGAGTATCCCTATAGCCAGTCAGGGAAAAATCCAAGTCATCATCGCTGTTCCTCCTCCTTTGGTGCTTTTACCCTGCAGTCCCCAGCAAACTCCAGAAATTCTTTCAAAACTCTTTCAAATTATTTTAAAGCAGCACATTAAAGGTGAACACACTGCAACACTCACTGTATTTCTCTTGGTGCTACCTCAGTCAGCATTTTGCAGAGGCAATACACTACTGCCTGGACTTCAGCTTGAAAAAACAAAATCCATCTCTGTTTTTTTCTAGCTTTTAATGATTTACCTTCATCAGCCATGGCAGAAATGACAATCAAATACTCAGCTTTGTTTTTTTATTTTCCAACAAAAGCATTTACTGCTTATTTAAGAATACCTTGAAAGAAACTATTTAGAAAAAAAAAAAAAAAAGGCAAATTCTTTCTTTCAATAAAGTCGACTTTCCCTCTGAAAGGCTTTGTTCTGTGTGTGGATTATTCCTTTATTTTAATTATTTTGAAGTGCCTCTTTTTGAGTGGGTAGGAATTAAGTATCCACAACACCAAAGTGGGCCCTAGAATTAGTTGTTGTAAACAAAGGTTCTGCAGTGCCCTAAATCTGCACAAGTAGTACAGCTGGAGTATTTTGGATAAGTTTTTCCATAAAGAGTACTTCTGGGGACCCTGAGAGCTATGGGACCCAGGCCCATGAGCATGTATTAAGGGACTCACATTGTATGGACAGGTCATATCTTTCTAATCATGAACACATGTAAATCCTTCTCCTCACTTTCCAGGAAATCAAAAATGTTGCTCTTAGTTAAATGTAGAAAGCAAAATCCCACCTTGAAGAGGCTGGTACCAACTAAAGCAACTGACCAGAAATTTTGATCTGTCACACAGGAGGATTTATTAGGACACAATGACCAAGTGATAGAAGAGAATGCAGAGAGCTAGAACAACATATACAACTAGGCATGTTATCAAAACCAAGTAACAATCTTTCATAATCTCTCTAATCACAGCACGCTCACACACACATATACAGGTTTGTTAAGTATTTTCAGCTCAGATACCTTTCTGTTTTATAGGTATACTCACTAAAAACAACAAGAAGAAAACAAGCTAAAAAAGACCTAGGAAAACTTTAGATGGGAAAGTTTGGACACAGTTATGTGCACACATTGACAGAAAGAAGGGGAGGAAGCAAATCTGGGGAAAATACGAAGGATTATCACTTTATAAGCTGTGGGCACTGACTTGAACAAGGATTCCAAAAATAAATACATCTAACATTTAAATCCCTAGCTGTATTTTCAGTAACACTTTCTCCCATGACTTTATGTACACTCAAAACCAAAACCCCAGCAGCTAAACACCCACAGCCCTGAGGAATTTCAGTTCTCAATCTCAAGAAAAGCTATTGTCCAAACCTGCCACTGCATCCATAGGCTTCTACTACCACATTCTGATTTAAGGACACAAATGCAATAAAACTAAAACTCAAGAGAGAGAAAGAAGTTGAAGAGTTTGCACTACCCATTCCTTCACAGATACTGAAGGAGTCATATAGGCATCTGGAAAACCAGCAGATATTGTCTCTGGTAAATCTTATTTCGTAAGACTCCCCACTTTCAATTTGCATTCCTGTGCTTTGCACATAGTTCCATATAAATTTATAGCTCCTCTGCACTGTTGCCCATAGTTACACCCGGTATTTACAGGTAAACCTGCAACACTGTTTGTCCATGGAGGTAAACAAGAAAGGAAGGAAAACAGTACGAAGGAAAGTAGGAAAACAATTCTGCACTTACTCATCTGTAGTTGGTGGTTACATCTTAGGAATAGTTGCTTTAAAATACAAGTTGTTGAGGTTTGATTTAAAAATCTCTGTCAGTTTTGACATGAAGGTGAAAGTATTGCTGTTGGCTCCAGAACAATCTGCATATCTTATCACTAAATAAAATGTCTGAGGTGTGCACCAATCTGATGAAATTATAAACAAGAGTCCACACAAGCACACATGCCTTCCTGTTTGATTTCTGTTCTGTTCACTCCTCTATAATAAATTATATGATCATCTCATTCTAGCTGGAGGTTTAACTGTGCATGTAAAAAGGAAAATGATAGCAGTCTATTCTTTTTCACACTTCATAGCTGAGAACCTGGCAAAATTGTGGATCTTGGGAACAAGCAGCGAAGCTTATTTCATTACCATCTACCTCCTCTTTAATTGCCACAAAATTGGTGGAAAAACCCATGTATTTATGTATTTTTAAAAGTAATTTCCCACACTGAAAATAAATAAATGAAACTACACCTCTTTTGCTACAAAGACTAATATACACGCTTAACTTTATGTACTGCAATTAATCTCATCTATGTCAACAGGATTACTTATAACACTGTAAGTGAAATACATGTGTAAATCCTTGCAGAGTCATGGCCTGAATTGCCAACAACATTACGAGGCACAATTAAATGCCTAGGCCTAGAACGGCCATTCAGAAAGATTAGGAAAAAAACACCTTTAGGCATAATAAGTAACAAAATCTACTCCAAGGAGTGGCTACGGGAGAAACTACTAAGGAGTCACCTTCCATTAGGAAATTCACCAAATCCTTCCAGGAATTCACCTTCTTCCTCTACCAGTTATCACCTTCATTCACCACTCCTTTCTCACTCATCAAATACCTTTCTCCCTGTCCACACATCTGCTGCTGCCCCTATGTGATGAAGGAGACAGGAGATACATCTTAATCCTTATTCTTTTGTGCAGTGAAGTAGATGAAAGCAGAGTCTGCCCCTTATACTAACTAGCAGAGTAACAAACAGCTCATGTGCTAATTAACAGGGCTGCGTGTGCAACTGCACGGTTTAAAAAACTTTGCGTCTTAACCTGCTGCTGAACTGTTCCCATGCTAGTGTCTCACTGAAAAAATTATTTGCCAGTAAACTCTATGGACAATCCCTAACCTGTTAGTGGAGTTTGTTACAAGAAGCTGCTCATCAAAACATACAAACCGGACACCTAAATTGCCTAACTCTGTCTCCTGATGAGTAGCTTACCACCTGGTTTCTTCTGCAAATACTCATGAATGCTGCATCAGAAGTTACTCTCTGTAAATTATCTAGTTTTTGACTGAAATCCATGGCTTCCACAAACACTTCCACTTGTAAATTAACTCAGTCAGAAATATTAACTAAAATGCCAGGAAAACAAACTCAATCCTTTAAAAGTTCAAATGACTATTTGTCACGAACATTTCACCTCTACTAATGAACTGCAAAAATGAATGATAGAAAATGCAAAACTGTATTATGTTTAGCAGTTAACATTTTAATAAGGAAGAGATTAGCAATTTTTAATACCTCCAGTGCTTTGTTATATACAGTAGCACAATAACTGAATATTTTAATTGCTAATTATTTAGACCTCATTCAGTTCTCACTCAGGCAAAACTCCCATTGAGGGACTCTTGCCTGAGAAAAGAGCTACAGGATTTGTTTTACTGTAATATGAAAAAACTTTATATATCATAAAAACTATCAAGTTATAGTGAGACAAAAATCATTAAATCCTTAGCAATATTAAGCCCTACTGTAAGTCCCACTGACTCTTAACGCCACTGTTTTCATATTAAGTAAAACAGATAATTGCGGTTTACCAGTTGTAACTTACCTGTATAATTTATGCCCAGATATGCTGGTGCTCTTATAGAGGTCTAATCATGTTTTGAGTCATCTTACCGTATCCCTGCTTCTCTCCTGTGGGAAATCTCAGTTCACATGTGATAAGGAAAGAGCATTTCCAAACAATTACAATATCAACACCTTCAGAAACCCCAAAACTTGCATTTGGTTTTACCTTTTGACTTTGGACTCCAAAAGGGTTAAGAGCAGCTCTCAACACTTCTTTCTTATGCTGCTGTAAAGAAAAGAAATGCTTATGGTTAGGGATCTGCACACACAACACCTTGAGTTTTCGTAACAGTCAAACAGCTAGGCGCTCAGTGGGGGAAGTGGGTAGAACGCTGTGTGTATATATAAATTTATAGCTATCCAAATGAAGACAAGCAAACTCCGACACGTTGACATTTGGTACACAGGTGATGAAAAAAAAATATCTACATGTACTATTATCTGAAATGTCATGACATACACATCCTTCAGAGCAAAAACTTATACAGCTAAACACCAGTTAATAGGGAGCAATTTCCAAGACTCCATGCTTAAAAAAACCACCCAAAACCAAAATAACTCAGGTTTTCCATTAAGCGGTTTCATTCCTGTTAGAGGTAAAACAAATGGGTGTCACCACAGAAGTTTTCCCACTCATATTTGCCATTCAAATGCATTTGTGGAAAAAGTTCCAGGTAAGTACTCTAACAGGTCAAGAGTTTGAAAAGGTTCTCTTTTTTCTTTTTTTTTTTAAAATGAGAAATTGTGTATAAAAACTTTGCATCTTTCAACTATAAATGGCTTTAATGACTAAAACGTTCAGAAAACCTCTCTATAGGCTGCATTTTGAAAAAAGAACTAAAAGCAGACTTAGTACCATATACAGCTAATTACCAAAATGTTCAGGACTGGCTGCCAAACAGCTGAGGAAAGAATAAGTATTGTGCAGGCTGAAAATAAGACTTGGGCACTCTCCTTCCACCAGTTCAGAACATGGTTTAGGGACCTTATGGGATTAATTTCCAATTCCCATTATGAGAGGCTCCCTTAGATGACAGTGCTCAAATCCACCCCAGCCAGGCTCCTTGCCTCCTCGCAGGAGCAGCGGGATCCCTTCATTCCCCTCGTGCTGACCCTCCACCCAAGAACCTGTGTCCAAAGCTAATGCCAGCTCCGGTATGGTGGGGCCGGGCTAAGCCTACTGGATTTCTTAGATCCTTCGCTGGTGAGGGGTTTTCTAAAGGTATCTGCAAAGACATTTTATCACTGAGATTACAGGTAAAACCAGACTGCTTAACAGAAAAGAACTGATCTTTGAGGCACCCTTACTCATTTAGAAAGGACACAAAGTATTGCTTTCTCAAATGCAGAAGATGTAACGCCAGCAGGCTTTCAGCCTGCGTGGTTCCATGTCTGACTTCCCAGCAGTTCCTGGCTACTACAGGGATGCTCCTGTTGCTTTCTCAGAGACACGCTCGCAATTTCTTTTCAGATCTGCAGCCTTTCTCTTACTTTCTGGGTGCTTTCCACCTCTGATCACCACGATCAAAGGATGCCCCAGCTTCAGTATCATTTTTCATCACCATCTAATTTCCTTATGGTAATCCCCCAGCCTACGTAGGTCAGCCCCGAGTGCATGCAGCATGGGCTGTTCGGCGGCAGCTTCCAGCGTTTTCAGGGAAGGTTTATTTTGCTCGAAGTAAGGCTGTGTAGCATGTGCTTCGCTTTGGTAAGGTCTGCAGTTGCCTGGACAGACACGTGGGATGGCAGCTGTTAGCACTTTCCAACATTACACAGCCACGGTCTGGAACAGCCTGTCAGTTCTGCACAGACAATGAATAAAGCAAAACAGAAGGCCTAAAATATTGAGTAATGAGAATGGGATTTTGACCTTTAAATGCTGTTAGATGTACCGCACGAGGGTATGTTTGATTTAAGCGATACTATTAGGGATGAAACTGTGCTGTTTGCCGAATGTCTAACTCATCTAACCACCGAACCACCCTGTCCTCGCCGGCACACCGTGCTGCAACAAGCGGTGACTTTGCTGAGCAAGCCCAGCAAGAGAGGCTGGCACCGGGGAACTGCTGATCAGGTTCTCCCACACTTTCTCCCAAGGTGAAAGAGGCTATTTTCTATTTTAAACCCACTGATCAGTCAAGCCTGCGGCAGCGCTTAGAAATTACCTCCTCAAGCTCTGCAACAGATTAAATCAGAGTCGAAAGTCGCAGTTTCTCTTCTCCGACCTACTGGCATTTGAAATGTTGTACAACTACCCACGCTGTACACAGCTGTCCTTTGTCAGTTGTGCTTCTTGCCAGTTAATGTTATACAAGAGTCTCTATAACTGTTACAGTTACTTGATTTTCACAATCACTGATCTACCCTTTCTAAACACTAGAATGCCCGAGTTTAATTAATGGCAACATTTCTGCCACAAAGTTTTAAAAACTAATTTTATATATGATTTAAATTTATCAAGCCTTATACTTGCGATGGTCATTTGTTGGACCAAGACAGCTACTAGAGCGTACCATAGCCAAAATTACAGGCCATTAATTTGTTTTTCAATTCCAACCTCCACATTTACATTTCATGGTTTCACTTCGATCAACAGCTTATCGGTGATTCAAATTACCTCATATCAAGTAATACCCTCTAAATCTGATGCATTCATATGATATCAAGGAAGTGAAAAACGACAATGCAACTCAGGAAACCACTTTTGGCGTCCACCTCAAAGCAAAGCCCACGTACTACGCAAAGGTGAATACTCCACAGCACAGGCTCACAATGGTCTTACTGACCTCAAAGTCACAAATATATCACATTCCTCAAAGAGGTT
Organism: Falco biarmicus; assembly: GCF_023638135.1. NCBI lineage: Eukaryota > Metazoa > Chordata > Aves > Falconiformes > Falconidae > Falco > Falco biarmicus. The sequence goes on from NC_079292.1 coordinate 86,759,113, forward strand.
TGAGGTAGATCACAGCAATCTCCTAGAAAAAAATTGCTTTCAAGGATGAAGTAAATTAGGTACACTTAGTAGCTCTGCTTCTTAAAATATCTAACCAGCACAAGACCTACAACTGAAATCAGAAATACAGAAATGGATAACTTAAACAGTCGTAAATTAAAAACGCTTCTTCTGTTATGCCCATTGCTTGTACCATAACAACAGCATACTGTGCTGCTGTTCAAATGCAAACAAGAAAGAATTATACATACTTGTTCATTTTCTTATGTTCATGCCTTATAAACTGCATGGCCTTCTGACATTTGCTATCAATGAAAAAAATCCTCTTCAGTGAACTATCATCAGATCAAGTGAAACTGAGATAAATACATTCTGTTCAAGAATATGTAAAGAATGTGTCCATTTTATTTACATTTTCTCTCAAGGTTATGGAGCTTTCAGGGTGGGGGGAGAAAATATCATAGGATGATAACTGTGAGGATCTTCTATTTTTCAGACTCTGTATTTAAAGAACAAAATTTGAAGAGTAATATAAATTATGTTAGCATCACTCCAGTTCAATTCCTTCCAAACACAGTCATCATACATACAAACTAAACTCTGGTAGCAAGTGGATGAAAGGAATCACTGTTGATTAATGCTAAGAATATAGAAGCCAAAAGGATTTCAGACAATGATTCACTGTGAGACTACCAGTAAATCTCTTGGTCTCTTTTGAGATTCAGTCAACCTGGCACGAACATTCGGTGAAGTATGCCCTTAGCAAAACGGACAATGCATCACAGCAATGCTTTTTTTAAAAAAAATAAAATTAAAAAAAAACCAACAAACTTCTGTGTGAATTTAATGCTTATAGAAAAGCATAATCCGGCAGACTTAGAGCTTGAAATCCTCTCATTTCCAGCACAGTACTTCTAGCAGCAGAACAGCTTGACTTACACAGGCTCAGCACTACGCCTCAGCCTTGAACTGAGGGACCGTGTTAAAGTGGTCATGTTTGACTCTGGTTCAGCCTCTTGCATTGGATTTAACAACCACAGAACAATTACTATTGACTGTAGTAATGTTCTGTGTGATATGGACTTGGGTCCACTGAGAAGCAGAGTTGAGATCTCCTTAACTTGTTTCAAGAGTCAAGCTTGTCTGACGGCTGAGTGGTGGTGGGGGGGTGGGGGGAGAGGAATAAATCAAATGACTAGCATTAAATTCCACGATAAAGACAGATGCTGGAGAATTTTTAAAGACAACTGCCCAAAGTAGACCACTGACCTGGCCTGCAAGTATCAGACAATGAACTGTATATGAGTTGGATTTTCTGAAGTAAAGGAAGCTTCACACATACATGGAAAAAAATTAAACAGTGTTACTGTAGCATACTTAACACATGAAAAAGTCTTTCAGAAAATAATTTAAGTTCTCTGTGCACTCCTAATGTCTATTTGAAAAGTACTATCTGCCCATACTTATCTCCATAGGAGACTTGGATTAACTGTCTAGGCCCAGGATAAAACACCCCTTGAAGGCAACAGTCAGGTGATGTAGAAAGGGGGACATCTGTGTCACTACCTGCCGGGTTAGCCTCCTCTTAACTTTATGTACCATGACTTTACTTATAGCGAAACCATCACCTAGAACATATGAAGCAAATGGCATTTTTAATATTAGAGGTACTAGCAACCAGCCCGGGCCCTTCTTCAGAAGGAAATACCAATGCAGACGGTGAATTAAAACACACCATGGTAACAGATGAAGACTTCAACTGTCAACAAAATCAGGCTATTAATTCTCACATAAACAGTCTTTTTAAATCTTTGCTTTTTAATATACAGTCCAAAGATCACTCTCACTTTTCAGCAGCTTTTGTCTTTTAATGCCAATCATTTCAACTGACTTTTCTCACTACCCTGTGCTTTTTCTCCCCTTTGGAAAAGGTGAGTGAAAATATCAAATGATATCTTACTCTGCCAAGACCAAAGGAACAGTTCAAACAGTCAAAAATATCAGGCAATGACTTTGCTTAAGGCAGGGAGGGAATGTGATCAGCAGTGGGGTGGATCACTGCCTGGCAGAGGAGGGAAAAAACAAATTCAAACCCAAATCTCTTCTCTTTCTCTGTTTCAGACTATGCTCAGGTCTAGGCTATGTAAACAGCAACTGAAAATTGCTGGATGGAAAACACAGAATTATTTTGCTGCTCATCACGTTCTTTTCTCAAGCAACAGACACTGAGATTCAAGGGGAATCTGGGACACTACTGGCCTGTTTGTCACCACTGAAAGCAAAGGTGACCTGACTGATACGCTGGGACTAAACTAGCACCCGTTCACAGGATGCAATCACCTAATGGATGGATCTACACGTGTCTGGGAGAGCAGCTCACGCTGCTGCTGGCCTCTGTACCTCCTCACACAACAAAAAAGATTTCAGACTTCACGGCCATCAGCTTACAACCTTTCCCCAGACTGTAGCTCACTGACACAAGAAAACAGATACACAGTGTGTCCGTTATCTGATCTTTTCCTTCGAATTTCCCGTCTATTTCTGAAACAGAACAAGGCTGAAACTTTCCTTTGACTGAGATGAACCAAATGTCACCTCATAACAGACGACTCTGTCCCTGGTCACCGGCATCACAAAGTAGGAATCAAAGGTGCTACTTTCTTCCAAAAAATCATTATCACCTTTAAAATTTAATTCCATCAAAGCACTAGAGACTAGTCTGGGGCAATGCAGAAGGGAAGCGAGAGATGACAATTCTCCCTCCTCTCCAGAGACTACACATCCCTACAGATTTTGCTTCCTGTGCAACGCTTAACTCCTTGATGACTTTTCTCTCATGATCTCCTCCCTGGCAGAAACTTCTTCAAATTTAAAAATAAGAACATGAGCCAAGTAAATAAAAATAAATAAATAAAGCTCAATGTCTATAAAAAGTACACAGACTAACCTGCTTAATTATTAACAAGTAAACACAACAAATTCTGAATTATTTACTTAATCTTTTTCAGCTACAAACCTCAGACTTTTAGAGCATGAAATACATGCTTTATTTTAGGACACAAAACAGACATTTTATAGGGCTGTGGACTTTTTTTTTTTTTTTTGAGGTGAGGTTGTTTTGAAGAATACACATTTCTTATTAACCCCAAAATACCTTCCTTTCACTGAACCCTGGTGGAATTTTAAATACAGAAATGAAAGTTTTAGTATAAAGATCCTGTATTCACGTGTTCACTAGTGAATGAGCCAGCTGTTTCTGACTTGCAACTGAGCGAAAACAAGACTCCTGTGAGGCATATGCACCCTCTCCTGTTTCTGTACCTCCGCTAGGGAGATGCTACATGCAGAGGGAGAACCTGGTGATGGCTCCAGTCCCAGGTACAATCCCTTTTTTTTCTTTCTTTTTTTTTTTTTTTTCCTTCTTTTTTTTCTTTTGAATAAAGCTACCCTGCTGAAGTAACATCCTCTGTGCCAGAAATAAAATAAAAAGGTCACAATGCCACCGGCCTCTGATGATCCAGTAAGATGCTGTTCTAGGTCTGACCTCCAGCTGAGTCTAACTTTATGTTCCTCCTCCCTCTGACACATCATTCTGCGTAACCCAGCGCTGATGTGACGCAGCCTTCCCTGGCGATATGCTGAAAACCAGGGAAGTGCCAGATTCCTTGCTGGATGAAACAGCCACATTTCTATACCTGCCGAAGTTAGCACATACCGTTGGAAGGCTCCAGGATTCAGTAACGTGAAACAACGGCATCTCCTCCCCAGTAACCCCAGGCCATCATTACCATCCAGAAAAAAAATTCTATCATCATCATCACCACAGAAAGAATCTGGTTGTGAACCTCAGACAATTTTTCTTAACTAGCTTTTCTTTGGAAATGATTCTACATTGCTTTTGAAGCCCTGGATTAATAAAGACATATGCATATAGGCTGAAGCTGCACATATGAAACATGCCACTAAAAATCTATTCTAAAGTTTCGCATGCAAGCAGATGTCTCCACAAGAGCATTACGATAATATTTAACAAGGTATTCACATACTACTATTCCCTCATCATTGCTACAAATGCATACAAATATGACATCTGGTAACGTATTTATTAATCTACTCTTAATTGTTGCAACGGTCCAGCATAATCTGTGTTTTTTCCCTGGGTTTAGATCTTAAAAATTTTGCCAATATTTATGTACTATAATCTTTTTGCTTACCAAAGCCTTCCAAAGGTGCAATTCAGGAGATGAGACAGTTAATCACAGAGCTGGCTTAGCCTCTAATTTAGGTGGCCTACTTATGTTAGCAACATTTTATTAGCACGTTATGCTGTATATTTAATATTTAGTACACTGTGTGAAAATGGTTTACTGTGTATTGCTCACATAAATGACTTAAAAATTCTGTTTGACACACAGAGAACAGTGTGTAAGTAATACATGTATTTCTAAGTATACCTAATGCTACAGAAAATAAGGATAAACAAAAGACACGCAGAGAAAACACTACAAGATATCTCATAATGAAGTTAAAGCCTAGGTTATAAATACTTTGGTAGACCAAAGATGCAGAATTAGGGATATATGCCCAATGCCCATTTCTCCTTTAATTTTTGGGTTCAAATCTTCCTCTGGAAGCCGCAGCAGACATCCAGCTGAAGGAAAAGGCGACTTTCTTAATTGTTGGAGTCTCACAGTAGAGAAAAAGCATACAGCAAATCCTCCCCAAACCTTTTGTATTTTACCAGACTCAGAAGACAAAGCAGGATCTTTCTTTGAGTTCAGAGGCGCTTTCAGGCCATTCTCCGCAAGGCAGGTAAGTTAGCTACATCCTCATGAGTTACGCAGCCTTTTCAATGTGTACTTAAACAACAGTAGCTGGGAGCCCCAGGGAAGGATGCCCAGTGTACATGAGCAGCAGGTGGTACCAAGGTGCTCAACCAAGTCAGATCCCAGTTTTCGTGGAAGAGCTGGAGAGCAGCTCCAAGCAGGGATCCCAGTTATCTAGCTATAGCCGTTTTGCTTGTGCTGATGTTCAGAAATCACCACCAGAAAGGAGATTTTCGACTTTGGCCCTTTTTTAAGAGGAAAAGTACACTGTTCTTGTTCCTCCTATTTACAAAATGAATCAAGGCTACACCAGCTGGCATTTGTAAGGGCCAGACAAGGGAACTCCTTCAGCTTGACCCAAATTAGGCCGGTGTGAAAAGACCCGAAAGCAGTCCTGATGCAATTCTTACCACCTTGGAAGGGGCAGAGGAAGGGATTTAGACCATCTGCTTCAGCCAGATCCTTCTTAACTTTCAAATTATTTCAGCTGCTTTAGATACAGGTGGCTCTTTTTAGCACATACCCTTGAAACCAGTAGGTATAGTAACTTTTCCTGGGGGGTGAAAAAGGCTTATACCTTAACCCTGACTCTAGCTCTTGATCTCTTACCAAGTGAATCATTCATATTTATCAGAAATATATTCTTCCCAGATCATCTGTCTGGTAAATACATCAGTGTGAAGGAAGGACAAGTTGTTTCCAGTTGCCTCTGAAGCTTGCGATACCGCAGTTAAGAAGGAAAGTCCACCAAAAGGCAAGAAATCTTTGTAATCAATATGGTTTAGCTTTTTATATTTCTTCTGCTGTGTAATTTGTCAATATATCTATAAATCCTTTTATAACAAGGTAGCTAAGACAGATGCTAAGACTTCAATAAATAACAAATTTATATTCTGCAAAAATACATGATCACAGCAAAAGCGTATTTTTCTGCTGGTGAAGTATTTTCAATATTATTACAAAGGACTCTCACTATTTATTATTACAATCCATGACAAAATAGTAGTTCCAAAGCTTTTCTCGGTATCTTCAGTTGATGTTTGTCAAGTGACATTCAAAACCATTTTTATTTTGAAAAACAAAAACAAAACAAAATTGAGCCTATTTCACATTCTTTTTATTCTTGTACTTTACTGAATTTTTCAAAATTATTCCGATACATGTACAACGCTTACATGGCATACCCTAAAATCCCTCACAACAGACAAATTCAGTTCACATTTCCTCTAGGAAAAAACCCACAGAACAAAACAATCTACAAAACCTCTTAGAAAATGTATCTTTCCCCAGTTATATTCAGTGGGGAACATTAAAAATTCAATATTTGCCACTTTGCAATGACTTCTGGACACAAAACAGTTCCTTCATGCTGCAATAGGTTCCTCTAGTCTAAACATAAGGGGAACTGGAAGAAAAGTATACACTTGAAACAGTACTAAATATGACACCCACGATATACTTCCTATCCTCAAATAATTTTTTTCCTTATTTTTTCCTATAATTTCCATCATTCATTACAGATACAGTATTTATTTTTTATAATGATTAATATGTAAAATTTGGTACATAGAAAGCAAGTAACAAAAATGGGTCTAATTAAAAATTAATAACATCACAAAAATAACTATTATATTAATCAATATGAAGACTGAGATATTCAGATCAGTAGGACATTTTTAGTTCTAACATTCATCCTGCTTTAAGGACATGAGGACAGTTGATTTTAGTAAAAACCTTAGCTGAGACACATCAATATACAGTACTTGGAGTAAAACCATCTTGCAAGCTATACTGCAAGCTAGCAGATACCTCCATGAATCTGCCTGTGGCTGAAATAACCTTTAAAAATCAGAAATGCTTATATCCTTTTTTCTGTTAACACAGGGATCAGATTTGGGGATCCAAAAATGCTTGACTTTTTTATGCAGATCTGCACACATCCGAAAAATCTGGCACTATACTCTATGATAGGATCTTGAAGCTCTGGAGTAACTGTGAAGCGGTATTTCTAATAGCTCTTCCAAAAGGAAAACTGGTTAACGCAAAATTAAAGCGATGCCTCGTCCAAGATTAAAAGAGACGACAGGAATGAAAGATATGCTGTCTTGTCTCTCCCACAAAAGAATGACTTAGAGTAACAGCTTCCATTCTATGCACAGAAAGTTAAGTAATGTATTTCATTGTTTTTGCCAAACAAAACCTGGGAAGGAGTTCTCTAAAGAAAACACAGGGTACCTATGGAATCACATGAAAAAATACCATCACTTTCACTCAATCACTTTCCAAGTCCTAAAGGGAACAAGAAAGCCGCAGTACCTCTACAACCAGATTTTGCAAATTCAAGCTTCTTCTCTTTCTCCAGCTACTGGCAAAAAGCACCCATTAGGTACACGTAAAAGCACTAAAGTCTTGCTTTAAACCAAAGCACTGCTGTGTAGCGAATGAGTCTGAGTCGTACATGCTCATCACAAGCCCAGCAGTGAGCACTGAGCCAACAGCTAGAAACGCCGCTACCACGCTCATGCTACTCAGCTTTAGCAAGTCTGTTTAAAATGAAAGTAATATGCTAACGGTTCCCCAACCAGTATTTGTATCACTATTATAAATAGTTATCTGTTATCAGCAGAGAAGGATCGATACTACATGCAGCAGCTGAAGACCAGCTCTCACTGTTTGATGGCTGAGGGGAGGGAAGGGAATGGAGAGGGATGCTGAGGAGCAGCACTCCGACTGCAGATCCTGCCACCAGGAAGCACAGCAGCAGCGAGCACCCGACCAGCTCATCTATCAAAGAGCAGAAGGATCTTCCAGGGCAACAGTAGTGGTGAACGGCCTTTCCTAGGAATAAATTTGCATTGCAGAACATAGACTCATAGAATGGTTGGGGTTGGAAGAGACCTGTAAAGGTGCTCTAGTCCAACTCGCCTGCCATGGGCAGGGACACCTTCCACTAGACCAGTTGCTCCAAGCCCCATCCAACCTGGCCTTGAACACTTCCAGGGATGGGGCACCCACAACTTCTCTGAGCAACCTGTGCCAGTGCCTCACGATCCTTGCAGTAAAGAATTTCTTCCCAATAACTCATCTAAATCTACCCTCTTTCAGCTTAAAGCCATTCCCCCTTGTCCTATCACTACACGCCCTTCCAAAAATCTTACCACCTTCTTCCATACATGCACAATTTATTCGACCTGCCCATTCCAAAAAGAGCTATGCTCAGCAAACCAGACCTACAAAAAAACCCAAAACGCAGTGGCCTCAACTCTCTCTAGGTAACAGGATGAATGGAAAAAGCTCTCAGTTAACTCAGTGATGACTATATCCATATGCTAATAATGCTAACACTAATAATTCCAACTGCAGGTATTAACCTATCAGTAACACTTTCGGACAATTCTTTTTTAAGGGCATAAAAGTAATATTATTACTTTGCCAAAGTAATATCTTCATATGTATCTACTACCGTTAAGTTAATTTTCCAAACCAGAGCAACCGACAGTATGCATAGGAATGAGACTGATTTGTTAATGTTTATTTTTATGGGGAGGAAGAAGAATAGCTTAACTCTGAACTTTCCACTTTTGTTAATGATTAAAAAGTTAATTAAATATTAACTTTATTAAATTAATAATTTATATGACATTCCTAAAATTTACTTACAACACATACTAGCCAAATCTGTTTGTTGTTTTGGGGGCAGGTGGATGGAGCGGGTGAAGTATTCAGACAAAACAAAATAGTTTCCAATAGAAGGACACAGACCACGTTCTATTTAGCTGAGAATAACATCTATTATTTAGTGTGGAGCAAATATGTTCGGAGGCTAAATGGTCTCTTTCAAGTGACAGAGGGATTTTTTTCCCCTCTTTTTCTTTAGTACAACATGCCCCTGATATACCCAAATGGTTCTATTTAAAAGGCAATCTTTATTAGGTAATTTTTAAAATGGGAATTACGATATGTACTAGCAAAAATTGCTTGGCTGTTTACTTACTGATTCTTTACAGAAGCCAATTATTTTACCAATGGACAAGATGGAATCTGTTACCAAATAATGGGTCTTATATGTTAAATCCCATTTATACCAGAGTTATTTTGTTTCTAGGTCTGGTCACCTAAAAAAAAAAGGGGACAATAAATTGAAGACTGTATCATACTTCAAAATAATAACTGGTGCCCCAAACACTTTCCATCACAAATCTCACTGGCATGATTCCTACTTTATAACTGAGAAAAACCTATCAGAAAAACAAAACAGGGTGAGATAAAGAACAGAAGAAATAAAAGGCTTCCTAACTTCCAGTCTTGTGCTTAGATGATTATGTTGCTGTTTCTGACCCACAGACATTACATCTTCTCATTTTTTAAAGAAAAGAATCCTGAATTTTTAACGTCTCTCTTGCACATTCACCTGTGCATGCGTATTTGTGTAATCCACTACCGTGACTAAAATAATCTGTCAAATTGGTGTCATGTCCATTCAAATCCGGAAGCGAGCGCACAATTTCAGTCCTTAGAATACTGAGTTTATCTGTGTAAGCCCCCTAAAACACTGGACGTTTCCATTTAGCTAAGTCCCTCCAATGCACACACTCACAGAACCCTCCCTGTGATACCACCGGCGGTGCTTCCCACTTACACAGAGCCCTGCCAACTAAAAAAGTCCAGCGTTAACAGCAGGATGCTGTCAAGAAAAAAAGCTTTAACTTATGAACATGTTCGGATTGCCATTGCCCAAAAATCTGAGTAATGTTCCAGATATGTTATGCTAATCTGTTACACAAGATTGTCTGTAATGCGAGTATTTTTTTTAAGGAGTACTGAGGGTGGTGTTGGGGGTTGGATGAAGGCAGGTGGCCAAAGTTATTACTGAATTGAAGAGGATTATTTTAATTATTATTGGACTATTAACCCTCTGCATGGTACTATTTAGCCAGTTTCATTGTGTTTCTGAGTAATATGATTTAAAACCATTGTAATTGAAATTAATGTTGATCACCGAGTATTTGGGAATAAAAATAGATATGATTAGATGTGCAAAGCTCATTTGAATACAGTTTTATGCATAGATTGCGTTTCTACCCACTAAAAAATAGCCCTTAATAATAAGATATCAAGGAAAACACAGTGAAAAATGGTATTTGATGTATGTGATCTGTGTATTCTGGATATACCTCATAATGAATGTGACCAAATACTGAACACGAACTGAAGAACAAACCTTTTGTGTTGATGCAAAATTTGAGTGGCAGGAAAAAAAACATAACAGAAGATAAGGGTTTTCATTCACAATGCAATGTAAATTAAAAAACCATGGATACAAAAGAGTAGAAACAAGAAAGGTAATATAACAAACTTAAATTTCATCCCCCCCATCATTACAAGGATCAAAACAGGGGCATACATCTTCATTCTAGTCAGATGGCCACTATAACAATAAATCATAGTAGCTCCTACGAGAAATAAAAATATCAAGGACTCAGTTATGTTTTAAATTGAAACAAAATATACCATAACAACAAAGAAACAAAACAAACCATAAAGTCTATGGGCTGCTTTTTTCAAACAAGGGGCAAAATATACCGAGAGGTAAGGTGTATCTCTCTTTATGTGATCACGTTGCCTTTAACTTCACTGGGAACAGCATGAAGCTCAGAGACTTCCCTTACCAAGCCTATTTTCACTCTAAATAGGTCTTGACGGTGCTGCAGCTGCAGAGCCAAAAAAAATCGAGGCCAAATTTTATGTGGTCATGCTAGTGTGGTGGAAAAGCTTTTGTGAGGATTTGATGTTGTAACTGCATTTGTACATCTGGCCCCTCGCAGACCTTCAAAGACTTAGACATCTATAGATACTTACACGGATTATTAAATGGCCTGTTAGTAGAAGAGGTGGATTCAGGACACTGCCACATTTGAATTCAGTATCTGCAACTGGACTCTGACATTTCATTTGGATACTTAAAGCATTAATGTTATTGCATCCTGTAGACCTATATTAACAAGTTTGATGTAACAGATGGGAGCTTTTTTTAAAAAAAAATGTAAACAGCTGATCTGAGAGCCAGCACTTTCTATAGACAGACCTTACAGTGAAATATAGCACTCTACTGTTTATTCCAAACACATCCCAGCACTGTAAGTAGACCACTTTATACAGTGAAGAAAGACAGTAAACATAAAAGGAACACACCTCAAGAATTTCTCTTCCCACTTTCACCAAGTTTAAATAGAACATTCTCCCTCAAATTCTTTGCTTGTGACCTATCAAAAAAAAAAAAAATTCAAGGAGAATATTGCCCTTTATAAGCCAGGAAAGATAATTTGAACCAGATTTCACTGAGTCTTCTTGCAGGGATTCTCATTGTTCATTCTCAACATCCCCACACTTCAGAATTTTGCTAATTTAAATGTTATGCTCATTTTAATATTATCTATTGCACTACACCTTAGTGATTGTCAGTAATGCGAGTAGTTTCCTAAACACATCCTTACAAACCTGCTCCTTAATAAAAATAAATCAACTACTTGATAAACAAGAGAAGCACAAGAAAGCAGTGGCGCTTTATTGGAAAAGGGGGTTTAACTATTCTTCTTGGATTACCTTCTTTGGTCTCAAGTTGCATGCTTGTCCTTGCATATATGTTTTAAGGCCGTATTAATAATATAAATGGTTACAAACACAGGACTATCTACATTCTGCGTTTTTGACATTGTATATTTGATTTAGCACAACTGAAATGAGTAACAATAGCCATATTTGACTGTGGTTGCTTCTTGTATGATTTGTGTGATGCAGTAATAAAAGACACTTTAAGTTCATTGCTCTGGAATGATAACTCTAATTATTCTAATATTTACTACAGGAAATTACCTATGGCACAGCCCTGCCCAGAATCCTTAGCAGGAAATGGGACAGATTTCTGTTTGTGGAGAGAAACAGCCATCCTAGTGCATCATTAGCAGCAGTGCTTGAAAACACAGGATGAAAGATGGAAAACTTCAGCTCCTACATGAATGCAATATGCAACAGATTCCCAGAGATGTACCTGAACATGGGTTGGGGCTTTTTTTCCCTTGCAAAATAAGAAAAATCAAACTGCTTAAGGCAGCACTCCCAAGTAGTTGATTTTCTTAATAACTTGGTTAAATAAGCAAACAAGAAAAAAGACCACTGATCACAACAGGTGGTGAAAGCAGAGCTGAGCTGCAGGATGGAAACTGCCTAAAAGTAGCACTGAATCTCTGTGGTCGGAGTCCAACTTGCACACCCTTTTATTCAGATGCTCTTCTACTTCCACAAGTCCGTAACACGCTTTTATAAAATGGCTAGTATGCATCAGAGAAGAAACATCCACATTTATTAGGCTTATGACAGTGTGAGCACCACTAGAAGTGGTTCTGGTACAACAACCCTTATTTTGCACTTCTCCGTTCCTAACTTCCTTCATCAATTCTCACTCCCATCCACTTAGCACTCCCGTTTACTGTCTCAGGGCCAGATTTTCAGTACTTTCTGTTCATCTCCAGCTCCCTGTGCAGCTTTGTATGACAACCAAACTGACTCCCCTGCTGTCATTTGGGATACTTTTAACATTAACTGGGCAAAGTCCACATTCTGTTACTTCAAATATTTTTTGAGTATCTATTCACTCTGTGCTTTAGAGAGCTCCAGACTTTAGTTTACATTCTTTAAGATTTGATTTTTGCCCCAAGCCCAGTATTTTTGTAATATAACCTTTATTTAAAACAAATGTTCCAGTACATGCAGAAGATTAAAGGAATGAAGGAGGTACTCGGCTGTCCTTTAATTTTACATGTGTTTAATGTTATCTTGGAGAAACGTACCCATTTTCATTTTGAATCTAATCTACAAGCAGCGTTGGATCGTTGTGCAAAAAGCCAGCAGGCTAGCTGTTTAAAGAAACAAAATGGAGCTAGGAACAAGCACAGGATGTTCAGTGGCACATTCCACTAGATGATGGATAATGTTTGCTTACTCTCCGATGCTCAGTACCTCTGACTTTATTTGTCATATCCAGAGGATTGAAATCCAGAGGCCATCAGGCTGATGATTTTTGTTTGGCCTCTCACACACAGAAAGCAGCTAGACATTTCCGACCTGGGTTCAGCTACCAAACTCTTCTTCTAGTTGTGGGAGCGGAGATGAAAGCAGGCTGTTTCAATTAGGCTGGCTATAGAGACAATCTGGAGCTGTGAATTAATTGATTTGAAGACCAAGAGGGACAGCTCCTGCATAATAGAGGCCATGGAATTTCACTCTGTAATTACAGTTCAGTTCAGCTCCAAATCCAATAGAAATCAAAGGTGACTGTATCAGGCCCATCTCTAATCAAAAGTGGCTCTTTCCCTCACCACCAAGTGCAAAATATTTCACGTTTCTCTCTATTTCAAAAAGCCATTTGGGTCTATATATGAACCTTTGTGAAAGCTCTTTATTCCTGCACGGACAGGAACAAATTTTCCACTGCTGCATGAAAAGACTAGAACAATGAAAGTATTGGGAAGAGAAGTGGCAGGGGGGAGGAAAGCTCTGCCTTTTTGGCAGTACTCGCAGAACATTAGTTAGGCTAGGTGGAGTCCTGCTGGGTCTAACCAACTGCTCAGATGCCCCATAATATTTTACTGGCCCCCAGCTTTACACCGCACATCTCAGAACACGGCGAAAAAGCTCATCTATACATATATTTTAAAGACACGAAACTCTTGAGCACACATCCAAAGCAGATCAATTGCCTTTACAATATTCTCAGAACAAAATGTTCCACCAGCAGATCTGATAAGAAGAGCCAAAAAATGGAAAACACTTGCTACCAATTTATTGCAGTCACCCATAAACTATTACTAGAACATTATGTATTGGGGTTCAAGCCAGAAAGCTATTAAAGCGGACTGCACTAGAGTCTTTCCACTATGCTACTGAAGCATTAATAAGTCCTTAGAGAATTGTGTTTATGTTAAAAGAATCATCTTATAATCAAATTTTCACACACAAAAAATGCAGCTCTTTTTAAAATTACTGTGCACCTTTGCTCTCTCCCCCACATTGGCCAGTGTCTCCACAAATACCACCATTTTCTAGGTTTCTGTCTGGCCCAAACCCTGATGTAGGTACTTTGTGTTCCAAGCTGGACAAATTTCAAGATAAATGGTGCTAACTGATGGCGTTAATGGGCGCAGGATGTACCACATCCTTTCCCCTTTTGTCTCTGTCTAAGTGTCTTTCTCACGCCTTACAGTCATTCTTTGTGCAAGATGAGTTAAAAGATAATGCTTAAAGGGCATCGCTACTTTTTTTTTTTTTTAGACACATAAATAAAAAACATCCAGTGTAATTCCATGGGACTGTGCTTCCAGTCCCTGTTACAAGAAAAACTGTAATATATCAAAAAATCTCCTTTCACATTTAAGAGAGAACACAGATACGCAGCAAGACGATCATTATCCCGATGATTTACTGTTTTTACCTTGAAAATTGTTGTTTTCCTTTGAAAAGGTGTATGCTTTCTTTTCAGTCACTTTCCTCTGATAGCACACAGGTGCAAACCACATAACAGCACGCCAAGTGGAACGATGGCAGTTCCTATATCCCTAGAAGCTCCTTAAAACATTAAGTCTTGTGTTGAAATGAACTAGGCCATCACTCCAGAAAGACTTCAGATTCTACTTGAATTAAGTACGAAAAAGACCTAAAATTCCAAGAAGGGAAACCAAATCCCTTGTATGAATTTATTCGTATTATCTTAAGCAACTGGTTTAGTTAGGAGCTGAAAATCGTGATAGTTATTAGTATTATCATCATCATCACCACCACCATCACCAGATAGACACTTCACCTACATCCCTACTCACAGTCCTAGAGAGTGCAGGCCAGGGGAACAATATTATAATAAGTTTATGATAACACAACACCTTTCCTGATTTGCCTCTTCAATCCCTGGAATATCCTTAACAGTTTGAGAGATGACTGGGAAAGCACTCCTGGCTGCCAACCGACCCACAGGTTGTCCTCACTGGGCAGGAAAAGTTAAAACTTCCTTGCAAACAAGAAGAATCCTCAGTAATATCACTGCTGTGACTGTAACTACCAGTTTTGCTATTTTGTGAACTTGTTGGACAAATGTCATTAAATCTGGTCAGACAGTACTGATACACTGAACATTTCTTCAAATCAGACCATTTGAAGTCAAGAAATTGCAGCACGCTCGCTCTGATGTCAATGGGAATTGTAGAAACTTGGTATCATTCCTTGACTTGGGCCTTTAGTATATGCAGAGAAAAAAACAAGATAGCAGGTCAAATGTATCCCTTAAGTAACTTCATTCGATCCTACTGTGTTTTTTATCTCTTGATTAATGACTGTGGGATGTATTGCCTGCTCAGGCAGCACATTTATGTGTGGAGCTTTTCTACTTGCTTGTGTAATTAGTTACATTCCAATCAAACTTACAACAAAAAAATAATAAGAAATCATTTCTACCTGCGCTAGTGCGCAGGACGCCAGAGAGTGATTTTGCAGTAGATAAACAGACCACATCTACAACTAAATCTCTCCACGGTTTGCCTCTTCACAGCAGGATTCAGGCTCTGCTGTCATCATGAGTGTCAATGAAATCTTCAACTCGAGAGGTCCTTTTTTGATTCTTCAAAGAATGCAAAGACACATGCTGGCATAAAAATGTGTCAGCGAGCCATTTTAAGCGAGACCCTTAATATAATTCTGCAAAACTCTTCGCTATGCCAGGAAGAAGAATGAAAATACTTAAGCACAAAAATCACCACCCCAGAAAGGCTTGGAAGTGCTCAGGACTCTGGAGATTTAATCTAAAACTTCTGCCGCACGTGAATTATTGCACCTTCTACTCCAGCTCCATTAGTCCACACACTTGCAAAAAAGTTGTCCACTGCTTCACTGAGAGGTTTACATTAAGACAGAAGCCTGGTGCCCAAGAGAAATGTCCTAGATGTTTTCTGTGCTTAAAAGGCAAGATGTGCCTCATATCATTTTTCCGTAAAGGGCAACCAAAGTATGGTATTAATAAAAAATAAACAATGTTAACTTATGTTAAATCTTTCTCTCTACTCCAAAAATACACAACTGAAAAAAACATACCCCATCAGTACTAATGCACAAGCAAGTCCTCTCCATCTGCCAAATATGTAGGTCATTTCAATGAGTGACAGAGACAAAGAGGCCTGATTTTAATTCACGAAATATTCCCGCTAATAGCGAAGTTATTGAGACATCTGTTAAAAGCCTGACCTGTTATAATGGGGGGATATCAAAAATGACTGAAATTTCTATTTAAATTAATGCTACACTATTTTATTGGGCATTTTAAAGAGGTACTACTGTTAACAAAAACATTATATAAATTAGAAACAGGCCCGCAATAATCCTCCAGATAAAATCTGGTGCTGTCTTCTAATGCTGCGGTATGAGTTTTTACTTGTGCATGCACTATGTGTATATATTACAATATAGCAGATATGTTAAAAAAGAAAAAAAAAAAAAATCTTAAGAGTCATAGCAGCCCAGTCTAAAGTTTGGCAGACAACAGTTGGCAAACATTTTTAAAAAAAAAAAAAGAAAGAAAAAAAAGAAAAAAGGAAAAAAAAAAGAAAAAAGAAAGAAAAGAAAAAAGGAAAAGAAAAAGTAAATATGTTTCATGGCCTGTATATATGTGAACATTCCTGAAATTCCTGTAATGGAAATTTCAATACCATGGAAATCCTTGAAATGCGGATGCAGAGAGATAAATGTGACTGAAGCCAAACACCTCCATCCAGAGAGAACAGGAGGCCTTCAGACAAAAAATAATAATCTACATAATAATAAACTACCCACTCGATAAAACTAACAAAATTAAGTTTTTGCTTTTTGGGGTAGTGGTGAGGTGAGCAGCGGGAGGTGGGAGGTAGGTGACGGGAGCTGCCAGGATGCAGTGCCGATGCCAGGCATGGCCGGGATCTCCCCCCGCCGACACTCAAGGGGAGCTGAGCATCAGGCAGGACCCCCGACACCACGCGTGGGACCGGGGGGTCTGGCTCGCGGTGAAGACAGCGGCTGTTCTCTTATTGATTTGACAGAACAGGACCGACGTTCAGCTTTCTTCTGTTTATGTCAGGGGATGTACTAGAGGACGCGCCACACAGGTGGCAAGTACCTCAGTCTCAGAGGCTGGGTGCTGCTTCAGGGGCTCTTCGCTGAACGTTCACCATCCCGCTGGCTCAGTGCCAAAAGCCGGTGTTAAGAAAGAGGCGGCTAGGTTTCCCCAGGCCACAGAGACATGAGCTAGAACGAGGGGCACAGGTCCCAGGTCTTCATTACAATTCCAAAGAAAACACTCAACACAGCATCTCAGTTCCAAACCTAAGTGAAGAGGCACCAACCTTTCTTCTCTTTCTCCTCCATGCCCTAGTTTCCTCACGAGATGCTCCGTGCCCACACAGGTGGGTGCTGTAGGGCTCTGCAGTACTGCCCCTGCTACAGGTGCCTTGTGAACTGATGAGCTACTGGAGCGTATAGCAAAAGTACATAAATAACCAGAAATAACTGAGTAACAGCTCCTCAAAAAGCTGCCAAAAGCTTTTGAAGCACATTACAGGATAAAATACAGCTCTAAAGGGTTACCGGTAGACCACTTATACCTATTTTGTATTTAATTCAAAGTATCCTTTTTCTGAATCTAAAGAATGCTCTGTAGCAGATAGATATATTTTCATTAAAAATGCCACTTTGTTTCTAAGGGAGAAAACTCAGAGAGACATCATTTTTTTAAAAAAAGTGTGGGTCGGCCAAGACAAACTCAATACCTGTGACAAAAATTACTGCCATAGGCAGAAAATACCAGGTCTAATAAATGCTCCTCCACCATTACAAGTGATTGTGCATCTCCCCCACCAACACCCACTTCAGCCATACCATACTGCCACTTGATGTGCCATCCATGTGCAATCTAGTCCATTTTTACAAAATTACCTAGGCAGAGATCTGGGGTCTACTGTTTCTCCTGAGATGCTTCATACATTCAGAATTTTACAAGTATGTCTTTATTTCTTCCCTCCACAATCCGTATTTTGCCACTTCTCTTATTACTCTTTCCTTTTTTCTATTGCTGTGTGAGACATGAATGTACGATATAAAATACGTATAAAAGGGAGGCAAACTGCCTCTGCCAAAGGTCTGCCAAATTTACAAAACATACAGATTTTTTTTTTTTCAACATTCAGCTATAAAAGCACTACAGACAGCTAACAACAGTATGAGAGAAAAGTGACGATATTAAGCTGCCAGTCTCCCTTTGGAAATAAAATATTAAGTCTTGACTTCTCCACTCCCTAAATACTAAATAACTTCTCTGTACAATTCTAGTAACTTTGCAATTATATTTTTGAATGGATTATAAGCACACCTTAACACTGCAGAACACCAGCAAGCAGTGCCTAGATGGGTTATATTGTACTTTGGTAAGAGCAAGTGATAGTTTGGAATTATTTCATTTCTCTTTCCAAATTCATACTCTTCTGTTGCAGACAGTGGTTTCAAGGAAAATTCTTTGAATCCCTACTTAACTGGATCAAATAAATATCACTGAAGAACAGTAACCGTGCCTTTGTTTGTAGTCATTATAAAATGGGCATTATGAAAAGAAAACAGTAAGATTCAGATCTGTTCTGAACTACGTCAATGTCTCATCATTGTTCAGTAATACTTCCCTCCCTTTCCACCTCACTCAGGACCTTACTTGACAGATTCTTCCCTTAGACTACCGCTGCAAACAGAAAAAAAACCCCACCAATCCTATCACGTACTTAAGGGCAGTAAGGAAGGACAGTGGGTGTAAGCCACGGAAACCGAATTTGTGGGTGAAATTCCCTACTGGAGAACTGCAACTGCCACCTTCTCAGCCCAAGGAATGCTAACAAACAGGATGATACTTAAAAAGTAGATTACTAACATCAATGAAAACCTCTTCTAAAGAAATGTCTTCCAGTTGAAAAAAAAAATTGCGTTTGTCTGGTTTTTTTGTACTTAATATGGTTAAAAGTAACAGAATTGAAAGATACTACTGGGAGAAACCGCTGTCCAACTTTCAGTGCATGTGCACTTCACAGCTTGGGTAATAATGAGATTCGCTGCTCACCCATGAAGTCAGGAGGTCCCGATCCTGTGAGCAGGTCTGTCTCCTCACACCCTGAGCTCACACACAGCTCAGCTGAAATCACTGCACATCTCCGCAGAGATTCCCCTCAAGGAACCTCTGTAAGCTTGACAGCCCAGTTATTTTCTCTCTGGTTTAGCAGGTCCTTCTAACTTAGTATTGGATGAAATAAAAGTCTTTATTTACTATGATTTTGCTTTTTAAAGAACTGACTATGCTCCTGGTGAGCATTGCAGTGGAAGCTGGAATTCTCTTACTTGTTTTGAAGTACAGACATTTTATGAAACATTTTTTTTGCTTTAATACTGAAAGCATTGCTTCAGCATCTTCTAGACCAAAGCAGAAATCTCCCCCTGTTCCAGGAGACTTTACAGTGTCATTTTTCCCCATTCTGGATCAGAAGAGAACCACGTTCTCTTGAGTCTTTCATGAAAAGAAAAAGATAAAACAGACTTCACCTCAGACACGTGAGGCTCAGGGGCAAGACCTTGCTGTCTTATTTAAAATAAAAGAGGACCTGTACATGGTTTTTTCCCATCTCAGGTAAAGTGATTCGACCATAAGGCAACCGACCTTTCTAAAGGGACTCTCGAAGTCTCCATTACTTTGGCCATTGTTTTTTTGTAAGGAATGCTATAAACCCCAGGAAATCATTAATAAGACCTGGTAAAACCCCTTAAAACCACTGAAACCAAGTGCTATCTCCACTAATGTCAATACTACTATATATAATGATAAAATATCTTTATATTTCTCTGAGGTGACCACTTTCTCTGCAAGTGTATTTGCACATGCTTGTTTGGAAGTTCTTTTTCTGGCCACCAAGATTCACTGGGAAGTTGAGGAAATTGTAAGGGATGTATAATTTTCTTTAAAACACGAAACGCCTCTAAATGGAACAGAGAGGTCCAAATGGACCTTCAGGTGGCCCAGGAGCCCCCAGGCTTGGCCCAGCTTTCTCTGGCATCTCTGTAAACACAGGGAGATTTAAGCAGAAGGAACGTGACAAGAGAGGTGAGGGGATAACAAATCACCACGAGAACTTTTAGGCATCTCAGAAGTATCACAGAGGTTTACATTAGGCCCAGTGCTGTTAAAGGTAACTCGTAAGTTCTCACTTCTGCAGGGACCGCTGGAATGAGGCCACGGTACCAAACTCAGCATCCGCAGAGCGAACCCTTCACTGACTTAAAATGGCTGCACAGGTGGGTTTACACCAGGCCCAATTATTTCCACGTTCATTCATTTCAGATGGATATATGGTAGCAAACCAGAGATCAAGTCCTCAAGAAGAGATAGCCTTCAAATAACACTGTTGAAATCTCTATTCCTTTCTGACTCTGGGGAAAGAAAAGCCTGGGGATGCAATGGGAAGGTGGAGAAAATCAAGAGCTTACATTTTACATTCCTGTTTTGTCCCACACCTTGCAGGGTGCCTGGGTAATGACTATGAGGGGACTAGGGGCCTCCAGTAACTGCGTCTTGCCGAGACTTTTGCACTCACAGCTGGTGATGTCCCCCTGATTTCCCAAATTTTTGTTTCATAAAAGATAATAACAAGATAAATTTCAGTTTCCCATTTCCCCTCTTCTTTCACAGCCAAAAGGTGCTTCCAAGAACACTGTCTGACTGCATCCCTAGATTGCCCTCCAGGTGTCACCTGGGCAGGATACTACTGTTCCCCATCTTCATCTGTTCCCTTTTACAGTAAGTTCATGGTGTATTTTTACTCAAGAAGGTGTATGGTTGAAAGGGATTCTGCAAAGGTACTAAACAGACCTGTGGAGTTCAAATCTTTGTACAGATTAGGTCTTTTCTGAAGTTCCACTATACAAACAGGTTGTGTTTTAATGTATACACTCAGAAACCTCGCTTCAATGCAGACAAGTCTTAAGATGTTTCTCTTTCTACCCCAGGAATGAAAGAACAGTATAAGAAATTTCCTAATTGGCTGTGATAGATCTCTCCACAACAGCTTGGCACATGTTGTATGTACTAATAGTTTGTCATAAAAGAACGATCAATACTCCCGGGCACTAGCCATAGGCTGTGGAGCATCAGGTTCACCCAGAAGCTCTGCACATATGCTGTTACTTTTGGCAAGTGGGAATCTTACCATGCTCCAATTCCTCATCTAAGAGATGAAAATAATAGCTCTGCCTCTCTGTCAGCACCACACAACTAACCATGTTAAAGTTCTGTTAGTAAATATGAGGGTAAGAAGGGTATCATTCCCTCTTACTGACGACTGAACAATTACTTTTTAAGCCTAGCTGATAGGGCTTTCCATGCTGAAAGCCAAGGGTGGGTTGGGATGAAATTTACAGCATATTGGACAATAGCTACAGGATACATGCTCAGAGGCTTTTTCTTACCTGTGCCTCTCTCCCAGACTTTTGGTGAGCTGTAGTGAAGGGCATATGATTAGTTTTAGTGCCCAAAAAGTTGTGAGAACTTTGAATATTATGCTAGTTATACAATAAGCATTTAAACAGTTTCTGAAAGTAGAAAAGTCTTTTAGGGAATGGAATGCAAAGAGAAAACACAGGATGCTGGAAGGCAGAATGGAGAAACCCAGAATGAAAAGATTGAACCTGAAATATTTCTAAATGTATTTTCCTATTTGCATTTTTGAGCCCTAATATTCAACCTAAATGTTCCCGAAGTTTCAGATAGTACTTTAAGATTTCTGGAATACAGTCTGCCAGCCTGAATTCAAAGCTTTTCTCCTTTTCACTTGTTTTCCAGCACCACTACTATCCCATATATAATACTTTTAAAAAAACAAAACCATCTAATACATCAAGTTTGCTTTAATTTACACAGAAAAAAAATATTAAATTATATATTTCTCCGGGCATCAGACACTCCTATTTCCAAACTCTAGAGTAAAAATACAAAGCTAGACCTTAATGTAGACTTAAAACTGGCTGGTTTTGGTTAAAAGCAACTACAATGAAATTTAAGAAATAAGAAAAGGTTACATGAGAGAAACCACTGGGGGTTGGATTGCGTTAGATTTTTATTCATGTTTATTAAACATTTCCCAAGAAAGAAAACATTCTTACCACTGAATGCCTTCCACAGGAACCCACTAGAGAACGTTCAACCTAGTCTAAGAAATAGAAGTACTTGAAGAAGAAAGCAAGCAACTGTTCACAGGCTCAGCCAGATTCTCTTTTCCCTTTCACAGGCAAGACAAAGAGTTGCCCAAATGTGTATAATAGAAGCGATGCGTATGGGCCAGCATAGAAACCTCATTCTGATTCAGCCTTACCAGGCAGATTCTCAGCAAGCATAAATCATCACAGACAATGGAGGCAGGCTGACAGCAAACATCTGATTATTTGGCCATCTACTTTGTCCTGACTAATGTTGGAAGCAGAGAGTCCACAGCAGAAAGCAGAGCACAAACTCATGAGCACAGTACACCCTTTGCAGCCATCAGAGAAGTCCTCAAGTCTTCATTTAACTTTGGTTGAGAATCCCCAAATGGTAGCCAAGCGCCTCAATAACATCAAAGTGAATGTGGTCACAGGCATCTTTCAAATCAACATGATCTACTGCTGCTCTGCCTTCTTGAAGAACGAGCACACCTAGAAATGGTGCATGACACAGCCAACTCCCAATTCACATGTGGCACAGAAAAGAACTACTGTTTCACTTCGACAGGATCCTTAGTGTCATCAGCCCAGTTTTACCCCATTCTTAACTGAAACAACTGAAGACAGAGGGACTATTTCCTTCTTTAGCCTCAGGCAATTAGTTCCTGGTCACACAATGTCTCTACAGTGACATAAAATAGTTTTAAACCTGAGAGCAATCTGAACTCCAAAGCCTGTGTGGAGACATTTAGCTAGTCTCTGCCACAGCTGACTTGTCTTGAACAGAATTAATTGAGAAAGTACAGGGAAAGCAAACACATGAAGCGCTCAGATGATCAGGGGTCAGTTAGGTGCTCAAACTCACCTCATGGCCTTCTTCCATTCAGGGGAACAAAATCTGCCACAGTATACAATGTCCAAACTTTGAACTGAAGTTACTTGGGCATCTACAACTCATTTTCAAGAGACTTTGGACATTTCTGTTCCCAAGACAAATCAAGCCTCAAAAAAATTATTAAAAAACAAAAAACAAAAAAGCAGAGTGCATCATCTCCTAACGGAATGAACCACTACTGAAAATGGATTGTACGTACTTCAGGCATGATTAAATCTATTATTGAAATACTGAGCTGACATTTGAAAAAGACAAAAAATGTGTACAAATGGAGAACAATTCTAGAGTCAAGCTTTTGGGAGAGAAAATTTAAGGAGGTTCAAGGTCTGTTTCATACAGGATAGGCAGATATAAGTGAATAAGAACCAACTGAGAAAAACTTTTCAAATGCAAACATCTACTACCTGGCATATAATTTTGTTCTTCTGGGATTACTGGAAAAAACCCTCCACTTAGTGAAAGTGATAACAGTACTGAGCTTCCTATCTCAACTTCCCAATGTCCTCAATTTATCTCTCACACAGAAACCAGGTTCCACTAAGTATCGCCAAGAACATCTACAAAAATAATCTGTTGAGTACAACTGTGGCTGTAAAATTCTGAGGGTGTCAGCAAACTCAAAGACTGACAGAGTTGTGTCCCCGCTGATCATCACTGGCAAAGCAAGATGGAAGACAAAGTTCAGCTCTTGTCCTGAATATAACTCTACAGGAAAAAAAAAAATATATTAACTAACCACAAGAATAAGTTTCAAAAGTCTTTTGACCTGGGGTCTGTATTCAATTCTGATACATGTAATGCCTTCCTCCCTCCACACCCCAAATATATATATATATATATATATATAAAATTTTTTTTTAACTTCTGAAAAATGGAGTTTAAGTATAGTTATCTATTATTCTTGTTGATCAATACCATCTGTGTCAGAAAACTAGGGAGTTACACTGGACAGATTAGACACTGAAAAGCTTTTAAAATTACCAAGAAATCAAGTGCAACGTACAGTTCTGTTGACTGGTCTGGATTAACTCCCAAAATTGGCTGATAGAAGGATGTGAGAATCTTTCCAAGAAGTTAAAACCTGTAGCTAATAAAAGTAGCTGCAATATGAAAAATTAGGCTCTTCTCCCTTTAAATCACAGCCCGTAGAGGCACTGAAGTAAATCCCTTAATCTCTTTTTAAGTAGCTATTTTATCCCAACTTCCTCTGTGGTTTATACCCTCAAAGCATCTACACCACAACTCAAGAACGGCCTAGGCAAGGAGCTCCAAGTTCCTTTTCTTCAAAAAGCATCTATAATAATAAAAAAAAAAAATAAAGGGGGAAAAAAAAACCCCAAACCCTAACAGAAAAACCCACCAAACCAAGAGAACCACTAACCTGAATTTGGCCTTCCAGATCTTTTAACCCTTTGTACAAGACCATGCATCAAAAAGAAGCATGCACCACTCAAAACCGCCATCATAGATTCACTGAGGCATGTCAATGATTAAAATGCTGTATGTTTGCATCTTTTACGAGTACATATCAGACCATAAATCTGTTTTTATCCCTGTAACCAATTTACAGATGAGAAAAGCAGAACGGCAATTTTAAGGGTAAGTTTTTACTTTCTTCACCACAGTATTCAGGAGAGCACTGGGCAGATCCAAGGGGATCTGTCAAGATTCAGTGCACAGCAGCCAAATTAACTTGCTCCAGGATTTCTAGCAAGTCAAGGGTGGACTGAGATGCAGACCGAGAAATCTAAATCTCTTAGTCATTTGCTGAAACTGAATGGCTAAAGAAAAACCTTAGGAAAAAACTTTCAGAAGAAAGGTTCAGTAGCAACTTCTAAGTGATGATGCTGTTAGTCATGGAAAAACAGAAAAGTCTATTTAAGATGTTGTACCATGCCTTCCCCAAACGAGGACAATTCCACAATACCATAAATCTATGCCTGACTCAGTGAACAATAGCATAAAAGGGGCTGGATTATGGAAGTATTCACTTAGTCTTCAATTTAATGGTGATTTTTAATAAATATGTTTCTATATATTATTATATATACAATATTATATATATATGTATGTGTATATATATATATAATTTTTTACAATACTTTGCATTTTCACGGAACTTTACAAACAATAACTAACTGCCATAACCTTCACCACAGAGGGAAGTATCATTATCTACACACTACAGATGGGAAATTCCATGCAGAACAGTTACACAACGCACCTAAGACCACAGAGGAAATCCTATCAGTGCCAAGGGGAGTAGATCCTTGCCCCCTGACTCACATTCACATCGTGCCTCTCAAACTGTATACTAGGCTGCTCACCATTTGATAATAAAGGTCAGTCCTACCTTTTAGTTTTTATGAAGAATAAAACTGTAGATGTTGACATCATTTACCTTGTGATCTTCATGATTCCACTAGCTCAGCAGGGGAAATACCAGCGTAACGTTGAAGGTTACAGATTGAAGTGTAAGATCACCAGATTTTAAGGAACATGCCAGAGAGGCAGATGGTTATATAGTAATGAAAGGAGAGCATTATAAACTAAAACCGCGTTCTACAATCTCCTTCCTTGTTTAGACATATGCACCCTGACTATTTACTAAACACATCTCACATCTTTACATTTCATCATCTGCATCAACTCTGAATTTTTTTGTGTTTGTTTTTGCTTAAATAAAAATAAACAGAAATCTTCACACCTGGTGCTCACATTTAAAGTCACAACACAGATAAAGAACCACTCCTGAACTGGGAAAGGGACACTCAATAGCTGAATTACAGGTTCCCATAACATTTCATTCCTTTGGTTAATGCATTTCTTTGAACTCCTCAGTCCTAAGTGCACAGGATATATGAGCATATCAACACTTTCCTGACAGCCCAAATCACCCACTTTCCATAGCAGTAGATTGACATGTCATGGAGAGTGTGATTAGGAGGTCGTCAGAGTACACAAAGCACCAGATTAAAGCTCAAAACCAAGACATATTTGCTCCTTTGGTTATTAAAAAAAGATCAGCAGAGGAAAAAAAAGCGCCCTGTTGTAATTGAAAAATACGAGGCTTAATATATTGTTGAAAATGCTTCTGTGCAAGGCTCTTTGGGATTTTTTTAAGCCAACAGTATGTTATCTTTTGATAGCAAAAATATGCATTTATTATAATGTGGCTGCTACTTAGTTTGGTATCAGGTTGATAGGCCACCACCATTTATTGCTACACTAAACTCTTAAGAAAGAAAGAAAAGACAGGGGAAAAAAAAAAAAAAGAAAACGAGGAAAAAAAAATAAAGAGATAAGCAGAAGGATGAATACATGTTCCTAACTTTGAGGCCTTTTTGATTCTGTCTGCAGATCACATTGCTAACTATGCTACAAAAAAGCTGATAATTCTTTGGATCTCTGTCCCTCAACTCTTGCCCATTACAATCCACCTTCTGTTTGTTTTTTTTTTCATACAGGAATCTGGATCTGCCAGTTTGTTATGCTTTCTGATGAAATTCATCAGAAAGAAGGGGAGCAGGCAAGCTATCATTATATCCCACTGATGTCCAGGAAATGCCAGCCTGGCAGCTGTCACAACAGAGGAACTTCAAAGTCACAGCAAAAAAAACCTAACAATTGCCCTTACTAACACTGTATCGTTAATGAAAAACTTCATGAGAACCAGAACAGGCTTAAGAAGGAGAAGGAAGACTTAAAAAAAAAAAAAAAAAACCCAACAAAGAAAAAAAGAAAGGGTAGGCAGGGAGGTATTCAGTTGTTGATTCCACCCCACCCCAACCCCCACCCCCTTTTTGAAGAAGAGATCCAAACGCCCACGTTCTCCAAAACGTCCTTGATTAAAATCTTCAAGAAAGTTATCATTCATGCCACCTCTAACCTTACGTCTTCTTGCTGAAAATTTTCAAGGAAAAATGCTTCTGTCACGTCCTTGGTGCAAGTACTTGAGGATGTGCCTTTCTCATGAGCTCTGAAAAATCTTTAAACCCCTTGTCTCCTTGAAGGAAGTAAACAGATGTCTGCTAAACACTTAGGTTTACATAACATTTCTTCCCCCTTATTTACTGAAAAAAAGTCTTTTTAGAAAGCACTTCATATTTTGAGAACACTGAATGCTTTCTTCCCTTTTTTTAGTATTTTTGGCAAAGTATGTTTTTGATTATTTAAAGATAATCTCTATTCTAAATTGCATCTGACTCACATAACCTCCATACTTTAGAAACCACAATAAAAGTGCCATATATTAGCTATAAATGAATAGGGAGTGAGTCAGTGAATAGTTAAGGACATTCCATGGAAATGCATGAGCTGCATGCTAAGTTTTTAGAAAAATATACTATTTCATTTCTCGAATTAACATTATAGGTTACTTGGAACAAAGAAAATACTCTCTTTTTAATTCCCAGATGCAATGTGTTTTGTTTTCCTTATATGTCTTTGTCTACTGTACAAAAAGACCTTTAGTGAAGTGACAGAAACACTGGTGTTTTCAGAGAAAGAATAGTCACAACTTGTACATACTAAAGGATTTCTGTAATTAAGTTTGGGCAATTTTTTAACTCGTTCACTGGGAATATCTCATTCTTTGGCCTTTGCAAGGCCATCTTATAATATCAGCTTACACAAATTACTTTAGGGAAATCATGTATTTCTCTCTAGCTACTGAGTTCAAGTGTGCTTAAGTTCAGTGCTTTAAGTAGTAAAAAAAAAAAAAAAGTTGATACCTCTGCTTTGCCAAGGCTCACATTCTCAGAAGTGTCTTCCTATTGAATATATGAAGTTCATTAAATACCACTGAAGTTTTCCATGCACCACCATGTTTGCAGATCCACACTGGGGAGTCATGCCCCTTTACCACATGCATCCCAGATCCAGTAAGTATGGTATAAGTAACTATGCAAAAATCCTAAGTAGGGGACATGAAACAAACTGAATTCTTACAGCACAGGACTGTTGCTATAAGAAGTCATAACAACTCCCATTCTAAAAAAACTGCAGGTACTGTCTGAAAAACAACTCATTTCAAGATCAAAATCTGACAGAGGTAAAACATTTACTACTAATGAGCCTAAGAGAAAGGTTCTCCATCCCGACTTAAAAGACAGAAAAGCTGACTGGACCATAATCTCAGCATAACCTTAAAAATGATGTGGAAACATATCCAGGATAGGGCCTTAGCAATCCTGGCAGCCATAATCCACTTCCAGAAAAATCATTAACCACATAGGTGCTGAGCATGCTGGAGGACTCCCGCACAAAGCAAGGGGGAAAAAAACAAACCCAAGAACAAAACCCCCCTCCCATGTTAAGGAACTGCTCGGTGGACCTCGGCATACCAAAGCCAAAGGCATGCAGTATTCTTCCCCACTGCCTCTCCTGACTTGGGGTGCACCACGTGTTTAGATGGGGAATACAGGTCAAGTTCCAAAACAATCATCCAGCACATCTTAGCTGTCCCCTGGAAAGGAGGGGTAGGCATTCAAGGACCCCCCAAACTAACAGAAGAAAACAGTATAGCTTAGTTATTAATCTTACACTGAGCCACGGGGACTGAAGAGGACAGGCTCTTGGAGCCATTTTTCTGCAGTCACACATCCAGATCACACAGCGCTCCGGCGCAGAGCGGCGCTGACTCCAAAGCCTGTGTTGTCAGCATCTCACCTTTTCTCCACCCCTGCTTGTCTGTCACTATCATGCAAGAAAAGTCCACAGTTCAAAAGAGAGTCCACCCACCTATACCTCTGGCTCACAGCAATATTAAGCAATCCTCTCTGCTGAATGACAGCTTGGGATAGCAGCTCTTTGACCTGAGTATCTAAATAAAGAACCGCTGGGCAGGATACTAGTAACAACTCCTATATCAGCAGCTCTTTTCCATACATGATAATATAAGGATTTCTTCAAATGGGATGGGTGTGGGAGATCCTAAACCCCTTCCCACTTAATCCCCATAGCAATAAAACACACACACACCCCCAAAAAGTGTCCACCCAGACATTGCACATCTTTTCACTTCTTCTCAGATGGAGATGTACACTCCCCTGATATCTCTGCCAATAAAACCAGAAGG
Organism: Falco biarmicus; assembly: GCF_023638135.1. Classification (NCBI taxonomy): domain Eukaryota; kingdom Metazoa; phylum Chordata; class Aves; order Falconiformes; family Falconidae; genus Falco; species Falco biarmicus. The sequence continues at coordinate 86,788,202 of NC_079292.1, forward strand.
AGGAGCAAAACTTAATGAGATATAAAAATATACCTGGATTCCTTTTTGTATCATTTGCTGGTTTTATTTTTTGACTGTTTATCCACTGAGGTGACAGGATCTGTAGCAACAAGGCATAACCCTAAAATCCAGCATCCCTCTCTGCAACACTTGCCCTGGTGCATCCAGGCTGAAGCTAAACAACGGCTGATGGTGCAGAAGCAGATCACCCACACTCAGAAAATGAAATGCAACAGACAGAGGGATAAAAAGATTCTTATTCTTCAAGGTTTAGCTTGTAGCTGGCCACACATGCCAGAGAGCTATGGATGGGAAATGCTCTTCCGAAGAGTATGACCAGGGCAGGCAGCCCAGCATTTTCAGTTGGGAAGTTCCAGTGAGCCTAAGGAAAACAGCAAGTGCTTTCTTCCGTGTAACTTTAAGAGGGCATTTTTCAAGAGCAGAAAGACTAATTAGGTCATGGCAAAACTTCACTGGCAGCAAAGACTGCACTGGCTTGGCTGAAGTCATCTCTTCTGTAGCAAAAACTGGCCCACCTCTTCAAGCCTTCCCCCAACAGCCTTCCTCGAGTGTGGCCTCTGTCTGACCAAACGATCTCATTTTGCCCAGCCAGGTACTTTCACAAAGCAGAACAAGGTGCTTTTATGAAATCAAAAGCCTCAGTCCAGCAAACTAAATGATATTTCAAAACTTACCTGGCTCACCTGTTGCAATTTCCCCCCTCTGCTTCCAGCAGTTCACAGATAATGCAGGATTACCAAGGCTGGGCATGCCCCCAGCTTTATATTTGGAGTACTATAAAGAATGGCATTCGGTTTGCTTTCCTCTGTACATACCAGCGAAGTAGGACATTCTTAAACCGAGCCACTCCAGAACTGAAATACTCCAGTAACCTCGTATCACACAAGCTTAAAGGCCTATCCCTAGATGTGTGCTCTGAGTTGTCCAGTGAATTCAAAGCCACAAATACAAACCCCTTCTATACATGGAAAGCCCTTTAATACAGTTATTGCTTCCCAGTGAGCTACAGTACGCATGCAACACTGGGTACTGCTCTGAAGTTGGAAGCAAGCACTATTTATACTGCAAACAGAGAGCAAGTTTGGTCTTAACAGGAGGGATGCCAGCTTCCCAAGCTGGCATGCATGATGGTTTTGCACAGAAGAAAATAAAAATGAGGAACAGAGGGCAGGGGAGAGAGCAAGAACTGTAGTCCTCACTCCTTCTGTCTGTAGCTATTACGAGTGCAAAACCAGCTGTAAAGAGTAAAGATGACCCTATTAAGCAAAAATACCATCCCGATTCAACAGTGGTCACAACAGTTCAACATTTTTAGACTTTAAAATTAGTCCACTACAATCAACTAGAATGATAAAGAACCTCCTAACTGAACTAAATGTACAGCGTAGATCTGCAGCCTTTACCAGGACGAATAAATAGGTGTCAAGGACTCTTTAAGTTGTGGGGAAGAAGTCTACTGAAAAAGTTTTGCACCAACTTAGAGAGACGGAAGAAGGTAAAAGGAAAAAGAAAGCACTAACATATCATAGCAATCCTTTGCCAGGATATTGCAAAATACTATTCTTCATTATATTTCCTTGAGTCTTCTGCCTATATTCTGTTGGTGACAGCTTGATTCTGCCTACGCTTATCAAATGAAAGGGTGCATGTACAGCCATATGATGGAGAAGGGCTTCTCCATAAAAACAGCAGCTGAAGGCAGTTTGCTGCCACCAGAACGAACCCTTCACGTTGCAGCTCATTCTGCAGGAGCCCTCAGGAAAGCTCCATTTGGGACACAGGCCAACCTGGCTGTCCAGCCGGGCCACCCAGAGTCCAACAGCCACCGCTGAAGCATCACTTGGATCTGGGCAGCTGCTCAGAAATGGATGGCACCGCACCGCTGCGCCTTTGTGTGCATGTGGGAGTGATCTCTGGGCTATGTGAAACTAGGCTTTTGATCACCTTCTTGCAGAATCCACTCCACAACTCTAGCACATGCAGTTCTCAGGAAGTTTTTGTGATTCACACAGAAATTTTTCCTTGCTGAGTTTTACCCCTTTGAACATCTTAAAATAATTCCTTTTTTGTCTTAGTATTTTACACCCTTCAAATACTTGTAGATTGTTATCATATGTCTTAGTCATCATTTAGTCCAAACTGTACACATTAAAATCTTGTAATCTTTGCTCATATTTCAATCTCTTCAGCCTCTTAACTTCTGTTGCTCTTCTCTGAATTCTCCACTAATTTCTTGACAACTTTTTGGCAACAGAGTGGCCAGAATAATAGTGTCATGGACACCTTACGGCTGTACAGAGATAAAGAGGGAAACTTGTGCAACACCAAAATGACATTAGCTCTTCCCCAAAAAACAACAAATATGTCTAATCTGTTGTCCAGGATCACTTATTTTTAATGGCTGCATCATGGAATGCTCTGAAATACAAGCACAAATATTATTCTAAAGATAATAACTTAGAGACAGAAGTTTAGTATACTCAAAACTGTTATTAATTAATCTTCACATCACCTATGAGAAAGGTAACGTGGAACAGTGCTCTCCAGGATTGCAGGTAAATAAACAGCTGAAGAGAAGTCTTAAAAGAGATGACCCATAGAAAAGAGGTCACATTAAAACAAAGAATCCGAACAGTTTCTTCACCACAAACCAAATTAAGGAGCAAGTAATCTGGAAAACTCTAACATAGAAAATCTCTACAAAACAGGCAAAGCATGGTGACTTTTTATGTTGTATATTTGGAAAGTAGACATGTTCTTCGGATAAATCTGATCAGGCATGGGAGCAAGATTAATATAATCTAACTATTATCTTCCTAAAAGTTACAGATATTTAACTGAAGCCACCATAATCATCTCCAGAGAGCCATTAATCCCATCCTAAAACTGTAATATATTTAGGATGAATAGCTCTCTAGAGGTATTTCTCCTCCTCTCCACTGATAACAGAGGGAGACTAAATAGCTGTCTTGACTGCATTTTCCTTTAAGATGACTAAAGTTAAGTAACCTGTACCCAAACATCATCTTTAAATGAAGGTCTCTAAAGGAATTAATGTAAGCAATTAGATTGTGCAGGCACTTTAAATATTATCTTCTCTGGAATTTTCTGATTATTTGGTTTTAAAACCAAACCCAAAACAAACAAAAAGAAAAAACTTACAGATTCATATTCGGATGTCCTCCCATGTTTCCAAGTACTAAACCAAGGATTTCTGAGTATCGCTTGCGTGGAAGATTTCCTTCCAAACAAGTCTGAGAGCATCGGTGGCAGTATGTCAGGTTCAGCATGACAGAAATCTGTCACTGCCTTAAGACGTAGGGCTGGAATGCTCTGAAATGGCTATTAACTAACTGAAGTACGGGAAAGAGCATTCCACCTTCACCTGGTTCACAACAGGCTGAAACAGCAAATGAGGAGGAACAGTTAGTCAACAGAGAAGACTCACAAAAAGCTGGGACAGAAACTGGACAAAAAGTTTAGAGAACAACTATAGGGAAGGAACCATACGGTTGCAATGGCACTGATCTACAAAACTTCCAAAAACACTACCAAGAAAAGAAAATTATGTGCAAGGAAAAACAGAAGAACAGCAAGTCTATTAAGACACAGCTAACATGAGAAAACACAAACCCTTACCACAAGGAATTTGCAAGCTAAGAGGAAGAAATAATTTTTAAAAGAGAAAAAAAAGAAAGAGGGGTGAAAAATTAAAGAAGAAGAAATAAATGGAAATCAGAATGGTAAGAAACAGAACACAACATATTAATACTATAAACAGATTTTTAAGTCAGTAACATTCAGATTACGATGGAATTAAGTGGCTTTTAAGTGAGGTCAGGATACTCTCCTGGACATTCCAGTTAAGAGAGGCAACACAGGAAGAAGGCACAACACAACACAGAGGCATAAGAAATAAAAAAAATACCTACAAAACCACTTGAACGACATCAAGGCTCAAAAGCGACTACAATTTTCTAGAAGCAACACTGAAGGAATCTGTGTTCCTCCCAGTCCCCTCAGCAGAGGCTGGAATAGGGAAAGGACACAAATGCTACAGGCACATGGATACAGATGGCATCACTAAGGAGAGATTTTGCTTCTTTGACCATGGGAAACACTACTAAGGACAAGCAGATATTCACCTCATAAAAAAGGCAAAGGATGTCCAAGCACCAACTTGCTAACCTATACTGTAAGGTTTTTTAACATGAACTAAAATGGGCACGTGAAAAAAAAAAACGTAACAGCTCAGTACAAAAAACAGTAACTTTGTCAGGACCTCCAAAGACGAGGTTAGCAAGACAGAAAATAGGTTGTGGGGTGGGTGGGAAGAAAAAAGGAGGGTAAAATGTCTATCAGATAAGCATCACCTGTGTTCATACAATAATGCAAGAAGTTTGGTGACTAGAAAAATACTCTAGACATCTTCATGCATCATCAAGATTGTGACTTAATTAGCATGACAGGAATTTGATGGGCTAACTCATAATACTGCAATAGAAATATAAAAGGGTATATAACCTTTGTGAGAAGGATGTGGAAGAGGGAAAAAAGGAAAGGAGTGTTGCCGTTTAAGAAAGCCCGCACAAGCATGCTCTGAGGCCAATAACATACAGAGCATCAGACCTAAACTAAAAACTAAACTGAAAAACTAAAGGCAGTGCTAAAGGCAAAAGAAACGGGCTTCACCATGGTGGGGAAATACCTCAAACTGCCAAATCAGAAGATGAGGATGGCTTTTGAAAATGCTTAGTGAAGTAAGCCAAAGCATTTGCATGAAAGAGTTGGTGAAGATGGGGATTAATTATGCGTAGTCTGTGGAGAGAAGACTACAGCAGATCAGTTTTCTAGGATCTTCATGGAATGCACTTGGGACTTTTTTTTTTTTATTATAAATTCAGAAAGCAAAGAAGAGACCCAAGGGACATTTCTTCTAGACTAAGCTCTAGCCTGTATGGATGAACAGACTGAGTGGGTGAGAGTGCAAGACACTCACGAAGTTCACAATTCTTCAGAAATGGAAGAGGGAGAAAAGCAAAGTAAAAACAACAGACTTCTAGAACATAGATCTCAATGATCTCAGAGAACTAGTAGGTAAAAATCCCTGGGAGAGTCTACAGGGAAAAAGAAAGAGGCATAATTGTTCTTCCATGAAATTATAATAATATCGTAAGTATAAGCTACCCCAATAAAGAGGAAAGAGAGAATAGGGTTTTAACATCACTAAATTATGAGCTCTTTACTGCTACCAAGACAGGAAAAAAAGCCTGAAGAAAGCAGAAGGATGCCAGAATTCGTAAGTTTAAAAATTACACAAACTGCATAGGAACAAAATCATAATGCTCAAGGTACAAAATTAACAAGGAGTATCAAGAGTAACAAGAAACCACTCCATTAGTACATCTATGCAGATGAGGGAAAATGTGGTTCTGTTAATCAATGGAGAGGAAGATCAACTGACAGATGATGTGAGTAGGCTGAAGCGCATAACACCTTTTTGTACCACCTTTCATTCCAAATTTCAAGCGGGTAGACATGGATAATTCACTTAATACTCACAAAAAGTGTATGGTCTTACTCCAGAAGAAAGAGCAAAGATAAGAGAGTACTTAACTAAGTTAGATATTTTTCAAGCCATCTGTGTATGAATTTCATCCTGGTATCCTTAAAGAACTGTCTGAAACAGACTTTGAGACTTTGTAGAAGGCAACAAAAGGGTCAGAGAATAAGTCTAGTACCTAACAGAAAAAGAGACAGAAAAAGGAAAGAACAGGGGAATTTTAGACAACTCAATCTAAACTTAATTCCCAGAAAAACTACTGAACAATGTATCAAATTAGCTTGTAACCACCTAAGCATAAAGGTAAGTAGTAATCAACATTGATGTAAGAACAAATCATGCCAAAACAACCTGATTTCCTTCTACAACAGGGTAAGAAACCTTGTAGAAAGCAAATGTCATGTATCTTGACTTTATTTGGCCTTTGACAATCTACATATTCTTATATGCAAGCAAGGAACAAAACAAGCACAGCCATGGTATCTCATAGATGCAAAACTCTTTGGGTAAGGGAATCCATGCAGTAATTATCAAAACACAAGAATACATCAACCGGGTTTCTGCCCTGAATTTTGTTCTATTTGACTTTTTTATTAAAAACCTAGATGATAGAAAACATGTTTATTAAACTTGCAGACAACATGAACCTAGGAAGGCACTGAATGACTGAATAAAATTCAAAATTAACTTGGCAAATAAAATAAACCATCTAGAGGCCCTGGATGAGATTCAACAGGAATATGGGTAATGTATTTGTGTCATTAATAATTTCTGTCCAGGTACAAGGCAGCAATAACTGAGCAGGTAGCAGCTTTTCAAAAAAGGATCTAGAGCTACCACGAATTACAAGATTGATGTAAGTTAGCGATATCATGGTGAAGAAAGGAGTCAATCATCATTTTGGGTTTTTTAAAAACAGACGTGTAGCCCAAAGGACACAGGAAGCAATCTTTCAGCTCCACTCAATTTGGGGAAGTTTCAAGATGTAGATTGTTGGACTATGGCCAGTGCTTTTCAAGATGTGAAGCAGCTAAAGAATATCCAGAAAAAAGCATGAATGATCATAAATGCAGATACCGTAAACAACGTGAAAAAACTGCCAAAAATGATTACATGTTACCCAGATTTCCACTACATAAAAGCCTGTTGCAAAGGGAATGGAATTAGTCGCCAAAGTAGTAACGGAAGTAAACTGTAGCAAGAAAGATTCAGATTAGGCAAAAGGAAAATCTTTTCAATGGCAAGAATAATGAGATTCTAGAACAGATCACCCAAGTGGGACTCACAACTGAACAGTCTGGTAAATTACTTATCAGGAATAACACAAAATTCAGTCCAGCCTCTTTTGGACAGGGAAGAAGACTACCCGAGTTTCTTACACATTTTTCTTTTTTGAAAGTTCTTAGGATGGCTAAAATCACAGACAAACATTAAAGGAAAATCCCACAGAAGACAAAGAAAAAAAATCAGTTCTGAGGCAATGCAAACTGACCATGTATCTTAAGAAAATTTCAGCCCAGAAAGGGACCATCTTTGAGCTTGGATTTCAGCAAGGTATGTGTTTACACAAGTAACCTAGGCCAGAAGTAAGTGAGAGTGTCTCTTAAAATCCTCCAAGATAGTCTCATTACACCAGAACTGTCCATTCTTTAGGTTTCAGTATGCATTAGATGCTTACAAATAAATCCATCATGCCCAGATACTAACAGAGAGTCTTTAGAATAGAAGCCAGTACCTGCTAGGTCTTTCAACCAGTCTGATGCCAGCAACAAGTCACAGCAAAGTGACAGCAGAGAATTTAACAGGTTTTTTGTGTCATCTGCTCACTATCAGGAAAAGAAAAAGGAATAAAAGGTAGGAAACACCTTGAAAGCAGCAGCAAAGGTAGTGCTGGAAATCAACTGCACCAGGGCAGAGTATTTAAGCATAATTTTGTTAAAAACACATTCATCGAGACTGGATTGCTGTATTAAGAGAGCAGAAAATCAAATGAGTGGGCCTCAAATTTTTCATGTTTACAAACTTTCCCAAAAGCAATTAAGTTTTTTATGGCACCAACTCACTGGCAATGACATTGCCCAGGTCTGTCGTGAACCCCAAGGCTGTGCAGGTGGAGGCATGTCTGTGCTGTTTCTTCTTTCCCTTCAATACAGACCTGTCCATCACCCCACCTTCTAACGCAGCTTCCACTTAAACCACCTATTTATACAATTCACCGTCCACACCTTCTGTCATGGCTAACCCCCAGGCACTCGTCCTTGCTTCGTTCCCTCTCCGCTTGACTCACCTCCACAAAGCCAGGGTCCAACTGTATCCTCTCCCCCCTCTGTCCCACTCCTGCTCACCTTCCCCATGATCCCTGCCCCATGTTGCCTTGGTCCTCCTCCCCCGTCTGGAAGAGAAAGTGCAGATCCTGACACGGTATTTCGGCGGCGGCAGCTGCCGGGAGCAGAGCAGGCTGGGTTACAACCACCAACAGAAACAAGTTACCACCCGCCACACGACTCGCCTGAAGCGCTGCTCGTGATCAGAGCAATTATCAGAGGAAGGATGTTTATCTATCGTGCGGTCAGGTAAGAACCTCCACACAGGCAGGGCTGGGAGCTTCTTGCTATCCAAGTGGCTCGGATTACTCCGGTCTGTAGCAAGTACCGCAAAAGACGACTGCAGATACTATTTCCCAAGTCAGATTTCATCGGGTTTTGCCTGCCTAGAAGCCAGGCACCTCAGCTGGCCCAATGCATAAGACTCCACACAGCAGTTCACGTTACCTGGGCTGTCACTCCAGATAAAATGCCTTGCTGGCAGATATCCTTGAGCTCAGGACCTCACTTGGAGGCATAAAGCCCTGCAGCCACTGCTAAGCACCATGATCTCTACCACAGATCCCAGGCAGAAGACACAGCTGGCCAGCAGGGTGGTCCTGCGCATCTCGAGTATGGAGTCCCACAGCAGAAGAGATGCTGCCACGTTGCCTTTGCCAACACGTGAACTGCAAACAGCGCGGCTGAAAAGTATAATGCAGGGATCGACCAACCGAGTGAGTCCTGAACATCACAGCGCCCAGCAGATGTGAAAGGCGTTCATGTAAAACAACACAAAGGCTGTTCCCATCAATTAAATCCCACCTGCCTCACAGGGGGGGTATAAAATATCAATCCTATATAGGTAAATTGAGGCAATAGATACATAAAGCCTTGCTTCAGGGAACACAGGATGTTTGCAATTTTTCTTTAATTATTAATGCAGGCATAGGTAACAAAGCCTACTCCTACCAGCATCAGTGGCAGGACGCTTTGGGGAATAAGAACAAGATTAAGTTTTCACATTTTCCAAAGAAATCGAACCACTACCCAAACTCATTATTCAAACATTTCTTACACATTTAGAGTCTTTCCAAATGCACCACTTGTAAACATAGGCGTAAGTGTAGGAGTTAGCACATATAGAAACTATTTTGTGTACTTCTGTGGTGACTGCAGCTAACCGTGAAGCCACTGGAATTCTGCTAATGACAGGACACACGTGTCCACCAGATAACAAAACTGAGATACCAGGAAGCAAGTTCATGCCACAGTGATTCATGGTTCTGACTCCATCTGGTTATTCAGTGCTGTCTGCTTCTACGTTACGTGAAGCCTCAAATATCCGAACATATTTCCCATTATTCACACACAAAACTTCAGAAAAATTAAGCCATTTCCTTTTATGTGTGAATCAACCTGTAGATCGCGTGACATCCGCAGCAAAGTAATGCTGAGACCAAAAGCTCGTGAAAAAAGGAAGAAAAACCAACTTCCATATGGCTAGTTTGAATACCCATTACTATTACTAAGAAAAACAGAACCCCAATCGAGCAGAAAGCCTACACCTACATTGTTCAAAGACTTGGCCAATTACCCCATGACAGAGCAAGGCAGGAAGTTCCTCCACTGCTAGGATTTTCCATACTTGCTCATGAGAAGGTTTTCCTTTACTGCCTCAGAAGTTTTTGACACTTTCGGAAGCAGAGATGACTAAACTATGTGAATAACTATTTCTTCAACAGTTCGTGTCTTCCTACAAATACCTGTATTTTTTACTTTCATGTAAATACCATACGCTGCAATTATACAACTTTTTAAAGCAACACTTTAAACAGAAATTTCGTGCCAGTTAACTGGATTTGCTAAGTTCATCTAGACCCAAGAGCCTTCTGGCCAAAATTTTCAAAACTAGTATCTAAAATTGTACTTCTAAATCCGTATGCTACTAGAAGATATTTGCATCCAGCAGCTTCATCAGGTGCTTCTGGGCTTTAAGCACTCTGGAAAGAGTAGCTGCTTATTCAGAAACATAAATACAGAATTGGGTAAGACAAGATAATCAGTTCTGTCAAAGCTTCAGTCTTTAGGATGTATGCTTTCTGTCTCCAGATCATATGCACAAACCTGAGACCAGTTAGCACACTTGAACAAACACCCCCTCTTTGGGGCTAGCAGGGAAGTATCTCCAGTGAAGCTTTCAGGTCGGTTGTTTACTTTCTCTACCAGCTTGATGGAACTAGAACCTACATATATTTTTAAAATCCTTCTTTATGCAAAGGATAATTACTGTGCAAATCTAACATTTCTTAGTGTGGCGAGTTTATTGACTAACTCACAATCAGTTTGTCAGTTATGAACTTTATGAATTCATAGCATTTTAACCTTATATGTTAGGAACAAAGTCAAATTACAAACAGGTGTAATATGCATAAGGCTGGCAAACGTACTCTAAAACATTCTTCAGAGCACAATCTCAACATACAATTACAAGCCTCTATTTTCACACTGTGCATAGACCTCTTTAAGAGAAAATTAGTTTCTCTCACTGTAGCTCGTCATTACTACACTCCCACCATACTCTGTTCTGCCATGAGAACAACAAAAACTCACCCCAAAACTCTCTTTCTCATCTTTGAAATAACTCTGCACCAGAGTAGCCAAATGTAAGTAACACAGCTACTTGTCAATACACTTGCTTTTCTTGTAGTAATTCTAGAAGTCATTGCAAATAGATGGCAGGTCTACCTTTGCTAGCCTTCATTCCTGGTATGCTTCAAATACTGGAGCTTGTGTGTGTACGAACTGACTAACAGAAAGACATCTTCAGTGTATGCGGATCCTCCAACAACTGCACAGGAAAACAACAGTGTCCAAGGAGAGGCAGGGCAACCAGTGCTGCTCTGTCACGAGCAGTGTAATGGTTGGTGTGACTGTATTTTTCCTTAGAGCAAAGAAGCTATTGAAATTTGTTTTGTTCTACATCCCCAGTACAGCATGAATTGCTTGGGACAGTTTTATCTATCTCTTAAGCCAAGTTTGCATGGGAACATTGAGAAAGTTAAGGCAAATCAACTAAAGGTCTGACACCAATATGCACCGATTTAATTGTCTCGAAGCTGTGAGTAGATGCTCTAATTCAACAGCAAAGCTCCCTGTAGCTCCTTATTCAGTTAAGCTACATTGGTCTAAGACTAATTTACTCTTGAATTAAAGCAGTCCCCCAAGGATTCAGCACAACTCATTTTCGCATACTGACTTCATGCATTTAGCCAGTTTGCCTCAGCTCTTCCCGAGCTCTCCAAGCCTTAAGGAGTTTTCAGCCTATAGCTGAAGGGAGCTTGCCTACTTCATCTCTGATGTTGACAACATCAAACTGAATGTTTTCTTCAACATTTTCCACTTAGAAAACAGAAAAAACTAAAGAGAAAGTCCTTGCACTGCTTAGCTGCTTCCTGCTCCAAGACGAAAATTCAGTGGGTTTACTTACTGGAATTCACCATTACCTTGAGCCTACTCTCACTCTTTGACTTTGTGGAAACCAGTATTGGGAACTGGCATGTTAACGTACAGGAAACAAGCAGAAACAGGCAATGAAAAAAATGCAAGAGGATACTAATCCCAAAGTGGGATTTGAACTGTCACATCATCTTCTCTAGAGACTTCATCTCAAAGCTGGATCTACTGACACTGCTTTTGTTCATCGTGATTTGGCAATGGCAATCATCTCCATGTTCTAACGTCTCTCATCGCAACCACTACTGTGGTACCTCAGCACTTTCTGGAATGAATCATCTTCCATTAATTCAATACTAACTCAATTCAATACTAATCCTAAACTGGGATTGATATTTCTCAAGATTCTAATGAAATTACCTATAGAAAGGATCAATTATTTTTAAAGAAAATTAGTTGCTTCCTTAGAGTGAGAGCTCAGACTAACATTTTATTTAAGTCAATATTTAAAGCCCTTCTCAAATCATAAGCACTTAGGAGAAGTAAAGGTGTTCTTGTTCCATTCAGGGTCATTAAAACTTACCTGGATGGTGGCAACAGTTGGGCAATACTTTGTTCTGGCCTTGCTGCATGGATGCTCAGGTTTCAGGGATGCTTTGTATCTCACACAGTACACTCACACAGGCACACTCAAGCACACACATGTACAGATGATATCCCAAGGTACCTCAGGAAATGAAAGTTTCTGTATTAAGTTCATTGATTGAGCTATCTGAATGATCGGGTTAGAGGCTCCACTGTATTGCAGCTCACTGAAAGGAGTGTTTAGAGGAATAAACAAATATACATAATGTCTGATGTTTCCCTTCCCCAAAATAAATTCATTCATTATAAACGAACTGTCACATCATCATCTTTATAGAGACTTCAAATCATGTCGAAGCTGTATCTAACGACAATGGATTTTCTTCAGCACAATTTGGAAATTACAATCTTATCACCATGCTCTAACATCTCTCATTGCAACCACTGTTGTGGCACCTCAGCACTTTCTGGAAATGAACCATATTCCACAAATTCAAATGTAGATTTAACACTTTAAAACACAAGTCAAGCCAGGTGCCACTAAACTAAAGAAGTGGATAGTATGCAACATGGGATGCATCAGAGCATGGACCTTTTAAACTTGCATTTTCAGTTCTAGATGTTTTTAAAACAGAATATTTAACCTCTCAGTGTCAATAGAAAAAAATATCCAAATCCCAAAGTGATTTGTATAGCGCTACCAACCAAGATTTTTTTAATATTTTTTTAAATTTTAATACTCAAAATAATAACAATAATAAGTATGCAAATGAAAGTAAAGCCCTCTGGACAATATTTTCACTGATTTGCTGGAGAGAAGGACCCCTAGTGTCCAGCTGGATTTTCGCCAGCCTGGGGTCTGGTGACTACACAGCATCCAGGGTGAAAAAACATCTTAGCTTATAAAATACTTCCTGCAAACACTTTCCCATCTCTCTTATTCCGACACCAGCTGATTAAAAGAAAAAAATACATGTATACAGTTCTGCTTTCTTAAACTAATTATTTCAAAATATTATCAAGGTATCATGTGATCATCTGGACTCTGAGGATTCATCATAACTGATGAAGAGGAATGTGCCTTGGCACAATAGTTTCAGTGGTTGATTATGCATTGCAGACACCTATAGATAAACATCTCTATTTGTAAAAAATGAGCACTGTCTCCGAGAGCAGCTTCTGATGAGACTTTAAAAGCAGCATCAAAAAAAATGTAATGCTAGAAGGATGAGGCTGCCCAGCCCTGTCATACAGTAGCATTGCTTTCTAAGAGGGGGGAGGAAAAAAAAAAAATCTGCGCCATTCCTTATGATCAGGGTTTTACCCATTTATTTGGCTAATCATTCAAATGGCTAAACAGACCTCTAATTTGAAAATAAAAAGCGACTGATGCAATCACAAACAAGTTCTGAAATTGTGATTTATAAAAAAAGAGGGGAAATCTTGTTCCAAGCCAAAACACACACACAGTTACCTTTTTCTAATCAGAGCATTCATTTCTCCTCATTATGATCTCACAAGCACATTAAAATCTTATTAACATTAATTACTTCTGAGCGTCTATGCATGAGCAGCGACAGGCTTGCGTGCGCGCGCGTGTGTGTGTGTATGTGTGTGTGTCTGGATCATATCTACATTTATATACCTTGCTGCACTTTGCTTATAAAACATGTGAAAATATTGCTGCTAACACCAATTAGCTAATTTCACACACACAGATAGTAAGCTGCTGTCTCGCTACACAGCTTATTATAGACCAGCAGACAGATGGACAGACAAACAGACGCAAAAAGCATCACGGCTCCTCCTAAATGCAAGATCTGAAATGCCTGGCACCCCCAGGAGTGCGAGTTTTATCCTCGTAAGTCTGAGGGAACAAAATGACACAAATAAAAAAAATAATAATAAAAAAAAAATACAAGACAGCCAAATATCCCATTTTCTACACAGATGGGTTCAATGATGAAGTGATAGAGACAAAAAACTGGCAGGCAGACAAGCAGCAGGCGCACAGAGAGATAGACAGAGACAGATAAACAAAGCAACAGAGAAAGAGATGAAAGCATATTCATGTATGTGAATCTGGGCTAAGCAACATCAACTTTAGCCCACCAATAAGGTAAGGAAAGAAATGGCAGAGCCAAGAGTCACAACAGGTCCAACTTCACAAGCAAGATAATATCCTCGCTCTCTACAAAAGTATTCATGGATTCTATTTACTCTGAGCACACTACACGCAGCAATGCTGTTGGTGAGACTGGGCTCCGCTACAAACTCCAGAACACAGACATCTAGACAGTTACTGCTGTCAAACTGCACCTTTCTCTTTTTCACTCATAGTTTCCATCTAATTTATATTCACCTCTATCCTACTTTGAAATCCTGTCCTGACTGCTTCTCTCTGCTGGGGTTAAGATATAAACAACACACCAGCATCCCTCATCATGCCAAAGCCGTATTCCTCCGTCACCGGGGAATTAGCCTCCCAACTGCAAGTCTGTCAGTCCTTTGCAGAACCCAGGCGGACACTTGATGGTCATTTTCCTCTCTACCCAAATACCCACCTCTGCTCACCCTCTGCACCTCTGAGAATGAACTGCAACCCTCTACTGGAATTAAAGCTTCCACTGACATCAGGAGGATACAAGGTTTAGAAGCATAAAAATTTGCCTTTCAGCACTACTACTCTTTGTTTCCCTTCTGTATTCTTCCACTGATGACATGATCAGGCAAAACACGATCAGGAGGGAAAGGATTAAAGCTTTGCAAGACAGTTTTCTGGAGAAACTTCCAGACGGCATAAAAGACTACCTTATTGGGAAACTTTTTGAAATGAACACATCTTCATTTCTCACAGTAAACACAAGTGTGTGCATTTTCTGCTCACTCCTCTCATATCAAGAGAAGGTAAATGCGGCAAGAATCACTGTTTCATCCCCAGCCTTTTTCACCTCAGCGTTTCTGAGCACTTCACAAAACATTCATTAAGCTTCAAGGCAGGCAGAAGTTCCTCTCATCACTCCATTCTACTGCTAGGGAACAGCAGAGCAGAGAGATAGAACTGAAGTACCCAGAGCAGTAAGAAGGTCTGCAGCAGACCCAAAATGTCCTCTGATTTACATTTGTCACATCTTCTCTTCTTACACATGCCTTATTTAATGTCATTATAAATAGATACCCGAATTAAAATAAAATAAAAATCGGCGTTTGAAGACTACTCAGGATGCTTGACTTTATCTCACTCATGACCATCTTCTGCTGATGCTCATCCGGAAGGACCTACCCCCACACAAACCCAGCACAGCTACTAAGAGAACTACCTGAATGCAGCCAAGAAACTTTGGGACATCAGGCATGCTTCAAACATCCAAATTAGTTATGCTGCATTCAAAGTAAATCCAGTGATTCCAAGAAGCTTTGCAGCTCCTGAGCATGGACATTAGTACAGTTTTATCGCACAGAAGCGGTGATCTTGGTGCACCTTGACCGAATTCTGCCCAGCTTCGTTTTGCTGTGCACACACAACCGATCCGGTCACGCTGCAGAGGAGGAACCAGGGCATATGGCCCTTCTCCACAAGGAGCGGGTACGTGACCTGCTCAGGCAGAAAATAAGTAAGCAAATTGAACACCACTCCATTTGCTCAGCTTAATATGCTTCTTTTGTTAAGGTTAAATATACAGGTGTTGAGAGTAAAGATAGAAAAAAGTAAAAGCTTTATAAAATAAGCAAAGAGCAATGAAGAGTTGAATTTTACAGCTTCATGCATATGACAAAGTGGGCTCTTGCCTGTGTATTTCCTAAAAAATAGAGCACAGACCATTAAAAGTCTTTCTCAAATCACACAGAATTACTTCCTTCCTGGCTTTTCCCCAAAGAAGTGCTCCGAGGGGAAGGAAGATTGTCTCTGACAAGGCAGGGAGACTCACCAATGCTGGTTAACAGAATTCTAGCCAGAAGTTCAGCTCATTTATGCAGGCTTCCCAGAAAGCTCGGAGAAATCCCCGCCCAGTCATTCTTCCAGATTCCAGGCTCCCCACTGTGCTTCCACCTCACTGATCTCTACGTACATTCAAAATTTAGGGAAAAAGGAGGGGCCAAGGAGAATTTCTCCCTAAATATATCAGTGATCCCCATCAAAACCAAAGGAAGGGCCACAGATGCAAGTTCAATAAAATGGTTAAGAAGTAAGCATCCACTAGATTTGCTGACTTAATGCCTACATAAATGTTCCCCAAAACTCATATAGATATATAATGGTTCACAGCACCCAGAAGGAAAAGTGGCATGTCCTACAAAGCACTCCTTTGGAGTTCTGAAGATTCCATGTGTCCTAATTATATATAGCAAAAGTTGTACCTCAGTAAATTAAAAAACAAACCCAGAAGCTCATTTATTTATGTAAATGCTTAACAGTGGAGATGCTTAATGAGAGAAAAAAGCTGCCAGTTTTTATTACCACAATACCATGTAGAGGCAACTATGTAACGGGGAACCTCTGTCGAATTTCCCTATGTCTGAGTTTAGCACATAAAGTGGACACAAGTGTTCTAAAAGTAAGAGGACTCGAGTACAATTGACTTGAGGATCTATCATAGGACCAATGCTTATCAGCAGAGACAAACAAATCTCAGAGATCATTCAATCTACGGAACAGGTCATTAAGTATATGTGAAAGGGGAACAGGGGAAAAATGTCTGCTTAGGAAGTATGGAGGGAGGGAAAGACATTTATTGGCTTTCCTGTACAGAGAAGCTTGATTTGCCTTTCTCAGGTAGGAAGTCTCCCAGTAAACATGGTCTCTTCACCTACTGTATTAATCTACTTCATGAACCTTATTGTATTGTGTCTACCAAAGCTACAGCAGGCTCAGACAGTCTGAGAGTAGTTAAGAGGTGCACTTGGCACCCAGACCAGCCTTGCGATCCAAACCCCCTTGTGTCTTTCTGGAGGTTAATAAGATAGGGTTTTACAGACTCCATCCTGGCTTTTAAAAGCTTCTCAGGGATTACCAAAATTGGAAATCGCATATGAAAAAGCTGGTTCATCCATTTCCTAGAAGGGACATTCATCCAGTTTGCCATTCAACCCTTGAAATGCAAGGCATGCCTGAGGAGTGTTCTTTGTTACAGCGTCTCACAAATATATCCAGTGACGGTGAGTCCATATGTCTCTGATAAAGGGGAAAACTTACTGCGCATTCCAGCCTCTTTTTTGTAAACATACTACAATAGATGAATTTGGCTCTCAAAGAAGAAAGTATTAATTGTGCTGGCTAATAAAACTTTCTGTTGCTGTCCTTCCAATCTGGTCTTCAACAGACATTAAAACTGGCTCTGGGGAAGTGAAAAGATATTAGAAAGCAGTACAAACCCAAAACTTGTTTGCAAGTTTCAAGAACTGAGATCTGAATCTCATCCTCAGGTAACAGAAACATAAATCAAGTTATTCATTGTACAGTTTTCAGGTTGAATGTACGAACAACTCTGTCCCTCCTAATGTTCATTCTCCGACAGATGCCTCAGCAGCAATACTGACTCAATTCAATACTAATCCAAAACTGGGATTGGTATTTCTCAAAAGATTCTAATGAAGCACAGAGATAATTTTATTTTTTTAAAAGCAAATAAAAAAATTGTGCTCGGCCCAAATCCAGTACTTGCAAGCTCCCTCTACTACTGGCATGTGCTCTGTCTCCACTGACAGTTTAAACAGACAAGCAACAAACCTCTCGAAATGCTTGCGTCCAAAGAACCCTTACGGGCTACTTTCTCCTCTACGAATTGCAGCTCTCGTAGAGGTTAACAGCAGTTGCACATACAAGCAGTTATACGTACAAGAAGTCCAGAATAACATAACTGTCTGAAGGTACTTTTGTCTTTACACATGACAGGGAGTTTCAGTCTTCTTTTGATGACTATTTCCTGAAGTCAGCAACACCACTATGTATTTCAGCCACATATAATCTTCCCCTATGATTATTACTGTACAAAAAAAGAGGTGACAGACTGATCTAGTTTTCGAACATCTACTTCTTGGACAAAGCTAACACTGGAGCTCTTTGGGACATATCCAGCTATGGGGAACCCAATTGGGGAAAAAAAAAAATAAAAAAATTGTTCCTTACAAGTCTTTGAAGTATATTAACTGAGTTAAGAGAGTAATTATAAATAATAAGCAAACAAATCACCAAAAAGCTTTTTTTCTTAATTCTGCTATTAAACATAAGACTTAACGTGCTGGTATGTTAAATGAGTTTGGCCTCAATTTTCAGTTACTGTACGGTCTTCGTACTCATTCTGAAAGTAGAAATAAGACTTTAATGGCAAAGAAGTAGCATGTGTGTTACAAGACCATAATGGTGTAAAAAGAGCCTAACAGTCTTTAAAATAGCCAAGAATCATCTGAGCTTCCTTTGTCCATGGAACATGGTCTTTACTTTTCCAAGTCCCATCTGCATGTACAATACATTGAAGAAGAAAAAACAGAAAGGCACCACTTCCTCTTCCTCTCTGTGCCTCGATTGTTCCTGATTAAAAAATGGAAATAATAATGTTGATTCAGCTGCTGGAGTTAAGCAAAACTAAATTAACTACTTTCGTTAAATGCTGTGAAATATTTGAATAAGTTTCTTCAGAAATGCAAAGTGCTATTTATTCATAACAGCAGCTATCTCTGGCTAAACTGTCCTGGAACCTTTTGTGAGCATTCCCTTCTCCAGCTGAACTCAGCTGATAACTGCTCTCTGTTTTGAAGAACGTGTGTCACTCCTTTATCTAAAAAAGCCTAGGAAAGACTTAGACAGAACTGGTGCCTCTCTTTTTTGGGTAATGAGAACAAAGCAAAGCAAGACAAAAATAAAACAACAACAACAAAATCACACAAGGTCTCAGAATTAAACCTTTGCATACAAGGAGCAACAACAACAACAAGGTATCTTTTCAGATGTTAAATCCTTCACAGGCTTTTCCTGGGCATTATGAGAATAACCACCACCACCTCCTAAAAGCAAGCCTTTTCATCAACTCCATAAGCTTGGATTTCAAGGTGAGATGTGGTAAGGATCTTATTAACACATCTATGTAGGCTGCCACAAGGGAGATAGTATCTAACACAGCAAAAATGAGGTCAAATTCAGCAGCACTGTCCTAAAGAAAATTGTCTCCTGGTCACAAATCATTTGTGGAGTACCATGTATCGTCTTTACTGCTTCACACATACGCCAGCTGCAGCCAGTAGGCTAGAAATACAAAGCTAAATTCAGCTCTAAGTTCAATGTTGACTCTTAATTTCATGGAATTGATCCACTTTTATACAAACATAACTTAGGGTAAAATATGACCCATAAACATTTTAGCAGAGACACAGACATTCAGAGATTTCATGTGGAACTTCTTATCCCAAGAGCACAGTCCTCTGAAGATGATTACTGTATGATGATTATTCCAGCTCACTGCTCATCAGGGAAAAGGAAAGGGCTGTGGCCTTATCCCACCTGACTCTGGTCCCACTCACACAGGATCGTGCTGCTAAAATTTTCTCCCTCTTCTGCCAGTGGGACCAAGTTAGTCCCTCTTTTTACATGAAGTTCAGACTTTTTGTCCTCATTTTCTTTGAACAGCTCTGCCCCCTGCCTGCATCTCAGCTTTTATTTCTTCTAGCTGCTCACATTCTTCCCAAACCTCTCTCCTAAATGCTCCATTTGTATCCTTCTACCACATTGAAGCCAATGTTCCATAGTAACATTACCCAACCAGATTTTAATAACTCTTTAAAAAGCTTACAGACAACTAAACTGTGTTCCTGCACAACCAGTCTTAACCAGCGAACTCCGGAAAAGTTCATTTTAGCTCCTTCCTTTTTGTTTTCCTTTTTTTTTTTTTTTTCACCTGAAAAACATGGGGAATGAAAATTAAATTGCTTTTGGTAGCAGATTAAATTATCACAGGGCTGGATACGGATGTGATCTAGACAAGAGGGCTCTCGCCCCCCCATAGAGACAGCTTTAACTGAGCTAGCTCCATTACTAATAGCAGTTTGGTCAAGACAGCCTAGGGCTGAATGCAGTGAAAACACCTGGCTCAAAACATATGCAAAAATCACCTGAGATGCAACATAGTACAGACTGCACGATTAGGGCAGAACAGTTACTGCCATCTAAACTACCTAAGTAAATGCTAGCTCTTAAATCTCCATGAGGTGAAAACTTCCTCCAAAAAAAACCCACCCCAAAACCAAGACCTCAGGTGTTAGTTCTATTCTGACATGCCAGAGAAAGACCACAAGTATTCAAAAACTTCATTGGGAGGCTAAAGCAAACCCATTAGAGTAAAGAAAGAGGTTGCGATGTACTTTTATGGTGATAACGAGGCACAAATTTGAGAGGGAAAGACAAAATTAGCTAATATGGCTATAACTAACCCTCTCCCAACTGCTCTCAGAAAATTATAAACATCATTAACCCTGTCTTGAAGACAAGTAACTGAGACACTGAGAAAAAGTTACACAGACAACTAGAAACAAACTACAAATCCTGCTTCCCTACTGAGTGGGTTATCCTTACCAATACTTATCACGGCAGTGACTGCACTGCAGTCTGGTTACAACTTCTGATACCACACCATGGCTCTGTGCAGACAAAAATATTTAAGATCTCTGTACACAAGTTTAAAAAAAAAAAAAAACAAAAAACAAAAACCAAAAAAACCCACCACCACACAACTTGTCTAAACAAATATAAAGGCTTTGAATGGAATCCTGATCCCCGTAAAAAGGGACTTAGAGATGAGCAGAAAAAGAAAATTAATTCCAGAATCCAGAAATGCCCAACACCAGGGAAGAAAGCTGAGCTTTCTCTTGTCCGGCACAAAGTACAGCATAGCAGAACGTACTGCAAAAGCACAACTGGCTTTTACCCTCATTCAGGAGCAGCTGCTTTCACAGCAGTGAAATGATTCAGGCTGAGTCTGACTAACTTAGTGAATAAATTATTTTAACTTGATATAGCTCAGAAAGAACCAGCTCATTTAGGAAATGTTACTATCTTAAAAACACACTTTTTCTATCCAACTGGAGCAAGCTTTGAAGCTTTCAAAACTTGGCCGTGGCTTGGAGAGGAAAGTAAAAGCAGCATTTTTATGAAATGCTGGAAATTACAAAACACGGCTTGGGCTTCAAACGGTCCGCCCATGAGCCAGGACAGGCTGAGCCTTCGCTGGGAACTCGTGTCGCTTCTAATCACTTGTATTAGTTTAGCACCAGCAAAAGGTGCCAGATTGGTAGCCCCAGGCGCTGAATTCTCTATTTATCCCCAAAGCAGGTACAGCAGGAGGGCAAGCTATCACAGAGATACCAACCCCTGCCACGATTTCTCTCATCCAGGGATGCGGTGACAGGAGGGCGATGCGGTCTCAGTGCCATACTGGTTTCCTGATGCCTCTGCCGTGACTGCCCACACGGGGGCCAGTCCCCTGCACTGTGTTTCAGGAGGATGGGTTCCTTCCTAAACTGCAGGGCCTATGAAAGGGAAATAATGGAGAATCATCCTACAAGCATCCTCTGAGACTTTGCAAAAGAAGAACCAGGGATTATTGTCTTCACATTATATTCTAGCTGCCTCAAAATAAACGAATACTGGAGAGAGCGATGAGGCCAGAGAGAGTCAATGTACTGAGTACAAATGAGATTTATATGTGGCTTGAGTCACTCCAGCCAATTAGCTACCCACCAGGCTGTTTGGTTTATTGTCCCTACTGGATAAAGATTTAATAAGCAGTCACCTAGATGGGAAGCATGAGACTTGCAGAAAGGAAACTTTTCACTGCTCTACATGGAAAACTTGAGCCCAGTCCTGCAACAGCTCCGCACAGCTGATTCCCACTGATGTGTCAACGGCTGCAAGACGAGGCTCTTCATCATGACAGTCCACGTAGGTGGAAAATGCAGGAAATACAGGACAATCTTTCATTACATAATTACCATGTCAGACATCTTCCACACATTCCAAATATTATACGGGAACTAACAAAGCTTTCTTCACTTTTTTCTCCAATACTTGGTCTCACCCAGGACTTAAACATTTTCTTAGACAGTGTACTTACTTAGATATTGTACTTTCATAGCGTGAAAATACAAAATGCTGGATTTTAAAAACTTATCTACTGGAGAAATGTGCTGTGTAGGGAACATATTAAACAATTCAGTCTATGTTTGGAAAAGAAACACAGATTCATCACGAGGAAGGATGTTCAAGAGTATCCTGAAAAAACAGCCAGTATTCAAGCCAAAGGACAGGATGAAGTGGGCACAACAGTATCAAGCTGACAAGCAGTTTTAACTGACAGTGACAGAAAGAATTGGAAGCTGCTGAAGCCTAAGCTACATGAGGGCTTCTTCAGATACTACGTGCACTAAAATTGAAACTAAAAGCACCGATGAGACCATTTAAAAAAAAAAAAAAAAAACCAACCTCCTTCGGATGGGAAAAATCCTAGAAGCAGCAGCAGCAAAATGGAAAATAGAAACTCTGGGAAATGATAGAAAAAGAAATGCCTAACAAATGTAACTAAGTCTGGAAACAAAGCAAAAAAGGCTGAATTACAGGATTGGCCATTTCATGACCTTTCTCAGCAGTCATGCCTGGTGTGTAAGGCTTTAACATACTTTGTCAGAAGACTTCTTTTCCTGTTAATAGTGCTCGTTGCAAAAGAGCTCAAAGCCATTCATTTGGACACCGTTTTTGTAAGGCAGTGTCCCAGAGGGTGTGGCCCGGCCTCCTGGGAATAGCATTTGTTAGTTCTAGAGGACCAGCAGAGGGAGCACATCAGCAATTAAACATGGTTTTCTGGTGTTTGTGCCTAAACAATGAGATTTTTTGGTTGGGATTTTGTTGTTTTGTTTTTATTCTCAGCATTCCTCTCTGTCACTAATGTCTGTGACTCACTTAGCTATCAAATTGCCAGGAGCTGAGGAGCCAAAGCCATGGAGAATAAGGCTCCACATCCACCCCACATAAAACAACAGTGGACGTAAGCTTTTACCGAGTTGTCTTCCTTCCCTTTCTCGCCATATCAACCTCCACCTTACCCGTGCCTGCCATCCTGCCCATGAAATCTTGTGTTGCCACACGACGATTGCTCTCAAATTCCTGCACTGTGACCACTAAATTTCTAGCCAGAAAGAAAAGGCATATGGATCTCTAGGGAGGAAAGAGAAATCAATAATTAACTTTCAGCCAGCTGAAAGGACAACTCTGAAGTCCATAAGGCAACTTTCCCAGTCAAGGGAAAATCCCTTAAGGGACTGATCGCATTTCCAGCTATTGATGATTTTAGAAGCAAGATATTAGAAAGCTTGTTTTCTACTTGGGGAAGAAAACCCCAAACAACACAACATAACAAACCGTCTGTAATCTCTGCGCTGCATCTACCTCAGAACAAAATGGCACACTATACCGGCATTTTTAGCCCTACCGCAATCCCAAGATAAATTTGCTATGGAAGTGTAACGTTAAGAGGTCACTTAGAGGTGTAATTTACAGAATGGCACCACTCCTGACCTGCAAAGGATTTCCTACAGGGGCTCTGCGGAGGTCGGAACCATTGCCCATTCAGGTTTCCTCTCCTCTTTGCTGCAGTTACCAACTGTTTTTAAGACAGACTTGTACAACCACCACTCTGACACCACCTCAAACATTCAGGAAGACCACACAGGTTCTGGTTCACCCTTTGTACTGTCATTTACATTTGTGCAAACTGGACATAACGTGTTACCTAGGGGTCTGTGTCCACTTCAGAAAAGCACAAGGAAAGGCGTGTGACATGAGGCATTTGAAGAGCGAAGTCCTAAAGACCCTGCCACTGTTTGAATTAGGTAGGATTGGTTTCTGTTAGAATATCTATCGTTCACAAAAGACGCTGAGGAACAGTACCTGAGAACAAGTACAGCACAGGCTGCAAATGTGCCCTCCATGGGGCTGGCGGGGCCGGTTGTGGCTGATGGGAAGAGATCAATTCTTGGCATGAAAGGATTTCAGCCTTTGTGCTGGCGCAGTCCATGCCCTTACCTCCCGTAGTGCCACCTGGTGCCACCTCGGGCAGCGGCTCGCCGTTCAGAGAGATGAACATCTGCCCCATCACAAACAGGCTGGGACCCTCCACGCTCGCTTCACCTAAGCCAAACCCCAGCTGTCAAGAGGAACCATAGGTTTTTTCTTTAAAGACAGCTTTATCCCATTAGCCCGATTTCCCACTCCTGTATTTTTAACTACTTCAAGATACTCAGTCTTCACTGCACATGATAAAATCTGAACTTCGTCCTTCTTGCAAAGCTCTGGGATGCGTGTCAACCAGCCCCACGGCACCGGCAGCCCCGGCTGCCCCAGCGGCTAGGGAAGAAGGAGGTGGCACATGTCCCCGTGCCTCCAGGGACCATTTTACAAGACCCATCTGCAACAGAACTCCCGCCAGCACCAGGCGGTCAAAATGCCGTCATAGTACATGATAGCACTGAAGGATTAAGTACAAAAAAATATATGAAAACATGAAAGACGTAGCCAGTAATCATTCTGAAATGCCAGTTTCCTATTAGAGGAGAATTGGCTCAGCGCTGTTAGAACTAAATATTAACTTTTAAGATAAATAATAACCAGGAATATAGGCAACACCATCAAAGCAAAAACCATCCTGGAAAAAAGCCATTGCCTTTATTCACTTCTCACTGAAAATTTGATATAGCTGTGAAAATCTCCTCAAGTTAAAGCTGTACAGATATTACAGAAGTATCTCAAAATCTGGTGGTGCAAAGTCAAGCCCTACTCTTTACCAAGAGAAGCCTGGATTACTGGCATAGATGGATTATGAAAAATCCAAGTGATTTTTCACAGTTCATACTGCTTGTTTACTTTTTGAATTTTCTTGGCCCAAACTAACAAGATCAGCGAAGTCCATTTCACTCTGATTCATCATCATTTTCCCTCGGCAGCACAGTTTGAACTGCAGGCCCTAGAGTGAACAAGTTATACTTTAAAAATAACTATTTCCAGTGCATTGTTTCATTTAAAAAATAAATCAAAACATTTATAAAGGATTTGGATTTGCTAGATGTTTTGCCTTAAAAAAGTAATCTAAGTAACTTGAAGCTAAATTCTAGTATTTAATTGTCTATTAACATTTACGAATCTCTTTCAGTAGAAGCTCTTTACCATACGGATCACAGTGTAAAAAAGTCCTATAAAAAGAGACAGGAGTGAAACCAACTGAAATCTGTAAGGCCACAGCATGCCATCAATTTCTAAACAGAACTCCTATTCAAATCATTCTGCTTAAAACCTCATATGGTCTGCAAAAATGAACAGGGTTTTCTTGAAATGATTTAAATAACAATTTATCTAAGACTGTAATCTCTCTTGTATGGGATTTGTAAGCCATCCCACAGAAATCTCTAACAGGGCACACTGTTTCCTATTTACATCAAAGTTTTATAGAAATAATATTACATTTTTAAAAATTTTCTGCAGCTGTTTTCCCTTGTGAATAAGCTGGGCCTATGAAGAAATTGTGAAAATAGGAAAACTGTGGATAATATTTATAATAATGATAGATCCAACTCAGGAAATTGCTACAACTGTCTTTATCAAAATAAACAAGAGAGATTTTTTTTCCTCCTTTAAGAGAAAAGCAAAATCCTCCACTATTAAAATTAATTTGACTCAGTATTTGTTTGGCATTTGGATTTGACTGTCCTACATCTCATTTTTGGTCCTGTTAAAAAAAAAAAAACCAAACCAAAAACACACAAAAACACAAACCACCACAAAAACATATACACAAAAAAAACCCAACAGCATTGCTTTTCGTTTCACAGCAGTGAAAGAGACATATACACACGCCATTCAGCCCAAAATTACTCTAGCTACAGGGCATGGCAAAGCATGAAATAACTGCTCCAGAGCACTTCCTCATGTGGGTGTGTTAGATAACTGTCTGCTCCAACGCTAAAATAAAGCACACTGTGACCCAATGAGCACTGCCAGCTCTGCTCCGCACAGCTGCCCCGGCTGCCAGCACGGGGACCCAGGGCACCCCGCACCGCCCTGCGCAAGCGCTACGCCAACACGGTCCTACAGCCCCTGGCCAACAGGTTTGGTGCTCCCCGAGTTCCAGCTACAGCATCAAATGCTGGATTTAAGTTTACTTAGGCATACTTTACTCTTTGCTGCTGTATCCAGATTGCAAAGAGACTTTGTGCTATTGAAAGGGCTAACTTTTTTTTTTTTTTTCCTATAATATTCTTGGGGTTCAAAGGAAAATAAATCCTCCTAGTGAAAAAAGTTTTTAAGATTATAAAAATATCTTACTGGGTAATGGAAAGTGTTTCTCCAGCTCTTTCTCTGACCACATTCTTCTTGCCTGGCGTTTTCATAAAATCAAGAGGTTTCTTGTAGTAATTTTTAAAGTTTCTCAAAAAGGTTACAATGAGGCTGGGCTTGGGCTAACTGTACACATAAGAATCCTGAGGACATGTCCACATCCTTTCCTACAAAAAAGCCCTGGGCTGTTGGGGAACGGACACCTGCACTGGTTCAGAAGAAAATGACAGGTGCCTGAAAACCCACCCATCCCAGGAAAGGGACGGCTGCTAACGCTCCAGCTGCATCACTCCAGTCTGGCCACCGTCCCAAGGCATCAACGACTCCACCTTTAAGACCCCCACGTTTCTGCCATAACTTCAGCAGCCCCTCTACACCCAAGTCTGATTTTCAAAGCTTGAGATCCAAATTTTAGGAGGAGGAGAACTACTTTGCTAGAGTTAACAGGACATTTGAAGCAATAAACACATCTGAAGTTATCAACAAAATACTAATTTAGAAGCTTGAATAAAAATGAGGGGGGGGGGGCGGTGTAAGGAAACAGTGAACGTCATTCCCCAGCTAAGAGATGTGCCACCAATTCTTGGCACACTGATATTATAAAGCCTTGAAAAGTTTCGCTCTGGTTCTGGAAATAAAGCTAGTAATAAAATGGAGCAAGTAGTGTCTGTAGTTGTAGTGCCAGTGAATAGATCTGCTGCTTTGGATTTCAATTAACTTAGTTTGTTCAGTGAGGAGGCACTTCTGTTGAAACTGGGGAGTTGTAAGTTAAAGGACAGCTAAAAAAAAGCCCCAGACAACAGCAGAAAAACCTGTTGGCAGCTAAAGTTCTCTCTGGCTGTAAAATAATGGATTTTTAAGAAACATTTCAAAGGATTTGAAGGTTTTGGAGAATCTCCTAGGCAGTCCCAGGTGGGTTAGGAATATTGCATTATGGACTTCTTTGTGCTAAGAGGTAGGCCTAATGCATGTTTTTAAGAAGTCGCCTCTTGCTATTAAATAAATAATTTTCTATTAAAAAAGGTGATTGCTATTGTTGAGAGATCTCCACTGGTCAGCGTCCATTTTACATAATTACTTACGATTCTCCAGAACATTTTATGTAACTCACTTCCACTATCTCTTTTTCTTTTCTATTTTGTTTTCCTTTTTTTTTTTTTTTTGTTTGTTTGTTACCAGCAGAATAGCAGTTTCACTCTCCAACAGAAATTGACAGGAGCTCAGATAAAAAGGCCATTTCAAGTGGATCAATTTAAGCAGTCTTTAGAACCCATGATAAATCTGGGCTCCAAAAACTCAACAATGCTAAATGGGCTATGAAATGCATCACAAATCCCCCCCCCCCCCCCGAAAAAAAGGAGGAGGGAAAAAAAAAAATAAAGAGAAAAAAAAAAAAAAAAAGAGATTAATTCAGAGAAAATCTTCAATGTTTGAAATTACAAATAAGCAGCGTATTTGTGGAATGAAAAATGGTAAATAAATAGTTACTATTTCTGGACAAAATGGCTCGATAGATTTCATAATTTGCCACCACTGTAAAAAATATCTATTCCCTTCCCCCCTCCCTTCCCCGGCAGTACACACGGAAACACAAGCATAACCATGCATAAAGTGGGAGGGTGGGGGGCAGCCAAGGATACAAACTCCCTCTTAGAAAGTTTCAATTCTTATTAACCCAGTGATGCCTCCAGAATGTTACATTAGATCAGCAACATAAAAGTTGGAATATACGTCTCCCTTTCTTCCTAGTAAAGGAAACTGGAAAAATACTAATAATGAAAAATAGACGTTAAAAATATCCAGGAGGAAAAAGTACATGTACAATAACCAAAATTAACCCCCTCCGCCCCCACACCGAAACAGACAAACAGCAAAATCTCCGAATAAAAATTCTGTCAGGAGGAGTGGAACCTGCTTTCTCTCTCTCTTTTTTTTTTTTTTTTTGCTTTTATTTACTGTATGCCAAGCATGGACTTTAAACTTACAGTGTGCATATATATAGAAAACAAAGAAGGAGAGTCACCGTTAACCCTGGTCACCGGCATTACAGTTAAAAGTCATTGGCAAATACTAATAAAACCCCATTTAGCAGTAAATAAGGAGAACATGATACACGGACGGACAGATGGAACTGCATAAACAGAAAAGAAAAAAGCAGAGAGACCCACAAACACACGGAGAGGGCTGTTTTAAAAGAGTGAAAGATATTGATTTACTTGGAACTAGTGTTGGAAAACAAACATATTTGTTTCCTTCGTGACTGGGGGGGGGGGAAGTAATTAAAGGGAATCATAAGGGGGCACACCCTTAAATAAGTAGAAGGGGGGGGAGGAAACATTCGTAGAGGGTAAGGCCTTCTATAGATGTTCCGAATTTTAAGCTAGCAAATAGGTCTGGCAAACTTACATCTCTAAATTAAAAATCGAGGGGGGGCGGGGGGGGGAGAGAATAAAGAAGTGCTGGTGGTTTAAGGCGAGCAGAGGCTTTATTCTTTTATTTTTTATAAAAGTTGACTGGCCTACCTTGTTCCCCAGTCCTCAGTTTGTCTCCTCATAGTCGCTGTCTCCCTGGAAGTACAGTGTGAGTGGTAATGACTGCCTGCCTCCCTAATGAGTCCATTTTCCTGCTCTTGATGTTGTGTATATACACACACTGCAACCTACCTTACAAACCACAGAGACGGGGAAGGGAGAGCGAGCGAGAGAGCGAGCGAGAGCGAGCGAGAGTGCGAGAGACAGGGAGAGAGAGAGGGGGAGAGAGGGAGAGAAAGGCGCACACAGACAAAGCCCTCCTACCAGACAGCAGACAACCCTCCTTCCCCTAGCTAGCAAAATACAACTCGGCGAATGCAGCAACAGGTTCAATACTGCCAGGCTGAGGCAGCGTAGAAAAGGTAAACGGGGCTGAGCAGGATCGCTGGCAAATAAACACTTTAGCGCCGGCTGGCTCCACCTTTCTTATTTATGTTACAGGATGTTGGAACGCATTGTTTCAGACGGTCCGTATAATTATCATAAATACATTTTTTTGGGGGGTGCATATTAGCACGAAGCGCCGGAACATTATCAGCCATTCTGCTCCGTAACCTTATAGCTTTAACACATGCAGGGAAGGTGTAAACATATCTCTTTTGACAGGCAGACTACACAAAGCCCACTGATGATTTTAAAGTCATGAGATCTTTCAAGAAAGACGCTCCTGAAGATAGGTTTCCCCAGACAATAGGGGAGCAGGGAAAATTGATCTTGATGAGGAAGAAGTCTTCGTAAGAGACTGCTCGGTAAACAATTGAAAAGAGAGGGCTATTCTCCCCAGCGTTCCCTCCTCTCAAAAACATATATTGGGAAGCTTCTACCCCTACAGCTATAATAATGTGCTGTGCTTATGTCTGAACAGGTGCAATGCATATAGTACATGGTGTTACAAGGACAGAAATAAATCTCTCAAGTAAAAAAAAACCACATTTTCCCAGTTGCAAACAGGCCAAGGTTATTTAAAATACAGGTCTAATTTGAAGAACGCTCTCCCCACTCCCTGGATTTTTTTGCTGGGGGCGGGGGGAGCGGGAGGCTAGGGGGAAGGTGTGAAGGGGAGGCAAAGATGGGAAAAATCAATACTCGTAGCCAGCTACTAGATTTTTATTTTTACAATATTCTGTCATATCTGGAGAAGATACATGCTGCTTCTAAAATAATTTTCACTCAGCCCTGCCTCTCATCACATGTAAACTTACGCTGTCACAAAAATTCTGTTGATTTTAATGACAACTACAGGCATGGGAAAGTAGCAAGAGCAGGGAAATAAGATTTTGCACCTGTATTTCATCTTTGGACAAAGGCTCTCCGGGAACTTTATCCACGGGGTATTTTTTAGATGGAGAAACTAGGTCGGGGGGGTAGGGGGGTAGGGAGAGAACAAAACAACAACAACAAAAAGTTAAGTGACATTCCCAAGGTTATGCTGTAAATCAGTAGGAAAACAGACAAGAATGCAAATGTCCTGCTGCTTAACACGGAATTTGCCTGGAGTAACTCATACCCCCCTAAAAGTGAAGTGTCCTGCCTAAGCCAGTTGTGTAGGCTCCCTCTATTGTCAGTGGAGAGACAGGCACCTCCCAAAAGGAATTCATCCCAGCTTTTTCCACCGAGGAAGAAGCCTACACAACCAGATTAGGCTAGGCAGCTAGCTTGGAGTCGGCTAAAATGAAGTAAAATGAATAAATGAATCTCAGTTTTAATCTAAAGCTCTATTAAAACATCCTGCTTCCCAAAATAAATTTTTACTCTTGCATTTATTATTAGGCAACATATGCCTAAATTGTAGTGATCGAAAAGGGATAGCCTGCTGACTAAAAGAGACAGGTAGACTCCCTAGATTCATGGATTTGTACCATCAGGCTGGCTGGATATTCATGATTCACAGAATCTAATATTAACCAGCCTGGTGACTTGTGAATTTGATTAGTTTTGTTCACCGGTAGCCGCTACACATTTTTGTATTTCGCTTATAAACATTCTGTTTTCATCCAGATATACAGTAAATACAGAAGGATTAAGTAATCTTTTTCAAAAGGTTAATTTTCATTCGTGTTCTCATCAAAACACAGCCTTTTTTTTACCTTAGGGTAAAATATAAAGAGTAAAAAGCTCTATTAGATGACTTTGTGCATCTCATTCTGTAAAATTTAGCTACATACACACCTGGCATACATAGAGGCAACTCTTACAAGTTACTCCAAATATATATTGCAAAAACTGAGCCCTGTTGCATACTTGCTTCTCTCGATTTTATGAGCATATTCACCTTATTGAAGGTATGTAAGGTCAGGAAAGCACAAGGAGCATTTGGAGACTTCGCTTCTAACTGGTAACTCAATCTGGCCAACTGACCACTCGTTGCCTCAGTTTTTCCATCTTTAAAATGGACTCAGCTGTAGTTCCACAAGCAGATGGTACCACAAATATATAGTGCTTCGTCCTCCTATCTCAGCCTGGTGTCTCTCAAGAGTTTTATGATGGAGAATATTATGGGAAAAATACAAATACTTCTATCAAGGCGACCTGTATCAAAACCAGCTGATGAAAATCACAAGTTTTTATGTACTCCTGTTCCATTCAAATGATAGGAATAGTCTCTGAATTGAAAATTTTAAACTAGAGCTACACTAAAAGGAGGGTATCAGATGTAAGAAGTTCTTCGTACTCTGGAACATCTGACCCCAAGCTAACATTAATTCCTTACACATACAGATCTGAAGAGAGATTCAAAAATGTACAAAGTTGGGATAAAATACCAACTTGAACACTTCATATTTAAGAGACATGCAGGTTGAAATCCAAGTACTAAGGCAGAAACACTTAAGTCCAAAAAATGTTCAGATTTGTAACAGACCCAGATCCAAAACCTATAAGCTGGGAGGCACCTAGATCCTTACTTCCTCTAGCTTTCTACAAGTGTAATTTATGTACCTGAACCAGGGCCACAGGCCAAACTTCCTCGTATTTGGAGGAAGCCTGAATCTCAGTAAGAACGCTAGATCTGAGCCCGATTCCATGCAGTTATTGCAACGCTTAGCACCGGACCCAAACCAGAACCCAAAGCCACCCCTTCCAAAGTTGCATGGGGTTTGTGTACATGCAGAACTGTAGAACCAAAACCAAACACTTTCAAACCTCAAGACTGAAAACAAATATGACTGAGATTCCAACTTAAGCTAGTTTTGGCCCTCAATCAGAAATTAATCCAAATAGCTATAATCTTTATAAAATCCAAGTAGTTTTCTGACCTGAATGAAAAACCTCGCAAGATATGATCCGCACAACTGGTTCCTTGCCTGCAAGTCTTTCTAAATGAATCCAAACCATCAATGGTCTGATTCTCTGTTATTTTATGAATCATTCAGTCTACCTCAGCCATATAAAAAGAGCGTAAAAACAGCCTGAGTGGTGCAACTGCAGAGCGAATCACAATTTAATGTTTTGCCAACATAAAAAATGTTTGCCTTCTTGCTTGATTCAAAATGCCAAGGCGAGCCTGCTCACTGCCATGTCACATTCCTGTGGACCTGCAATTCTTCCTCACCATTACGTGAGCAGGTTGATGGCTACGTTCTTGGTTCTTGCAGGAAGAGGATGGGTAACTACAGATAGCTTTGAGCTCTGTCGCAGGACAGGACACACACCTGCCGTGTGATGGTGAGGGTCTGCATGGCAGTCCCATGGCTGGCCTATGCTTGGTCACGCAACAGAACAGGCAAGCAAACTCTTGTCACGTGCCCAGGAGTGCACCGCTCCCATGGCAGAGACACCAAGTTTTGGTTATGCCATACATGGGGTCACCCCACAAGAGGCTGGAACACAGGGCTCCCAGCCATCTCAGTAAAAGGCTGCATTATCCATCCTGAATGCAAGAACAGGGAATGCTGGTCTACCCAGCAGATGACACTCCTGGTTTTGTTTTTCTGTAAACTTGTCTTCTTGGTTCAGAGTTAATCTCCATAATTTGCATTAGGGAGGCAAAGCAGTCCCAACCCCTCTAGCAAAGCCTTTAAAAGAATTAAAAAATTACTAGCACCATAAGGCAAGTGGAAAATTCTGGTGCTTGGCGCAGCAGGGGCACCCATCTGCAGTTCTCCCAGAGAGCTGCAGAGCCCTAAGAACACACTGAGCGTCAGCAGTAAGGGAGAGAGAAGAAAAAATCAAACTGTCCACCAGAACTGTGAAAGTGTTGCAAGTGACAAGATTCTGGATGACGGACTAAGAGGGAAGGAAGGTGCTTCAGTGCCAAATAACATATTCTGTACTGCTCTGGTCTCTCCTTTTTGTGTTGCCAGGTGCATCAACATGCTGAGTTTAGAGGCATCTTGCTAAGCCATCACAACTGGAAAAGGAGTCATGGCATCTACGTAACCATGCCTGAGGCTATGAACTACTTCCTTTGAAAAAAAAAACAACCCTGACCTCTTAGTAGTTATCTAAGCGCTGCTTTTCAAATTCTAAAGAAAATTAAGTGAGACTGAGTCCCTGAACTGGTTGGGTATCCTGCCCATCCTTGTGCTGGGTTAACACACTGGTTTTGATGTACTCCACATACCTGCCCTAGGCCAGTTCCATCAATGCCTTCAGGGAGCTCCACTTCATTAGAATCCCGGGAATTGTTCTTAGAAACCAGGCTGGTTTAACACCATATTGGTGTTAAAAATCCCAGGCAAATTTCTGTCACAATTCTCTTTCAGATGGTATAGGCTAGACCTAGAATCACTCACAGCAACACGTCTGGACTTGATTGCTTCCACTTACTCCCCTTCACCACATACGCAGATCTCCTAGACTCCCCTGGTATATCACACCATCATGTTGCCAGCCCAACAGGATTGGTGATTCAGATGTCTCTACTGGTGTCCTGCAGTGTCTCTGCAACTTTGTTCAAACGTAATGAGAAAGATGCCAATTAAAAAAGCACGAGTCCTGCAGTGTGGCAGGCTGATTCAAATTAGATACCTGTATGAAGTGATTAAAAATAGGTTTTCTAAAACCTGAAGAGAACAGGAGGACAGTATGTTTGATTTACATCAGCAGGGGCCAACAAAAATGTTGAAGAACCACAAAAAATCTCTTTATCCCTGCAGATTTACTGGTGAAAATGCTGAGGACAGAAGGAGAGAAATACAGCATGCTTCTGGTGCCTTTCAATATGCAAAGAATCTCAATTGTTCTCCCATCTCAGCAGTCACTACTTACTGCCAGACCTCCAAATAACTAATACTTTAATTTAGCAACTTTGATCCATCATTCCATAGTTCAGTTGCACATATATATGAACAAATCAAATCTCACAACTTCCTTTGGCAAAAAGCTACTGTAATTCCCATTTTACAGATAGTAAAAACTAAGTGGAAAGAATTAATCACTGTTAAGAACAGAAGTGAGACTGGGATGTCACCTTCCTGCTCAGAAGCTCAGGCTATGTTGCCTCAATGGATCAGGCTTTCAGACAGCCCAATTGATTGGCAAGACTGGGGTGCACCTGCTGAACCAAAACTGAATGTTGTTGGTTTTTTTTTTTTTAATCCCAGAATGTCCTGAATAAGAGATCAGATGTAGAGCTGATACATCTCCAACAGTTTCAATGGATTTGTGAAAATCTGTCTGCAAGTAGTTACGTACCAAGTACTGCAAAAGCCCACTTTCTCCTACAATGACACTACCAGCACTTTGGAAAGGAGCACTTTGCACAATGACTGTTCCCTTACAAACCTTAGGCCACTTTGCACACAGGCTGCAAAATGGTGCACCCACTGTATAATAATCCCATGTCAGACACAACAGTACCGCATTACTCTAGTACTGTTTGGGTAAATATTGCTGCTACATTAGCAAATTGACAGTGTGATCTAGGCAATGCAAGACATTTAGTCCCAACAAAGCCAGCCTCTTGCTTTTATACCTATCAACAGTGGTGTGCATCAATCACCACCTACAAGGACTGAGAGTCTCCATAAAACAAACTCCGGAAGACCAGCACCCTACCAACATACCATTTTCCAATTCAAAACCAAAGCCACACAAAAAGTCCTTTGACTCCCACATGCTTTATCCCATCTCCCCATTACATGTACATCCACACACACTTGGGATGTTCACGTTAGATTTCTGTCTTGAATGTGTAGATTCTGTTACAATTATTTAACACCGAACAGGCTGCAGTTTACATATGTGGCCTTAACTACGTATCTGTTCATCCTCTCTACTTACAGAGTGCTGGGATACTACCTTTGTTTACATCAGCAGGCCATTTGTGACCAATTTAGCTGTTGAGCTAATGTGCAAGGCCCTCATCCAAGCTGTGGAGTTACAATGGAATCAGATCTTGTTACACAGCCTACTGCATCGTATGTTGCACCCTCTATTAGATCACTATATGGTTTCCAAAGGTTACCTATAATTCAATTATAAAGAGCCACGTTGCAGTTCTGTCATCATTTAAGGTCTAGAAATTTGATGATTTACTTATGTAAATCCATACTGAATTCATCCCAAACAGAACAACACATCATAAAAAGTAGTTTTACCATCTGAAAGGAGCTATGGTGACAAACAAGTCAGGATGCACATCCGTCACTCTCTTCTACCAGATAACTAGGATGACTATCAAAGGCTTCTATTTTTGTCCCAGAAAGTTAAGGAGCATGCAGGAGGATTTGACTGCTGTCATAATAATTGCAGACAGTTATGATAGGCACCACAGTGAAAAAGCTGAAGCTCTAGGTGGCCATCACTTCACTTTCACCCTCTTTCAGTA
This sequence comes from Falco biarmicus, assembly GCF_023638135.1. NCBI lineage: Eukaryota > Metazoa > Chordata > Aves > Falconiformes > Falconidae > Falco > Falco biarmicus. The sequence continues at coordinate 86,823,798 of NC_079292.1, forward strand.
GCAGGGAAAAACAACAACAAATCTCAACAACAAACGAAACCAAAACAAACTTCTGCAACTCTAGCGATTGTCGTATCAGCTGAGATGCACTAAGTTTATCATGAATGAAGATCTGCTTTATATGGAAAAAAAGCATGAGGCATTACTAGCAATATTTTGGAAGCTGTTATTTTACCCTCTGGGTGCAACTGAATATTTTCACAAGCTTATGAGCATGAATCCATCCTACTTGGAAAATATTTATGTCAGCATTTTCAAAGATACTATTCTTTCAGGAGGCAATAATCTTCTAGTTTAGAATATCACATCGGAGAGTATTGCCCCCCAAATGAATAGCCACTTCTGGAAAAATAAAAACAAAAATGCAATTTAAGTGTATCAGATGAACAAAGACAGGAATTCCATTCTTTAACTTTGATTTGATTATCTATAGGTGAAGCAGACAAAAAACACCTCTACAGAAAAGAGACAAACATCAAAAAAATCATATAGTAGGATCTAAAAGTTATGCAATTGCCTTAAAAGCCAGTTTTGGGGTTTTTTTAAATCTTTATTATGCTCCCAAGTACGTTTTAAGCTTTTTCTATACAATTATAAAAACTAGAAAACTGTTTCTTTTCTTAAGGCTAAGGCTATATCACACACACACACGAAAATCATCACAGCGTGTACAATAATGCTGTAGTATTTGAAGGAAGTAACACTAAGTGCCATTTTTCATCTAATACTTCACTGTGGAGTCCCTTCAGCTGATGTAGGTTTATTTTCCTCAAATACAAGCACTATGTGAAAGTTCCTATGTTTCTCTTCACGTATTCTAGGCAAAACGAAACCAATGCATTTACCAGGCAGACTGGAGCTGTATGTTACTGAAAAGGCTGGGTTTTTGTCAGAGCTGTATGGCTTGTATCACAATTTGAAGCAGCTCAGCATAAAATTTCACCCTAGGACTCAGATTCAGATGGCCCAAATTCTTGCTAAGTCCCCATGCTTAGTGTTTCTGGATATATGCCCCTAAAATCCTACAGCCAGCTAACAGAAAATACCAGGCACAGGGACTTGGGGGTGTTGCAGTTAACTGTCTCTCACCTGTGAGTATATAAAATAGCCTGATTCTGTTTTGGGGCAAACTAAAAATTACAGAGACCATGGAGTAAAGAAATGGAAATGAGCAAAACCTCTAACAAGCCTTGATAGTCTGAGAAGCCCACTCCAAGAAAAAACTTAACTGCTGCCCTCTGTATCAAACGCACAGGAAACACTAGTAAGGATGCAACATTTTACTAGTGCTAACACCACCAAAAAGAAGTATAAAATTTCACTTTCACAAACCTTGATTATCTGTAGACCACCTCATGGGGGTTATTTTTGTGTGTAGCTTGGCAGGATTCATCATCTTTGAAACTTTTAGTCAGAAGATGTTTCTGAAGAATAAATACTAGATGCAATAAAGAAAAGGAATGTCCTGGTTTGAATATTTTTTTACCTTATATAAGGTAAATTATTTTAGAAAAACTAGGCAACACTAGTTTTGATTAGTCCTTTAGTTTCAGCCTAAAGGAGAATATTTTTTGTTAACCTAAACAGTTTACTCAGCTGTTTTAAAGGACAAATTTAGAGGTGCATTTCTTTTCTGGAAATATTAATTGAAATTCATTTTGTAAGGAAAAGATGAAAGAGTTTATTTTTTAAAGCCAAAGAAATTAAAAGCAAAAAGTTTTATTCACTGACAATTAAGCCTCAGGTCTTACTTTACACATGAACAGAGATAACAGCCTTTCTTTCAATCAGACCTATCAAAAATTGGAAGATCTGGTGAGGTTAGTGGTGGTGTAAGCCTGACAGAAACGAGCTAGGGTATCCTATAGACAAACAACCCTTTTATTTTGCCTGTATTTGAACAAAAGGGTCTTTCATTACAGAACTAGAACATACAGAAGAAGGTGACAATATTTTCAAAATTATATAATGGAAACGAAGTGTACCAACTTCAATGCTACTCTTCAATCAGGTTTTCTAATGAGCCCGAGTTAGATTATTACTTTATGGTCAAAGGGCTCCTTTTCTATAGCTTTCTTTGCAATCATTAGCTAGGACTGTAATATTTGGTATTGCTATGAAGATGGTCTGATTATGTAATGAGAGATCCCCTTTGTAATATCTGCGCAATTAGGCATAATTAAGTTTGTCAGGGGAACTTTAATTTCCTGATTTTTGAGTAAATAAAGAATCAATGTTAATATTGCACTAATCAGTACTAACTAACATGGAATTTGTTTTGTTTCAAAATCAGAGGTCACATTGTGAAACCATTTGGTAGTATGCAATGAAAAAAACCCAACAAAATAAACAGAAGTTGGAATAAAGATAACTTTACATTAACTGGTACTTTGCTGGCCTACTGTTCCATTTGTTGAGTTGTCCTGAAGCCAATAAAATATCGGTAAGAATCAGGATACAAATATGACTTTTAAGGACTCTCTGTTGTGGTCTCGGAATGAATCAACATTTGTTCTTACCACACTGTGATAACATCACCGATGTTAGAACCATAAATGCCAGTATACCTTAAAGCTTTCTGTTTCAGAAACAAAAGGTACTACCCAGTACAGCTAAATGAAAGTCTCAACTAGCTTCAGCAAACCATTTTTGGGCCAGGCACCAAGCACGAGACAAAAATAATGTCTGACAGAAATCCCACATAAATATCAAGCTATACATCATGCATCCTTCCAATTGAGTAAGTAAAGCTTGAGTTTCAATCTGGAATTCCTAGGGATTCATACAGTGAAGCTGTAACACACCATAAAAATTCACTGGGGGTTACAAGATATAAGTTTGCAGGGGGAAATTGCAAGGGCCCTGTTAACAGTACAACACATCTAATTCTGTCATGAGAGCTGGAACTGGCTCTTCAGGCACCACATCCAGCTCACATGTGCGTCTACTGCTGATAACCATTCACAGTTTACAAACAGGTATCAGAAAGGTAGTCACAGTGTTATAATGAAGAGAATTTATGGGGCATTACTCTCCCAAACTGCTGTTTCAGTCTAAATATTACTCTGGGCTCGAGGTATCAAAATGTGACAACAATTCTCAAGGTCTCCACAACAGGATCTCTTTTCGTTTCCTGCCTTATTTCTTGGGGGGAAAATACCCAACCAACTAACCCAGTAAAACAGTAAAGAGCTTTAACATTTAAATGAATGTCAATAGTCTTCAGAGCCAACACTGCTTCAAACATCCAAGACTTCTTGTATTAGGAGGCTGACTGCAAAAAAACAAGTGTCAGCTCACATCTAGTGCAATCTTTAATTAGAACCTCACAGTCAAGCAGGCTACGAGCTTTTTACCTCCTAAATTAAAGCTTAATTTTGGAGCACGAGAAGTCAACCACCATGGAAAAAAAGCACCAGTTTACCACACCGATAAAAGCCAGCTCAGTCTGACCCCTGTCTCAAAATATGAAGGACATAAATTACATCATTTTCTGGAGAAGCCACAACATAAAAATTGCTATGATTTTTTGCTGTTAGGTACTTAATGATGTTGGAATTTCTTTGGCATTACTTTACAGGCTACTCCTCTGAGAAAAGAAAAGTTATGTGCAAGACAAATGAAACCAAAAAGTTGACTTACAGACTGTCAGCACTATCCACAGGTCTCAAAGCTCAGGATTATCCATCCCTGTCTATGGCAAGAGCTCCCTTTCAAAGGAACAAGAATATTTGCTTCACAATAGCTCAAAGGTGTTCAAATCCCTGCAAGATACTAACACTTTATTCCATTCATTTTAATGGAAAATGGATGTCCAAATTCCCAAAGACAGCCCTTTTACCACTGGGCCCAAAAAAACAGATGACATGAAAGTACCTTTTTATCACAAGAGAAGACAGGAAAAAAAATTCCAATTAAAATTGATGGAATTGATCGAAGAATGAAAGCCATCAAGGAAAAGACAGGCAAAACAGGGAATAAAATAAGGGAAAACTGCATAAAGTTATCTCGTTCCCCTCAAGGAGTATTAAACCCCCCCTCCCTACAAATGTAAAAGAAGAGATTTCCAATTTGTTTTCTACCAGTTAAAAGAAGAGTAGATTAAAGACTAGGAAGCATGCTGAAAATTGTGGCAAAGGCAGAGCATAAAGGTTTGTATCATAAAGTAAACCATAAAGTAAAACATTGTATATTGAATTACTCTATTGTCACAATTAAATGGCCAGGAAACACTCGTGTTTTGGAAGTACCCATTAACACCCATAACTTAATGGATCTGAGTTCAAACTGAAGTCCCTTCAGTTCAAAAAAAATTACTACCCAATACTGCTTGGGGTAAAAAAGAATTTCCCTTATCATAGATACCAGCATGCTTCTGGGAAGAGGTGTTGACCGTGGCATGTAAAAAAAACCCCAACACACTACAGTAAAAGAACATGGTTGGTCTACCTTCATTCTCCCAGCTCCCTCCTGCTAAATTAGCCTTTCAGTACTCTGTTGTCTCATCTGCACAGGAATAGATCAAGCCCTGGGAATTTCTGAGCAGAGCTCTGGACTGAAGACCATGCCTGTGGGGACAAGGAAGTACTCAATGGATGAAGAGCAAACCATCCCACACAGTTGCCATCCCACTCATTCTCCCACTGTGGCCAGGCTCTCAACCCCCAGAAAGCTTCTTGGGACTTCCCACAGTACCCAATAACCCCTTCGCATTTTTAAAGCAGTATGTGTACCCCCCATCTTTGAGAAATTGTCAATTAATGTTACTTGTGAAACTGACAGCTAAATTTTCATTTAACAGAACTACATCTAAGACCGCATAGAGAAGTTAATACTGTCACATAGACACTTTGTGGCCAAGAGAGAGGTTGAAGCAAAAAAAAAAAAAAAAAAGAGCATAAAAAGCAAAAAGCAATAAGCTATAGAGGACCACTAAATATGCCAATGACAAAGATGAACAAAGGCCACACAAATTCTGTGGTACTGGTAAATGAGCACTTTTTCTCTTTTCGGCAATGGAAAGCATCTGAGGAACGCTGGCTTTCAGAGAGGTGCTCCTCACGCTCTCCCGTTTGAACACCAAACCAAAACTCACACAGACGGGATGGATGAGATGGAGCCCCAACAGATAAATCTACAGGTAGCTTCAAAAGCAGAAATACAGGCCTGACATCTTGGGTCAAATGTATCTACTGTATCAGGAGTTACAGCAGAACTCTGCTCAGCTCCTCACAATTGTCCCAAGGGAGATGTTACAAGTTTTGCTGCTGTTGCTTACATCCAGCTTGGCCAAGTGTCCATGAGTCGTGATACCTATATTTACACTGACAGATAAAGGAACAATCCAGAAGCATTTTTCTATTAGTGCTGACTATTCAGGATCTGCCACTCAGAAATGTTTACATGAAAATAACAAAGAATAGAAACGTGACACCTGAAAAATTACGCTCTAATTTCAATCAGCAAATGCAAAATTTAAACATTCTAAAACTTACTAGGGAAGTAGTGACAGGAGTATAAAGATTTCTGTCCCTTGTAAAAGACAGCAAAAATCGTCCACTTTTGCCTGCCTACTTATGTGGGGAATAAGCAATGCTTTCATGGCCTGATGAGAGAGATGCTACTAGTCGATGGAATCATTTGTCATCAGATGCTAAAAAGAAGGTTAAAGGAAACTAGTTTTGAACATGAGCTTACAATATTTTCAGGATCTAAAAACCACCATTAAGAAGTCAGAGTATTCTATAACAAGGGTCTAACAAAAGCTAGCTATCTCGCTCAGGTTTTTATTCCTAACTATTAAATCCAGACAGCAGGTTTCTTGCTGTACTGTTAATAATAAAGATACCAGTGTTACAAAGTGGAGCTTCATGCTTAACATGCATAAGAATATTAATTTATTTGGCTTCACGAGAAGTTGAAGAAAGCAACAGGAAACAAGTGTATGCATGTACCAAAGCAATACAAAACCCAAGACAATTGTTTAACAGTATAGTGTAGGCATTGTCAAAAACTGTTCAAGAAGTCAGGATGAAATCACATCCATCTCAAAAAGTACAGACAATTCATTTCTGTAGACCCTTCAAGATGAGATGTTCTTTTACATGAAACTACTGAAGCAGAACTCTGATGAGTTTGATGATCCTTAAAGTGAGATGTTTTTAGTGCTATCATTATCATTACTAAACGTAGCTGCAATGACAATTTAAATCTGTGTTCCAAACCTCCTGGATGCTCTTCAACATTAGACACCTTTGTGTCTTGAAGACCCAGAAATAAGCTTACTGGTTGATTATGCTATAAAGAAAAGCTCTGCTTAACAGGACAGATGCAACCTTATTTTATCTTAATGATACTGCCTTCAATGGAACACAAAAGGAACGGTTGATAGCAATGATTGAAACACTTCTTATAGTGGACAGCTGAATTTACAAGTCTCTAAAAGAATATCTAAGTGAAGAAACAGGGAGAAATAAAAGAAAAAGTAACAGCATTGAACAGTGACGTTAGTACAGGTTGGCTAGCTGAAGATGACAAACGACCTCCTAACACAGACAATAAAATGCAAGTCCTTGTATGCTGCTATTAATTCTGTACCAAAATGAAAACCACAAATACGGATGCAGTGTTACCGAACATACCATCCAAAACCAATGAAAAAACTATGAGAAAGATGTCTTTACTGTTTGGTTAGACAACAAAACCAAGCTTCAAACAAGAACGTTTAAAACTATTTCTTTTGCCTCTGATAAAAGGCTGCTTAGTGTATTTCAACCACACCGAGTGAAAAAGTAACAACCAAACCGTCCCAAAATTGTACTGCAGGGCATAAAGGCAAAAATCACTCTGCTATCACCAGCAGCCTGGCAAATGTGAGTGATAAAGGAAGACCGATGTCCCTGGTTCCCCAGAGACACTTGGTGTTCCTCTCAGGAATATGCACCTCTACATTTGCATCAACAAGTGTCTTGAAATTTGCACTGAGAACAAGGAGGCCTTTGATCAAAAAATAGCATACATTTTACTCTGCAAGGAACTTTACAGAGAGGTACTAAATTTACAAAAGCAGTTGAAGGAGGTTTCAGAGGGACTTGACAGATTACAGGCTGATGACACTACTGTTACAGCCTCAGTGGAAATGTAGTTTGATCTAATTAACAACAAAGAACTTGAACCACTGAAGAACAAAATTAAAAAATTATTCAAAGACGCTTGGAAGCTTTCCATTTCATAGCCATCAGGACTGATTCCAAACACAGACGGGTGGGATTAAACCCAGGATAGGATGTTGAGGTTGGGACAGGCACAGAACATATTCCAGGTATCTCCAATCTTCTAAGATTAAAAACTGAAGATCCATATTTTTGCCCTAAATATGTAATTACAAAATGGATTTGATTGAACACAACTAATTTAATCATGCAGGTGGAAATTACAGATGTTAAATTAGGGCAGACAACATGGCTGAACTTAGAAATGCTGGATTTCAGAACAGATGCATTGCTGTCCAGTCAACTCAGCATCACTTTTTACACATTTTTGGTTTAGTCATATCGCTTTGATTGAAGCTGTGTAACAGCATAGGTGCTAAAATCAAAGAATCTGGTGAAGTGCACTGACATGCAGAGTTGGATACGAAGTCTCACAGAGCTAACTTCTTTCCCAGACTACGGAGACCATGAGGATGTTCTTATTTTTTAATTACAGACCCACACACTTCACATTTTACATGTTTCTTTTTGCACTTAAGGAATAAATATGCCAATAAATCACATCACATGCGTGCACTGTTGCAGTGGATAAAATACTACAATTGAGTGTTTTCTCTGAGAGGCTTTTGCAGAAATAACTGAAAAAGTCATGCTGGGGAGAAAAATTCAGCTCTGATACACTGGCTGCTGTTTCCACATACAAATCTTCTCTCCACACCCAATAGAGAGCACATACCTCAGCTGAACAATTGTGAGCATATGTTAGCTATGCCAATATCCTGTGGAAAGTAACAAAAGGCTTTAACTTATTTTCAACAGAGAGAAGCGCATAACTAAGAAAGTTTGTGCTTTAGAATTTCAAGTCAGATTTGGGATTACTGTATTTCCCTCTTTGGGAAGTTGTATGATTATTAATCTTATAATTAAAAAAGTAAAAGTTAATGAGGAAACATGTTAACGTCAGATGATTTACGTGCCTATTAATATTACAAGTGTATTGGGAAAAAAAAAGGGGGAAAAGGAAAAACCCATTGTGTAATCCAGTTCTGATGAAATGCTGGACAATTTTGAGACTGATAAAGTGAGTCACTGCAAACTGACTCAGCATGACAACAGGAGTTCATTGTTGCCTTCGGACCAAAGGAAGCAGGCAGTCAGTTGGTTCAAACTGGATTTGTTCTTTCACTAAAATGTGCTATTTCCACCATCTTCTTGTTTGCCTTTCACGTTTTCCATCAGACCACTAGTGTCTCCAGTACATACTGCATTTATTAAGCCCTGCACTATTCAGCTAGCATCGGATACGACACACATTAAGCCCTGAGATCCAGTATGTTACAAAATTAACTTAAAAGGCTGGAATACAGCTCCATTTTTAAGTCCCAGTATATTTATATTTCACATATGGTTTTTGCTAGGCTATTCACAGGGGGGACTATAAAGCATCTCAACATGTGAGGTACTCTTGTAAACTCCACTATGTCCTCAGTTGCACTTACTGTCCTCAGGCACGGGGGATGTTGTGCTGCAAGTACTAATGTGTATATACGTGCTGCTTGTTACATCCACATCTGCCCCTCCCGCCTGCAAGTCTGGCAACAGCAGGATGGCTGAATTCAGCTCAACAACTGGAATTCCTGTTTGTCTCCAAGGCTTTCCAAAGATTGCCTTCTCCCACTCCCTGCAACTTCCCCCGGCACCCTCTGAAGTTAACAAAACAAGGAGAGCTCAGCAGCTCCTGTGGGACTCAGGACCCTTCAGAGTCCGGGCAACAGAACTAACAACATACACTGCCCCCATCCTCGGGCTCTCTCAGGACTAGAGCTGTAAGAGAAGCAGATGATTATTTTATTTTTTTTCTTAACATCGTAATAAGGTGGGTTTATATTGTTAATACTTAGGACTGACCAAGAGGAAGGTTCACCTGTTGCATAACATTGTATAAAGTGTACAGTGATGTTACAAAATCTGGTTTCTGGCTTTTCCTTCCAAATGCTCAAATCTCAGTCTCATCATTCATTATCATCTGGTTTTCTCATTAAAGCTGCATCTCCTGAAGTCTGTCAGATATTTGAAAATCCCCCTTTTTCCAGAAGAGATTATTAGAGTCTTAAAAGTTTACTGATTTAACTGCAGCTTATGAGACACTCCCAGAAATAAAATTAATTTATTTCTGAGATGAAAAGAGCGACAAGAAAGGTCCATACTTGTTCTAGCAGCTGAAGCATCCCCAGCCATAACAACTTTTAAAAAAGTGTATTTTACCAAAAGGAGCTGTGCCACATCAAAAATTATCATGCCAGGAGAAATAAACTCCTCGCAACTGAAGGACAGGATTGGTAATTGACAAACCTGGGTTATAGTCATGATACCTTGTCAGGTGACTTAGAGTCAGTCAACATCTCTAAACCTGGGTTTATCCATCAGTGCAAGAGGCTACTAATGCTTCCCTATTTCAGGAGGGTATCTTAAAGCTTAATTAATTGACATTCATAAAGAACTCAGATTCCCAGATGAGAAGCATCAGAGAACACCAAAGTATTATTAATCTCAGGTGCCAAAAATTTATCCCTGCTCTTACATGAAACAGCTCTGAAATACTTGTAATTTCTATGGTAGCAATAAGCCCAGCTCAGTTCACAAATGATGAGAGTTATCCAAGTAAAATAAATGTCTGGTCATCAGAGTAAACAAAGACATCATTTTACGAGTCCAATCTAAATTGTAGAGATAATCAATATGAGAATAGCAGTGCCCACAATGAAACCTGTATTAATTATGAAGAGAGTTTATGAAAGAAATTAATCATTATTATGGAGTTCGCTGTAGGAATTTAATAGCATGAGCCAATTCTACATGACTCTTATGATGCTTGAGGTCAAATATGCTGAGTTTGAAATAAACTTTAATCTACTCTGAACTAACTTTGTATAAAAAAAGAAAGCTTCTCATAAGTTCCACAGTACTGCCCAAAATAACAAATCTACTATACCCCATAAGTGCGTGTGGTCTGATATACCATCCTGAAAATAGATCCTAATGTCTCTCTTCCCTCTCCCTTTTTTTTGTTTAGATTGGTGCTATAGGAAAATCATATAGGCTGATTACAAGAGAAAATTAGACATGGGAGATAACCAATATATTTTTAAGCTTACTTTGTTGGGTTTTTTTGGTTTGTTTTTTTTTTCTTAAGTAACCACCCTTCCAAAATAAACACAGCAATGTTTATGGAAATAAAGAAACAAATTATAACAATTTTAGGTAGCATACCGAAGTCAAATAAATACCATTTTCTAATAAAACAAACTGGGAGAAACTCTAATAGAACTTAACCCATAGTAACCAAAGCAAAAACGCAAGAGACTTTCTGTTTCAAAATCAGAGCTGTTCTATGAATGGAGAGATTCATATCCATTGGTCAACCTCAGTATTAATCAATTAATCTTTTTTGTAAGATTACAAATTCTCCGGGGAGAGGCTGTGACTAGAAGTGTTGAAAATGCTCAGTGTTGGCTTAATTCCATCTCCAGTCAAGTCAAGTCCCAGTTGTCTTCAAAGGGAGAAGAGCTAGACTGATGCTGAGAGCTTTTGAAAAGCCCATCTTTTGTATTTATTTTCTTTTGTGAAGTGCTTCTTAAAACAAATAAAAGCAGGAAGACATAAGTAACATGCCCATCATACCTCCAAGGTCCATGCACAGCAAGAACTCCATGGGTCACAAGTGGATAGAGAATTCTTGGGGGGGGGTGGGGGTGGGGGGGGGTGGCGGTGGTGGCGTGAGGGAAAGGAAGGTAAGCCATTAGGATGCAGCCACATTGAAAAGGTTGGCTACCCCTGCAAGTGCACACAGAGTTGCAGCAGAAACAGTATCTTCTGGTTTTTGCAAAATATGGGATTTTGGAGACTACTAATAACATACGCAAAGCTTACAATACTGTCAGTAACAAATAGGTGTGCAAAAGGAAGAACAAACCCTTAAAATTTTATAACGAACAAAACAGCCTTCAATTAAAACAGTCCCAAAGAGCTCAGTGTGAGTATTTTTCTGAGCTTCCTTTGTTGATGCCATAGGATTTCTTTGTAGTTGTACAATTCTGCTTGCTAAAATTCTCTTGGCAACTACAGACTTCCTTACTTCTGATCTCATCACACACAGATGGCTCAGGCTTGTAAAATATTATTAGGGGACGTGTTGGAGTGGCCTGAACATGGGTCACTCCAGCAGTGTAATCTGACTCTAACAATTTCTCTGGACTTGTATAACCTTGAGTTCTGCTAGTGTTTCCCAAACTGCAAAATGGGAGGAGATCCTACCTCCTCATGAAGGGATGAGAACGTGTGAGTTAATATACATACAACTCTATAAAAAAGGAAAAGCGTTACTGCTATTTGGGGAGAGTAAGATAGGGTCATACGGGCTTTAGTCTTACTCTCTGAAACAAACACCGACACAGATATAAATAGTGCCTGAAGAAAGGCAAGGGGTGAACTTCTGCTTTGTTTTGTTTTTTTTGTTTTTTTTTTTAAACAATTTGTAGCTTTTACATGTAGTCTGTTTAGAAAATATTTGAATAGTTTAATACTTAAACAAAAATCTTTAGTTCTAAAAGTATTAACATTTACCAGAGTATATTTTTTTTCAGTGGTGTCATAAATTCACAGCATTTACCCACCAGTTCTGGTTTTCATAACAAGACTGTCGTTTTTATTTTGATCACTACTTAATTTATTGCTGCAGCGCATCATTTTGCTTTTCTTTTGGAGGTTCTGAAGAAAAGTAATTCTTTACAGACACTGTTCAGATGGTACTTTTCAATTAAAACCACTTAAAGCAGAAAGGAACGGTTGTCTGGTGGGGGACTGAAGATCAGAGTTCTATGCTTGGCTCTACAATAGACTCCCTGGGGAAATTTTCAAAGGCACAAATGGCAGGTTGGCACATCACTCCCATGCTTGCTTTAGTGGGAGTTAGTTGCCTCTGAAAACCTCTCTTCCTTTCCCTGGACTATCCTGATCAAGTCACTAAATCTTTCTGTGTCTTGGTCCGCAGTTGCTATAGTGGGAATTCTAATTTTTTGCTTCCCTTACCTTTCGCCTGACTTGCCTTTTAACGATAAGCTTCCTGAGACAGCGGCTCTGTTTTACAGAGAGTGGATAGGGCACTGATGTCATCCAGGACTCCTAGTTTCTGTTAGAATACATACATGCAAATAACGTTAATACTAATTGGGAATCCGGAGACTATTAATTTAAACTCTTTTCCCAAAGCCCAGGTTATCATGCTTTCCAGGAGCAGTACTGCATTGGTAAAAAGCGCCAGATTACCAGTCCAAGAGAATGGCATCCACAGAACAGGTGCAGGACAGCAAGATGGAGTAAATGTCTCCCATGTGGCACCATGAAGATGACCCGTTCACTGCAAAGGGGTAGTACTAACCCTCTTCATCTCAATTTCTGATTTCTGGTAACTTCATTTTAGGCCAACCTGTTCCGTTTAAGTCTATGCTCTTTGACTGAAATGTTCTATTTTACTGGATCAAAAAGCAAAGCCTAAACAAATGTCCATGAGGCTTTTCAGAAAACAAATCATGAACCTAAGTATGTATTTGCACCATGAGAGTACAAGTGCTCAGCCACTGTCGTAACAAAAACGGTTCTGTCTTACTCATCTCGCAGGTCAGGACAAGGCAAGGCAATTCTTGTTTTCAAACCACAAACGTAAATTTCTGAAAAATGTGACATGTGGAACGACTTAAAGGGCAAAATGACAATATAGTAAATAAATGTGCATGACAAGTATATTCAAGGAAATACTGATCTATATTTATTTATTCACAAAGTGGAGTACCCCACAAAATTACTCAAAACTGATAATTATTTTTTCTACTCTACTGAACTTAAATGTGGTGTAAGCACAAGTAAAGATAGAAAAACAATTCATATTCCATGCACACTCATTAATTACCTGCTACCCTACCAGGAATTACCAAGTTTGCCAAATGAGATGAGGATAAGGCTCATTATACCCCAGAACACCACCACTGAGCGATGACGTCTTTCAGATACCCACTAGTACTTAAACTAGGCTCTTTACTTTTGTCCTATTGCATAAACTATTCTCTAAGCCATTAATCTTTCTCAACGATCTCTTTACGGCTATAACCAAGATCCTAGTTTTGTGGGTGATTTTTTTTCCCCTCAAGTTAACTCAGCTTAAGCCAGCAGTATTACAATAGGAATTAATTTTTATATAATATAAGACTAACACATATCCTTATGTGCTAGGTACATCCTCCATTTCTTTCTGCATCATCCGGTTTGTATCATCTATGCAATCAGCCCAGTATGCAATACAAGACAGAATTCCTACAGTATGTGTAAATAATTCAAGAAAGTTTGCAACTCCTTAGGGAGATTTACTCACAGATCACCTGTTCACAGAGTTTAAAGAGATGGCAGAAGAGTTCCAGCATTATTACAGACCAACGATGGGAAAGGTTATAACAAAGTAGCAGTATTATTACAGCATAGAACTGAAACTGGCTTTGATTTTCGATAAATTAACAAACTTCAAAGGGATTGGTGTACATCTGCCAGTGGAGGAATGTTGTTTGATTGCATCATGTACTGGGATGCTTCTGCAGTTGGATCCAGAAAGAATGACGCATCACAGTCTGACATGGCTCTGATAATAGATAAGTAAACTGTAGGATTGCCAAATGAAGAGGTAAAAAAAAAAAAAAAAAAAAATCCCAACAAAAACAAAAGAGCTGATAAAGCAAATTACACCAGCAGAATCTGCAATGCAATACGAACAAAAGAAACCCAAACAAACCCTATTCCTGTTACTGATGGGATGCCCCTGTATCCCACATGGCATTATTGCAAATGGATTCTGCAGAGTGAGAAAGACAGAAGTATGCAGTTCTGCAGTAACAGCACCCACACAGAATACCTCCCTTTGCCAACAGAGAAACCTTGACCTGCTAGCCATGTGCCTCCATTTCTCTTCTACTGATCCCCTAAATCAGTTACACCTTAAGGCAGGTTCACAACCATGGGTGACAAAACCCCAACCTTTTCTTTTCACAACAATCCTTGTATTTCACCCTCAAAGGCAAAGCATGCTAAGGACATTCTTTCAATGTCTGGAGGCCAACAGACTGTCACTTTCTTTACACAGTGTACCACATATATCTAGGACATAGAAAGGATTATTTAAAACTCTAAAAGAGACATTTATACCCAGTACGTTTCCAAAATAAGGATGGCAAGTTGCTGAAATAACTTATTTAAAACTTTTTCTCAAGTACAGATTGATAGAATTAGAGTAAAATCATCTAGAAGGGGTTGGAAACACTTTCTCATGAAGTCTTAAACATCACTTCTAGTGACATTAACTTGAGCTACACGTCCCATCGGAGAGCAAGTGTCAGCAAAGTAAATGCATTAGTTAAAGCTTAATAGTAGTTTGGTGTTCAATATCCTGAAATATTTAATATGTTTTTTCCCAAAGTAAACTGTTATTCAGTTTTAATGAAGACATTAACCTGCTTGATTTGTAAGCTCCTGTGGGAAGTCCGTCTAAAACACTGTCACAAGAGGCAGGCAGAAGTAACAAGAGCTGTGACAGGAAATCAAGCACATTTTAAATGTTAAAAAAGCAGCCAGAAAATGAGTCTCAATATGCTCTTGTTTTCTTTTGGTTTTGTTTATTTTTTGGTAATATGATTTCTGCCCTTTAAAAGATGCCAATTAAGGCTGGTTATAACGTAGTCTGCAGGTAACTGTGGGTATTGAAACCTATGTGAGTTTTCACAAACTATTTTGTAAACAAGAAGTGGTAGAATACAGACTCAAAAAAGAAGTTTGGGTCAGATTCTGAACTTCGAGACACTCTTCAGTCTCCAGCACTGTAGGATGACAGCTTTAAACTGGAACCCACTGTTACACTTTTAGTCACAGTTTGAATTTTCCGGACTGACTTCGGATACAGTCTACATTACAAGGGAACAGCCAGTCTTGTGAGTTTTCAGCTTGAAATGATAGTGATATAACAAGATGAGCAAAAATGGTGAGACCCCAAGCAATTAAGGTGGGTGTGTACTCTTCCTGAAAGGCATATTGGTGGTTTGACAAGGGAGACAAGCTGGCTGCTTTGTTTCACAGTAGCTGCGTTTAGTTCATGCTGTCAAGCATGGATTCTGACACTTAACAGTATTAATATTGCTATTTCTATTGATATAATTAGCACTTCTATAAATAATAGCTAAAGCTGCCATAGCTAAGTATATTACTGCAATCAGCACCATCGGGCCTTTCTTCGTTACACACCCTCCTAGAAATACAAGATGATTGCTCTCAACAAGAAGACAGCCACCGAGCAACGCTGTTGATTCTAGCGGCCCGGCTAAGAGCAGCTACCACTGCGTAAAAGACTCTCCTAAACAACTAGTTTGTATGTGTGAGACTAAAGTTTCTCACCAGTCTTGCACCTGCCAATGTTTGAATGCTATAAATAGGGACTCTTCTTTTCAGCCACACGATAAAAAAAAACGTCGCATGGAGTTCAGTGGGTGTTATTCACACACTACAATGGGGGAGAAGGCCTACGCACGTTTTAGAGAGAAATGGGACCCAACCTTTAAATTCCAACTAAACAGCACAAAGATTTTATTTATTTACTTTACAGCTATGAAATGGGAAATTACTTAACAAAACAGATATTGCTGCTTTTGCAGAATAGCAAAACCTGCTATTTCAATCCTAATTTCATTCTGTTACACTTAAAAATAGTGAAGAACAACCTTTTAGTGGCCCAAATACCAAACTTCAGGCACTCCCAATCTGTTTCAACAAACTCTGTCCTTGTTTCTCTATGCCTAAAATCCGTAACTTCTACGTGAGTTTTGAGCTCTTTTGAGTGTTGAGTATCTAAATTGAGGTAGTTATGTTTAATGACTACAACTTGCACTAGCATCAGTGAGAGAGGGAAATGTACAGAACTAGTAGTGCTGGTGGTGGAAATAAAGCCTGAGGGTCTCAAAAGAGGCATGCAAAAATGTAAGCAGTTAAAAATTATCACCAGTTTTTGAAACAGTGGGCGTTTTCTGCTTTCTTCATCTTCCCTAAAGTGATGTGGGTAAACACCACACAAAGATTTACTGAAGGCCAATATTTACAGTGTCTGGAAATAGAAAGTGTTACGTATAAGAAAAGCAGCCTAGATCTCTGACCCTAGTTTATCACAAAAATGCTTTAAAAGTTTTAAGTTCTCAAGCTTTAGTCAAATGGATGTGCTAAAGGTCATATAGGGAATTAAGTCATTTGTGTGTATAATTAGTATTGGGTGTAAGACATGGACATTTTTGAATCCTGTAAGTTCTTCCAGAAACGCCACTTGCTAGCTACAGTACTTGAAAACTTAAAATGGTGAAGAGGACACTACCGTTCCGAAGCAGCTTTGAACTCCTGTACTACAAATACAGCTCACTTTGTACGAGGCCAAAGCACTCACACAGCACTACGTCTTTCAGTAGTATCAATGCCAAAATAATTCCTGTATAATTCCACTGATGTCACTCCAGTTATTTCAAAGAGGAAATTCATGTCTAAGCCACTTTCTGTTTTCTGATGCAAACCCAGAATAACTACACCAAAGTTTGTAAAGTTACTGACACCGGCATTTATTGTCAACCCAAACAGCCAATGGAATAATTGGCACCTACCATTTTAACTTATTACTTATTATATACAACCATAACAGGACTATTTCGGAATTCTCTGTGTACATACCTTTGCAAATATTTGTGATGACAGCACGCAGTATTATTCCCATTATACGGATAGGAAACAAAGACACAGCAATTTTCCCCAAAGTCAAATTTGCATTCGTGGCAGGGCAGAGAGCTTCTTGAGTCCCAGGTCCTAAGCCAGGAACCAAAACCAGTAAAAAAGTACTCAGTCTTCAGTGTGCTTTCATGAACACAGAAGCAGCAATAACTGGGTTGGACCCCATACTTGATGGAAAAAAAAAAAAAAAAAAAAAAAAAAAGATGAAGGAATAATTATTTCTTTGAGTAAGCAATAAAAGAATCGGACTCAGAACTTTTCCTGGTGTTACAAGAAAATTTGATTACAATGTGTTGTATTTTGTTATTCCTTGAGGCACCTTTCATGAATACCTGGGAAAATCAGAGTAGAATCTGAGATCCACCGATACCGGTAAGCACAAAGTAATCTACATCCTGAAATCTCTTTTTGTTCTGCTCACCCTGCTCAGGCCACAATGTATGTGACTTCACAAAGCAGCACAGACCTTCCAAAACCACCTCTGGTTGTGAAAACCAGTGAATAGCAACTATTTTCTTTTGCTACAGAAATGCCCAATGATTCATCTCAGTGTATCCAGCTCATGAAAATTAAAGAAGTGAATTTTGTTTTGTTTGAGTTGTGCTGACACCCAAGATCAAGGGTCAACATGCCTATGGAAGGGTAAACAAACAAAGTTTACAAAAAGCTGCCGGCTTGAGACCCTATATTGTTTTTGTTTTGTTTGTCAATACTGTAATGATTTGTAAGTGCTTTCTGCAATAGCTGGCCTCTTTAGAGGGTTTAAACTGCTGGTAAGATTTCTTGGGCTACTACGTATGCAATTACAGATGAATTCTGCTTACTTAACATTAATTTGTTACTTTGAACAAATTAAAAATAATTATTTTCCCCCATAGCGTCTTCTACATTAATATCTGCAGTCACTCTGGAATCTTAATGAGCTAAACTTGGTAAGTTCTGCCCATACTTGGCCAGAGGACAGCCTTTTCCTTCATGATACACATGCGATCATTTGGGAACAGTTTGCAAATCTAAAATCCCACCTCGCTTGAAGGGATTTACAGCCTCACATGACAAACTATACTGAACAATACTGAGGCCCTGTGAAAAATAAATAAAAAGAACCCATTTCTTTTCTAATACCAAGATGGAAACAGTAAGTCTTAAGGGACACCTGGAATTTGACCAAGGTTACCCAGCAAGGATCAAATCCTATTTGTCTTTAGGCTGGCAGTCCTGCTGAAATCAAATAAGCCTACAGCACAGATCAGTATACTAGAGCTATGGTTTAACCTCTGAGTCTTGCTATAAATCCTGTGCCATAAAATAGGTGCCATGGATTAATTTCTAATCCCAAATTATAACTCCTCATTGAAGAGCTGAAAACCCAATTCCCCTCACAGATTTAAATAACAAGGATAGAACCACGCTGAGATTTTTTTAAGACTTTACCTTTAAAATTTCAAACAAAATATTTTCCAGGATACTCAGTTAGAGCAGTGACAAACCACACTGTTTGAGGTAACAGATCACACGGTATGACACAGCATCTTTTTTTTTTTTTAATCTGCCTGCATATCTAGTCACTAATTTACCCAATAAATTAATTCCACAAGTGGCTCTCCGAGTCATCAGTTTGAATTATCAAGTTTCTGCTGTATTTCCAAAACAATGCCAGGCATGCCTCTGCGTAGGAGGGATGGGACAATGAAGCCAATAGGTGCAGCTGTGGCCTGGGAGGCAGAAGGTCTCTTCAAACTCTGTCACTGACTGCTCTTTGAGATTGGGAAGTCATTTCAGCGCTGTTTAATTCAGGGTCTTTCTAGCATGTATTATTTTACCAATGATGTCACTCCCCAAATACTTGGAAGGCAAAAATGAGCCCTCATAAACTTAATGAAATTTTATTTTCCCCTGAATATCAGAACAGGGGTGGGCAGGAGGGTGTGTGCATGCTGGTCTGTTTGGATTTCATGCTCTTCCCCGTGTGTAAAATGGAAAAAATTTCAACTGTCACAATGCATCTTTCTGCAAGTACAGGTGAAAGACAACCTCTGTAAATGCAGGCTACTGAATGAGCTAGCTGGTATCTTACACATCTGGCATCGCTGCCATGCAGGATCTGAACTGCTCTCCTCTTCAGTCTGAACGTTAGCAACCCTGATTTTAAAGCAGGGGGCTTAGGATTCCATTCCAAACATTACAATGTAGTAACAGCAACCATGAAATCCTCGGCCAGGAGAATTTTTGGTTTTGTTTGTGATTTTTGTTTGGGGTTTTTCTGTGCTAACACAACAAACATGCTAGGCTTTAAGACTTACAAACCATTTAATTTTGGAAGACACAAGGCATCCATATCTTTAACAACTGACAAGTCCCTGATTCTACATGCTATCAGAAAGTTTTCTTCTGCTAGGAATGAGGATTTAAAAAAAAAAAAAAAAAAAAACACCTACAGGTTAAATGATGAGATTTAAAATAATGCTAAAATCTTCTGTAATGTTCTTCCTGCATTACAAATGGACTATTAAATCAGTGAAGTGCCAATCAAATGCTTTTGTACTTTGAAAGAAAGGTTTAAATAACAAAAGCAGTTTTTCAGGCCTCTCTCTCCCTCGGTAGTCAGTGTCACCTATGCACTAATTACAACATATTTACTCTCTTTTCTAGTAAGATCACAATTGAATAGATTTTTCAGAACATGATTTTTAAGAAAAGTTGCAATCAGAGCCTCATGGATTCTGGCTCTTACTAATCCAGCCTGTCTAAGAAAAATACAATGTTGTGCAGTAAACTTCAAGATATATGACAGGATTGAATAATAACAGCTCTGAATTCAGTCTCCAGCTTTAAAAATCAACTCGCTGCATGACCTCAGGTGAACCATTAATTAACTAGGGCCAAATCCTCTGTGGACTAAACACAATGGAACTAGCCAGTTTGTACAAGCCAAAGATCTGGCCCCAAGTTTCCAGAAGTTTTGATTTGGGCTAGCCAAATACTGGAATTTTCGTCTGATGAAAAAATGTTCAGTTATGTTTCAGGGTAAGAAGTAAAGCTCTCATCCTTTGTGGAATAAAAATTCCAAGCAATTCCTTTAAAGGGGGGGAGGAAAAAACTAAAAAAAACAAAACAAGAAAAGGGGGGGGGGGGGGGGGGAAGGTGGATATCTCTCAGGGGAAGATTTTTATAATTGTGCTTTCTCCCTGTAAAGCAGAATGTGGAATTGACAGAAGTCTTCAAGGCAGGTAGCCATAAACCATCACTTTATTTTTCTGGTCAGAAAAATCTTAACTTTTTTTCCAGTAAAACTGGAACTTCCCTGCAGAAAACTGCAACTTCACAAATACCACATTTTCCACTGGGGTGGGAAGGATCCTCCCAATCAGCCCTAATAGCGTATACTCATAGCATCTACTTGAAGACAGACTAGCTGCTAAAAGAGCTCTGGGCTCTGAGGGGTGGTTTGCTTGCTGGTTTGTTTGGTTTTTGGTTTTTTGTGTGTGCAGGAGAAGTATGACACTACTTTCCTATCGTAATTTTTGTCTTGAGTTGGTCTTTCTTACAAAGCACAGTAAGATTCACAGATGTTAAATGATTCTGCAATTCTGTAACACTAGCCCCATAATTTCAAAGACACAATTTCTATGTCAGAGTCCATCCCAGGCACTGAGAAAAACCCAAAAAGCTATTTGGATTTCAGGACAGTTATACAGTTGTAAATAACCACAGGTTTTATAGAGATACTTTTTTCTCCTAAATTAATTACTTTGATGTGAGAACCTTGCTTTCAGGCTTTGGTTATGAGTTCATTTCACTAAGCCACGACTCTTACAAATTTCTTGCAATTTCTCGTTTGACATTCAGGACCGACAAGACGGCATTTAAGCTGAAAAATAAAAGATTTCCTCGGCTGCAAAAGAAAGCAGAGTCTGGACAGCTGGCAGTAAGGCAGCCCATTTTCCAGTTCTCTCGCTGCAGCGGCTAGGAAATTCATTTTACCTCTGTACTCCGATTTATAAATGCGAGCGCACTCCCCGTTGACAGGGCTAAAGAAGCCTGGGTACGAGACCCTGCCATCTTGGCACGAACAGCCGCCTGGCAGCGGAAAGCCAAGCGACTGGCCACTCTGAGAGCCACCCCTGGACCCGCGATATAAACTATCCCGACAGATCGCTCAGGTACAGACGCGCCGCCAACCTCGGCGAGGACCAACGCGCATATTCGCTCCATGAGCCCCAAGCGCCGGCACCAAAAACCAGCGGAGCTCATCGGAGCTCATCGGTGCCGGAGGACGATCGACCCCTCCCCAGCCCGGCTCCCCCCCGCCGCGGCACCGGCGGCCCCAGGCACCTTGCGCACCGCTCCCCGCCCCCCCTCCCCCCCGCGGCTGCCCCCCGGCCCCGGCCCGGCCGTCGCGCCGCTCACAAAAGGGCGCTGGCAACTTTTCCCGGCGGCCCGGCCAGCGGGGGGAAGAGGAGGAGGAGCGGGGGAGGGGGGCGCGTTGGTGCCAACTCTTCCGCCGGCCGCGCGCGCCCCGAAGGGACCGGCGCTGCGGCTACGCGGGGCGGCCCCGCCGATTCGGGGAACTTTCGCGGGACAGGGAAATGCCACGGGAGAGAGCGGGGCGGTGGGTACGGGCTCTGCCTCCCCGCCCGGCCGCCGCGGGACGCGTGAGGAGAGGCGGCGCGCGCCCAGCGCCTCAGGGCGGCGGTTGGGACCTAATGGCTCGCCCTCGCGCCGGGCAAACCGCCGCGCCCCGAGAAACACGGCTCGCCCTCCCCCCCCCCAACCCCTCCGCCGCCCGCCACCAGCCCGCCTCACGGCGCAGACCGGCCGGCCCGCCCCCCGGTAGGCGGAACGGCCGGCGGCCCCGCCCCTAACCCCCCGCTGACCCCGGAAACGCGGTACCTCTCTCATCTTCTCCCTTCCCTTCGCGCAGCAGCTCGGCACTTTCACAGGCAGCCGCCGCCGCCTCGGCGGCCCCCTCATTGGCCCCCGGCCCCCCCCGCTCCCCGCCGGGCTGTCCCCATTGGCTCACAGCCCCGCCACTCCCGGGCGGGCCTCGCCCTCGCCGCTGCCTGGGCACGCCCCGCTTCTCGCCACTCATCGCTAATTGTGTATAGGCGAAGCCGCGCTCCCCGACCCGCTACGCGCCCTTTCTATTGGAAGGAGCAAATGTCGGTCAAACAGATAGCGACTCTCATTGGCCGCAGTTTAGAACGATGGTGGCCCGCCTTCGCCGAGCTAGACCTCTGATTGGCTCTACGGAGGTGTCACACATCTCGGCAGCTGGGTGCCTATTGGCTTCCGCGAGCGCCTCCGCCCTCAAGCAAACACGTTAGGTTGCGCGCCGTTTCCCTCCCCCCCCTACCCCCCGGTCTTCTACGCATTTCTATTTCCCGCTTTATTTATTTATTTTCTCCATAAACTTAAATGACCCCAGAGGGGCGGGGGCAAGGCGGGGCGCGCTGGGCCCAGGCGACCAATGGGAAGGAAGGAGCGGGCCGGGGCCATCAGCCGCCTGGGCCAACGGCAGCCCGGCAGACGAGCCGCGCTTGACGCGCCGCCGGCCAATGGGGCGCTGCCCTCCGCCCCCGCCCGGTGCCCGGGGCATCCCTGCCCGGGCGGGGCGGGGCGGGGGCTCCCGCGGAGGGCGGTGGGGAGGCCGGTACCGGCCGCTCGGCCGGGCCTGGGTCGGTGTGAGGCGGGCGGGGCACTGCTTGCTGCCCCGGCCCTGCCGGGTGTGGGAGGAAGGGACACGGAACCGTTTCCTTCCTCACACCGGGGCGGGGGGCACGCAGGTGCCGGGGAGGGTGATCGCCCCCGTTCCGCGCTCTCCGCGCCGTGCCTGTGCCCGAGGCGGCCTGCGGCCCTCCGCCGCGGCCCTTCCCGCATTGCCCTGGGGCGTAACGCCGGCGGCACCCGCTGCGTTGCCTTCTCGAGGTGAATCCTGGCCTCTCTGCCCGGGAGGCCGGGTGAAACCACTTTGCCGGCGGTCTCTGCCCGGGAGCGGGGACTTCTCACCTCGGCACCGGGCCCTGCGGAGCCCCCGTGTTTTTAGACCCCCTCAGGTGGCAGTGACAGCTGTTCTTACAGTGAAGGCACCATTTGGACGGGTTGGCTTTGCCACCAGGTCCGAAGCGAGCTGCCGTGGCCAGCGCTGCTGCCAGCACCACGAGGAGTCTCCTGAGGGTCCCCAGGTGTCTCCTGAGGGTCCCCAGGTGGGTTGGCAGCGCTGGGTCCTCCAGAAAGGCACCTGAGGGCAGCTGGTTGCAATGGCCTCTATCACTTCCCATCAAAGAGAAGGCCAAGACCTTAAGTTTTCTTTACCACGAATATATTTATAAAGTTTTCACCATCCTTAACAGCTCTTCTGCTTTTTTCTTTTGCCGGTGTTTCCGACTAATCCTGCATGCTTCTGTGTTCTACCAGAATGCTGTTCATCTGACCTACCTTCCTCTTTCTGCCTGCTTCCTTTTTGTTTCAGGTCAAATAAAACTCGTGCTTTATCCACATTCGTCTCTTACTATACTTCCTTTTCCTTCCTGTACAATAGGTTAGTTTAGATTTGGTGGCTATCATTCCTTTGAAGAACGCTGAGTTTCCTGATTCCTTTTTCTCTGACGCACTGCTCCTCTGTGATGCAACATCCCAACTCTCCAGTTCCCTCATCCCAGCTCTCGGTTATGTTTGCCATTCTCTGTCCTTTCCTTTGCATGGATCATCCAATCTATACTTACCACCCTAACCCAAGTTGCCTCCCACATTGGTATCACGAGTATTTATATCTGTCTGTTGGAACCACGTGAGGAAGAGCTCCCGTTCCCGTTGGTTTCTCCGTCTTCCGTGTCGAAGTTCGTCACCAGTGTTCTCCAGGAAACATCCCTTGTTGGGGTCCTTCCTGAACAACCAGGTCTCCCATTGCCGTCAGCTTGGGTGATTCAGTTAGCTGTTCACAGAAAGCAACTCGATCTCGTCAATTGGGTATTGTAGCAGATCCTTACCGGGAGAGTGCCCAGCTTCTTTCATCGTTCCCAGGGGCTTGTAGCAGCTCTCACTCCCTTAGCTCATTCAGTTTCAGAACTGGTATGTAATAAACAAGGCCATCTCTCTTCCTCCCCTTATCCTCCCTGAACAACTTTATATTTGTATTCCTGTCATGTGGGATACACCCCACCCCCCCACCCCCCGTACCTCTGTTGCCCCAATTAGAACATACCCCTTATTTATTACAGTATATGGTATTTTTGGTTTTGGAGGGATTTTTGGTTTTGGTTTTCAATGTCAGGGGAGTAATTAGTAAGCAAATTACAACAGGTAGTAAAAGAAGGTAAGGCACCCCACCAGTCTCAGCTCAGTATTACAGCAATGCACTTGGATTTTAAGCACTGGCGTAATCTGGCTGCGTAGCTGCTTAAATGGAAGCGTATGCTGAGGTTCTTTGCTGAATCAAAGCTTTACTTTTCATTTCCTTGTGGCCTGTTCTGCATTTTTAAGCTGAGACGGAGTGTGAAGTAAAACACTCAGAAAAATAATTTCTCTAGGGCATATTCTGTTTGATAATGTCATACCTGGAACTTCATCTGGGCTGTCAAAACAATGGCGCATGACAGTAAAACTGAGCACGCTTCATATACATAAATCTTTCACAGTCTGTAACCAAGTATTGAGAATGAGCTGAGGCTCCTCTAGCTGAGTTATTCCACTAAATGAGAAATTATGTGACCATTAGAGAGCAGATTCCTCCCAGCTAGTAACTTGAGGTAACAACAGGTGGAGGTGGCAATGAATTTATGGATGCATAATTAAAAGGCATAGTGCAGAAGGACAGGGGATTTTAAAAAGATGCAGAGGAAGAGGTTCACCTCCTTGAACAGCATTTGTTGTCCATCCAGATCATGGGGTGGCATTTCTGGTGGGAATTGCAGCTTTATCAGAGATGCCCAGCAAGTTACTGGTGATTTCCTGACACAACAGGGAAGAGTATTTCCATCCGGCAATGATGTGGGTCTGCTTCTTTTTTAATGTCATCATTAATTATTGTGGGACAGAGAGCACACTTTTGAAATTTATGGCTAGAAATCATGCTCAAAAATGTTACAAACCTCTCAGAGGATGCAATTAGAATGTGAACTGATAGCGTTGAGGAAGTGATCCAGCCAACAACCTGGTATTTAATAGAATTGCTAAGCATGGTATAGAAACAGAAATCAACTCTAGAAACAGTTAAGGAACTTCCTCCTGAAAGAGGAATGACTGAGGATGCAGAAAGGCTACAGAAGAGGAAGCAAGAGGTCAGGCTAGATCACAAGCGAAATACAAAGCGAAGGTGAAAAGGGCAGATCTCATTCTAGGGCGTACAACCAGGAGACTTGTACGTAAAGTAAGCTCAGGGAAAAATAGTTCTTGTATACCCACTGCCAAGGAGGCCTCAGCTGGAATACTGTGGTTTCGGACACTGCATTTAGAAGAGGTTCTGAAGATCGGAGACTAAAAACTTTGAAGTGGCAATCATAAGAGTCTTAGAAAACATGGCATACAAAAAAAAGAGAAAAGGAATTAGATTCGTTTAGTCCAGAAAAGGGAAGAAAGAGGGGAAGAGTACAAAATGCTTGCATTAAGTAGAATTACTGTGGAAGAAGGTAAATTGTTCTCCACATCCACTGGGCCAAGACAAAAGGTAACAGCAGCGTTTTGGTTCAGATATTGGGAAAACCTTTTGTGGGTTCAGCACAGTAAGAGAGTCCTTGGAGGCCATAGAATCCCCGATACTGAATGCTTTTAAAAGCACAACAGTGTGGGGCCAACTGCCCTCTGGACAGTTGCCCAAGGCAGCGAAGCAGGAAGACCTTGAGCAGCACACTGCCTTGCTGGGACAGGCTGGGGAGTGCGACACTGGAAACAAAGCATCTGTGGGAGACAACCCAAAACTCCCCATGCCTTTCAGCAACAGCCAGCAGCTCCTGCTTTTCCTGAAGATGGGATACCACCGGGCAGCTCAATGGTAGCATATTGCTTCTCTAAGCCGCAGCAGTTTCCAGCTTCTGCTTTGTTTTGTCGTCAGGCTTAAGGTCAAATCAGATATAGTCAGGACGCCACTGCTGGGAGGCTACCAGGCACGGGGTGTCTGGTACTGTCAAGTGTTGTCTACGCTCGTCCCTGCAAGATCTTTCAGACCCGTCCCAGCATTACATTGCTATGAGCAGGGGTTTGACTAGAGGAGCGTTACAGTTAACTCCACACCTCTGTGCTGCTTGAGCTAAACCGCTCTACAGTACAATTCCTTCCAAGCTGATGGCGTTGCAAGCAAATGCCTCTATTTGGAGAGTCACCTAGGATCTTAAAAATTAGGTGTCTGGTCACACAGTAGGACCGGTAAGCTTGGAATCTTCTAAACGGCATTTCAATGTGTTGCATTTTTGTAGTCACTTTATGCATGGGAATATCAAATTCCATATAGTTGCTTACTGAATTCAAGTTTTGGGGCCTGAATTTCCCACTTTAATTGGCAGGAATGAAGAAGTAATCTCTCATCAGGCAGAGCTCATAGTGAAAGCATAAAAAGTCTTAATTTATTGCATTCTTTCAATAAGACTTCATTTCTGAGCATTTTGTGACAATCTGACCTAATACTGCACTGATTCAGACAATAGAGCTGTTCTATTGTACTTTAATGACTGGAAATGTAATTTGCTTCCTGTTTAATATTTAAGCCAGCAATAATACCAAAAAGGCTTATTGCTCCTAAGAAAAGATGAAAGGGGCATAACTCTTAAGGTTTTTTGTGTTCAAAATTTGACCTACTTTAAAAATACTAGAAACTCGTGGGAATGGTCCTCAGAATTAAAAATACCAATATAAGATTGTTGCCTGGGAATTTTAAGATACATCACTTCCAGCTCATTGAAAAGCAGAATTTCCCTCCCAAGGGAAATCCAGATAATTCAAAATTAATTTTTGTCCCGAAATACTGAATTAGCAGAGTTTTTCACAGAAAAGGAAGTTTTAAAAGAGAAAATATTCTGAACTTCAGAAATATTTAATTTGGGCTTGATGACGATCCTGAAATTTTTCAGTCTGGCTTGGCTGTAGATCAGTCTGTGCCCTAGCTGCCTGTAGTGACCCTTGCATCGCCAGGCTTGCTCTGTCATGCTCTTTGAAGAGGCCAACTCCATGGCTAGCCCACCTTGCCCACAAAGCTCTTCCGTGGGGAGCAAGGAAGACAAATTTCGGTGTAGTCTGCAGGGAAGGCAACTTGCAAAGGCTGATTGGAAGAGGATAACAGGAATGTGCATTATCTGAACCGCTACAACAGGTATGTGGTAGCCCAGATAGGGATGCAGAGCCATAGAAATGAAACACCTTAAGCAAAGAACAGGACTAAAACATCATCTTCACATGAGGTAGAACTGTGGGCTCGCCCTACCGCTTCCCCTACAGAGGCCCATTGCCTTTTCCTTTAGCATCGCTGCACATCCCATTGCACCGTTGGACAGTGTTGTGTGCTCTGCTCCACCAAGTCCTTTTCCCCAGCCCCTCACTAGACCCTTCACGGACCACAGTCCTCCTTGTTGGCCTCTTACTAGGGCTGTCTCCAGTGCAGGGCTCAGTGAGCTGAGTCCCACACCTACGTGGGGAGGAAACCCAAGATCCAAGGCTTCACAAAATCCCTCAGGGACAGAGCCATTTCTAATACTTTACACACTACAAGTAGTTAGATGTACACTGTTAAACCACTGTCATACTATCCACTTGACAGTTGGATATGCTGGTCTCCGTATAAATTGGGGGGGGGTTGTTTTTTTTGGGGGGGTGGATTTTGATTGATTTATTTATTTAAAGCATCCACTTGGGATGAACATTGGTAGATATATCTAAAAAAATCTGAACTCTCTCAAGTCATTCCACGGAAATAGCGGTACCTTGTCAGGCCCGACTAAAGCACTGCTAAAACTCACTCCTTCAGAAGCATCCATGAAAATACCAGGTATCACTGGAAGGAAGAGAGAGAAGAGACAAAACACTTTTGAATGTTTTGTTTCACTTGGTTTTATAAATAAGAGTGTGGCATCTTTTTTTTAAATCATGACATTTTGAACAAACAATGATGCTTTGTGTTACCCTTTAGCGAGAAAAAATGTGAACAGAATAGTTTTGGGCAATCCAGAAAGCAGCTTGGGAAGGAAGACTGCTGTGAACTATTGCCGGTTCAGTCATTTACTTGCTCCATATAGTTGGATAAGATACTTAGTCCTTATCTGTATGTCAAGGTTGTACTGCTTTAGTTGTGGCAGTTCAATAAAGCTATACAGACTCTAGTATTAACACAACTATATTGGTATTCATATACTTTTATCGGAATAATATGTTCATGTTGGGCAAATCTTACCACTGTAGTGGTACAAAGGTACGTTGTAACTGCTGGCACAGTAGGGAGTGTACTGTTATAACAAAAAGATTAAAAGATCCCATCCCTCACCAAAATACTTATACCTAGTACTAAATTGTGTGTAGACCACCTTTGGTGCCTCACTTTCCCCTGTCTATAAAAGCCTTTTAGATCTTACCTTGCAAGGACTGTCGAGCCTCAATTCCTATCTGTGACAGGGCTTTGCAAAGTCTGCATGAAAGGTGCCAAGGCTTATTTTTAGCCAGTCACAGAGCTTTTTTGAGTCTCTAAAAAGTGTTTGCAAGAGGCAGCTGTGCCCCAAAACATGCCATAGCGGAGGAGTTCCGTTGGGCTTGCTTCCTTTTTCTGTGAACATTTCACATTACATTTGACTCAGACTTTTCTGACAGCTATTTCATGACGTATTGACTGTGAAATCATCCCTGTTATTTCGTGTATTTATGTGAAATCCACTCCCCTCTTTCTCAGGGCTTCAGGGACTGGCTTCTTTCCCCTACCACCATTAGTCTGACTAGCAAAGGTTAAATCAAGGACAAAAGTCTTTCGTGTTCAAGGCAAAACTACAATAAGGGTGTTTTCCCTGCTGCCTTTTGCCTAAAATCCGAGGGAAAGAGAGAAGTCAAGAGGCTGCCATCTGTTGGGAGGAACTGTGGAGGACACCAGAGCCTCAAACCCTGGCAGCACCCGATGAGTTGGGCAATGTTGGGCTAATTGTTGGTGTAAATGACATCAGCATTTGGCCTATGATCAGTAGCTTCTCTCCGAATAATTCGGTAAGTACAAATATTAAAAATACTTGAAGTTAGACATTAACTAAATGAAATGTTTAGACAGCAATAGTAAAATGCATTTGATCAAACTTTATGGACTGAAACTCAAACAGAGTCTTATTTAGTAATAATAATGGCGATGCTGATGCAATTCCTAGTTAATCAAAAGGGAAAAAAATCAGAAGCAGCACTCTTTTGAAATTAAAGAAATATCATTTCAAGGACAACTTTGAATGTATTCACAAAAGGTGGCCTAATCCACAAATCCATTCTGATGGCTCTTTTCCCACAGGCATTCACTCTGAGCGCCAAGGCCGCTATGTTTTCTCCAGGTTTGCTGTTCATTTTGAAGCCGTGGCGCAGGGTAGAGCAGGAAGCCTGCTGTGAAGTATCTTGCAAGCCACACAGGAGTTCCAGCTGCTCAGCCCTGCATTACCTCAGTTGTCTGCTACACTGGATATGAGACTCAGAACAAAAATTAGCGGGAAAAGCCTGGATCTTCCCAAAGGATGCCAACAGAATAGGATGCACAGGAATGGGATCCTTTAGATTGTCAGACTCTAAAAGTTTACATATCTTTGTGTTTCAAACATTTAAGTAGAACACATCCTAACCCGCATCATGGACATACACCACCCCCCCACCCCCCCCCACCTGCTTTCTTCCAAGAAGTGTTCAAGCAAAGTGCAAGGACATCAAAACAGCCACCCTCACTGCTGGATGATAGCCTGTGTCCAGGGCATCCGTAAAGCTGGAAGAAAGGCAAGACCACAGAGAGGCCCCCTGGACTTCAAGTGTTGGAGCTTCCTCATCAAGCCACCTTTCCAAGCCACCTCCAACAACATGGAACTCCAGCCCGAAGCTTGTTGCTGGTGTCTAGTGAGTGGGTCACATCTGGCCTGAATTTAGCATTCACTATTTGTTAGCACTCTAAAGACTGTTTAATTTATGCACAGCCTGCGTGTGTGTGCATGTGTATATGTATGTATTAAGCAAGAGACATCTGGTCCTGTGCAGGCAAGGTTGACTGTTACCCCTGAGGCAAGAGGCCCATGGAAAGCAGGGTGGCTGGTGTTGCATTATTGCCCTTTACTTTTCTTTGACCTCCACTTGATATATTTTTCCATAACCCTAGGCGGTGAGCTCTGTGGGTGCGAACTATCTGTTTGTTTTTGTCTGTTAAATGAGGACCTCATTGTGGAATACAGCTTCTGAACACCACTACTAAACAAATAATACAATACCAACAGGCAAGGTGGCCAGTATCTGTCTTAACTGGTCCATCACCATAGGTGAGGTGGCTATTGCCTGATCCAGGGGAAGCCTGCAACGGGAGTAAAAAGTTCGCTTAAAACTGTGCCAACACGTGAAACATGTTGTAAAACGTTTGTTGTTCGTGTTGTAAAACATGAGAGCCACAACTGCTAAAAGCAAAATATACATATGGCAAGAAGCAATAACTAGCATTGCATCACACAAAGTTGACCTGCGAACCTTCTCGGAAGGACAGTGGGAAGACAACAGCAAGTATAGTCTAAAGTAATAGTGTGAGAAAATGTGGCTTCAAGGCATAGCAGAAGCACATACTAGTCATTGAAGTTGCCCTTTCAGGTGTGTTTGGTGCTGAAAACTGAATAATGCCAGCACATCAAGAGGACATCCAGGAGACTTGTAGTGTCTACACTTCCGACCCTCTAGTATTTCTTTGCCATGCAGGGAGAGGAACATGGTTTGAGTTTTTTGTGGTCCCCCCCATCCCCCAGTGTTTTTCATTGGAATTTACACTGTGGGGCAAAAAGTAGAACAAAAGAGATTTTTGCCTTGCCCACTGTATCTGATATGTGACAGTGCTTTCAGGGTTTTTATATTCACCCAGGTGCTATTGTTGTTCAAAGGAGCAACAGTCAGAGTGGTTGTAACGTGCACCATTAAGGTCAAACAAAACAGAGCTGCACCAGAACGAAGTTAAGAGAGGCCCTTAGCTCAAAGTAAATATGACATGAAGGGCCCAGGCTGCGATTCCTTGGGAACAGCATTCATCTTTTGCCATGAAACTGTGCTTCAGATTGCAAGTCCTTCGGGTTACTAAGGAAGCACCAAAAGCATTAGCTGAACATACCTAATGCAGTGTTGCCTGACTGCTTCTGCAGCCTCCGAGGCTTTAGCTTGGGGGGAATTACAAGTGTTCAGTTCCTCTCCAGGGGACATTAACTCTTGAACATAATGCTAGGCATTAAATTACAAAGCATATAATCATTTCACTGCTAATCAACTCATGCACATACTAGAATCCTTATTCCTCACACCTTCCCAGATCCCACAAGCTCATTTTGCCTTCTACTCAACTGTCCAGTTTGGATTGACAGTGCATGAACCCCGTCTGAGTGGTGTCAGAACAAAGATGTTTGGTGTTCTGCAAACTGAAAGTGAAAAGATTAGACAAACCTGAATATAAAAATATAACAGACAACCTAGTGTCCTCAAGGTTGTGTTTATTTCCACATTTAATTTCAGTAAAAATGTACCTTTAAGATTAGAGTCAACACAATGTCTGGTCTGCTGCACTGTCAAGATAAAAATCCAAGAGGTTTTCTAAAGGGACTGTGTCTAGCTTCCTGGGAAGTTCATAGTGATGAAGGGCCCTGGTAATTCAGAATATTGTTCAGGAGGCTGGGAGTCAGGACACACAGGTACTGCTTGTTTGTGCTATACACTTGCTGAGTTCTTGGGCAACTTATTTTCTTTCTGTCTCTTTTTCCTCAGAGAGAAAGTAGTAATAACAATGTTCCTAACATCTACACACAAAATTAAAAGCATAAAATCGAGGGGAGTAGAGGTATTACTCATATACTGTCTGCTATCGTTACTCTGTGATAATGAATGAGAAGTGCAATTAGGGCCACAGCGAACATTACGGTACTAGCAATAATGGAGTAAGATTGTACTGAGTAGTAAGGTTAGAGATCTATAAAAATGTTAAGTTTCTTACTGCCTGCAAAAATGAGCTTGTGTCTCCTTTTTCTGGACAGCTACAGCTCTTGCTGCATCTAGCGACAATGCTGAAGTGACAGGTCTCAGCCTCAGCTTGCTCCCTCATTTCTCTTCACATTAGGATATGACCTAGAGGGTTGCAGGGGCATCATGTTGCCTGATTGCTGGGTGATGTCAGCCCCAATCATCTATTACCGTGTCTCTGGGGCACCGAATCATTTCATTTTTTGTGCCCTTTCCGACAAAGAAGAACTGGAACTAAACACTTTTGCCTTTCATAGCCCCTGGCTAGAGTATCTGGTATGGAAACCAGTTATATTGAGCAAGCTGTGCTGGAACTTCACATTTTAACAAGAAGTGCTTAGAAATTATGGTGCTTGCATCCCATCTAGTGGAGGGATCAGATTAATTCATCAGCTGCTTGTTGCCGAGTCAGCGCGTACCTCTGCTGCGGCTGTAGGAGCGGCGCGATCGGCCTCGCCAGGATGCAGGCAGGCTGCACAACATGCACACGTGTGGTTGGTTCACCCTGCGCAGAATGAACTGGGTGCATTTCTTGACATAAAAAGTCTGAAAGTTTACACGGATGTCAGACAGCAGTAGTTGTATCAGAAGACCCAGTCAGACAGACGGTCTCTGGCCAGTGTGGGAGAGCTTGCCGAGGGAGCAAGCCAGCTCTGCAGCAATGTTACACCGAGAGTAATGGGGAAGTGAACAATCTGTTACTTGATCTACAACTTTTCAGGTCCCCCCTCCTGCAGCACCACCCCTCATGTAGCTGTTTTGATCTTATGTCTTCATGTCAGCTCACCAAACTGCTCACCACCACCACCACCCCCCCTTTTCCATGGCTGTGTAATCACTGGCTGAAGACATTTGCACTAGGAAGGGACAACTGGCCACTTTTAACTACAGGCAACAGCTTTGCTGCTCCAGGGCATGAACGTGAGAACCAGCTGTAATTTCCAAGTTGCTGCCAAGGATCAAAATCAATTAGCCATTTTGAGGCTAACAAACACTTTGCAATTCCTTCTGTATCTTCTTACAACCTTACAAAGGGGTCATGATCCACTTTGGAAGAACTTTCATCTACTTCACAGGCAGGATGGAAAGGGAGATGTCCCTTCTTCCTACATGGAAGAGGCTGTAAAGCCAAAACCTGTGAGGTTATCCTTCCCTGAAAGAAGGAACTGTTCACTGACAGGTCAGATAAGCAGGGCATATCACGAAAACCTCTAGAGCCAGTAGAATTCACCATCACTGTATCCATATGGACCATTTTGACTTGGACTGAGAAAAATGGAGGGTTTTTTTAAAATCAGTCTGAACATAAATCTGAGTGACTCCTTCCTGAGGACGGTTTATTCTGCCAGCCCTAAGCCTCCTTCCCCGCTGACCCCAGCAGCTACACAGTGCAGAGCTCCGTGGCTGTCGGTGGGCAGACCGCTGCTATGCCGTGCCACACGCAGGCACTTTCCCCCCTGCGCAGCACCTGGGAATCTAACACGCCAGGACAAAACAGTCCTGAACAAGGAGAGGGCTGCAGGTATCTTCTGCTCTGTTACTGGCTTGAATGGAGCCCGTCAGGCCATCTCTAAAAAAAAACCAAAACCCAAAAACCAAACCCAAAAAGTGTGTGGTCCATCTCAGTTTCACAGACAAGTTTTCCTTACAGCCGTCAGTCTTGCTGGCACGCAGAGAGTCTGTGGGCTTGGAAGAGTCCGGGTGCGAGTGGGCACACAAGTAGGTGAGCATGCTCCCGTCCTGACAGGTTATCCACTGCTGGTAAGAAATCAGACATTGCTAAGGCGATGTGTAGGACAAGCGTGCATCCAGAGAGCTTGTGGAAACCCATTTTGTAGCTCAAACACAGATTCCAGCTACGAGGATTACTCATGCATACTGGGAGTGTTAGGGTGTGGGTGTGTGGGTGTGCGTTCATTCCCCCGTGCATGTGCATGTGCGTGCATGTGCATTC
This sequence comes from Falco biarmicus, assembly GCF_023638135.1. Taxonomy (NCBI): domain Eukaryota; kingdom Metazoa; phylum Chordata; class Aves; order Falconiformes; family Falconidae; genus Falco; species Falco biarmicus. The sequence goes on from NC_079292.1 coordinate 86,857,995, forward strand.
ATTCCCCTGCCTCTTCTTCATGCTTGGAGATCACCTGGAAGTTAAAACGCTGTTTCTCTATGCAACACCAAAAATACAATCCCTTCTCCTATCTGGCGGTGCCTCCAGCCTTTGCACACACAGACCCCAATCCCATTGTTTTCACAGTAGGAAGACGCTCTGTTGGAAGTGCACTAGATGGCAGCGTTCCTTCTGAATCATGGCTGAGCCACTGCTCCACCATGATCACCTCCCTCAGAAAGCCAGGCCCTAACAAGTGTTGACATTGTCACTCCCAGGGTAGTCTTCCAAATTCTGCGTTTCCAGCCTTTGTGTCTTTGAGATGGAAAAGCGCATCCTGCCTCCTTGAGTCCCTTCTGCTGTCACCTCTAGGAGAGCCCTCCTCATGTTCAGTTGCTCGCTGTCGCTTCTTGCTGTTGAGCTCTCAGAGCCAGTGCCGAGCCCAGCAGCTAGTTGTGTGTCTGCAGCAGAGGGGTATGGCTCGGCTGTTGCTTAATCTTATTCAGACTGAGTTTAACAGTAAATTTTACAGCAGTTTCCCCCGTACAAGCTTTGATCTGTTGTCTCTATCACTCTTCAGCATTTTTTGGAAGAGAAGGTGCTTCTTTGATATATAGATATGAACTTGGAACTTTCAGGTTAAGACATATGGCTTTCCAGTATGGAGTCAAGGATATTTTTACTCTGAGATGCTGGGGATGCCCAGAATCAGCATACCTTACCAAGGCAAAACTCTATTAACTGCAGTTTGGGAGAGGGTAAATAATTTTAATAGCCTGGTCTCATATTTGAACTTGCTCTATCCACTCAGAGGGGGATTCCTGTCTGATTCGTTAGCATTGCTCACATCTAGTGAGAAATGGAACTTCAGCCAGCACTCTTAACTGTGCAGGTCTGCCCCTTTTTGTCCTCAAAGTAAGGCTTCAACTCATTTAGCAGGTGTGCTTTTAGGAGGGAAAGCAGCTCTAAAAGGAACTGCACCCTTCATCTGATGTAGAAGGGATGATGAGGGTTGAAAGCAGCTAAGGAGAGGGAAAGAGCAAAGCAGTGCTCAAACTGTCTTGATTGACTTCTACACCTCGTAAGGCAGGAAAGTTGTAGAAGGCAATCATTTCGGAGGGAAACCTGACGGTGACGTTAAACAGATTCCAAATGGCTGAATGACAGAAATCCAGTCACCATAGTCTCTGCTGAAAAGTGGAAGGTAGAACTGATTCCCTGGTAATAAATCCCCGAGAAGCCCCAGCACTGCGCTTGCACCCATGGCTGAACACCACCTCCTGTTCAGTGCAACACCTGCACTCAGCCTGTTCTTGCAGACACTGGAGGAAGACATGGGATGTAAACCCAGCCCTCACACTGTACAATCAGCCTATAAAGACAACACAAGCATTTCCAAGACCTAAGCCAAGTCCCAGCCCCAGTGCCCACCTAAGGAAGAAAACTGAGCTGGCGTAGCCTTCACCCAGGCTCTGGGCTCAGGTTTCAGCCCAGGCATTTATGTAGAAGTAGAGGATATGGAGACATATTTTTTCCCCCTCCAAGTAAACCACCCCAAATTATAGCGTTTTCTGTTTGAACGCATCTACACAGAGCACTTTGGATGCAAACACGCCAAAACAAAAATACAAAAAACAAAAAAACCCAAAAATACCCTGCCAGCAGCCCTACACGATGCACCAGATGACCTGCCTAGACCACAACACCCAGGAGCTTGGAACCTACATCCCGAGGGTACCCCTCAGGCTTCCTGCAAACCACCATCTCCTGCAGCTGCATGCCATGGTGTCCCTTCGGTGGCCAGAAATACTAGCCCTTCTGGGGTCGTTTCTGGTGGCTAACATCGCTTGCCTCCGTAGCCAAGAGAGGGCAGCATCCTCCCTCAGCTGGGAGCTGCCGGGCCACACATCTCTCTAGGAACCGGCGCGCCTTATCAGATGGCATTTTAGAACAGACATTCATTTTAAGACTTTGTGCATCTGTTTATAGAGGTATCCACCGATTCACACCTTGGAGTTGCTGGGGACAGTTTATCACACCTATAAACAAAATCCAAGCCAATTCTGGGTGTGCCATCCCCAGCTGCCCATGCCTGCCGTTATCCCAGCAAGAAGGCGTGGCAGTCTCCTGGTAGCCAGCATCCCTCCCCAGGTGGTGGCACAGCGGGAGAGGCAACTGCATCCCTATTTCAGAGGGTATAGCTTTACACTACAAGGTGGTGGGGCTGGAGGGGAGGCAGAAGAGAAGAACAAGTGGGCAGATGCTCTACATTTTCGTTACTGGTTTTTATTCATGCATAAGTAATACCCAAACCAGACTTCAGGAAGAGCAGCCAGTAAATGGAAATAGAAGACTCCAGCATTTAGCAACTGCTTGCAGACCAGATGGGGGCCTCTGTTTCCTAGAACACCATCTCCTCCACTTATCTGCATAATCCACTGAGGTAGGTGCCTGTGGAAGCCCACACTGGTGCTCATACTGTCTGTACATCTGGCAGCCTTCAAGCACTGAACTCCTGATGAGCTCCACGGAGGTGTGGTGCAGCTGGAAAAATCCAGCCTGTGCTGCAGCAAGGGAGAAAATATACAAAAACTTTTCCCTGCTCAGGTTCCTCCTGCAACAGGTGAGAAGGCAAGAGAAAATGCAGATAGCTACTGCTGCACAGCTCCCTGGAATAAAGAAGGGGACTGACCACAGAAGGGGTCTCCATCCAGGGAACTAGCACTTACTTGTAAACTTGGGAAAAGGGAATAAGCCCATGCTGGCAGAGATTTGCCAGCAGCATTTCATTTCAGAGCTCCTGTGGTATGCTTCTTATTGGCCTAATTAACGAGCTTGAAAGACTAGGAGTCACAAGGTTCATATGTAAAACAGATGGTAGACAGGACATCAATAAAGCTCTTTTAGATTATGCGGGAAAAAAGCAGAAGCTTTTGCATGAAATAATTTCAAGCAAATGGCACTTGATTTACAGCCCTAACACGGCACATTATTTATACTGTTGCAAACTTTTAAGAATGTGAGCTTCTCACTGAAGATGAGCTTAACTACAGCAGTAGAGGAGGGTGGGTTGGATCTAGTACTTAAGAACGTTGCATCACTGTGCAAGAGAAGAAGGTCTTGCTGCCAGCTCTGCTGCTGACCTGACATATACCACTTCACCCCTGCCCTTCTGCCAGCCTGATTTAAAAATGGGAATACTGCCTTTATATAACGCTTCGAGATCCTTTTAAGCTATGCATGATTAATTATTCTTACAGACAGAGGAAAATGAAGGATTGTTCATATCCTCCAATTTTGTGAGTACTGCTATATTTAAGTCTGGAAATGCTTTCACCATTTTGATTAGAACAATTTCAATGGAAAGTCAAGCTGAACCACTGTGCACTGAGACACTCAAACACTGCACAGCTCACCGAGTCATCTCTGACTCAGAGCAGTAAACACAGGGGAGGACTTAGGCACCGAAAATACACAGGTGAGAGCCAACAGAATTGGCATTTATCACACTGTACTGGGGACACTGCCCCCCACTGTCATTAGAAACAGTGTTTAGATGGCAAATTTTAGATTAGCAGAGTTTACACCACCATGCCTGTGGCAGTAAAACCTAGACAGCTGGAGGGATCCAAACAGCCGTGAAAATATATTATAGATAGGCACATCCTAGCCACTAGACTGCACGCCTGAAGGCCAAGGACCGGTTTGTACTCGGTCTGCTGGTGCATAGCGTCACACCACCACAACCACTCACACTCCCAGCAGTAAACGAGCACTAGGATGCGAGCATGTGCTACACTTCCCATTTTATTTAATGTAACAGGCTTGGCTCTCAGCTTCACTGTCACCGTGACATTGGATGCTGGTTTGAAGCATGAAGAGAAAATCTCTCTGGGACAACTGCAGTCGCTGCGTAACAAACCCAGCGCTCAACTGGAAACCATGAAGTGAGAGTTTAGAAAAAGCTTGGTTTGATCTATTGACCAGACCTATTGAAGAAGTTACTGCTGATTGAAAGGCAGCCAGGAGCATTCAGAGCTTGGTCTCATGAGAAGCTGCGTATGAGCAGAACAGTGCTGTTTCTGCAGCCTGTGCCTGCTGGGGCCACAGAGGATGCTGGATGTGCTTTCTATTCCTGGGGGGAAAAGGCCCCATGCTCAGGTATTTGTCTTTACCTAAAGGCCCAATCATGGCTGATTTTAGCAGAAAGATAGCCAAGGCACACCACACCCAATAATTAACTTTTGTACTGATTGTGGCAATGGCCAGAGCAGAGGTCATCTGATACGCCTGTCCCCTGTGAAACACAGAGAGACGTGAGGATTTGCAGCTCTCAGACTTACTTCAGTGGGAAGCAAAGATATTTGGTGTGCTGAAAGCAAATAAGATCAGTGGTTTTCCTGTGTTTCTTAAAAGTGCTAAAGGGATCTGGTTCATTCAAGCCACAGGAAGGCACATTAATATCCGATAAGCTTTTGGCAGAGCACAGACCAGCAGTAAAACACTTGCCAGAAGGGTTGAAATGCAGAGACTTGGGACTAGGCAGATCCAGTAATAGGCTGGAGCACCTATAGTGGCAATTAGACAGAAGCGCACAGGTCTAAATGCAATTTAATACTCCTAATCTCCTTTCCCATCGTACATCCACACCGCCAGTCACCAAGACCGTAGGTCTCCTCCCTCCAGAAGTCCATAGGTCCCTTTAGCCCAGTTTCCCAAAACTGCAATGTTCACAGTGCTACTTGTACAAAGCTATGGGCAAAATAAACCCCTCCAAAGTCAAGTCCATCCCACTGCCTTTTCCACAGAGGGGATGACGAACGAGACCACCACACAACTGAATCCCTATATAGGTGACATGAACTTGCACATCATGGAGCAAGTTTAGCTTTACTTCTCTGCGTGCCTGATGGAGCACCTCTGTGCTGAGCTCCTGCCTCACCCTGACTGGAGCTGAAGAGGTCGGTATGTACCCTTAGAACCTGCGTTCCCCCAGGTCATGCACAACTACTGTGACCACAGGGCTGTTCTGCAGAGAATCCCCTTTGGATGCATTAAAGGAGAGGAATGATCACTTGCTTACTCCTTTGACAGGCACAGCAACACACACCTGTGATCAGCAGAGGATCTGACAGCAGTGCACATGTGAGATGGGTCCTGCCCTCTGCCATAACTGATTTGTCTTCAGTAATAACAGAGGGACTGTCTTCTGTGGGGCCACGGGGGAATTGTTTGCCTCTTTTAAAGCCTCTGCCTCCCCTGGTGTCTTTTTGTTTCCTGACCAGAGACGAAGCAGCCCAGCCCTGAAGCCAAGACACCTGCAGAAGGTACCTTCTCAGCACTGAGGCAGCAGCAAGCTGGGGCCTCCACCACGTGGCATCCCTGCTGTTATCCCCGTAGAGTTAAATCCCACTATTGGAGCGGAGAGTTCTAGACAAGCAGATGGGCCTTGCTATGTGTAATGACTGCGTGGGCAGGGGTGAGGACTTGCTCACCCCCGCGCTTCCCATTTCCCTAGCTTTTGGCAGTTGCCTGCTGACCCCAAGCTGTGCCCTGGTTCAGTGAGCAGGTTTCTGTAGGTCTTTCCGTGCCATTTATCTCCCCTCAGACATTGCACAGGGAGCCCAAACCTAAGCCAGGAGCCTGGGCTCTACTCCAAGGGCCAGGATAGCGGGGCGCCGCAGCACCCACGTCCCTACGGGATCCCGCTCTGCACAGCGGTGAGCCACGCGGTCTGGTGACTAAAGCACAGATCTGGGCATCAATTTCTACCGCCAATTCCAATATTGACATCTTGTGTTATTAGCTAATACTTGCAGACAAAAAGGACATCAATGGTTTATTGCTTAAGCACGCTCAGCAGCGAGGGCTATTCTCCCAGTGAGTACTCCCAGCATCCAACACACCAGCCCAAGGCAGCTCCCCGTTTAGTAACATTTCCTTATATACGTTTCCTTACGTTTGCTTTCACTGGCTCACCTTTCATTATAATTACGCAAGTCTGCATAAAAATAAGATCTGTTTTTTATGGAAGTTCCTCAGTTGCAAGCAGCAATGCCCCTTCTATTCTCCAGAAGATATTTGTAGTAAATAATTGTTGTTTATATGGTGGCATCTTCCCCCACTCCAAAATTCTCAATGAAGTAGAGGAGGACGTGTTGCTTACAGCACAGATACTTCTGAAGCAGAATCCACTTACTCAACAGTGCTTAAAATCTAAAGCTTCAGATAAAAGCTGACAAATAACCTCATTTGGGGTTGAAGTGGAAGGGAAAGTGCAGCTAGACATCCGATGTTGTAGTGCCAGTGCTTTATAAGTGCTACAGGAATCGCAGTGACTAAACGGTCAGAAACCCCATTTCAGGTTTCATGCAAGAGATCACACTGTCAGCACCAGCAGTTTATTTAAAACTAGGAGGAGGTGTATGTGGGAGGCCACGGATGTATTTTAAAAGGTAAATTACAAACATTAATATTAGGAGATATATTTTTGTTTCTATTCTGCTGAACAGGAGGTTATTAATTTTGTACTGAAGAAAGACTCATACATTCCATTGCAAGCAGATTGATATTTCGCTGGGACACAGGAAGCAGAAAATAGAATCAGCTAGGAAAGGAAACCTAAGCTAGATGTGTTTCTTGTTTAACCAAGAATTGATTCATCCCCTGCCCCCACTCCTGATAAAAACCCCCACGATGTATACATGTGTGCCAGCACCAGCATTATAGGTGGGAAAAGGTGAAGAATTCAGATCTTGCTAGGCAGGTATCATGTGAATATTCACTTGCTAGATACTACAGACAGTAGCCAAACATTTCCAGTGTTGAAATCCCAAAGTAAAGTTAAAAAAAACCCCACCCAAAATCTCAGCAGAGCAAGCAATATCCACAAAGCGGGACTTTCCACATCTCAACTTGCTACTCAAAGTCCTACAGATGTTTCTTGCTACCCTTGCACATACCTTAGTTGCACAGGCTACCTGGACGGCACCAGCCCTCTGCTGCTCGGCACAGACACTCAGCCACACTGAGCTGCTCAATGCCTCTTAAACCCAGGCCCTTGACTGGGACTGGAAGTGATCAAGGAGAAGAGCCGCCTCCTGGGTGAGCCCTGACCTGGCAGGTGTGTCTGGATCCCACAGAGCTAACACGACACAGCTGCACGACGTGGTGCCATTGCTGTCATCGGTGAATGTACCCAATGCTTCAGATACTCACTGTGGTGTGAGGCACCCAGATTCCACTCTTGGGCGGGGAAGGCTGCAGAGGCTACTCTGCGTTTAAGCATTTAGTAAAAGCCCCCTTTCCCTCCTTCTGCTTTGGCGCTAAAGCCCAGTAAAAGCCCTTTAATCACAGCATTTCCTATTAGTTCCTTTGGGCGGTTTCCCGCAGCATTTCCTGTTAGTTCCTTTGGGTGGTTTCCCGTCAGGCTGTGGTTTCCTAATTGGTGAAGCTGCCCGGAGTGGAGGCTGGAAGCCCTCCCTTCACTCCACCAGTGCCAAGACAAGCGGCCGTACACCCAGCTTCTGTGTTTTGCTAAGTTGATTTTCAACTGGGTCAGCCCTGTGGTCCAGTTTCCTTGTGCCCCATGAACGCATGTGACTGAACAAGGGATGGAAGCTGAGGGGGGAAAGACGGCTGAGGGTGCCCCTTTTGTCAGCAGCCTGCTTTTGCAGCAACTAAACCCGATTACGGTGCTACAGCACTGCTGTGATGCCTTTTCTGAAGGGCATCTGGTGCAGGGTCTGGAGGCACCTTCTCAATGGAGAGTCTGAACGCTCTCCGCATCTAGCTCAGTTCTTTCAAACAAATTGGTCTTGAAGTGTCATTGTAAATGTGCCCTAAACAGCGAATGAATTTATTGTGCAAGGAGGAGAATAATTCATAAGTGGGAGAAATACAAACTGATCTTGTTGACCAATTAAGTTAGTGGGAAGTGGCAGTTTCAACAGTCTGATGATGCTTCAGAGTTCAGAGGCCAGGAAAGCATGGTAAGAGTTGCAGTATGTGATGTACATCTAAGACACTTATTAAAAATAAAGGGAAGAAAGAGTCTGAAGTTTCCTACTATAAACCCACCAGCACTTAAATTTAACTGCTGAAATCCAGCTCTGCCCAGCTCTGCCATAAAGCAGCATTGCTTGGGATGTTGGGCAGTTTCCTAGAGTAAGAAATCCAAAGCCAAATGTTTCTCCTCAAAAAGCACCATAATTTTCTGCTTCCCCAGCACAGGACCCAGATGGGACCAAGACAACAATCTTCCTGCATTGCTTCTGGTACATGTCATTAATTTAACACAAGGGATGTTGTTGATCGACACCAGTTTTTCAGCCTTCCAGTGTCATTAGCGATATGGAATCTGCTGTGGAGTCTGGTACAATGCCTTGTTTGCTGTAGCTGTGCTGCATAAAAAGAGAAAGTCCAGCCACCACAGTTACAGGCATGCATGAAATGTTTGTTCTTTAGCATGACTCATAACGCAGAGCTTGTGTTCACATGTGCCTGAGCTTTCACAGCAAAGCTATGTCTACATTATGAAGCAACATTTGTTCAGCATAGCAGATTTTCCACAGCAGAGAAATGAACATTCTTTCGTGTTCCCTGCTTTGCTGATGATCCCTCCTGCTTTCAAGGAGCTAGGACATCCATGTATCTCAAATACAGAAGTCATCCACCATCAATGCGGTAAAAGAAGAAATCTGGGACCTTCTTCCTGTGGGGCTGGTCCGAGGCAGTGACTGAAAAATGGAAAAAAAAACCCCACACCACCTCTTCTCTGGCTTAGGATGTAGAAGCAGATGACAAACATGGCATGAAAGAAAGTTTGTTCCACCAACGGCTAATGAACCTCCCCTGGTTCCTGGGACTGAACCTCTGGTACCCATACCTGCTCCTGGTACCCTGGCTGGCTGTCGCCTCCACACCCTGCGCAGCTTCCAGCAGCAGCCTTACCAGGTCCGTCTGTCAGGCTCCGCTGCTCCCTGCCTCCTGTCTGCCTCCCAAAGCTACATAAATGGATTGCTGTCCTTCGGTGCTGATGCTCTCTCTGCTAATGTTTGTTTCATGCATGCTAATGAGAAGACCAGTAAGAACAGATTTATGTTTGGCTCAGCCCAGAGGTAACACGCATGAAAACGCTGACACAAATGCTTGAATAAAAGGGATTTGAAAATCAACATCCCCTACTGTTACCAGCTACAGTGTAATCCTTTTCCAGGCCTGTTGGGAAATGTCCTCGGAGAAGCTCTGACATCAGTGCAGCTGCTTCTCTCCTCAGCGGTTCAAGCTTGCTTTCACATTTTTGACCGAGGCAAAAAGAAATGGCAGGGACTGTGCATGTGAGAGAGATTACCTTCATTTCTTAAACTTCGTTTTGGAGATAGTGTTGTTTATATTTCTGAGAATTAAATGGGAAACGGAAGCGGATAAAGGGTGGAAGCTAAGTAGCTAACTCCTAGGCACTTCTTCTGCATTCTTGCATGCTAAAGGCCTCGCAGCTCAGCCTTTTGTCTGATCTGCTGTGGTTTCTCATATGGTCGCATCTCGGCTCTCTTGCAGTCAAGTCTTTCAGCCTGTCAGGTAACGTGCAGAAATGCAGCGGGAGGATGCGAGGATACACATGATAGTAACTGCTTTTTCTCACCGTGTGTGTTTTTAATCCCACAAGGTATCTCTTTGCTGCAGCTAGCATTAGATGCGGCTCCAGTCTTCCTCTTTGAGCAAAGAAGGAATATCTAGGAATGTCGATGCTGGCCGTCTGCTGAGGAAGGCAGCGCAGCTCCCTGGGAGTCTGAGTGACTCCGCATTTGCGCTCCCTCGGAGACCGAATGGCATCCCATGGGATTAGATGAGTACTGACAGAAGGCATTTAAAAATATGAAGGCGGCTGCCAAAGCCCAAGTCCAGGACTGCAGTCCTTTGTCTCGATCTGTGCAACTTGCACGTTGGCTGGGGTGAAGCAGGGAGCCCTGGGAGCTTTAGTATCTCCGGATAAATGCCATCCCAATAACCCATCCCTACCATGTAGATTCTTGGAGGCTCCACGTACTTTAGTCCTTTTGCATTTGTCTTTGCTAACAATATCACTTAGACTGGACTATAAATAGGCAAATCTTTCCTAAAATGCTGAGGGTAAAATAAATGAGCTGTCTAGGCTTCCCCCACAATGAACCTAAGAGATGGAAGAGCCCCCCATACTAACTAATGCACCCCGTTTCTCCTGGGATGGAGTGAATTACTTTCACAACATGCTTTATTCATTCTGTTGAATATAGTAGGGACCTAGGGGGTAACTTAGATCTGTCTTGCTTTCAGATCGCATCCCCTCCAGGTGGGAGTGGTGTGAGCATTGTAAGAAGCGCTGTATCTCCATTGGAGAGACGGCCAGCGGGAGCCTGGATGCTTGGAAGATCTCAGTCCACCAAGAAGGCAGATTCATTCCATTGCCCCACTGAAAATCCCACTAACTGTACACGCAGCAAGTATGTTTTGGACACTGAAAAGCAAGTGTTAGGTAATAACTCTTCGCAGATTACTTAAAATTTGTAAGTGGTTATAAATAATGAATAGGTACACTTCAGCTTTTAAAGCTAGCTATGTACTCCGAAATTTAAAGCTTCCATTCAGCAAAAGTGTTTATTTAGTTTCGGAGAACTGCACTCTTTTTTTTCTTTTTCTTTTTTTTTAGCTAACAGATAACCTATTAAAAGAATGAATTACTATTTTAGGAGCTGTAACAGCTCTACAGTAAATAGAAACCTGTACCAAATTTCTTTTTGGTTGTCTATCACTGTGTGTGACATTGCTGATCGATCCTGTCTCTCTTGCCAACGTGAGGGTAAGGAGGCATTTGTGTCCATAGAGATGGCCTCTCCTGTCCATCCAATCACATATGATTCAGATGACCTTGGAAAAGTCACCTGAAAAACAAATAAATTACTTATTGCATGTCATCGTAGATCTAGAGCTCCAATCTATAAGGCACCTCTGGAGATGCTGACTACTAGCATTTCAATGAAAATTGAGGGTACTCAAAATTAGTTAAAACTTTATAGATTTGACCTTGTGGGATTTGATCGAAAGCCCATTAAAGCCCAATAGAAAGACTGACCATCTTCAGCGGGCTCTTGATTGGTTTGCTAGAGAGGAACCCACAGGTACAAGTCAAAGTAACCATGCTGAAGAAAGGACCTCAGCAGACCCTTGATGCTGTCAGCATCCTGTACGGTGATTTCTCTACATGGCAATGTGAAAAAAGACCTGAAAAGGAACCACCTGTCCCCACCACACCACGTCTCTTGCCTGCGTGACCTTTTTCTGCAGGTCTTTAGGTATTGCACTTCATACCAGTATTTGTCTGTATCTAATGCTTCTGTACCCATCACCAATGCATGGGGATTTGATATGATGCAGTACTTACTCCTGGTGCAAGCCCAGGCTGCATTATCTCTTCCTGGGATCAACAGGAGTCAAGCGCTACCCAGGTTGTGCCTAGTGAACCAGAGCTGGAGATCAACACCCACACACTGAGAAAAAATGAGGATGTGTTTATATACATTGTTAGCATTTTCTGAGGTAAATATTGATTCACTCCACTAAGTTGACAATTAGGGTTATTTTCTTTTCTGGTGCAGCTTTTTTTTCCTGGTTGTTTGGCTTTTTTTTTTTTTTTTTTTTTTTTTTTAAAGGAACTTTCAGTGTTCTCTGATTTGCAAAAGAATTGCTAAGGTAAATATGAATTAATGAAGGCATCCCTAACTAGATGTAATTTTCACTCCCTGTCTGGCTTACTTTGCACAATAAAGGACGTGGCAGAAGTCATGAAGGATTTTGTCAGACCTGTAAATAATGTTGTTACATAATTGTCTCCCTCCCTCCGTCTCCATTGGTGTCCTTAAACAGAGGGATCAGCACCACTTACATAACCCATTCCCATTTTCCTCTTCCTTCTGGCTGGAGTCTTGGGACTCCATACCTTCATACTCCCCATACCTTCAGCAAGCTTCCTTCTTGCTTCTCTATCCCTGGCAATGTCCCAGCAGCAGCTAACCCTCCCCTTGGGACCTGCTGCCAGCTACAGCCTGGTGGGAGCCAGGCTTTGGGATGTGTTTGTGGGTGGCGAGGGAGGCAGGGGCTGTCCCTGCTTGGTATCTCTTCCTGGACCTGGTCAGAGACAGGTCATCCACCGACCCCACCTGGAGCCTGCATCTTGCCTGGCTAGGGCACCATTGCCATGCTAGTTCAGGATGGGTGCTGTGCCTCCTTGGGCTGACCTTAAAATCCATGGAAGTGGTGGGTTTGACCCAGCTTGTACGGTAAAGCTCTTATGGTAAACCCCAGACTTTATGGCCACTATCCTTACAGTAAAGATCAGGGCTGCCCTGGATGTTGAGAGCCCAGGACGTCCCGTGTTGGCCACTCTTTCCTCACAGCAACACCATGCACAGCCATTTTCTTCCAGATCCTTTTTGACATTAAGCTGCTTCTCCCCACTCTGCTGAGGAAGAGAGCCAGGGGAGGAGATACCTTGATTTGGAGGATTTGATGCTAACAGCTTTGGTGAACTCTGTTGCGTGTCTGCCCTCCAGGCATGGGTGTCCATGGCTGTTGGGTGGGCTCTGCAGCATCCCTGATCCAGCCCCAAGGAGCCAGGCAGGATTCATGAAGCTCCCGCTGCTCTACTTGGTCCTGGATCAGGGTCTTCAAGGGATCCTCCAGCCTCTGCTCCTCTCTTCTGTCACTGCTCCAAAAGGGCAGTCAGATGTCTAAAGGGACTATGTCCACAGGATATTACAAGCCATTCACACTGGCTCTGATAGAAGCAGAGTATTGTAGTAAAATGATCCTCTACGGTCTCAAAGGTATTAAAAAAAATAATCTTCTGGGGAGAGTATTTTGACAAATACCTCATTAAAAACCCCAGAATCTCACACTGCACCAGTTTATGTAAATCCCAAGGACAAAGGAATGTTTAACTTTTCACGTACCATAAATAAACCTGTTAAACTAATACATCTCCAAGGAATAATAAAATAAGCAAATACAGTAAATACATTAGTTCTGCTCCACTTTTATGTGAGAGGTGCTTTCCTTTGTCTGCCAGACAGGCATGTCTTTCTGGAGGGGAAAAAAGGGAAGTTGTTATTGATGAAAGGTGGCAGCCTGTTTGAATCTCGGGAAGCAAAGTCACGGCCTTCAATCGAAGGAGCGGCCAGAGCAGGCAGAACACATGGGAGGTAATGGAAAAAAAAAAAATCAAAGGGAAAGGAGGGAAGTCTACTGGCCAAAAAGGAGCATGAGGTGGACACCAAATACAGCTCCGGGAATGGCATTTGTTGTTGTTTAGAAGGATTTACAAAGTTAGTGTACACTGCCTCTCTTCTCAGCAAATAGGGAAGAAGACTTGGACCTTGTAGTTTTAAGAAGATCTCTCTTTTCTCCATTTCTGGTTATAGCCATCTTCGTCCCCGCAGAAGAAGGTTTTGAGACCTGTGTCACAAAATGAAAGGACATGGAGCACAGAACATTTTATACTGACCTGCTGCAGGTAAATAAGAGAGAAAGGGTGTTGGGTGGCCTTCACTGCTGACAGCCAATGGCAAGAGCTCTGATGGGCAGACTCAAACCCTGGGCACCATTTCGGCCAAATTCAGGTCAGGATGTCTCCAATTCTGGCTGTGTCAAGTTGGGGCAGACCTCCAGCATGCAGGCAGGACCTCTGCAGACAGAGGATGTGAGGGGTTTGTGAGACAAAAGCCTGAAAGAAAGACCTTTACCTTTGATAGCTCTTAGCCTCACAGACTGATTTCTCCATTCTCAACCTCACAAGTAAACACGACAGTTATGAGTTATGCTGAGACCTTCAGAAGAGATGGAGGAGTGTGCATGTCACAGCACTCTCCAAACTATCAAGCTGCAACAAGGCCTTTTACCACCTCATACCAGCACACTCTTCGTACAGTCCCTCTGCTGCCTTCTCCTCATCCCACCTCACCCAGGGCACGTGTTGTCTCTCCTCTTCTTCCTTGGCTGCTCCCTCTTCATCGGCTCTCAACCAATTAACAGAACCAGCCACAGCTGCACCTTATCTACATCGTCCAACCCGCCGCCCCTGAAGCCAGCCCACAGCTGTATATTATCAATGCTAATTAACTGCCTTCATTCCTCTACATGTGGGTACCTGCTAGTTTCCATGTTGGACAACAAGCACAATAAAGGGACTGAGCGTGAAATCTGTGAGCAGCCTGGATGCAAACGAAAACCTTTCTATCCTATGCTAAAGGACAAGCTTGGGACACCCACAGAAACCTAATCTTGCCCCCACCAGTGTAAATCCCCAAGTCCCCAAAACATAGGTACTGTAGCGTACAGCGAGCTTCTACAGTACGTGCTGTCACTGCGCCTTCACGGTGACACATAGGCTGGGTGTGAGGAGGGTGCTGTGCTCCCAGCAGTACACTTTGGGAAGGACCACCGTGCCTTAGAGGTTTAGTTCAGGAGGTTTTACAGAACAGCCGTTCTGCTCACAACAATATAAATCCCTATACCCTTACAACAAACTTAAGAACTATTTTAAGACCAAAGGTTTACTAAAATGTTCCATGGAAAAGGACACAGGGAGATGGGTCACCACCATTAATATGCTAGGTTGCTGGTACAGTAGTACTTTTTTTTTTTTTTTTTTTTTTGGGGGGGGAGGGGAGGGGGAAGGGATGGGAGAAGACCCAAATAACCACTAAACCAAAACAAGAACACTAAAAGAAAACTTGTAGGGAAAAAGGACACACACACCCCCCCCCCACTGAGTGGTTCTAGCCAGTCTGACCAGTGGAAGACATCCCTGTTCCTGAATCCAGGGATCAGTTTAACCTTGAGCGCGTGTGGAAAACATGCCAGCCAGGTAACAGAAAATTCAGTGCCAGTAGGGATGCCAGCATGCCCTGCCTGCATTGAGTCACTAGTTACAGGCAGCATTAATTCTTCTCTCACCCTGCAGACAATTAAGATATGAGAAGTGGGGGGGGAATTTCTATATTTGGCCCAGACGGGCCACCGGAGGAAGACAGACACATGAAATTAATACAATGCAAATATGATGCAAACACTATTGATCTGGTGTCCTTTCAGCCCCTTGAAAGTACCAAAACGTGAGACACCCAAGGGTTTTATCACAGGCTGGCTTTCCTAGCTGCAGGGATTCTTCTATCGAGCTGTGGATTTCTTTCCATATGCTTCTAGGTCTTGGTTTCTCCCATGGAGCTGTTACTAAAGTTGCTCCAACTAAAGCATGTGCTTTTCCGTGATATGGATGCTTATCTTCTTCCTTTCCAGCAAAAAGAAGGAACCTTTTTTTTTCTTTCTTTTTTTCCCTAAAGGCTTATGGAGGTGGAAAGTGATCTCTGCAAGGGCTTGCTCTGTGCTACTCAGTTATGTCTCTTTGTATATATAAGCCATATCTTAAGTGATACTTCGGCTTTCCCTATGTCACCTTGCATTGCACCACGTAGCCGTTCCCTTCAGCTTGTTTCTGTGAACGTGAGGGGTGCCCCTTACTGCCTTCTCTTTAAAATGCTCTTCTGAAAACGGTGTGCTCATCTCTGTCAGGGTCTTTTCTCACATGTTGCTCAGTGCAGGGAAAGGTGGTGGAGGGGAGGTGGCAGCTGCTGGTCTCCATGTAGTAGCCTCATATGTGACATACATGTTGCTCCACTCAGTAGAAAGCACTAATCTTGCCACTTAAGTACTTTTTTCCTACCATCTTTAGAACACTTATTTTTTACCCACCCTGAAATATGTCATCCCTGGTAAATCTAGGAACACTCAGCTTTGCTTTCTATGCTCTCTTTTCTCTCTGTGCTCTCTGAACAAGCTCTTTCATTCCTGGTTCTTTGAAGAGGGAGCAGGTGCAGTCCTGCTATCCACCTGAGCCATGGGGCCACTATCCAAAGGTGTTAATCCAAAGAAGACAGGCTACAGCATCAGAAATCACTCATCAGAGGCCAGACTCTATCTTCAGCAAGCCAGAGCTTTAGGTTTCTTGGAGCCATTGATCAGTGTAAGTGCAGGTCAATAGAGGCTTTTGTGTTGGCATTTAAATGTTAATCAATCACATTTTATTAGAAGTTTCTAGGGATGGGGTGGGTGGGTGTCCATGTGTGTGTGTAGCAGGTGGGCAGGAAATTCCGGCAATGCCAGGTAAGGCAGCGAGGGGGGCTGCCTGGCTGCTGCACGGTGCAACTTCAGTGCCACGGCAAAGCGAAATGGTCCTTTCCAGACTTACGCAGAACAGAGACAACAGAGCCCTAGGGACAGCCGGGAAGCAATGGCTAGTCGTGTATTTGAGCTCTGTGGTTGGGTGCTGAGTACCCCCATGGCTGGGAGCAGGAGAGTCAAAGTAGGGGGACACACACGGGGTATGCAAGCGGTAGGCTATGAAGCGCAAGTCAGCACACAGTGAGGTGGCTGCAGTCATCCAGACTTGCAGTGGTAGCCTCCATCTATCCCAGGGGCCATGGATGACATCAAGTGACTCAGTTTTAAAGTAAAGAAACGAGTGGGATGCTTGCCAGCAAGCCCCCGTAATCCTGGACTGCAAGCACAGATGGAAGGGCAGCTCAGGTCCATGCTGCTTATCAGCCAAGTGTGAACAAGAAGTCCCAGGCTGTGTGGGAGGGCTTTTGGGAGCCCCTCAGTGTCTCACAGGGTCAGCTAAGTATATATGTGGCCCATGCTTTTCCATCCCAGCACTGGAAGAAGGCATTACCTGGAATGGTTCTTTATGGCTTCGTATCTCTTCACTGTGATACAGCCTGTATAGCTCAGAAGCGTGATAAAAGCTGATCCAGAGCTCAAGTGTCTGGAAGAGGTTGGAAACCAGAACTACAGAGGGTTATTGTCCCGACTGCCATATCCCCTGCTGCTCATGGAGAGTGCCTGACCACTTCTCCACGGTGTTTGGGGGCAGCTGGGTAAAGGGGGCTCTAAGACCCATCTGCTAAGGTGCGATCAGTATCAAACTGGAGGGATGGGGCAGATTTTGTAGTTCCCAAATGGCTCTGCTGATCAATGCTGGAGCGAAAGTTGACGCAGAAATAGATGGATCAAAGCAGCATTGCAAGGGGCAGAAAGCCGTGGAAGCAGGTACATGATAGCATGACAAAGTGGTGGGAAGAAGGCACACATCCAGCAGAGGCAGAGAAGGCGGCAGAGCATAAATCCAGGGGCTCAGTGAGGGACTGGCAAATTGCAGAAAAACTCTGGAGTATATATAAAATGGGTCTTTATTGGGACTTACAGTGACATCTGCAACAACAAATGGCTGAGCCAGAGATAAAAGTCCCTAGAAAGAAGAGTATGCATCCTTCCCTCTATATAGATGTAAAAGCCCTCTTGGAAACCTGTGCTGAACTCTTTTTGTTTTATCCCTCTTATAATAGAAAAGGGAAAATTATCACCGGGAAAGGCCGAGGCATTATTTTGGTATCACATTGCCCGAAGAAAACGAGAGTGAAATATAACTGTGAATGTCATTTTATTGTCTTATGCAAGCAGTCAGACATATGCTTATGATTATTTTAATTGTAAAAGGATAGCTGCCTCTCTCCTGTTAAGGAGAAAGGAAATTCCTTTTTCTGCTGGTTGTTTGCAAGTCTGGGTTCATGTCAGTAAAGTCCACGGCACTTCCAAAAATTAGGTGATATGTGCTGTGCTGGGCAGCTGGCTTTGCCCAACGCGTTCCCTAAGAGCTGCCGTGACAGCTGTGGCTGGAGAGGACACTCACGATCCCAGGACACCTCTCAAAGGGGCCATAGCTGCCACCACAAAAGGCTCACATCTCAGATCTGGCTTCTCCTGGAGATCAACCCAAAGCTTGCAACTGTCAGAGCGCAGTACAGGGATCATGTCTGATGGAAAACATCTTCCTAGTTAGGGAAAGCCATCACGCCTTCATTTGTCATATTCTTCAGATAATTCTAGCTGTCTGCTGTAGAGGCATGTGCTGGATAAGTACAGTATCTATGCACACAGAGAGCTTGCTTCTGACAGCTCGCAGTCAAACCATCTCTTCGATCTTTGGTAATATCTGCAAGGAGCTCTGGATACTACAGTGATGGGTATTTTAGGTGTAACCATCAAAGAAGACGACCAAATGACAGGATAATAAGGGTGAACAGTACCTTCTCGGTGACATTCAGAATATGTGCAGCTTGTCCTGTGTGATGTTTCAGTGGTCGCTGGGACCCAGAAACCTCCGAGATTTCCTGAGCTTTTGTTCAGTCCGTAGCCCTGCTTTGAGCCACAAAGGCGGTCAAATGCAATTATTAGCATTGAATGCCCCTAAAGTATACAGGCTCACTTGAACCTGAAACTCAGAGAGAAACTTGGAGATGGAGAACTTTGCAAAAGAAACAGATGTAAAACGTCTGCACATCCTTTTGACTGAATTCAAGAATGGTTTTGGCTCTCAAGTACGGTGCTGGAAATCATATTGCTCCATTCTTTTCCAGTTTTCTGCCTCTGCTAATCTTACCTTATCTTGGGGAAGATGTTGATTATTTCTATGCTTTTAGTTTCTTAAAATGTAAATTAAAAGAATAGTTACCCACATTGTGATGGGGTCCCAACTCTTTATCCATTGATGTTTCTGAAGCCCTTTGGGATCCTGCATAGAAGGCATTAGAGAATGCCACTGTGATTGTTTATACGCAGGTGAGAGAGTATGTTTTAGCTGAGGTGGGAGGTGTAGGTGGAATAAGGTCAGATGCAGATGAAATGACTCAGACCTTTAGAATTGAAAAGTCATTAGTCTGTCTATCTGAAGACCTGATGTCAACTGGTGAATGTTTTGCCTGGGTTCTCATAAAGACCATCTCTCTCACAAAGGGAAGATGCAATGACCTGCTCTAAAAAGGTGTTCCCAGTAGGCTGAAGCACTCAAAGCCTATGATGCCATCAGGACATCAGTGTGTCCTGGGTGGGTAGCTGGATTTCATGAATCTGTGCTGATTTACGGGCGAGCTCTCCATCGCAGCATTTGAATCCTGCACACCAAAGAGCAGATGTAAGCAATGCAGGGATCTAACACAGAACAGCTTGGGTGACATCAGAGTGACTGTGTGCTTCTGATGGGAAATGGTAGTATCAGGGCAGAGCAGGTGTGAGTCATCTCCCAGGAGAGACAGGCAGAAAAAGGGAGATGGGGAGGGGAGGAGGAAAGCAAGGAACAGATTAGCTCATACAGATATATTCCCCTTGCCTGGCTTCCCCTCCCTTTGTGTATCCCCCTCTCCCTCCACAACACGCATACATAAGCGTGGAGATTTGACTGTTACGGCTCGATTCCAACACCCTGTCAGACAGATCATTTGCTGCTTTGTTTTCTTCCCTTGCTCATCTCTGCCCCAAATTCAAGATCATTTAATATGTGGCTAGATACAACTTGAGCAGTTCTTCAATATGCATTTACTTTCTGCTGTGCGTTAGTTCAGCTCAATATTTCCCGTGGCAGGGACTCAAATAAAAGTGGGATGGGGATCTAGACAGCATTGGCTGCAGAACGATTGCTGTATTTCTTGTATGATCAGCTTTCACCATATCCCCAGCGTGTTCCAAGTGCCTTGCTGTAATGACTTAAATATAAAAGGTCATGATCGGGGCAGGAGGTGCTTTGAGTTTGTTAGCCGGGTAAGACAGATGAGCAGTATATGAGGTGAATGGGTGGGAGGGAGAATCTATCTGTTCTCAACACAGGGGAAAGGACACTCCAGCGCAAAACAACTCCTGTTGCAAACGTTCCTCACCACCGCTCAGCCCGCAAAGAGCCAGACCTGCTCTCTCTAGCTGGCAATGAAACCCCGCTTCCAAATGAAAGCATCCCCACAAATCGTTCTGAGGCTGTAGCACCGGTACTTAGGGCGATGGAGCAAATAATAAACTCTCCAGAAAAGGAACGGTACTCACAATATTTCTTAGATTAAAAGCGAAACCAGCAGAAGAGTTCCTGGGAGGAACAGATTAATAACAAACCAGACAGCCACAGATCCCCGCAGAGACCCTGCGCTACCAAATGGCCTCACCCCTGCGTGGCGTGCCAGATTCTGCCAGATTGTTACCAAATACAGCATCAGAGAACTTCACGCTGTGTTTGGAGGTGATGCCTCTGTGATGCCTCTGCACCTAGAGTGATGATGGGGAAAAGAAGTAGGGCGACACTTTCTCATCGGAGTCCCAAAAGGCCAGGGAAGGGAGATGATTGTTTCTTTTCATAATGAGGAGACACACAAGACGTTCTGTTAAAGACAATAACGGGAAAGTGCCTAATGGGAAAGAAAGGGGCACTGCAGAGTAACCAGTAGCACAGAGTATTAATGAATATATAGGAGGGGTCAAACTCTAAACATGTTGGAAAACATTAGTCAGGGCAGATGCTTGCGCTATTGTACTTACCTATAACAAAGCCCAGAGGTTTTGCTCCTGCTGTACCTTGACAATGTTTTTCTCATCGGTAATGCTAGTAGAAGCCTTATATTGAAGTGTGGGTTTGTGTGTATGCATGGCAGGGAGTGAGAATTAATAAGTCAGATGAGAAAGCCTGGGGAAATTTCACCGTTCTCCACATTCCTGAGAGAGCCCCTTTTTTCTGCGAGCATTGAACGTATTCCTTTCACACCATCTGAAATTATGGGGTGAAGTGACTAAGACCAAAATAAGGAGAATCAGACCACCGAGAGTCTCATAACGCCAAAGGTTTAGTGTTCAATCACAGAGGGAGGTGACTCATATCTGTAAGCACTCTGAAATCCTCCTGCATGGTGACACAGCCCCATTGTCCTGCTGCTCAGTGTCTGTGTTCCAGTTGTCACAGCAAATGAAAGGACAATAGCTATTGTTATGTTGCAGCTGTATATTGTGACTGATTCATAGTTTCCCTTTCGGGGAGGAACACAAGCTGGTCTTGCATGTTTTCAGGCATTTGCAACACGCGTATGTAGTTGTCACATATCTGAAGATGGTGAATATTAGACCCTACTTGCTGCTAATAATAATCCTAATATTCATTAGTGAATAGCTGATACAAGCTGTTGTAGAAGTGGCATGAATGTTTCAAGGTATGAAGCAAGGTTTTTAGGCTGGAAAGTCTTTTATTAGATGAAATGACACATTTGGAGAGAAAAAACCCACAACAGAAAAGCCTTTGGGAATCTAAGACCTTCTCCAGGCTGAGTGCTTTCCAGCAGAACCTGAAAAAACAACTTTGTCACCAAATGGAAATTCTGGTTTTATAACAAGTTTGCATTTGTAGTTAAAAAAAAAATATCTTTCGTGGTTTTTCTTTGAACTGAAGCCCAAATATTTCAAAACAAACATGACATCTGTCTGTCTGTCTGTCAATAGATTTTTTTTGGGGGGGAGGAGAAAACAATCCTTTCTAAATGAAATCCAGTCCAGCATAACATTGGAGAATGTGCTCTCTTTCTCTTTCTCTCATTTACATAAATATATGTTTTATTAACTCAGTACAGGAACAATTCATCGTGTAAGACACAAACAGCTGAGAAATAAACAAGCTGGATCCTTTACTGCTGTAAGTTAGCAGACCCATGTGAGTTCAGTGGGTCTCCATCAGGTTACATCATGTTGAGGTCTAACCCAGAGACACAGGCAGGAACACAGCCCAAATCCAGACTGATTCTCCACTGTTTTTCCTCGGCTATTGACTGACAGATGGCAGAAAGGAAGAGGGAGTCAGCCCAGACACAGAAGCAGTGCATTTGAGACAATCCTCTTCATTAAGCTGCTAATAAACAAGGATACAAATGATGGGTAGGTGCTTGGGGTGCAAGGCGTACGGCCGTAGAAGCTGCTTCTCTGACTTCGTCCCGTATTGTTTGTGCCTGCTGGGCTGGCAGCCACATGGTTGCCTTTCAATAATTCAGGATCCAGTCTGCACGCATGGCCAGCCCTGCTTGTCGCATTTTCTCACCTGAGTTCATCTCTCTGTAAATGAAGCAAGGTTTGTAAGCAGTTGCAGTATTATTGGACTGGCTGATACAGCGGGGCGGGGGGGAAGGGAGGACAAGAAGAGGAGCTTGCATGCCTGAAAGCTTTGTCATTTTTCTAATTGTATCAGCTGGTCTAACAAAAGATATTACTTCTCCCAACAGCTTGTCTTGCTGATTTCCTTAGACTGTCACGACTACCTTTCTGTTATTTCAATGTCTCTACGTTAAGCTTGCATAGACCAAGAGCTGCATTCCTACTAAGAACACATCGCCATTGGCACCCGTGTGCTGTGTTATTTACCTCCCATGCATAATTCTACTACAGCTCATAAGGATACGGGAATAAACAAGATTTGTTAACGTTTGAGTAAAGATGATGTAAATAATGGCTTGTACCTTCAGGATCAGAACCACTGATCTGACCATTTATACATGAAGATGTTAGCACTAGAACTGTTAAAAGGTAGAAATCAGTAATGAAAATGAACTCAAGAGTAGAATAACTGTCTGAGTCTCAAGCACTTTCTGCTAGTGTAACATGGAATACACCACTAATGGACACTGTGCTTTGCCATCTGAAGTAGGAGAGCTTGCCTTAGAAAGCTCAACAGCTGCATCACTTTTAACCCATTCCAAGACACCTTTGCTTAAAAAACTATCATCCTTTGCTTTTTCATAGGTGCTCTATAAATGAAAGTTTCAAAGATTTCACCATCAGCAAAGTCAAGGTATTATCTTTGCAAATCTTGCTATAGAATTACAATGGTATTGAATATAATGCATGTAGAAGCTTCTGGAGAGTGCTAGGAAGTGCAATGTCACACACACACATATAGGTACAAGCTATTATGATAGTTTTGGAAGTGTTTGAGCCCCTTTTGGGGGTTGTAGAGTGCTGTGTAGAGGAGGCAGAAAAGAGCTAGAGCATATATTAAGGGTGTTGCAAATATCACGGTCACCTGTGTGTAACAAGATGAAATGTCTCTGTCTTATGTCTGTCACCTCCATCTTTTCTTGTCCTTTTCTCCTTCTCACCTGATCTAAGCAGTGTGAAGAAAAGAAGCCTTGCTTTCCCCGCCTTGGAGCACCTCTTTCTCAGTCCTAAGCATCACAGAACAGGAGACTGTCCCCACAGAGATAAGTCCTGAGAGTTTAAGCTAATCATGTATTTTGAAATAATAAGGTTTGAATTCATTTCCCTTGCCTTTAGGGTGGAATTGCTTTGTGTTTCCAAGCTTTTATCAGCAACCATGAAGGACAGATGCTTTTTCTTTCTTTTTTTTTTTTTTTTTTTAGGAAAGCTGAGGGTCTCCTTTAATCTCTCAGTAGTTTAAATAGTGTGAGGCAGCAGAGATAACTCTGATTTCTGGGATCTTGATTCTACTCTGTGCTTTACTCGCTATGTTCGTGTTCAGCAGAAGCTAAGACAACAATAAAAATTTCTGTGTCTTTCCCACTTGCAGATCTGAGAAACCTCTTGGATTATCCTTTAGATTTGTTATGGTTCATTCTTTTGTTCCAATCCCACCTTTCATTATGTACAAACATTTATACATATATTTAATCTGTTTTGCTCTCCTGTCTAGCCTTGGGTTATATTTGTGACTTGGTGCTTTCCATTTTGATTGAGATGGTGACTAGATGGGCCTCATCTTCCTCTTGGTTCAAAGAACAATTCATTATTTGCTTGTGTCTGGGGAATGCATGCCTCTGTATGATATCTTGGGAGACAGGGATAAACATCCCTCCTGGCTGATTGATAGTCTTATTAAAGATTGCAGTAGATGAAATAATCCACCATAGCTTCATAAGGGTGAGATCTCTTTCTTTTTTCCTCTCAGACTGGCTTTAAGGCATGCTTGGGACCTGGCTTATGCTCTGTCCAATCTTATAGCATTACTTAATTAGCCTTTATTGAAAGCCATTAGCATTGATCAATCGTGGGACACATTTTTTTACTGAGGGAGATGACCACAGTGTTTATCCACCAA
Source organism: Falco biarmicus (assembly GCF_023638135.1). Taxonomy (NCBI): domain Eukaryota; kingdom Metazoa; phylum Chordata; class Aves; order Falconiformes; family Falconidae; genus Falco; species Falco biarmicus. The sequence goes on from NC_079292.1 coordinate 86,881,987, forward strand.
AAATTTGCAAATGCCAGTTGACTTCAGTAATTTGTTGCTATTCTTGCTGTTATTGCTATTGTTTTATAATAGGTTTAATTGATATGCAAAGATTTTGAGCCCTTAGTTGTCATCTGCAATATGCAGGAGGAGGAAGAAACGGCAGTGATAACTCAATGCCCCAGTTACACATTCCTTCATGAGTTTTCCATTTTTACTTCCTTATTGATCTTCTTGCTCTCCTCTTAAGGGTCTTCTTTGCACATTTTCCCACCCTGTGGTCCATCACCAGTTGAGTCCCTGACACAATGCATTCAGCCTTGTCCTCTTTCTCCTACTACCTTCTACCCTCCCACTGTACCCTGTCTTGCAGGAGGCAACCTTCTGGACTCTGTCCCTCTCATTCCATAAATCCCTTCTTGTTCATTTTTTCCAGGCAGCTCTCAGGGACATTTATCATTTCATCCCCTCCCTCACTGAATGTCCTTTCTAAATTAATAATTAGAGAGCAAACAAAATGTGTACATAGCCAACAATGTGTTCAGCTATTGTGGCTTGCTGATCCAAAGCATGTTAAAATCAGTCTGAACCCCTCCCTCCTTGATCAGGGTTTGGTGCTACATTCCTGGTACTTCATATAAAATGAATATTTTTTTCTTTTTTTTTTTTTTGGCTTGCAATGTGCTGCTGCAATCCATATAATAAATTAGATTATAATTCCCTTGTGGGTAAGGACCTGTCTTTTTGATATGCCTGTGCATTGTTGATCTTGTAGTACATCTGCATTTGCATTCTCACCTCCTGCTTATATCCAGCCCACCAGGATATAAGAATGAAATGAGAATAGAAGTGGACAATATTTTTCTAATTATTAGCTTGCGGATAAGCCCCTTTAATTAAAGAAATTATATACCCTGTAAAAAGGAAAGCTGCTCTGTCAGACTGAAGTCTTGTAATGGCTTTGTGTTTGTGCAATTAGGACCACATCTTGAAGCCACCGAAGCCAACGGTGGCCCTTAATGGGATTAATTCTTCATTTGTGGGGTGATGGGCTAGATGATCTAAGAGGCCCTTTGCGTCTTGCGCTTCTCCAATCTCTCTCAGGGTAAATGACACATAATGGAAAAGACAGCTGGTTTTGAATAAACTGCATTAAGTGTCCACATATAATTCCTAATGCAGGTTAAAAAATCCCCACCCCTGTCTCTCTGCTGGCGTGCGTGCCCCTCTTACCGAGCAGGTCTCTCCTGTGCTGCAGACGCCGTATGAACCCATCAATACCCTGCAGGTTTCTGGAGGTATCTGTAGCTCTGTATTTCCCGAGATCCTCTGGGAAAACTCTGCAGCGAGCACTAATCAAATTGAACTGCTGTCAAGACTTCCTGCGAAGCTTCGAGGAAACGTTTCTGAATATTGGAGGTCCGGGAGAGGAGAGTAAAGGTTGGGGGAGGGAGGCAGGGCAGTTTTAGAGTTTAAGTGGATTACATAGCTCCATAACACAGTTATGGGTCCGTGGACTCGAGTGAGCTGTTTTTTCCCCTCCTCTGGCTGCCTGCCTGTCAGATAGTTCCCCTGACAGGCAGGCTTTATTAGCCTCCCCCAGCTGGTTCTCTCAGCATTTCTTATTTTCCAGTGCTCGCATCCCCTAGCAGCTCGTCTCAGCCCTTCTCATACCCCTAAGCTCCCCAGGGTCCTGCCTTTAGCTGCACCAGCTGCCTGCACCCCTTGAAGTCTCCGCACCAGCCTGGTCCACCAGCATTTACCAAGCCCGGTGGCAGGTCTCTGGTGTCTGCCCACGCACGTCCCAGGTAGCCAGCAAAGGGCGCGTGGTTTAGCTCAGACGAGGGGACCTACGTTTGAAAGGTAACCTGCTCTCTGACACTCTTCTATTTTAAATAGCTGAGATGGCTAGCTTAAAAATAGTTGAGCTGCAGTGCTGGGTGGTATGAAGGAGCAGCAAGTGCTTAGCACATCTGGAGGCAGTGACATTTCCAAATTTTGCAGAAAAGTTGAGTGAGCCTGAGTTAACCATAAGCCTGGTTGTTCAGCCTGAGCCCAGAATTTTCCCCTCAAGACTGAGGTGTGAGCCTGACATCTGCTGGGGATTGCACCAACGCTACAGAAAGCACCAAGGCACCCTTCCTCAGGGCCGCTCTGCCAAGAAGGGTGGTGGCAGGGAGGCTGCCACCCGCGGGACTCTGCATGGGGTACAAGCAGCCTGCAAGGAGGCAATGTGGCCAAAGGACAGGGTGACCCAACTGCAGCCTGGTAGGAGGTAAGGGCTGAAATCCCAACTTATGCTGGAGGGCTCCAGTCCCTCAGGAGTGGGCCAGATGCAAGAAAGCAGCCAGCTGGCACGGGGGTCCAGGTGTCTGCACGTGTCTGCACAGGTGCCCATGGCCATGTGAAGGACAGAGCTCCGTGTCTGACAGCAAGTTGAAATCTGCTTTCTCTCTTTCCTTTTGAGGTATCCACTGCTGCCACCACCACCTTTTCACTTTGCTGACATAGCTGGTTGCTTTAGGCTAGCCTGAGTCTTATTCAGCCCTCTGGGCTTTACAGCCAGCAATGCTGCAGGTAGACTCACCTGCACAAGTAGGAAACAGAGTTGCTGCTTGGTGTCCACCATCCGTGTGTCTCCGTGCTTCTTTTCTGTCCTCATCCACAGCCTCCTTCCCCCTTCCCTCCCTGCCTCTGTGGTGCATCTGCATGGGACTTTTGTTGAGTCTTACAGGAAAGGATGGTTTCAGGGCTGACGGTAAGAAAATCACGTATGAGTGGCTCGAGGATGTAAGGAGTGATGGAGAGTACCTTTGGTCTGATTAAATACTGACTGGATGCCTTAAAATGATGCTAGAGGCTGCTGTGCTGCTGTATGGGCTCCAGCGTAGGAGTGCCATAAAGGAGGGTGCTTGGCCACTGCTGGCGTTGCTGTCAGTGCAGGCATTGGATCTCCTGCTCTGGCCAGATGCAGATAGCCAGCCACAGGCTGCCGTCCTGGGTCCTCACGTCATCCCAGCTCCAGGGAGGGCCCGGTGATGCCCTGCAGCACTGTGCATGTTTCAGCTTCCCCATCCCGACAGGGATTGCTGCCCTTCATAGGGATCTGGGAGCAACAGATCCTGCGCAGGCTGCTGATGGCGCTCAACAAATCCCCGTGGTTGCTGTGGCTGGCCAACTCCCTGCCCAAAAGCAACATTATTTGCATTAATCATCCTTCAAATACAGCTAGAAGGGTGCACGCACGGCGTAGCCTCCACCCTGCAATGCCAAGGGTTTGCACAGCGTGCCACGGCTGGGGGTCCGCTGGGCACAAGGCAGCAGCCCCCCAGGCACGGTGGTACGGGTCGCTAAAACATCTGGCCTGTAGCCATGAGGGGCTGTGCTGCTTCTGGGTCTGGAGACGGCTCATCCAGTACCAGTCCAGGGACCTGCAGGTTGTGTTCCATTGGGTCTATGAAACCGTGCAGGCAGTATGGCAGCTGGGAAGTTTGCTGATAGCAGGGTGACCAGCAGCATCTTTGGGCTCTGTGCCAACACCTAAATAATGGGGAGTGTTACTTTCTCCTAAAAGTAAACCTGGCCTTTGTGCTGCTTAGTCACCGATTGTGTTCGTTGCTGGCAGAAACGAGCAGATAAAACATACATTTGAAACCCGTGAGGAGAAGAAAGAAGTTGGCAGTTTTCATGGCTTTAGCAGGGATCTTATGATGGCGTGTTGCGGGTTTTTTTTCATGAAGATTCATATTCTAGAGGAATGTGACTAGTTGAGGATCTCAGGGGGGTTATTAATATTTTTAGAGTGAGTTTTTAGAGCTTTTGGCATGGAGGAACACTAAGAACTTGATGCCAGTTTAACCTAATGATTCAGAATCCATAAAGCAAATAATAATAATAAGCTAACACATCTATTTTTAGACTCATGATTTAAGCCACTGTCATGATTTTGATGGGGCCTGACATGATTTTCCAGCATTGGGACTGGTAATAAAGCTTTTGTGTGCTGATTTGAATGGAAAATCCTTTCAAAATCCTCTAGCTTGCTTGCCTTAGTCAATACTTAACAAGGACTCAGCCACAGCAGCAAAAAATTTCCACCAGTCAGGACATTTTCCTTGCCCCTCTCCTTCTCTTCCTCCTTAGAAAAAAACCTGACACACAAGAGTCATGATGCGTCACCATCCCAGGGCCCAGTTAGTGGAACTGGTGTGCAGAAATCCCTTTAATGGGAATCCTGGAGCTGCCGACAGCCTCCCAGGAGTCTGAACACAGGACAGGAGCATCCCTGTGTCAAGGGAGTTTTCCAAGGGGCTGAGCAAGGACTGAAGAGACAAGAGGACGGACTTGGGTCAGGTCTACACAGCTTGGGTTTGTGCTACGCTTGATCCGTGTCCCTGTAAAGTTGTCCTGGGGCTGAGCAGGGGTCGAAGGTGAGATGAGTCTGAGGGCTGTGGGGAGGGCTAAGGCATGGCACAGAGCCCCTCTACAGCCTCCGCCAGTCCCTGCGTGGGCACATGAAATCGCTTCTCTAGTGGCTGTGTCCGTGGAGGAGTGGGAGAATGCCAGCTGGTCCCTGCGGTATTTAATTTCTTCTCAGGAGCTGAACGAGGCAAACATTTCTGGGAAGAAACAGCTGAAAGCAGGAATGATGAAGTGCCGTTCCTGCCGGCCCCAGCCCGCCGTGCCCTTGCAGCCTGGATCCAGATACCAAACTCAGCGTGAAGCAACTGCTTTTCATACTCCTAGATCCAACCCAATGTTTTCCAGCTTGTCAAAAGGGTCTGAGATCAACTGCAGGAGCAGCAAGCTCTGAGCAAGCCAGACCCACCTCGGTGCTATTTTGAGGCACTTAGCTTTCTGGCCAGCGGGTATGCTGTTATCCCTCTAATACAAGAAAATAAACACATGAGGAATATATATGAAAAAAACCCCAGGTGACTCATAAGTGAGAATAGCCTCATTCTGTCATTAATGAAGGGTAATTTGCCCTGTATTTGTATCAATATTACACACGTCCACACCAAGCCTGGCTGCCCTGCCTAGGGAGCAGGAGGGGCTGCAGCCAGGCGCTGCCCCCCCGCCCCCCCTCCCCGATTCCTCTGCTTTGCCTGAAGGGTAGGAGGGGTGAATCCTGCTGCTTGGCCTTAAATCTGTCAGGAAGTGATTTGAGAGTTTGAGTAGAGCTTGGCCTTTTCTCCCTCCTATTAGAAAGAAAGAAGATGGTGTTTTATAGGTCCATTAGGGCAGCATGTATGCGCTGATCTTTAAAGAATGATGTGAACAGCCTTTTGGGCTACTGCCAGACACAGGGCTGTCAGCAGCAAGATTACCTGAAATGAAATCTCAGAGAAAGAGTGAATTGTGAATGGCCTTGAATCAACTTGATAGGTGCGTTCACTCTGAGCACTAATGATAACGCAAGTAATTGTTTGTATTGGATTCCATGGCAAGGGGTTGGCGTGGGGGTGGGGTACAGGGGTGGTTTCTGTGAGAAGCTGCTGGAAGCTTCCCCCATGTCCGATGGAGCCAGTGCCAGCCGGCTCCGAGATGGACCCACTGCTGGCCCATCAGCGATGCTGGTAGCACCTCTGGGATAACGGATTTAAGAAAGGGGGAAATCTGCTGTGCAACAGCAATTGCAGCCAGAGAGAGGAGTGAGAACATGTGGGAGGAACAGCCCTGCAGCCCCCAGGCCAGGGCAGGAGGGGCTGGGGGGGCTCCAGGCGCCGCAGCAGGGGCTCCCCCCTGGCCTGCAATGCAGCCCTGGGCGAGGCAGGCTGTGCCCCCAGCCCATGGAGCCCCCGGCCAGGCAGGCTGTGCCCCCAGCCCACGGAGCCCCTGGGGGGGCAGGCTGTGCCCCCAGCCCACGGAGCCCATGGGGAGCAGATCCCCCCCCGCAGCCCAGGCAGAGCCCTCCCGGGGCAGGGGGTGCCCACAGGGGACTGTGACCCCCGGGCGGCAGTGCTGGGGCAGCTCCTGGCAGGGCCTGTGGCCCCGCGGGGAGGGACCCGGTCTGGGGACCCCCTGGGGCTGCCTGGGCCTGGGGGGCTGCACCCGTGGGTGACACACACACCGGGGCAGGGGAAAGTGTGAGGACCCCCCGGCTGCGGGGGAGCAGCGGCAGGGACAGCTGTGATGGACTGACCCCAGCCCCAGCCCCATCCCCTGCACTGGGGAGCAGAGAGACATCGGGAGTGGGGCTGGGCCCAGGAAGAAGGGAGGGGTGGGGGGAAGGTGTTTTAACAATTAATTTTATTTCTCATTACCCTACTCTGATTTGGCTGGTAATAAATTCAACTAATTTCCCCAAGTCGAGCCTGTTTTGCCCAGGACGGTAATTGGCGGCTGGTATCTCCCTGCCCTTATCTCCATCCGTGAACCTTTCATCATGTTTTTCTCCCCGTGTCCAGCTGAGGGGAACTGATAGAGCAGCTTTGGTGGGCACCTGGCATCCAAGGTCAACCCACCACAGCGTTTAATGAGAAAAAACAATCTTCCTTATCTAGAAGGGATCTTCCACCTCTGCCCCACTGAAGGAAAAGTGGTTTGTGAATAAATAAAATTACCTTAAGTGACTTAGGAGCCTCAGGCCCATTTTTAAAATCTGCTTACTCATTTACTTAGAATAATCTTATCATAAGTCTTTTTTTTTTTTTTCCTTCTTCTTGAATTCTTGAGGCAGAGATCTTGGTGTGGGCCATTTTAAATCAGAACTAAAACTAGGTATCTGCACATATCTGGAAAGCACCAGCTCTACTGGCAGCGGCGTGCACAGCATCTATTAATGACTAAATGAATGAATTAATGTAAAAAAGCTGGATGGGGAAGGACTGCAAGTGCCTATACCAAGTCTAGCACGAGCCCTGCCAGCACTACTACAGGCATAAACGGGAGGCACAGTTCCCTGCTCGGTCTCTGCCAGCAGGATGGCATTGCCACTGGGGGCAAGGGCAGGGCAGTAGCTTTTCATCAGGGCTCTCCTCGATTTCTTCCCTTTTTGTAAAAGAAAAAGAAACATCTTTGTCACAAAAAAAAAAAAAAAAAAAAAGGTTATGAAAAATCAGAAAATACATGGAACCGGGAGCTAAACACCTTTTTGGAAACAGGAGAGCAGGGCAAGCCAGTTGTCAAGGACCTACCAACACATGTGGCTTGGACACATCTGGATGGGATGGATTCTTCTTTCCAGGAAGATGGCAGTGGCTGAAGGACACAGGCTGTTGCACCTCAGCAGGCTATATCGATATCTGTCTGTCCTGAACGCGGGCCAGAGAGATGTGGGATCATGCAGGCACCTACCAGCCTAACTGGTAGGAGATCCCATACACCTGGGCAGCCCTTGTCACGTAATACTGTGCTTCCTCCGCCTTGTGGGTGATCCATTCCAGTATCAGCACGTTTTCCAACAAGCACTCCCTGGTGTAAATGTGTCCTGTGGACAGTTTGTGTGGAGGGTAGGGCAGAGGCTGAGCGCTGAGAAAGGCAGCTGAGGCAAAGTCCCAGTACCTAGAGGCGCTTAATTCCTTGCACAGGCTAAGAAACTTCAGATTCCCACGTGTTTTCTGTCAGAGTTGTGTTGCTAGCATCTCAGATGGTCTTACAGCAGGAGAATGGTGAGAATTGCTTTGGACACAGTAAGGAACTACAACACGGATGTCTCAGTGATGCTTTCTTTCCTCCCCTGCACGCCAGCCTCTGCTCCCCACACCTAAACTCCCCCAGGGAAATATGGCAGTGCTAAAAGCTCTGCTTGCGTTTCCAGAGTGCCTCTGTGTGTTGCCTGCATGAGCCTGAGCCACCAGCCTGTGCAACGGTGACACCCACCTGGCAGTGCAAAACGCAGAGCCATTCTCTCTCTGCAGGTCCATGCGTGCCCGGCTCGGTGGCACGGCATGCACAGAGGTCGGGTCTGCCACACCATCACCTGCTACGTGCGGTCTCGGCAGCCCTTTCTAAGTGCAGGACCCAGGGCACCTGCCTTCAGGCGGTGCCGACAGTGTGACCATAAAAGCAGCACCTGGTCCCTCTGCACAGAGGGAGAGAGAGAGAACGGAGCAATTTCAGACTCTGCAGCGAGTGGATCCCTGGTGCACATGTTGGTAATAGCACCGTGCTGGGGTCTCGGTGTGATCTTCCTGTTGCTCATTTGCTGGCAAGTGTGAAATGCAAATCCCTCCAGGCTTCTGTCTCCACTCAATATTCACAGGAGCATGAAGGCTCCTGCGCAGAGGGGAGGGCGAGAGCCGCCAGACAGCAGGGAGCTTTGTCTCCTCCTTTGTCTGGAGTTTACGGGTTAAGAAATCTGCTTATTCGAGAGGCTTTACACAGAAAGCCAGTTCACCGCAACCGCCCCGAACCCTGCCTTCACCTCATCTTGGGGACTGGCGTGGGGTACGACACCCCGCGTGCTGGCCTTTGGGTGCGGAGGCCGTTGCACCAAGGCTGTGGCTCTGTGGCACCTGGCGATGCTGGGGCAGAGGACGCGGGGTCGGGGAGGAGGGACCCCGAAGGGAGTCGGGGCTGGAGGCCGCAGTGCAGTTGCCCCTGTCCGGGGCTCGCCGGGTGACGGTTCCCACCCTGCCCCTTCCCTGCAGTGCGATGGTTCCAGCCCAAACCCCGTCAGCCCTCTGGAAATGGCAAGTGAGACACTTGTTGCCATGGTGATCCTTAATAGTTCTGACTCAGATGTAGCGTTGCTATGGCAACTGCATCCGCAGCCCTTGGGAGGCAGTGCCGGCACAATTTTTCTCTGGTAGTGGAAAAGGGCTCCGAAGCCCCATTTCGCTCACTCCTTGCTGCAGTGCAGTGACGAAGCTTTCGGGCTGTTTTATTATTCTCCTAATGAACGACGATCCCGATCCTCCACCAAAGGATCTGTTACTCCGTGGGATACAAGTGCTCTGGACCATCTCACCATCGGCACATTGTCTGCACTGAGGCAACTCCAGCCTCTGCCATTCAGTAGCCCATCAGAACAGAAAATTAAAAAAAATACATATTTATTTATTTATCTATTTTTCAAAAAGAGCAGTAACATTTTTTCCTACTCCTTTCATCTTGGGAACTCAAGGCCAGATCCAGCTGAGGGTGGTGGGGGGTGTAGGTGTAGTTGAAAGATGACAAGTGTCTGTGGCTGTGAAAGGGGAGACAAAGGGAGACACATGTGAGCGGGTGGGTGTGCCTGTGAGAAACGGCGCGGATCTGTGTGCAGAGAGTGTGTCCGTGGGCATGGCTGGGAATGTGAATGGGAGAGGGTCTGCCAGGAGAGGAGAGCTGAGGCAGAGCGTGGCTGTGCCTGCTGTCAAACGGGAGAGGGCACGCGTACCGGCGGGCGCTGCTGTGTGCAAGAGCACGCATACACGGGGAGGGCAGGTTCACGCCATGCGGATCGGCGTGAATACGCTCTCACTCACGTTCAGGCCACTCTCCTGCAGTCCCTGGCTAGTACAGACAGCCACCAACACAAGTAATGCCTGGAAGGCACGTGATCCCCTATGGGGCCCATAGGCGTGGGGACGGAGGGTGTTGGTTAAGTTGGCTGTTGCAAACCTAGCAGAAAAACCCTTTGCAGCACTAAATAACCCAGCCAAAAACATTTCACGATATCCTTCTCAGACAGAGGCAGGTGGAGGGAGGGGGCATGTGAATTCTCCATGTGGCCACCCTTGGACCTACATCTCAGCCAGACCCCCTGACCTGGGAGACCTGGGCATGGCTCCCAAGGGAATTGGTCAGTGCTTTTCCCGAGTCAAATGTCTGACTGCAGAGTCAGGCAGGGGGAGTCACCAGAGAGATGCTTACAGCTGCCCAGGCTTCCCAGGGTTTTCATAAACTTTCTCTGTGTTTTCTGCAGCTTGGCAGAGAATCACCCCAGCCCCTCTCCTGCCTGGCATCCTGGTTCTTCCAGCCACCATCTAACACTGGTAGGGCAATGCGGGATGTCCTGAAGCAGATGTTCAGTCAAACTGGGATGGCTGGAAGGATGGGAAAAATGACAAAGTCACCATTAAGGTGGGAGGTAATTTTACTGCTTGTAACATCTTGGTGGGGCTGGGAAGTGTGTAAAAGTGGCAGATGCAAAGAATGAAGGACGGTGCTGAAGAAATCAGCCACATTCTGCAACAGGAGAGGGTCCAGGGTGACTCCTGTGTGTCTGGCTCAGATGATGTAAGGACAGAAGCCTTAATAGCAAGGTTAAGTAACATGAGTAGCGGAGAAGATTTTGGCGTAGAGCTTGATGAATATAAGCCAACTTTGAAGAGGTGCTGGGGGGAAAAGCCATGAGAATGAAGATTGTGGAGGGGTCCAGGATGGAGAAAGATATTTCAGAGTCCCTGTGCTGGGGTCACGTGTGCACGTGAAGGTCCCCTGCAGATTAAGTTAAAAGGGAAAAGAAGGGCAGAATTAAGGTATGAGCTGTTAGGGCTCCGGCAGAGAGGGGCTCTCAGGATGTGAATGAACCCACGGCAGCAGCAAGGTCTCAGGGTGAGGAAGCCTGGGACTTGGAAAATAGTCAGCACAGAGTTTCCAGATGAGCAGTTCATGAGGCTGGAAGGTGATGAAATGCAGATGGAGGGGCTCCAGGAGCGAGTCTAAGGCTCTTCAGAGGTTAATATGACCTGTCCAAGGAGTTTAGGGAGATGGGGAAGTGGGAAGGTAATTGGAAAAGACTCAGTCAAAGGAAACTTTTAAACATGTACAATGACTTGCTTGGTATGCAGAGAGAAACTCATCCCTAGCGTAAGCCTAATGAAATCAGTAGCTTTGGCTTTAGCTCTGTCTGTTAATTCTACATGACGGAGGCAGAATGAGGGGAACTGTGTGTTTTTCACAGAGCGGTGGTATCAAGTCTCCAAATTCTTTTACCCATCAAAAACTATTACCCAAAATATTAAAAAGGTGTCTTTTTCTCTTCCTTCCCTGGTCCTTCTGCCTGCCTCCTTTGAGGAAACCTCTCTCTGCCCATCACTGGGGGTGTGTGTGCTTGTGACAGGCTACAGCTGGACCTGCACTGGACCTGTGCTGTCACATATGGACCTGTCACATGTGATGGTGGCACTACAGGGCAGTGCCTGAGTGTTGTCACCGCACGTGTACCTGCTACAGAGAGGGGACCCGACCCTGCACGGTGGCTGGCCTTCGTCTCGCAGCCATCCCCAAGGAACAAACTGGCTCTAGATTTGGGTTCTTCACCCCGCTGTGAAATCACAGCTCCCTTCTTCCCTGAGCAACCTGTGCTGGTTCCTAAATGCCCACGGTCTACCTAGGATATTTTGACCGTGACACCTGCTGGCATCAAAGTGAGAGGAGGACCACACCAGGGACAGCAAAGGCTGTTGAAGAGTCCCTTGGATCTACGACCAAATGAAGACTAGGACTAAATATTATAACATTTTCATCTCTGTTTTGGCATGACCAGTTACAGGATGTGTGATTTCTTGCCTGAGACCTGTAATAAAACATACAAGTAGGGCTAAATTACTGGGTTTTTTACAGAAAAGGAGGGGAACTGGAGAGGGGAACCCAATTAATTTATTCTTTATTTATCCAGACAGGATCTAACCTGCTACCCTCTGCTCTCTTTGCTCACACCTAAACAAAGTGAGGAGGCCTCTGTAAGGACATTGATGGCAATAAATACTTTCCTTGTTTGTCTTTGGGACAGCTCAGGCTCTCACACAGAACAATGATTCTATTAAACAGGAATTAGTGTAAAACATGAAAAAAAGAGATAATTATTGTTGAATCATTGCACTCAGGAATTCCAGCAATTACCAGGTGCATCAAGATTATTTCAAAGGAAAAATCATGCTGTGCATGGGGCACAGGGAGGGGGGTTGGGGTCTGGCTGAGAAAGAAGGAAGATGAGGCTGAAATACTGCAGCTGTCTTCCTTGTTGTTTTTTACCTGTGAAAGAAAGAAGTTGTTGTATGGCTGTGCAGGTTCAGCCTGACCTGAGCTACAGACCTTCCAGTAGGGTCTGAAATCATCAGCTAGGAAAAGTGGCCCATGATGGCTGGGGCATGGCGGGGACGGGACACATGTGCTGGGGCAGTGGAAGGCAAGACAGGGGCTGTAGGGCAAGGAGGAATGGAGTGAGGGATGCAAAGAAGAGAGGAAGGTCTTCTGGCTTGGGTGCTAAATAGGCTCTTGGGACGATATCTGCTTGCTCTTGTTGAAGAATTTTGTTTAACAGAACCCCTTTATTTGCAACAAATCCCCCCCTAGAGAAAATGGGGACACCCCCCCCCCCCCAAACCTAAACAAAACCAACACAAAAACGTCCAAGAAGGCAGGCAGGCAGAAAACTTGATACCTCCTGTTCCACATATATTTGGGCTTCCTCGCTTTGAGGAATCACGCTGTAGTGAGAGGTCAAAGCACAAGAACCATGAAGGTTTTGTTATTTTTTTTTACTTTCTGTGCTTCTTAAGCAGTGATGCCCATGAGATTAGTGTTTACCTTGATTTAATGTCTCATCAGAAGCATGACATCCCCAGCAGCCCTGCTGCGGTGCTACTAAATGAAGCATGCCCTGTTTCCTCAGCTGGGACTTAAACCTCTGCCCTTAGAGACCTGCGGGATGGGGAAGAAGGATGAGGAAAGAGTGATAGATATTGACCCACCTAGCATGTACGCTAAATTAAATAACCAGGCTTTATTTTTTAACCTATTTAAAACAGTTACCGTTCTCTGCACAATTGATGTTTGTGTTTGCAGGGGTGACTGAGGTGGCAGCTGCCACAGCGTAAGCTTCCCCTGCTCCGTACCTTTCCCCTGACTCACATTCTGCGGGTGACCTTCATGTGTAAGAACAGCCACCGTTTTAAGGAAAGCGGAGAAACACAGAGAGAGACGGAAAGCATTTTCTCTGCCAGATAATTGAATCCACGCCTTCCCTTTAAGTTGCCCTGGAAAAGCCTGATTTTATTCTCACAGTGAGGGAAGTTGCTCACAGGGGAGCTGACAGATGAAACCCTCCAAAGTCCTTTTGCTAAATCTGAATTGCATCTGCTCTGAAACCAGAACTGACCACAGCCCATGGGCGAGCACCACTGATTTTAGTGATGCTTTACATTAAGCAGCAATATGGCTCAGTGACAACCTGGCTTGATGACCAATTTTTCAGTGTATCCTACATTATCCTTTTTCCTGTTCTCCTCAGCATAGCTGCCCCATACCAAGTCCCCAAGAAATACCACTCATTATAAAAACCCTCCTTTGAGGGCCTGTTGTGACAACCCTTTGAACTCCTATGCTGGGAGAGCACAATGCACAGGACACAGAATTACAGGCAGTTAAATTGCCTCATTAAGAGAATATTATTAGGTCCTATTTGGTCTTTTCCTGTCAAGCACTTTTGAACACTTTATCCAAGCCAGTTTTATGTCACAGGATCCCCGCCTGTTTTCCCTGAGAGATTTTCCTTTGCTCTCTCTTCTTTGCATCTTTGTCCTCACAAGGGCTGGATCCAGCTGTGGTGTGGAGAGGGCGCAGCATCATCGCCATTCCCTTGCCACAGGACACCCGGGAAGGGATGTCTGGGGAGGATGCCATTTTTTCTGCACCAGAACATCTACTACCTGAACATACCAGAAAATATCTTTGCCCTTGCAGCTGAAAATATTATTATTTTTTAAATCCCACAAAAGCGTGTGCCACCCTTCCCCCTAGGTGTTTAGTTTGGTGTAGCACTGCACCTCTAGCTAGGAACCGTGGGACTTCCATAGTTCCTCGCCTTTGTCCTTTGCTACAGGGATTTACCCCACTAAGACCTTTCAGCTGTACATTTCCTGACCTGACGATTGCACATTTCTGTTTTTCAGAGCCCCAGCTACACTGACTTCCTAGGCACAGCATGCTAACACTTTACTCTTATTCTGACATCTTCTCCTGCTTCCTAATAATCTTTGGTCGTAGTTGAGAATTGCCCCTGTAGTTTCAAGAGCCTCTGCCATTATATGCCTGTCTTTTTCTGACTCTGGCCTCTTCCTTGGCCCTTACTCACGGCTTTCTGCAGCTGGCAGTGCCATACACGTGCCTGCTGCTTCATCCATCGGTGTGTGTCCTTTGCCATCTCCTGTGTGATGCTTTGCCTTTTAACATTACCTTAACCTGTAGGCAAGCCACTTACCCTGAACCAGGAATCCATGTGTGTGTGCTTGTGCGCTTCTGACCGCTCTCTAATTAGGAAGACCTTAATTTACAGCCTCCCACGTTCCCTGCAGTGTGCCCTGCAGTACCGTTTATCATCTCTCTGCCGCGGCCAGGATCTATGCTGGCTTGCCCTCAACAAGGGAGCTGCCAGCTGCGCTGGTAGGAAAGGTGACTCAGCTTCTGGTGTTGGGGTGGGAGACGGGGGGTGTTTGACACAGGAGGTAGCAGGGGGGTTTCATTTCCTCCTGGTGCTGTGTGTCTTACAGCACGTTGAAATTGTACTGCCTGGATTTGGCTCTGCTGCTTACCTCCAGCCAAAGAGCCTTGTTCGACCCCTGGTCAGCTTGGAAAATCACGCTTTTGTGCTGTATGCTGAAACACACGCGGCAACCGATGGCCAGGATAAGAATCAGATCCTCTGTCAGGGTAAATTGCTTTGGCTTCAGTGAAGTCAGTAAAGCTAATCCATTTTCTTCCAGCTGAGATTTGGGGAGCATGGATTAACTATACTGTCTGGAATCAGCCTTGATTACAAATCCAGACATAATGAAGGATGTGGCTTCCCTGCCCCCCTTGTTCTGCAACACCTTGAGCTTCTCCTCTGCACAGTGAGGCTTGGTGGCTCCTGTCCCCTGCCTGCCCGTGGTGCACAGGGGACCGACCTGGCTGTTCATTCGCAATGGGGATGAGCAACGCGAGGGGAAAGGACTTGCTGTTCCCATGCCGAGACGTATGGCAAGGTGGCCTGCATCCACGGAGACTCTGGTGTGGTAGGGAGGGAGTGACAAACCTGCTGATGTGCTAACAGCATTTTACTCCAGCACTTCTTGCCAAAAAAATAAAAACACCTGTGACAAAAAAAAACCCTCACGGGCTTAGGGCATAGGTGTCCAGGACCTGGGAGTCACCGCCTGATACGTTATGAAGCCCTGCCGTTCCCTGGGAAGATAAGTGTGATGTCTCCAGATGGGTCAGGCTCAGGGTGCTCTGTGCTTTGGTTTAATGCAGCATTGCCTTGGCCTGTCTCTGAAGGGCTGTCACCCTGTGACTTGTAATTCACTCGTAACTGCAGGTCAGGAGATGAAGGGTCTGTGTGTGAACCTGCATAGAGATATATATATATACAGCATGGAGTAGCAGGGATTGGGGTTTTCCTCAGGAAATCCTAATTTTCCTTGTCGCTTTTACCAAAAAATCATTATACATGGACTGGGGCCGAGGAGGGTCACACTGGATTTTGGTAGAAAGCTGCGAAAGCTGGAGGAAAGGTAGGGCATTTGCCCAGCTTTAGGAAGAATATAAACATTTGATACCCAATTGCTTGTGATGTACATCACCCTTCTCCAGCACCAGCCCACACCAGGGCTTGTGGTTTGGGGGGACAGGGTCTCCTCCTTCCACACCTAGCTGCTGGACCATACACTTTTCTGTCATCACCTTTTCTGAGTTCCTCTGGCTCTTCCTTATCATTCCCATGGTTAAACATCTTCCCCTGAGTGGAGAGACAGCAATACTTCTTCCCTTATCTTTGGTATAGTTTTATCTTTATCTTCTGGCATCTTTTTCCCCCGTCGCTGCTTGTGGCAGCACAGGTCTTTGGGCAGCTGGGTTATGAAGGACATCAAAGAATCTATGGGGCTTTAAAAACACAGCTTCTAGTTTGGAATGTTATTTTTAAGCCAAAGCACTTCTTCCTTGCCCTGGTTCACAACGTGACGGTGCAAGGGCATAAGCCAGCTGTGGGAAAGCAAGAATATGTAATGTTTTTGTTTATTTAAATAAATTTAAGTATACTACTACTACTACTATTAAATATACATATATTATATATATAAAATAATAATAATAAATATAATGATAAATTACATTTAATATTATAAATTTAATTCTTGCTACTGCCGAGGACTTTGTCACATGAGGGCTGAGTGGCAAAAAAAGTTATTTTTCTCCTGCTCTGCATTTCAGTGCAAAGTGGGACAACTGCAGCCAGAAAGACCAGCAGCAGTCTAGTTCAGAGTATCTCAGTCTGGTGACTAAGCCCATCTCTTCGGGAGTGGCAATGATGTGGGTTCAAAGTCCTCCTGTACTGGAGGCTGATGCTACGTCTGTGCCGAGGGGATGCTGTAGCTACCAGGGCAGGAGGGCAGCTGGCTGCTCTGGCTGTGACACTGCGGTGCAGCCAGCCTTTCCTTTCTGTCCCATTTATAAGAAGAGCTTGCAAATAAAAACTGAAAGTGTCCCACTTGTCTCTGTACCAACATGGCCTCTTTTCCCGCCTTAGTCTCATTTCACGTGAAATTATTTGGCAAATTCAGCTTGAATTCATTGATTGTTTTGGTGTTGCAGAAAGTGCAGCTCAGAGGAAATAAATGATCAGCAAAAACAGGTGGAAAAAACACACCTGCCTCTGTGCTGTCACCTCTCTTTACTCGGCTCTTGATCTAGCAGTAACAAATTCTTCTTGTCTGTGACAAGCTCAGATGTAACACAAAAGCTGCCACTTGCCTTAGGAGTCCTGAGGTAATTTTCTTCGGGTTTTCCCTCATTCCACCGAAGTCAGAAGAGGGGGTCTTGCTCACCTCACTAGGCTACAGATTAGTCCCCTGGTGCATCAAGACAACCCCAAAATCTCTTCCATGATCTTCCCATCAGTTGGGCTGAAGAGACAGCAGAGGGGTCTTTCTGTTGACATATATATAATCTATATATTTTCTTCTTTGAAAACAGGAATGGTAGGCCCTAGAGAAAATCATCCAGCCCTAATTGCTCCAGCGACCTTTCCCTGGCTGTCCGCTGACTACTTCTTGTGCCCAGTCTGGCTGCACAAGCTGCAAGCAGTGGGGTTTCCATCACTTTTTGTGGAAATTATTCCACTGCCTCATAAATCCCATTCTCTCCCAGGTTACGCTGAAGTGGTATTTTCATTAATTTCATGTCAATGCATTCACTTATGACCATCTGCTTGCTGTCCTTTAATACTCTAAACCATTGCTTTGTTTGTGTTTCCATCTTCAAAGCTTGTTTAAGCCTATAATCCTCTCCTGAAATTATGGCTTGATTAAATTATAGAGAATGACTTTCTTTTTAATTTTTCTCTCCCTTCTTAATCATTTTTGTTGTCTTTCAATGAGTTTCTCTTTAATGTTGTCAATCTCTCTCTGGCTTTCAGCATCCAAAATACAACGCAGCGTTCAAAATACAATACAATGTTCTAGTTGGGCCAGAAGATTGTACAAGGAGACAATTACTTCCCGAGATGAAAACCTAAGTCCACAAGCTCTGCCTTTTGTCCTACTTGGTCTCTGTCACCTCTTCCTCTTAAAGTATGAGCTATTTCTCCCATCTAGCAAGACTTGGAGATCTTTAAGCATATTCTGTAAATGTCACACTGCTACAAAAACTGAGCAGGCATCAGATATGGTATCAGGCTGTACAGAAGAGGCGAGTAACATGGGAGGCCATGGTCTGCTGTGTGGTAGCCAAGCCTTGCCGCAGCACTGCAGCCAGCGTTGTGTATGGCGTGCAAAGAAAGATGCAGGCTGTCTGGTGGGGACAGCGGAGAAGAGGAATAAAAATGATTTGGGGTCTAGAAAACACAACCTGTGAGGGAAGGCTGAAAGATTTGTGGTTGCGTGGGCTACAGAAGTAAAGACTGGGTCTGGAGGGAAGCAGCAGGAAAATGTAAGTCTTCAAATAGATAGGAAATTGCTGCTAAGAGGAAGGAAATAAAATAGTAATCTTTTCCCCTGAGGGTATAAAAAGGAGAATTGAGCTTAAACTGCAGTAAAGGAGACTTAGGCTAAACATTAGGACAAGTTTTTAGGCTAAAGAAAATATACGTGAGGTCAGGAATAGGCGGCCTAGGAAGACCGTGGGCATTGCCAGTGACAGAGGTGTTTTGGAACAGGTAGGAAAATCATCTGTTAGGGAAGGTTTATACAAATACTGACACTGCTCTGGGGCAGGGGTTGGACTCGATGAGCTGTATGCTCTGTGGCACTGAGGACAGAAGATGAGTACAGATTGCTGACCTTTCCACAGTGCTCCCTCCTTTTAAGTAGGTGCTCTCTGTGTGTATGTGAGTATCTGTGGATGCTACTGGTGTTTATGGGAATAGAGAAGCTGACCAAAACCACCCAGAGAATGTTGTTTTTCTTTCCCTTTTCCAACAAACAATTACCTTATCCTGACTTTATTTTAATCTAAGGTTAATGGGGGAGAAGTGATGTAAGGGAGAATAAGCTGAGCTCCATAGGCTGAGGTGCACATAGTTTGTTCAGCACATCTGATAGTAACTCCTTCCCGCAACACACTTGAAACTAGGCTTAGAATTATTCCAGACCAGTAAGTACTGGATCCTGTCGGGCTGATCTGTGAATAGATATGTAGAGACATGTTCATTGCTCAGCCCTCAGCTCAGCTTTGACTTTGAGGTGTATGATGGAGTAAAAAGGCGCTTTTCATTTGTAACCTGAAAGTACTCCACAGAGACTGGCTGGCACCAGGATCCCTCATGGCAATGGGCAACGCTGGGTCCCTGCAGGGGTGAGGCAGGGTGCCAAAGGGGGCTAAAGAAGCAGGTGTCAATCCACAAGGATGGTCAAGAATTGCCATGAGCTAGACCAGCAGTGAGGACCCAGATAGCCTGACTCTACCCTTTCATAACGTCCGCACCTCTTGGGCCTGGATTTGATTCAGAGCTTAAGTGAGGTCCTGTTTTTTGGGATGAGTGTGGGTGGTTTAGGGGCTTTCTGCCCCTACAGGGAGAGATGTGCCCAGGGGTGAGCCAGGGCCCTTTCTGTTTTCTCACCAGTGGCACGGAGAATGGTTGCAGTAGGAGGCACTGAATTAAACTAGCAGCTGAAACAGAGCTATTGAAAGGACATGGTTCTTTGAACATGAGGTTCACATGTGGAGATCGTTGCTGTAGATGTTGTAGATGCTATATGCTTGCTTACATGGGCTTCAGAGGGGTCTGGACTAGTTTAGGGAAGGGGAATCTACTGAAGGCTATAAAAAAGGCTTAGACAATCTCAGTTGCAGTCTGCGGGATTTTGTCAGGGTTTTGGGGATGTTCCAGATATACATTTGATGCTTGGTCTCTTAAGAAAAAGCATTCTCCAAGTAGTTGCTTCCAGTCACTGCTGGACAAAGGCTCCTGGCTAGATGAAACTTTGATGTAACTCAGGATAGCTGACCTTCAGTTTTTATCTCAGCTTGATCTGTAATTAGTGCATCAGAAATGATGGCGTGATCTGATGCTTACCCTAAAAGTTGACGCTGTTCCGTTTATCTGGGTGAAAGCTGCAACTGCGATTTCTGCACAGGGACTGCAAAAGTCTGCTCCCAGTATAAAATCCCACATGTACAATGCATTAAAATTCTGAGCCAGAACTCAGCTTGTCTTTGGTGATTTTCATTGTTTCAGCTATTACAGGCAGCAGTTTATAAAAGGGGTCTTCACATGACGTTGTAAATTCCATATTGAGCTATTACAAGAGTAGGGGAAAAAAATATGTTAATCCGTAGTAGTAAATTCAGGATCACACAACAAGCACATGCTTCCTTCTTGAGGCTGCCAGTTGTACGTGTAGCTGCGAGTGACTCACTGCGAGCCATTTTGCACTGTGCATTGTTTCCTCCCTTGGCTGATAGTGTTGTTAAAGACCTTTGCACTTGCTAGTGACAGTCAGGTGTGAACAGAACTGACAGAAGACTTGGGTTGTGCCTGACCCTCTTCTGAAGTGTGATTAAAGAAAATCCAGCCAAAATATATCATTTTTCTTATCTACAGGGCAGTTTAATCTGCTCTGGAACTGAAAAATAAGTGCCTTAGAGAAAAAAATCTCTAGCTCTAAAAAAAAATATTTGAGCCTGGCACTTCAAAACTGACTTTTTGTTAACCCATAAGGCAAATGCTCTGTAAAACCTGATGCTCCACATAAAGTTGTGCAGCTGTGGAAAGCGGGCAGGACTTGTCTTCATAGGGGGAGCGTCTTCAGATCGGGCTTTGCCCTCTTTGGGAAGGAGCTTTTCATATGCAGCTTTGTTATCCCAGGTTCCTCTGCTGTCGGTCAGAAGCTGAGAACCAAGCTGTCCCCTTCCTGACCCCCTCAGCTATCCCCCTTCAAGTCAAAACTGGCAAAGGAGGTGAGCTACACTGCTCCCACATAGCACTCCTACAGCAGCTGGATCCATGCTGTGCAATAATGCTGCAGACCGAGGCTTTTCTTTCTCTACTACTCCTAGAATTTTCACTATTTATTTCATTTCTATTTGCTGCCATTTATCTTTTTCTTTGTATTTGATCTCCTGTCCTTTACAAATACACATTGTCGAAGTTAGGTGAGGGCAGAGAGGTACGATGTGCGATCCTAAGGCACGCCTCTGTAGACAAAGCCATTTTGCTGTTAGCCCTGCATACAGCACTTCTGGGAACCAAAGGAGCGTGCGCGTGCTTCGTAGCTGATCTGATTATTTGCTTTTCTGCAGGAGCAGTGGATAGCTGTAATAACCCTCTTATTGTGCTAGAAGATCAAGGATCTCTCAGGGTGATGGAAGTTGCCAGGATGATTTTCTATAGCGGCAAATGTTATAATATGGCTAAGGATATCTGGTTACCAAATATAGTTCTCTTGTTTGTGGTGTGACACTAGCTACCTTGAGGGTTTTTTTGGTAAAGAATGCCTAAAATTCTCTCACATAATTGAGGTGGTTGATGGAAAGGGGCATCTGTGTGTGCCTGTATGTGTTGGGGTCCAAAACCTTGTTCCTCCTGAACCCTAAAGGCAGCACAGGTTCTCAAAGTGGTTTTCAGGTTGGCAAGTCAATGACTTTAAAAATCGAAGAGATGCGTACCAAGTTCAAGATCAGATGGAAATCTGGATATGTCTGTTCTCTTCATCTTCTCAGTATTTCTACTTCCCTGAAACAGTAAGACTTAGATAAAAAATTATTTTGTCCATCTGTAACAATTTCTGCAGGAGATCTCAATGGATTTTAAAAATACGAATAAAATCTTCCAGGTTTCCTGTGACTTACTGTGTACATTTCATGCATGTGGGCACTGATACACTTTACCCTGTAACCCACAGCAAGTCGATCAGCAGACCGATGTCTAGCAATGCTGCATGACACTCTTCCACCTCTACAGCTATACATAAACCTTAGACAATGGTTTGGAACATCTCTAATTTTGTTCACTGGACCGATGAGGAATGAGCTCTACTAGCAAATGTGGGAAAGACGACTTAGCGGTATTTAGGAATCTTATTTTGTCCCTGATTTCCTGGAATATCCTGCTGCAGTTTCCTGAACCCTACCGATCAAGATTTATCATGGCAACATTTGCTGTGGGACAGAAAAGGAGATACATGGTAGGTGGTGCAACTGGTAAATGATCTGAGTTTTCAGCCAAGGAAAGGAGCTGGATTGATGCTCGCAGTGGAAGTGGAGGGAACAATACTGAAGAGTATAGTTGAAAAAAAAATTAGGAAAGTGTTGCCACAGGTGAGATCCCAGGGGCTGGAGAGAAACCTTCCCAGGAAAGGGGTTTTCACAGCAGGTGAGCGCTTCGGACCCTAGGAAGACCTGTACCCAGTGGAAAGTAGGGAAGGAAATAGGCACTGCCGTATGGTTTTTGCAGACCTTCCTTGCATAGCTGCACTACCAGGAAACTCCAAACTGCGGAAGATAAGCAGTGACAGTGGCAAAATGAGTTGACATGTCTGCTGGTACCTGTTTATGCAAAAATGACAACTATTATGCGATTGCACCAGTCTAGGAAAAACGCTGCTAAATCCTACTACGTGCTGCGGGCACAACCACTGCTGGCTGTTACTGAACTGCCTCCCAGAGCACAAATTTAATGAGAAGAGCAAGAGATGCAGGACAAGTTACCCCAGTGAAAAGATATCCCAGGGTAACGTGTGATCTTTACAGTGTGACAGCACAGTACCTGCCCATGGACACACTTTTACCCCACAGGCAAGTGAGGTAGTTTATTTGCCAAAGTATATGGGATAAGTGTCTCCACGTGCAACATGAAGAAAGGATGTACAGGCAGGAGCTGTGTGCCAGGGCTGCTGATGCTGTCCTCAGGGTCATGCCATAGCTTGTTCTGGGTAACATCTCAGTGTGCTGGTATTCACAGGTACCTGGGGTAGGACCGTTCAGTGTGGGTGATTAGAAGCATATGGAAAAGCTACAGAAATGGAGAAGAAAATAGTGCCCTTACAAACCATGAAGCTGTCTCTGAAGAGGAAGGACCAGGGAGTTATATGGGGACAGCACTGAGTGAAACCACTGTTGTCTTGGAAACTCCAAGAGAAAAATTAGCATACAGAAGGATTTTATTTTTCAGAGGCATTCTATGCACACACACACACACACTCTGCAGATAGACAGATAGACACAGAGAGATATAGATAGATATTTCATGCTCCCCTGCTTCTTTGCTGGTGACTTCCTTGCCAAAGCCAGTCAATTTAAGAATTCATTCTGTCTTATTTTAAAAGTGAGAATAGGAAGAACCCCTATACTTTCTCTGTAGTATAATGAGAACTGGTTGTGTGTTAGCAATTCAGAGATCAGCTGTTACATATATGGATGCATTAAAGGACATATATGGATGAATTAGAGAGAGAGAGAGACAACTTAACAGCTTAGCTTTCTGATCCTCTGCAGAGAAGCAAAGGAAGGAGACCTATCTTGGATTAGGAAGAAGGAGAGCTGTGGGCATTGCTTAAAGGCTCCCTCATGATCACACTGAAGCCTGAAGCAGCCGTGAAGACTCACTTCCCTGCGCAGCTGCAATCACAGGGGCAATGGACATTAGTGATGGAGAACGCTGGTGACCATAGCTATCCCTACAGAGTGCTTCCTGGGGAGCAATTTTCCCCATGTAGGAGGTGGGATGGCAGGAGGGACCTGCAGAAGACTCTGGAGTCATCTTTCAGCACTTTGGCAGCACAGCCCTCGCCATCAGGGACAGATTTGCTGCTGCCTGAGGCCGGGGCCGGTGACGGTGTGCGGGTACCTGAGCATGCACAAAGTGGGGGACACCATTCAGCTTGTCCGGCTGAAGGCAGATCAAGCTCAGATACCTCCTGCCCTCCTCCTGCACGGCTGAAATGAGGTGCTACCAAGAAGAAGCTGTGGGGGATTTGGTTCCTCAGCTCAGGCTTAAGTGTCTCTAAACCAGCCTGCCAGGGACAGGCACTGGCAGCGTGAGGAGGAAGAGATACTATCCAAGAAGAACACTGCTATCTTTTCTGGTTCTGTGGCTCATTGCATGGGTAGAAAAAACATGCTGGACTCTCCCTTCTGAGGAAAAATAGATTTGGCATTTCCCTGTTGCCTCCTTGTGCACTGGTTTGGGAAGGCAGCCAGCAGCACAGACCCAGGCTCTGGCACATGCATGCACTCTAGCATGGGCGATGATCTCCTTTCAGACAGATTTATTTCACTGCTTCCCATGGCACCTCTCTTTTCCCACGGCAATACATTATCACAGCACCCATAACAACTAGCTCCTTTAATCACTAGCCTGTGTTTTCTAGCCCTGTTCCTAATGACCTGAAGTTCACTTCCCCATCCTTAATGTTCCCGCTTCTCCCAGTATCAGCAAGAAGCCACCCTGTGGCTTTAAGTCTGAAATAAGTCTTTTGGTACCCTGCCCTGCGCTCTGTGGGGGTCCCTATCTGCCTTGGTCTATACCACACTGGTCTGTTAGGACCTAGAAACTCGTGGTCTGCAGTGATGGTCTGCTCCAGTGCTTGGCATGACACTCAGGTGTGATCTCCTGTGTGGATCCACAGGAACCTCTTGTGGTCTTTTTAGAGATGCAGCTATTCTCAAACTGCAGTCCTTTCAGGGATACCTGGTTGGAAAAACCTCCAGCATTATGTTCCCTTTGACCCTCCATGCCCCAGGCTGTGGTTTGTTTTCCCGGGTGGTCTGGGTTTGTGAGATGACAGACAGGGGCAGTGTGAGATCAGGCAGCCTGTTACTGGAAGGGAACACGCAGCCCACTTGGAGCCTCATCTACCCTCAGAGAATAACTTGGTGGAGACAATACGGTTCATAGTAAGGAGTGCATACACTGGTGTCATGAGTACCGCAGTCCTTGTGGCTAAGCCTCCTCTGGTGCCTCGCACCAGGAGATGTGAACGGAGGCTGTCCTGCTATTAATTTAGAACCGCAGCATCCAGCTCCTCCTAAACCACTGCTGATATCTTTCTGACAGTCTCCTTATCTTGGGAGAAAGGTGCTGATAAAAGCCGCATTAAAGCAGTCTGTCACTGAACAGAACTACCTTGCCGCTGTAAGTCAAAGCCACTGATTTACCTGTGCTGGTTTATGAAGGAGCATCAGCTGGCACAGGGATGACCTCAGTAAGGAACGTCTGTAATAACACTTGGAGCAGGGTTAATCCCTGTCGGGAGAGGATGCCTAAATACGTGCTTTGTGCCTCACGTGGGGGAAACTGAGGTGGTGTTGCCCTAAGTTATTCCATCAGTTAGGTAGCAGGGGTAACTCTCCAAACTACTGTTCCTTTGCTCTAGCTGCTGCCTCTTCAACACCTTAAAGAGCAGCCCTTCAATGCTCACTGCAGCGTCACGTGTGTGTAAAACAAGCAGCAAAATTCATAGCTTACCTAACACTTGGGCTACGCTCTCTTCCAGTGTAAAACTGGGCCAGAGCCATTGGCTCTGTGGTACTAAACTGGCTTATGCTGCCAAGTGTCTGGCCTGTGCCTTCTGCCGGACTCACATTAGCAAGCAGATCTTGCAACCTCTACCCTGGGAAGAGGGAGCTGCAGGGCAAGGGCACAGGAAAAAAAACCCAAGAGAAACCCAGAAGAACGCAGAGCTGGGGGTTGACACACGATTTCTGCTGCGTGGTGGGTTTATTGGGTTTCCCACGATGTACCCCCTTGGGGTTGCTGGGTGCTTACAATAAGGTGAGTCAGAGTATTATTCCATAGCTGTGCTTTGCCATGGACCGGCGAGATGCTCAGCCCAGGCACTCTTGTGTAAGGCAGTTTGCTTGTCTGAGGATCATTTCTTACATGACCTCCATTCTGGGAGCACCAGGGGAAGGAGGGGCTCTGGCTTTGACTAAAAGAAATCCCAACTCTACTCGTCTTCACAGAGCACCCCTGGGGATTGCGGCTGGTCAGGGCTCCTGGAAACCTGCTTTGCACCCCTCTTTGCACGTGATGGTTAGAGCCTGTGTTCCAGATGTGACCTTTGTGTAGGTGACAAAAGAAGGTCTCCTTTCTAAACCTAATGGCAACCATTATCCAGCCTGCATATTTCCAGAGTTCAGAGATGGATCTTTGTGCATCAAGAAACAAAGAGGTATGCTTTCTTCCTATAGATGCTTTTTTTTTTTCCTTTTTGTACCTTTTTATCCCTGACTATTTTATATCAAGGGATATTCATCATAAAGACTATAAAATGAATCCTCACAGGAGATGGGGAAATGTCTTGGCATCCACAGTTTTGTAATGGGTTAGACAGCCTTTTCATGTGGAGTTTGCCAATATGAATCCAGCCCACACCAGCAGGGACTGCAAATTTCTATCACGTGCTGACTGGCTGTCAGCCGATAGGAAATGAACTTAGTCCCAGTCCAGTTCCTACTGGATCAGTGAACGTCAGAAATACCACCACTGCTAGAAACTGTCTCCCTCTTTCACTGGCAATCCTGGCACAGAGGCTAGAAAGTGAACAAGCTGCAAGCTACTCTCTCATCTCTGGGGATAATATCTGAGACATATTAGCGTCAGGAGCTGTAAGAAAAGAGCTTATTCAAGCATTGCCAGTAGTTAACCTGCTCTGTGTTGAGGCTTGTGGCTGTTGATTTGAAACTTTTCACCAGCCTCATATTTAACAAAAGCAGAAACAGATTCTCAGGAAGAAAGAGAAAAATTGCAGGTGGTGTCTTGATTGGAAAGGCACTAAATGAGTGGTCTAGGTGGAGTTGTAACAGGTGAATGTGATTTCACACAAGAGCTTGAAGATGTCCCAAATGCAACAGTTTTGTATTCTGCAGCTGTACCAGGGAGAGGCAGAATTCCCTGCTTGGGAATTTTTCCACTGCATTGATTTTATAAAAAACAAAACAAAAAAAAAGCCAGGTTGCTAAACCCCCAAACTTCTCAGTTTCTCAGTTCTGATTAAAATTCAGTTAGGAAGGATTTTTCCAGATTCATGATTGAATTCCTACCCAATGTGATTTTCTGTCTTGCCCTGAGTAGAGGCCACTAGCCAAATGTGAGACACAGCTTCACATCAAAGAAATACACACAAGGAGCTGCAGCGGGAAAGGAGAGAAGAGCCAGATGAGAGTGCAGACACCGTGTCACCCCGCTGGCACCAAGACAGTTTGCTTCTCTCTTCACACCTGCACTGTTGCGATGGCCCAAAGAAACACAAGCTCATCTTTCATCTGCATTTTCTTACCACATCCGAGCCTCAAGGTACGGGTATGGAGGATCCCTTCAAAATTTATTTCCACATTGTTTTAACTTTTGGATTGGGAACTCTTCAAAACGAAGAAAACTTGTCTCTGTGGAAGCACAGAGCACATGTACAACTGTGTGTGCATGTACATGCATGACTGAGCAAAAGTGCCTGTGCACCACAGGCCACTGAGATTCTGCTCTGAGCACTATGAGCAGAGGGTGCTTTCACCTGGGGTTTTAGTACCTGCTCAGGACTTTTTAAATTATTATTATTTTTTATTTCCAAAGAATTTCTCATTGGATTCATTGCTTTGACAACTGGCAATGACAGGAACAGTGATAGCTGGATCCACTTGCCACCAGTTTGAGGTTGCATTTATGTGGCATAATGCTGCAGAGCACTGGCAAGCATCGCTGTGTCAATCCTATGGCTGAGGCAGCCGACCACATCTTGTCCACAGCCACCAGAGGTAGGAGCAGAACCAGGATCAGGATTCAGAACTCCTGGTACCTGCTTACTCAAATGCTGCTTACTCACTGTGCTTACAGCCACGTATCCTGCTTTCATTGCCGCTTTCACATTCCTGTTGATCTGAGCTCTCCCTTTAGCTATGGCTTTCAAGTCATAGAAGCTGTAATGAATATGTATCAACATTTCAAAGCCATACATCCTGTGGTGAAGAAACAGAAAGGGGACAGGAGAGACAGACACACATACAGTCTAATTCATTTTTAAATGTCTGTAATTCATCCAAGAGCATTATCAGTAATTACTAGAAGAAAGCAGTAACTCACATCTTGAAAAATCAGTGCTTTGGCAAAAAGCTGGCAGCAGGCCTTACAGATACCTTGCACATGCAAAACTGTTCTTGAGCATGCTAATCAGCTGGGGGGTAGGGGGGAAGGAGACCTTGCTGTCTGCTCGCAGCTCTGGTGGCCTCGTCAGGGAACCCTGCTGTTCTGCCAGTGCTGTGCCTGTCAGGCACTCGGCAGCCTCCTGCAGACGAACTTGGTGGGTGCGTGCTAGACCTCATCCCGGAAGGACGTATGGGTTTTCAGAAGAACTTTATGGGAGCTGGAGGCATTATTTTCTTAAGCCTCCCTTGAAAGATCAAGCCTGGATGCTCACTGAGTATCCTCTCGGGGGTCTCACCACTGCCTCCTCTCAGCTGTGGCCATGGCAGGGCAATGGGCATCTCCAACAACCTCTGTTATACCATGTTTAAGATCATTCCTCTTAAAGCTGTAACTAGGAGAGAGGTGGTGGCCTGGGACATAGCAGTGGAAACAGATCCAGAACTGCGCCAAGTCTGCAGTCCCCAGCAGCCACCTCCCACCTGCAGACCAAAACCCCCAGCAGAGATAAAACCAAGGGAGGTGAGACAGATGGGAGACAAGGAGAGGGGCTGACAGAGAAGGGAGGCTGCTTGTCTTAAAACTGGAATATTTTTTTTTACCTGAAGCCCCTCCTGGCTGCTCAGTTTCTGGACATGAAGCTACCAGGGCTGTGGCATTTAGATCCATTCCCATCCATCCCATTTTCACGGGCTGCCCAAACCTGCTTTGAATGGATGGCCGTGGCAGGGCTGGGGACGAGGTGTGAGGATGCTGTGTCATTTTGCAGACCTTTGCGTTAGTCATGGAGGTTGAATGATCCTCCTTCTTCTTCCCATCATGATACCATAACCCATGTGATGCACCCCTGACTTTGGGAAGGGGCAGCTGGGGGCTGTGACCTCTTGCTGCTGCCACACACTGCCAGTCAGGCTGCTTTCCTGACTGCTTTGCCCTGGGTTTACCAGCACCATGGGAGAAGAGATGCTGGCACAAGTGCTGTGGGGCATCCCTGGTGTCATGTCAGACCTCAGGCAGAAACACAGCTGGGGCTGCAACATCCTAAACCCAACGGTTAGACCTGCTGGGGCTCATCAGTCTGAGACTCAAGCCTCCTCCACAGCTAAGGCTGACCAAAATCTCAGCACAGGCAGTCACAGCATTTGGGTCACCCCCAGTCCTCTACAAGGGAGGAACATTTGGCAGTTTCAGGTAATATAACGGCAGCTGCTGACTCTGTGGTGTGTCTCAATGAACTGCCAAACACCTGTACTCTCCAGTTGGCATCTAGTTAATTAACGGATAAAATTCAAGAGATTAGCTTTCTGCACAAAGACCTATATGCTTTAAATCCTGCAGGTGCACCTGACACAGCTATGGGGAAGGAATGGAGACCCTTTGCTCTGGAGCCACCCGCCCCGGTAGCCTGAGAGGGCAAGGACAGCCCGTGGTCCATAGATGCACAAACAGCTTCCAGAGGATGCTTAGAGAAGTTGGAATTCTTTATTTCTGGATGCTGCTGTTGAAGTCTTTATTTGAACCCCACCAGCGTGTTAGAAGACAGACTCCTTATATACTTGGCACAATTTCATATCTTTATATGCACCTTGGTGGCTTGATAGCCACATTTTATTTAATCTCATGTAACAAATATTTGTAGTGGCCCTTGCTGTTTCCCATGTAATGTCTGATGCTCTGGGTCATAAACGGGCCCTGTGGCACTGGCCTGTAACTCAGGAGTCCCTACGCTATACAGACACTCGTTGCCTTAAGCTTTAGGGCATCAAAACAGGGGCATTGCCTCATTGACAAATATCCATGTTTCCTATGGAGTACCGAATTGGGGCATATTCTGAAGGTTTTGGGTTCCCCCCCCCCCCCCAGTCAGGGTGGTTGTTGTTTCTGGTAACAACTGGGATGTTGGTTTTGTTCATTATTGTAGTTGTGTTATGGATGTTGCCGTGTCTTGTGTCTCTGTTGCAAAGGGCCCTGCAACAGATGGCATGGGCAATTTTTGTAGCACAAATACAAAAAGGGGGAATTGTGGGAAACCTCGGCTGGTCCGAAGGAGCAGAACGTGAGCTTAACATTAGCCTTGAACAGATAACCATGTATCCTTGAAGAGCCTGGGAAAGCCCTGAGACGAGCTGAGCCAAGAAGATAAGGAACTGCCAGATGCAAAAGTAGAAGTGTGTCAAAGATGTAGCAGAGAAAAGGCCATCCAACCCTGAGCTGATGGTCTGTGAGTGAACCCATCATGTATAGACACCTATTCTTAAGAAATATATAAAAAGGCCTTTTTTATATATATATATATATATATAAATATATATATATATATATAAATATATAAAAAATATATAGAACAATAAATGGACTTTTTTGGCCTTTTGGTTTTGTGCACAATCCTTTGTGTGTCGTGTCCGTCTCAACAGCAACACACACACACACACACACACACACATATACCCTTTAAATCAGGTCTAGTTTAGCACTTCAGCGCTGGATCTGCTTGTGCCGCAGCCTGATGTTTGCTGACGAGAGCACCTAGCCCCACGATGTCATTGCTGTGCTGGGTAACAGCAGGTGACATCATGCTGCGGGGCAAGTCTGGCTCTTAGGACAGGGAACCGAAAGCATCCAGTGCTTTCCAGATGTGCAGCTGCCTGGACAGACTGGACGTGAAGCTCTGCCCAGATGTGTTGGACAGGAGAATGGAAAACGAGGGTTTGTGATTCCAGCCCTCCCTGAAGTTGTGGCACCAATATCACAGTAAAGGGAGTGAAATGCTGCGTGGAAATTGGTTAGATTTAGCACTCTCTAATATTGTTGTTACAGCACAGTCAGAAAGCTAGGCCAGAGCTGAGCTTGGTAAGCCTAGTCAGTAATGATCTGAGCTGTAGATTAGCCAGTAAAGGAACACTTGACTGGTATATCATGATACTGTCATTCCCGAATCCATTCCACACAATAGTACATGTAAAGTTATAATACTGTCTGCATAATCAGTGGGTGGTGTTGCTATTTTTTTCCCTTAAGCATATGATGGACAAACAGCTTCTCTACTGTACATTTAAACCGTTTCCATCATTTCTATCCATGTGCCCAGGATAAATTATATAGGAAAAGTTGTGTAGGTGATGAAATTGCTCTCCATTTTTATCTGTTGTTTTTTCAACTGACAAAGGACAGACAACAGATGAGGTGTGTGTTGACACAGAGGTGGGTGGAAAACATAAATAACTTGTGTCTCCATGAGCAAACCCTAAAAGCCAGCTTGATGGGGAGAAGGGCTAGGGGCAGTCTGTGCAACAAGATGTTGTCGTTCTTGCCTTCTTAATGCTTTCTATCTAGCTTTGTGATCTCTCAGCTATTTTTTGTAGGTTTCTTCAAAAACAAAAACAAACTAAGATCCCATTTCACAGGGATTAGAGTTTCCATGGAGAGCTGTAGCCCTTGGCGCCTGTGGTGGGTTGTGGTGTGGCCGTAATGACAGCCCTAGCCCAGTCCCGCCAGTCCCGAGACATTTGCGTACGCACAAACGCGCACATGGAGGAACACACGCACTTTGTCTTTAATGGGCTTTTAATTTTGTGCATGTGGAAAGCGCCAGATAACAACCCTGGAAGCAGAAGCTGATTGATTGCAGATCTGGTGTGGGATTTAGGTGGCACCAACAAGGCACTTGGTGCCCTTGCGGGTCTGCCTGTGACGTCCCAGTCTCCACAGCTCAGTTTGCCATCGGCATCTTCAAGAAAATGACCTTTGAGGACCAACAGCACCAGTGTTTTTTCTAACGTGGAGGCTGGCCACTGAAACTAGAAAACCACCCACTTCAAAATTCCTGGTGTTTTTTTTATTCTGGACCTACTCTCCAAAGCTTCTGGCCAAAACCAGCCTGGAGCCGAAGGGTCAGCATCTAAACAAAATTACAAGGCTTTTAGAGAGCCTGACAGGCTGGGCAAAGGGCCTGGCTCAGAGGAGGAGTGGAGCAAATGGGGTTGGGGCCAAGGGACAGGGACCTCGCAGGGAGCTGGGAGCTAGGTGGGAGGCAGGAGGGCAAGGGGAGGCTGAGGTCAGATCAGCAGAGGGGAGGCGGAGATGGAGACCCAGGGATGGTGGTGGAGAGGGGCTAAAGCAGGAGCTGGGCACGGGGGCTGAGGCGTGAGAAGGATGCTGCAGGAGGGGCTCTCCTCCCTCTTCTAAAACCCTGGTTTGTCACACACAAACATCAGAAGGAGCAGAGGGTTCAGAAAGAGGCACTTTTAAACTAAATCTTACCTGGGCAACCTTCGCTGGGCTTTGTAGCACATACATGCTGACCTACCAAGTCTGATTACCTATGATTTGACGCAGAAGGTGAGCTGTGCCTTGCAGCAGCCCAGGCACACGGTGCTGCCTGCGCTCCAGGCAGCTGCCCTCTGCCCGAAAGGCGTCCAAGCCTCACTGATGGCGAGTGCTCAGCGCGGTCAGTGGCCAGCTTCTGCTGCACCACGGTCCCTGCTCACACGGGAAAGGCACTCCAGCGAGGGGAAGGCTTCCCTGTGTTGCTGAGCCAGCTCTACAGCTCCAGCATGTTTCAAGGCTAAGAAAAACACTAGAAGTTTGGACATCTATTTCTCCTCCCACCCCCCCAACACTGGCTGCACTCTTTGGAGGGAGCCTGCCTGAGCAGCTGGTGGCTCAGGAGCTCTGCAGGGCTGGGGGGTTTGAAGGGCAAGGGGTGCAGCCTCCTTCATATCAAGGCAGGGTGTCCAAAACCAGAACATGGAAATGTACTTGGGGGGGTAGAAGAAAAACATGATTTTACCCAGCCTCAGCTGAACTGGAAATTTGGGGGACCAAGTGACTGAACCCATAAATAACAAACTAGTGACCAAAATGGACTGGGCTATGCTATGCTACGCTAGGCTATTCATTCCTTCTTTTCTCTGCATAGGATTTTCACAGCTGCACCATTACTGAATTTATTCATTTTAGAAGATATACATATTATCTGCATAACACCTGTAGCCTGCTCTTCTGCAGCTGCGTTGGCTCCCTGCATCCCGGCATCCTGAGTTCCCAGGGGGAGGCAACGGGGACTGACAGGAGGGACTAAAGCTAACTTAAGGTTTATTTTTATGCCCTCAGTGTGTATCAGGGGGCATTATTTGCAGCACAACAGTAGTATGTAACTCTTGCAACATAGGTAGGCACATACACTTGGCAGCTGGAAGACAGCAGGAGAATTAAGACTTGATCTGTTCCCGTTAAAGGCAACAGGATTTTAGTCACTGACTTCAGATGGAGCAGGATGGGGACCCGAGAGCAGAGTCAGTCCAGCAGTTTGTTGTTTGCCTACCCATCTCACACCAATACTGCTTGAGCTGGTGCAGGGGAGCGCAGCAGCCCGGTCAGAGGCAGGAGGAATAATTAGCAGCGCTTATTAAAAGCTATGGCGATTATTCATTACAGCTGCTGTTGGCCACCCGGCTTCGACAGCATGAGCTCCGGAGCTGGAGGCTGGGGGAGGGGGACGGAAAAGTAAATGGCGGCCTCCTCCACGCTGGTGTTCCAGTGGTCGTCTCTTTTTCCAGAAGACGGATGTTGCGCTCTAAGTACCTCTCCAGAGAGCTAATGGCCGACATGGCATTATTACCAGCCTGCGATGAGCTCCATTTTTTTTTTTATGATAGTAATTTGTTACACCGGTTTGCCACATGCCCGCTGCTTCCTTGTTAATCCAATAATCTATATGAGAAAAGCAATTTGACATTCCTCCTTCCCATCTGCCACCCATCACCCAATCTATATCTTAACTATCAGTGATTTATTAATGGTGTCTGCATTAAGCACATCTCCGCTTCATTGGCGCCCTCGATTCCCTCCCTCTTAGAGACACTCTCTGGATACATTTAGAAAGCAGAGTCAGCACGGAGACGAGAAGCAACAATAAAAGCATCCAAGTCAGGGGATTTTGGGTGCTTTGGTCAAATAATCCACGTGCTTCCGAGCGAGGGAGTCCAACCAAATGAAGCCCACTCAAGCTGAGACTTAAGTGCATGCTCAGCCCCCCTGCTCCTTGCAAAACGTGATGCACTAGGCAATGCAAGGCTTTATCAAGTTTATGCCTATAATCAGTTTGGACCCAGTGTGGGTCGGTGTTCAGTGGCTGTTAGAAGGGGCTTTTGGTGTGGCTTATTCCAGCAGCCGTCGGGCGATGCTTCGACAAGGTAAACTGGCCGGATCCGCGATCTGCAGACTTAATGGCGTACAGCATCCAGCACCCTGGATTCCTTAAAGTCTGCAAAGAGTGGCTTTGTTAGCCTTTCTGTCAGTGGCAGAATGAACAGCACAGCCTTTATGTGATCACCTATTTTCACGACACTTGTAAGAACACCGTGCCTTCAATACCTTCAGCAAAGTTGGTTTGAAATCAGGCAATGAGCTCAAAAGCTCCTGGAGGTGAAGGGCATCCAAGAGGCTAATGTACACACACACACACACACGCACGCACGCACTCCTGTGTGCTTACAAAGCCCTTGTTTCCTTAGAAACCAAGCTAAAAATCTACTGGCAATATTTCAGCCTGCTTGCCAGTATCAGTAAGGAGCTCAGGGACTACTTGAGTTCTGTGAAATGAAATTCTCTTTTCCTTTCTAAGGAATTCTCTACTTGAAATCAGATTTGGGAAGCACTGATTCTCCCACAGTTTGAAGCTCATGCTGCTCCACCTGCGTGGGTTGCGGGACTGGCATTCCTGGTCATTCACCTTTCATTCTCAAAATTCAGCCGGTGTCCCTGCATACGCTGGCTGGGCACTGCAAATAGGTTTCATTGATTCAATTACTCCCCATACAGCACTTGCATATGCACTTACAATACAGCTCAGCATCTTGCTGTATTTCATTGTATGCAAAAACACCGCTTAATGACTTTTAATTTAACCCACGTGGGAAAAACAAAAAAGAACATTTGAGTTTACATCAAAGTTCATCATGCACATCTTTCCTGCCATAGTCCTGGAGATTTAAAGATACAGAGGGCAGAAACCAGACCTTGAGGATTAGATAATTTAACACAACCAGATCTGGTCACGTTAAACTCTCTGTTATATAGGAAGTTCATACATTTACAAAATTTTACATTTTGTAAATGTAAAATACATTTACAAAAGCATGGAGTATGAACAACATGGCAGCTGATACCTTTATTTCATTTTTTGCCAACAGGTTTTTTTTTAAAGAGCCTTCATTGATTCAGAATAGCCTAGCAGAACCTCTTCTGTAATTATAACTATTTTTAAGTTCCAGAAAAGAAGTCATTAAAGGACAAAGTGCCGTGAGGAGAGCCAGATTACCAGGGAACGGTGACAACGTGGAAACGAAACAGTTATCAGCAAAACTGAAATGGATTTCATTGCTTTTTGAAGCCCAGTGCAATGAGTGAGCAAACAGCATCCACCTGCTCTAGATGTGCACGGGCAGAGGAGGATCCGCGCCGAGCAGGGGCAATGCACTGTATCTGGCCCTACCTGGTCTGCTCCCACCCAGCTGTTCTGGCACAGGAGGGGTAACTGGGCAAAGTTTAAATTCACTGGGGTCTGTGGCGACTGACTCAGAGGTCCTACAAAGCGCTTCCCGCCCAGTCTTGCAGTCTTGCTACATTGAGAAGCGTTTAGTTTACTTAGGAATTTTTGCCTCTTGGTGCTGGTGAGCTGTGGTTGAGATGCTGGTCTTCCCAGTGCTTGGCTCCCCAGCCATTTTCAGTGTCTCAGGATGCCAGTCTTAATATTGTTGAAGGCTCCTGGCATAATTTTTTTTTTGTTGAGATTTTCACTGGAGGTTTAGAACGTCAGTTAACCCACATTTATCAAATATCAGCATTAATTGGACCAATAACTCTTCTAGGCTTAATGTAAAATCTTGGGATAAACAGACTGGGAACAATTCAGGTATAAAATCATCATTAAGAACTGGATGATCTAGTTTGTTTTGTTGGGTTTTTTGGGTGGTTTTTTTTGTGTGGGTTTTTTTTTGTTAAACTTTCCCACTGTTCAATGTGTCAGTGTCATGGTGAGAGGCCCTGATGAACTTTAGGGTTTTAGTGTAGCACTGTGCAGAGACTGTACTGGATCTCAGAAGTGCCATCACTGATTCAAAGAGCTTAGCATGTAATTCAGAATGAGGCTAAACCAAATGTTTTTGGTAAATAAACTGTTTCTTGATAATCATGAAGTCAGCCATGGCCATGCAATCATTAGAACTAAATCTAATGAATAGCCAAAAAGGGCTTTGGTTTTGGTTTTGGGTTTGGTTTGGTTTGGTTTGGTTTATGTTTTTTTTAAAGGAGTAAGCAGCTAATTCCTAAACTGGAGGATGATGATGAAGGGCCCATGTTAACCCAGCTGTCTGCTCCAGCCGTTCATTCACACCGATGGAGACAGACACCGTCCCTGCCTCTGCCTCATTGGTTGAAATCATATTTCTACCCCAGATTTTCTGGGGTAAACCTTTTCTGCTCCCTCTTGCTGGAGCTGTTCCACTTTCTATAACAGGTTTAAATCCTTTTTGTACGGGCTTTATGAAGAGGTTGGTTAAATGCATTGCAAGCGTACTACGAAGCAGAACAGTGTGAAGATTGACCTTAACTTATGTAAGAACCCCCTATAGCAGAGGGGAAAAGCGAATATTTCACAGTCCCATCAGATGGAGCAAGCTTCCCCTCTGTGCTTTGTGTTTTTTAACGCTGCACTGCTGAATAAAGAAATGCCTGCCTCCAGTCTTTTATTTTCATCGTTTGTTTCTGTTAAACTGAACTGAAAATGGAAAAGGAACATTTATTTTTTAATTGAATGACATGTTTCCTTTGAGTTAAAATAAGGAAAAAAATGGAATTTGTTTGTTTGTTTGTTCATTGATTTGGCAAGGGAAGTCCCCCAAGCATTTGAATTTTGGCTCAGATCAGAACTACTACAATGTTTTGTCTTTTTCTTTTTCCCCTTCATCTGTCAAGCAGCCACACTAGCTCTCTACACAGGCCTGCTGGAAACGAGATGCAATGGCTCAGGGTACCAAATCGCTGGCTACGGGAGTGTGTGATGCAGGATAGGACCATTTGGGCTATTCAGACCTGTGGTGTGCATGGCACGGTGGTGCCACTTCATCCGAGAAGAGTAAGGCTGAGTTGTGTGGAAACAAAGTGTATGAGCAAATCCGCTCCTCTCCCGCCTCCTCCTCCCCAGAGACATTGCTTGTAGTCCCTGCAGCACTCCCTTCTGGAAACACAAATATTTTGAAAACTGCATGATGCCGCTTCTCCAGCTGACTTCCTCGACATGAGAAGAACAAACCCCCAGAAAAAAGTGCAGGAATAATCCTGGCAATCGTTTTCATGAAAGGTCCTATAGGCAAAGATGCGAAGCACATCTCTGGTGTACGATCCTGCAAAACTGTGAGGTTCTGTATATTTGCTCTCAGAATTCCCTTAGGCTCCTGTGTCTTAATGGCACAATCTTAAATCAAACTAAATCTAGAAGAGCAGAGAATATGAAGTGCAGCCAGGAAACTGAAGCTAGATCCTGATTTCATGTATCCCCTCCTACTCCAGATGATAACTCCAGTTTGCTTGACCAGTAACCATCACAAGTTGGGACTTTTGATGAACCAGTATTTTGGCAACTGGGGTTTCTGGAAGTTTTCCCTCTCACAGAATAGCTCTTCAGCAAATATTCCAGAGGAATTATTTCAATCTTTATATCATTAACTATATCTACAGCCTTACATTAGGAAAATTTAAATGTCAGCATTTTGTATTGTAAGACTGTCTGGTGCTGAGCATTTCATGAGTTGCAGAGGGGCCAGGTGATGGATTATCTGCCCTTGCTGCTGTGTATGGAAGAGCTCATTTGGCTCTTTTGGTAGAACTCATTTGGTAGGAAGAAAGATTTCATTAATGGCTGAAGAAAACACAAGTGAAAGCTGAGAATTATTTAGGGTGAAGGAAAAGAACGGAAGGAAGGAGGTTAATCTCATATTTGTACCTTTGTAGATCTCTGTGATTACCTTTTTAGATATCAGGTTATTTCCCCCTAATAATCTGATTGTGGTGTGGTTTTTCTCCCAAGGAATATTAAGTGTGTGTAAGATTCTTACAATCAAATGTGAAATAGCAGTGCTGGAAATATAATGGTTTGACAACAGCCAAGCTGCCCCAGGCTGCCATCACCCTGCATATTACTCCATAAGGTGTCTGATACTTTTTTCAGTGGAAGATGTAATTATATAATTACTATTTTCCTCCGTACTTTCTTTAAGAAAACAAAACCCTTAAAGAAGTACTTTTCCTGTTTGTACTGAAAACATTTTTTTTGTCTTTGATTAAACCTCTTTATTTTATAGTGAGCCTTTAGGAAAAAAACCCGAAAAACCCTAGCAATTCATATTGTTGTAAAAATGTTTCCAGAGAAAAATATAATAGTTTCTGACTAGCTTTAGTTATCATGTATTTTTTTATTAAAATCTCCATCTCTTTGCATTCCTGCTGCTTATTTGACACTCTCTGCTTGTCTTTCCTATACTCACTTGTCATCATTTCACAATCTCTCTTTGTACCCTACACTTCCTGTTTTTAATTGGAATTTTCTTCTTTCCAGTTCCTTCACCTTTTCTGTATCACAGCTCTTAGGTGGTATATGGTTCTAATAATATCTGAGTTGGAGCTGAACTTTAGACCCATGTTATATCTAAGTTGTTTTGAGCTAGCTAAGAATTATTAGAAAGAAAAAAGGTAGACGTGAGACATTGCTGAAGATTTTTACCAGATTTGTATAAGTGGAAAGGAGATACAACAACTTCAGCTAAAACAGAGGTCACATTTCTGTTCTCTAATAAGGACCAGAGTTTGTTATATGGGAGCTTATATCTATTTTTAATATATTTAAATGTATAATTGTGTTTATAATGAGCACTTTGCAGTCTGCTTCTCTTCTCGCCCAAAAATGCATCAGTGAAACAGTTTGAAAGGTGACAGAATTGGAGAAGGAGGTGGGAAGGGACCTCTGGAGGTCTCTAGACTCACCGCCTGCTCAAAGCAGGGCCAGTCAGACCAGATTGCTCAGGACCTCATCCAGGCGAGCTGTGAGTATCTCCCTGGATGGAGATTACACCGCTTCTCTTTGTGCATCTGCAGCAACCTGTTGGGGCGAAGCAGAAGACAGCTTGGTTTGCAAATGCAGTCTGGAGGGGAGGAGTGAAGCTGCAGTGAGCTAAGCCTGGGCCTCGCGTTGTGTCGTGTCATGCTCATGCCCTCTCCATCCCTCAGCCTGAAGCAAATCAGAGAAGAAGTTCTGATTTCAGCCTCTCTTTCTGCGTAGATGTCACTCAGGTTTAAATTAAATAGATGTAGCTCATGTGATCCTGTGCAGCCGTCTTCAGAAAGAAAGGAGAAGAAGAAATGCTCTTGTTGAACCTGTCAGATGGACTATCACGGGCTATGAGACCTCGCACCCTGCCTTTGTACTGG
Source organism: Falco biarmicus (assembly GCF_023638135.1). NCBI lineage: Eukaryota > Metazoa > Chordata > Aves > Falconiformes > Falconidae > Falco > Falco biarmicus. Next base: position 86,920,934 of record NC_079292.1, read on the forward strand.
GAAGTGGCATAAAGCAAGGGAGAAATAGCGAGGGAGAAGAGCTTTGGGTCTTTTCCTGCTTTTTGTGGCCTGGGAAGAATGGCAGCACCCAGGAAAGGGGGATGGTTGGGATGCTGCCGGCATCAGGCAGCCGTGACCTTCTCACCTTGTGTGTGAAAGCCCTTGTGCTGTTTACCATTTGCGTGGCCACATGAAAATAAGGTCAGACTCTCATATCACGCACCGAGACAGAGCTCTGTAGCTCCACAGGCTCTCAGGGGATGGACGTGCTGCTGCCCCAGAAAGCAGCGTGTTTGGCTGCATGGGGCAGGAGACAGCAAGGCCAGAGGGGCCCCAGCACTTCTGGATACCTACAGCAACCTCCATCAAGCCATGGACCCTCCGTTCAGGGGAGTGTTCAGGATCAAGGCCCAGCTAAGACAGCTTCACTGTATGGACATTCGTGACTCCTACTTTACTGCATCAGCCTCAGCACACTATGGAAAAAAATGCCCTTGTCAACGGTCAGTAGCACAGGAGAGATTTAACAGTCTGGCCACCTTCTTCTCTTCTGATACAATTTATACCTACTCTTTAAATCAGGAGTAATAACCAGATTATATATATTGAAATGGTGAAGTCTAGAAGTGCATGAAACATGTGAAATGAAACCTGAAACAGAGTGAGATTTGACTACTTTCAGCTGTTGGCACAAGCTTAAAACTCAGGTAGGGCTCATTAGGAAGTTCGTCTGACCTTTCTCTCTGAACCCAAGGCTGATTCTATGTCTCATCCATAGAGAACATCTTTCTTTTTTCCTTTTTTTCTTTTTTTTTTTTTTTTTTTTTTTAACCTAGATGAAATCTCATTGATTATGACTGGAAGCTTCCAGGTTTGTTCGACACCAAAGTTCAAAGCAAGTTCAAACAAGTTCAAAGTACAGGAAGCATGTAGCCATGAAAATGGGAATAGTTGAGTTTTGAATCCATGAGATCAGAGCAGCTGAGATTTGCACTTTGCGGATGCTGCCTGAGCCAGAATGCTCTGAAAAGATGAGAGTTAAATCCTGATGAATAGAGAAGAACGAGGGAGGCCCTGGCTTTGGCCTTGATCTTTGGCAACGATGGCTGGCTTTCCTGAATGGTTCTGCAATACAGATAAATCCTGCCCTCTAAGTGTTTGGGTAGGGACTGCCATGCAATACACTAGAAATAGATAAATCCATGCATAGGAGGAGAAAAAAAACGCCTGGCCTTTAAATAGAAGTATGGTAGGGCTCGGAGAGGTCTAGCTCTGCAGAATGACTAGTTTAGTCAGGACTTGTCATCTCAGTAAAAGTCTAAGCAACACTGTTTGCAATCTGCTTTATGGAGCTTCCAGGCTCACTACGGGGTGGTGAAGAAATCAAGAAATTTCCTTGCTAAGCTCTGAAGATAAAGGAAGAACATCTGCACCATTGTTGCTAGTGGAAGTGAGTAAAACAGGTATGTGTTTGGGTGCAAGACTGCTCCCATTTGGGGGAATGATAAAAACAAGCAGCTGGAGAAGGTCAAGTCTTATGATTCCTTTTCCTCCTTTACTGAACATGTTTTGTAACTGCTCTAGTGTGAAGTATATAGCATAGAAGCTTCAGTGTTGCCTTCTGCATCTCCCTCTCCTCAGGGTGAAGCTCCCCCTTTAGCTCCTATGTATTTTCATGGAATGGACTGGTATTGGAAAATGAGATCTGGGACATAATAGCATTGATAGGTCTGCTTCTTGCTGGTTTGTCTTGAAAAAGGCTCATGAGAAAGACATGAATGCAATGCTGGCCAAAGACACCCAGCACAAAGATACTGGGCAGCAGCAAGTCCCATCAGAAGGTGGGGGGAGGGGGTGGGGGGGGAGAAGACAAAAAAAAAGAGGGGAAAAAGGAATGAGAAAGAAACGAACCAAGGGAAGATCCACTTCTGAAGGCTGGAAAGATCCATCTGTATCCTTTTGCCTGATGTCATTCCCAACAGCAAGCATGGAGCCACATCCAGCAACCACTCTGATCCAGACGTACAGAGCTGAACAAAAGCATATTATTTTAAAAGTCCTCATCGTGTAGCTCGGCACAGGCTTGGTGCTGACAACCTGTAGCTCCGGCTCTGTCATCATGGATATGGGACAGGACTGTCCTGCCAGCTAACCTGCCACACTGCATTAGCTAACTGTGGCTCTGTGTGACTAGCATCGTCTGAACTTCAGCATGAAAGACGAATTCAAAATTTAAGGAAGAGAGCTTGCTTACGAATAATTTTGTACATTTTGCTTGTGCATTCAGGGTGTTTTCTCCACAAACTTTTCAGGACCTTTTCTGTCTGACTAGATTGCTCCCATCATCGCAGCGTTGTAATTTGTGCTGGACACTCAGCAATTAGGCGGTGCTGCCTACAGCAATACCTCATCCTCTTGAGGGATTCGAGGCAAAGAGGTAAGTCACACCAGTCTCCCAGCACTTCAGTATATATTTCTGGGTGTCTGCAGGTCTCTGCACCCCTTCGCAACTCATACAAAAATCAGCGTGCTCCCACGCTTTGCTGTAACACACTGGCTCCGTCTGCGGCCGTAACATGGAAAGCTGTGGGTGTTTTGAAGGTGGTAGAACAGAGGTGGGGACACAAGTGTTCTCAGTACCCTGGGCAAATGTTTTCTGACTGTAAGTTGTTGCTCGTCCCAGTCTGAGTCACATGTATGCTTGCTAAATGGCATGGGTGTCAGCCACCCAGCGCTTGTTTACTCTTCTGGTCTTGCCGTAATTCAGTCTGAGGTGTTCCTTCTTCTGCCCCAGGAGCAGAGTGTGCACTCCAGAATGAAGAAGAAGAATAATGTCACCTCTCCTCCTGCTTGTACCCTGCCTCCATTTCCCTCCTGCTGCTTCTGAACCCTCTGACCCTTTCAAAGGCAGCTCAGCAGCCTGCTCCATCTTTTATTGAATTGAATTGCAAATCTGGAGAGACAGTAGTGGGATCAAGCCATCCGTTTCAATTCAGTGTCCTGTTGTTCCTCCCATGGGACCAGGGCAGACCCTGAGGAAATGCAGTCAGCATTTGTTGACTAAGCCCTCTGATGAGATTAACTTCTCATTGAGCAAAAAGTCAGTCATACGGTCCCAGCTGTGTTTGGTCCAGACAAGGTTCAGTCATGAGACAGAACAAAATTTCTGGAGCTCTGCATACCCTAGGCGACTCATGGACAGTGCCTCAGCCTTTCAGCAATGCTACTGGAGAAGCAAACTTTCAAAGCTCTACTTGCTATCTCTGCCTCCCGTTAGGAAAAATGAGGCAAGAGCAGGCAGCCAACTTAGGACAACCTACCTACCTACCATATGACAAGCACTTCTGACACGAGCACCCTTCAGCAAATTGCCTTTCTGCTGAGGGACTATGGAAGATGGATGACCATCGGGAGGAGCACCATGACCTGCAGCACATGCTGCAGGGAATTACAGTGCCCTGATCCTAAGGAAATCAGCTTGGACCACAGCCCCAGGGCCTGTGTCCTTACTTAGAGTGACTAATTCTCCACCCGACTGCCAGAGGTGAGGGGTCAGAAGGAGAGGTCAGAGTGGGTCACAGATCAGTGGAGAGAATACAAATCAAAGAGAGACCCTTGGCCTTTTGGCTTGATTTGTATTAGCAGTTAGATCTATCTTTTTTTAGCTCCAGCCTTGCTTACTGTTCGGAGCAAACTGCTTTCCTCTGAGCACCTCAGTGCAGTTCAGAAGATGGCAGCCATATTCACAACGTTTATGCTTGACATCCTTCTGTGGTGACCTTGTGACAACAGAGTTTCACTGCTGAGTCTCCCTGGAGCTGCTCCCACTCCCTGTGACTTCAGTGACAAAGCTCCTAGCCTTTTTAAGCCATGCAAGGCTTGCAATTAATTGCAGCATGTCATTACAGTGGGTAGCTCAGACAAAGCTCCCTCCACTCCATGGGGTGCTGGGTGGCACACCAGTCCTGGTGTGGTCTGCTCAGCACCCTGCGTTCATCTTGTATGAGCCACCAATGCCCCCTTCAGTGCGCTGGGGTTATAGTATTATTGAGACCATTCCCTTTCACCATTATTGCTGTCCAAAGGATGCTTCTTACTGACTCTCAGGGACTATGTGGAGAATACATGGAAAAGGTCTCACTTCCTCACTCTTTGTCTCCACCTTGGTGTGTATATGTGTGTTCGTGTTTCTCTGTCGGTGATGATAGCAAATGAACCTGCAATCTTGTTTCAAAATTAGGAGTTACTTGTTTGGGGGTTTTTTGGGTTTTTTTTTGGTTTTGGGTTTTGTTTTTTTTTTTTAATGTTTGGAAGGTCTTTCTCTCTCTAAAGCAGAATACTTTCAATCTTAGGCACTGCTCACAGCCCTAATTGTGCCTGTCTTGAAAGCAATAGTTCAATTTTGCAGCACATTTGGACTTTTTCAAATTCAGTTGGATTCCAAAACACCAAAACAGAAGGAGCTTTCTGGCTATTTCTTGATAGAGAGTGGTTTTGTCTCCAGCTGGCCAGTAGCTCTGTGGGACTGGCATGCCCTGATGGCATGGGAGTGCCAGGTAATGCAGAGTTTGACTCTGAGTCTACTTCCTCATGTAGGTGGCTGCTCCCTTGTCACAGCACTTATGGCACGCTCTGGCTGGAAGCTGAAGGAAGGGAATGTGCTGCCTTGCTTTGCTTTTCTTGTTAGTGGTTCTTCCTGAGGAGATGTTAGATCTTTCTTCCCTTCCCTCCTTTCAGATGTGTTTGATTTGGTGGGTTTCATACATGCTGTCTGGGGACAAAATTGTCACTGCACTGTGAATTTGGAGACTGATGGGGACCAGGAGTTGCAGGTTTTGGCTTAGTAGGGGAATGTGTTCTAGCTGTGGAGAAGATAATTGGTTGTAAAAAACATATGGCACATCTCTGTGTGAGCAAGGCACTTGTTATGTTGACAAACTCAGCCTTGCTGACAAAATGGTTATGGAACATATTACTGTACGGGGTATTCTTTATCCTGTTGTAGGTTTCCCTGTAGCTACTCTTAGAAGTTATCATCTTTAATATCCCTCTTGTCTCACATCTGGTGAGAAATACTAAGGTCAGTAGTCCTACAAGGCATCAATGTCTCAGCAAGCCCACTCTTTTTTTTTGTCTTGACAACAGCCAATAAATCTCAGAAGGCTCCCTTGAGATACAGGAGAGAGGAATCTGTTTATAGTCTGTATGTTGTTACTTAGAATATTCATAGAATCATAGAACGGTTTGGGTTGGAAGGGACCTTTACATGTCATCTAGTCCAACCCTCCTGCAGTAAGCAGGGGCATCTTCAACTAGGTCAGGTTGCTCAGAGCCCCGTCCAACCTGACCTTGAATGTTTCCAGGGATGGGGCATCTACCACCTCTGCAGGCAACCTGTTCCAGAGTTTCACCACTATTACCTCCTTTTCTTATGGCAATAATCACTTCTAGCTGAGCTGGAAAAAAACACAGACTGTCCCAGGAAAAGGTGGCCTTGTGCCCAGGAATGCAATGGTTTCCATGGTGATAGATTAAGATGGGCTGTCTAGGGCCAAATCAGATCCCAGCAAGCTCTGAAGGTATCTGGGGTGTTGATGCCCACTACAGTCTGTGAGCACAGCACCATGGTTTATGAGTCCTTTTGATTAGCTGTGAAACAGAAGTTGACTCTGCAGCTTCTTAGGGCTTTACATCCAGAAGACGCTGCAGCACTGACTGTCTCAATCAAATATTGCTGGGGAAAAAAACCCGAACCAACAGTGGGAATTTACTGGTCAGTGTTGTGCTTCCATAGGGAGAACAGGATAGAGCTAGTCCTTGAGTCATGGCAGCTCCTTTCTGTCCTCTTTTTATAGGCTGGTCATGACTATCAGCATGGGAATGTAGCAAAAGGAGTTTTGGAATTATTTGGTCCCATATGATTTGATGGAGGGATTGGAAATCTAATCCTTTTACTGCCTGTAGGTTTTTGCATTAGACTAAATGGAAACCTGAGATAAAGGCATCAGGCTGGGAATGTCAGTCTGTTTTCATTAGACACGACTCTGCTTTGGACATCTGCATTGAAGTAGCTCCAATAATGGGCAGCCAGCAACAAATCATCTGTGTGGTTTTTTTGAGGAGCAGTAACAGTAGGAATTGCTTATTTGGAGATATTTTAGCATGCCTGATGTAATCTATCTTCTTTTCTGATTTTATGTTGTTGAAATGAGTGATTCTCTGCATAGGAAGAAAACTATTTTTTGAGAAGAAATCTGGTTCTAGTTTGACTGTTCAGCATCTAAGTGGGTATTTCTTTTCTGCACAGCAGAAAAGGTGACAAGACTGCTGCAGTCTCTGGCATAGGTCTTTCTTACGTGTGACTTTAATAAAAGTCAGAATTTTACAATCCCTTCCTAGACAGGCTGCTTTGGTTGTCCAGAAAGTAACTCCAAACTATGTATTAGCAGCTTGGGCTATTTTTGAACAACAACATCTTTTTTATATTAATAATTTATGTGCCTAAAAAATTCCCTTTCATTCTTCTCCTCAGAACTGGATTTCTTTTATTAGCTCCCTGTTGAGCATATTATGTTTTGATTTTGGGAGAGATTATAGTTATTCCTCGATGAGAGCTGAGACAGGAATTATGGGGAACATCACTGCATTTCTTACCAGCAGTTGGATGCATTTGGCTGAGCTGACGCTGGATGACATTTTCACTCCAGTGTAAGACAGCACATGTGGCTGAGTGCTGGTGTCCTGCTGTGCGGTAGGGCATAGCCTAAAAACTGACACCTAGGTACTAGTAGTAAGATTGCCTTTTCCATTTTTATGTTGTTGGCATGACCAGTTGTAAATACTAAGGGAGGGGTACAAGGAAGAGAGCAAGCAGTTAGTAATCTTTCCTAAGCCAACCTTCCCAACTCCCAACCATTAGTAGATAAAGAAATTCAAAACTCACAGATAGACTATAATGTTGCATCATCAGCAGTAGTGAAACTCTCTATTCCCTTTCTGAATCCATTTCTACTCCTGACCTGAGCAGCTTCTTACAATAAGAAGATACAGATGTATTCAAACACCACGTGAAAGAACTGCTTCTACCTAACCCTGTCAATTCCAATGATTCTTTGTTGGGTAAAACAATGACTAATTGTTGCTTAAGTAGCCCTGGCTCGTAAGGCTTGTGGATAGTCATGCTGGTTTAATTTTAGTGACTTCAACCATAAGCTATTATTCAGGCTATTGGTTAACACTCTGCTATTTTCATAGATTTGTTAATAGTCTGAGTCTGGGGTCAGTATTTGGCTGCAAACCCACTTCTCGGTGGAACAGTGTGCAAGCTCGCAGCTCTGAAGATCTTAACTGGAAGGATCTTCACCTGCCTGTTGCTATCAGTGTATCTCTGCACCTGTCTTTTCCACTTGCTTTCATTTTTGTGAGGAAGCAGGAGGATGTCTCATTTCCCTTAAGAGCCAAGCACCCCTGCCAGACATCATTGCTTGTGGTGGCTGCGGCACACAGCTGCAAGAGTGATGGAATCCAACTCGAGTTCTTCTATGATTCTGTGATTGACACCAGTGTGCCTCACGGGACAGGCAGTCCACCTAAAGACCCCAGGAGCTGATGTGAAATAGGAGCATGAGGCATTTCCTACTGTCATTCCCATAAGACCATAATGACACTTCATACTTAAAATTTTTATTTTATTGTCAACCAGACCATTTTGGTTCTGGGATAAAAAAGTTTGATTTGCAATAACTGATGAGGAAAGCTCAAATTGTTTGATTGAAAATTTTTATCATATTATTTTTCCATTTTTCTCTTTTCATTGAGATTTTCTATTAAAACACCTGACAGCAAATTTCTGATGTTGCTAAGCTGAATCTCTAAGAGGATTTTTCTACCTGCCCATAGCACTTCCTTGTATATTGAATTCAAACTTTTGGACAACTTCAGTTATATTGGTCTTTGCTTCCTTGCCCCACTGTCTTCTTGTCTGTCACAGCTGAAAGAAAAATATGGGCTATCCATTTCCAAAGCAGCAAAGTCTCCTGAGCCTAAGCTTTATTCAAGGCCAGCGCAATTAGTGCCAGCTTTAAGCACAACTAAAGCAGGCAGCTGCCTAAGGCAGCAGACTGCTGGTGGCAGAACACTGTTCCTCTGCCTGCTTTTCTGTGTCAGAGCCATGGAGACTGAGCCGCCTGCTAGTGCCAAGCATGGGGGCCAAGGTGTGTGACACTGGCTATGCCTGAGCGTGCATTGTATCCCTGGGAGCAGTAATTGCTGCCCGTCTTCCTCCCACTCCCCTGGCATCATCGGGTACCCCTGAGGATGGCAGCTCTCCCAGCTCCAGTTCTGCCTTCTGCTTGCTGTCCCCAGGTGGTGAGCGCCCATCCTTGTTGCTTCTCCATGGAGTGGCAAAACTGAACTTCATTTATGCCAGCAATGGGCTTTGAACTGGCTCTGCAGGAGGTTCAGCCAGGTAAAGCCTGCCTTGTTTTTACAAATGAGACTTTGGCTCCTCAGTCGCTCATATTCTTTGGAAAACGTTACTACAGAGAGAGTATTCCTACCACTGGACTTTCTATAACTACACAGAAGTAATTTGTATGGTTGTGAGGCATGACCTTGGTACCAACTTTTAGCTGTCTCTGCATTTTTTTCCACTTGGATCCATAGGTACATTTGTGTGTGGGGGGCTGATGGGGGGAATATATGTTTTACACTTGCATTCATGCACGATGATGACTGGGTCCATGCTTGTTTAATCATGTCTGATGATGGTTTACATAGAAGGTTTAAAACATATAAGCTATGTATATATTCTGAAAGTTATTTGGACAGGCCTCTCTGTAGCTGAGCTTTGCTTAGTTCAGAAAACTGAGGTGCAGCTCTGGCTCCTGAGCTCTGTATTGCCCGCTCCCACGGAATGGGGGAGCAGCTCCGATGCCCGACAGCAGCTGCAAGGCATCACACACCAGATGAAGAGGGGCCCACTGGGGTTCAACTCCGCAGTAGCACTGGCACATCGCCCGGGATGGACCTAATACAGGTGATGTTCACCTACGAGGCAGCTGCAGAGTCTTCTCCAGATGAAGAGCCTCCCTATTCCAAGAGGTGGATACTTCTAGGCAGAGTACTAGTACTTGTGTCACCTGCATGGTGGGCAGTGGCCACAGCAGGGATATGCGCAGTTCCACAACACGGGCCCTGTTTATTGCGGTGCCTGTGAATGACGAGCGATGTTGCAGTGTTTCAGTGCTGCACAAAAGATGCCCTCGCGCCTCTGTGCTGTGCCGGTGGGGGGCCATGAATGTGGCCATGGTGGGCAGAACGTGCACGGGGAGAGGCACGGGCCAGCTTTTTATTTGTGTTGCTTGGTGGGGTGGGCCATACGTTGTGTGAGTGCTGACAGCGTGAGCGTGGACACGGCGCCCGCAAGGCACTAATCTGGGCAATAAAAGGATTACATGCTCGGTGTCATTTGGGTGGCAGGCATTGTGCAGTGCATCAGGCCTCAGCGAAGGACAATAGCAAGTCAAATGGAAATGCTGTCGCTGTGAACACAGCACAAGGCAGAGCTGTATCTTTGCTTCAGTCTTTCGTGCTTCCCCCCGTGGCTCTTTCCCTTTCATTGTTTTCAGGGCAGGGAGATCTTCATTTGCTGAGTGACCTCCCCATCCCCTGCCTGCAACGCTGGAGGGAGATTATCACAGATGAGAAAATACAGAAGAAACCTGCTGGAGCCAGTATGGGGAAGTCTGTGACAGTCGGAGCGAGCAGCAAGGTGTCTGAGCACAGCCGGGTTGTCTCTAGGGGACACAGACACAGGGTTCAGGCCCTGGCGCCGCTGCTCCAGTAGGGAATTGCAACCACTTTAATTAGGAGCCAGCTTTAGCATTTCCCCAGAGCAGCGGGAGTGGGGGAGACAAGAAGCCCCTGGGGAGAAGGGGGAAGTTGGAAACAAGGAGCAAAGAACACAAACTAGAGTAGATTTTCTAAAGGAAATATCTGTTACATCCATGGATACCCCACACCTGGATATATTCTAGAAAGGAATCGAGAAAAACAGGAGTTGCAATTAACGCAAAGAAAAGATGGTGGGGAAAGATTTTCTTGTTCCAAGTATCAAGAGTTCCAAGTCTGTGGATCATCGCGTGCTTAAAGCATGGTTGCCTTTAGGCTATCAGGTCTGCTGTGGGCTACGTGCTGATTACCTCACTCGGCATCTTCATTTGCAGCGCAGTGCCTGAGAAATTGCTCTAGGGCCACCCTGAGCCAGCATCAGGCTGAGGTGAAAAGCAGGGCTGGGGGAGCTGGCGTATTATCAGAGCCTGCAATGAGACACTGGCAGTGAGGACTAGGACCACAATTTCTGAGGACAGAAATGGTTCTAGGCTTGTGGGATACAACAGAAGGTGTGGGGAGGAGAGATTGGATTATGCTGGGTTAGCAGGCAGAGAGGGATCTCTGGCAAAATGGGCAGGATATGACTAGCCTTCTCCCTGCAGCCAAATCTTGTTTTTCTATTGCTGGACATAACTTGCATAGAAATGTCTATTCCCTGGGTCCTGGCCAATATATTAAGGGTTAATGCATTGCATAGTGGCAATAAATTTCGCTGGTATGACAGAGGAGTGGGCCGGAAATTTTTGCTAAGGAGAAGCTGCTGTCAGCGTTGTGCCTTTTATTAGTCTGTACATTCCTTCTTTCCCTCTAATGAAATGCCCATTGACATTTATGGTCTTGTCACCTGGTGAGAAAGCCATCGTCACCTCCACAGCGCCACTTCTCCAATAACAGCAGGTCCCATTTTAGCACTTGAAAGTCATTGTCATCTTCTTTTTAAATGGACAAGCCTTTCCTGGATGCATTTTCTTGCCCTTTGAGCCAGCAAAGATCACCTCGAGACAGCAGCAGAGTGGACCTCTATGGCGCTCTGTTCTTTCAACTGCACCTGCACTTTTCCAGGAGGAGCTCCTTCTTCGAGGAGCTTGTGTTCATGGGCAGTGGCCATTTTATTTCCTTATATATGAACATGCTGTTCCCTGTTGTAAAGGACCCAAATTCTCCCTACTCTCTAGTAACTGACTTTTACTCCCTCTCACCACTGTCTTTGTCTGCTTTTCTTTCCAGATAGCTCTTGACCGCGTTGGGGAGGGCAGGTCTCAAAGACAAGCTTTGTACATTGGCCAGGCAGGTGAGAAAGACCATTTCGATGTCTCAACATGGAAAGGACACCAATGTGAGCTCAACTCTTATTAGTCATCAGAAACCCTATATTAGAGTGAGCCCCTGAAGGTATCTCAAATGTAGGAAAAGCTTCTGAGTTTCCATTCAGTAACAGGATTCAGATGGGTAGCAAACTGCTTTGAGAGTAGTGGGGTTTATGGAGTTACTTGCTTTACTCCAAAGTAATAGTTATTTTAGACTGAAGGTACATGGCTGCTCTGTATGTGCCGACAAACAACTGTGCATTCATTTGTAATATGTCTTGGTCAAACATGCACTCATGGGGTTTTTCCAAGATAAAATCAACCCATACTGCCTATCATTGAAGAAGTAAATAATTCTTCTTCACTCAGTTGTCTTTGGTGTCTTTCATTCTTTTTTTTTTTTTCCTTTGGGGGGTGGTGGTGGTATTTTTGACTTTTTCTTTCAGGATTTCTTCAACGTTATTAAAACCTTAGCATAACTGGGCACCTACTTACACAGCTGGGAGGGTGAGATCACAGAAATCTCTCATGGTCTCTCAGACGAACTCCCAGGTTGCTGGTAGGAGTCTATGAGCCAGGGAGAAGGCTTGATGCCAGTACCATCCCCTCCTGCATGTGCAGCTCTAACCATCAAATTTTTCATAACCATGGGGGAAGGTGTTTGATTCTTAGGTCCAAGCGTGCTGTCCAGGCAGCTGTTTCCCACCTTCTCAGAGGAGACATGGTGGGCTGGAAGGAAGGCTGGTTGTGGTCTTCAGGCTGCCAGCTGGACCTCTCTGGTGTTGTGTTTGCATCTGGATGAAGTACAACTCCTATATGTTCTCTTCTGATGGTTTATTTCTGTTTATGAAAGTGAACAGAAAGAACAGCTCCCAAGTCTGGAGGTGCACGGATCACCCTCACACATCACTTCACAGGGGATCTGAAATAAAAAATCTTTACTCCTTCATATCACTCCTTGCATCAAAGGTGGGAAGTTTCCTATGAATTTAAAGGCATGATATGCAAGAGAGTTGCTTCATCTTGTTTCAGTTAATAACATGCATATACTACACTTATGAAAGCATAGCCTTTTATTGATTTAATCTTCTGGCAGATCAGTATTTATGTTGTGGCTAAAACTGTCTGCCAGAAAGGACTGTTCCTCATCTCTATCCTGAATCTGGCTTCAACATTAACATATTCACTTACATCTTCCTTAGGCCAGTAAAGAGCAGAATAATTTAATCATTTTCTTTCCAGTAACTTAGGCCTTTTCCCCTCTCTGGACCTTTGTCTTATAATAGCTGGACCATGGGTCATCATTATTTTTCTTTCAGCCTTTTCTAGGTGTAATGCTGGCTCTATACCCTTTGACAACACCTTCTTCTCCTCCTCTTTCTCTCTTTTGTTATTCCATAACTAACTTTCTGGTCTAGGCATAAAATTCTAGGAGACATGTTTTATGGTTTATTTACTCTAAAAAATGTTTTTCTTCCAGCTCTTTTGATAAATCCCATACAAGAAAATCAAAATTAATCTGTAAAATGGTGGTTTAAAAATAAGGTAGTCAGAGTTTTCTGCAGGGTCAACAACAGCAGAAACTTAAGATAGTACACTTCAGAAAGGTTACTGTAAGACTATCCTTGAATGTTTGTTCCAGGACTTTTTGAAGGACTTGAACATTCTGCTAGTCCATCTGACACCTGGCACTAGATGACAAACAGGCAGTGCGCTGCTGAATTTCTTCGAAGAATAGTTGCAAGTTTCTCAAAGGTAGTGGACAGTTGCTGGCAGAGTCAACATTTTAAACCTCATCCTTACTGAAGTCCAAGGCATAATTCCCATTGACCAGAATGTTACCCAGGGTATACAGGCCATAGGCAAAAAACCCTATACACTCTACAACATAAATACATAGAAGGGTTGTTTGGCTTTGATTTTGGGTTTTTTTTTTACTAAAGTCTTTATAGACAAATAATAAAGACAGTGCTCTACATCTACAGGGGTCATTTCTTTGCTCACAAACTTACAGTTTTAGGGACAGAAGGGACTAATACACTATCATCTAATCTGACACATGCCAGAGACATTTATCCAGCTGTTTCAGTAATAAGTCCAATAACTTGTGTGTACTTAAAATAATGTAGCATCCAGTAAGGCATCTGATCTCGATTTGAGGATCTACAAAATGTGCCAAAGCCAGCATATTTTTGTACTTCATTCTTACATTTGTTGAAAAACAGGTCTTGTTTCTTGTTTGAATTTGTCTGCATCTAGCTTCACATTATGAGTCATTGGCCCATTTTTCTCTGCCATATTAAAGACTCTGTAAGCACTAGGCACTTCTCTTAAGGTATATAGAAATGGTAAGTAAGACACCTCTTGGTCTCCTCTTTGATATGGTGAAGAGACTGAGCTATTGGTATGTTAGTCCCCCTGCTTTTGCGATGTGTGAGCTACCGCGTGCTGTTTTCTTCTTAGTCCAGTTTTCATCCCACGGCTGTGTACGGAAACAACCGGGCAGCACAGAGTCCCCGTGCTTCGCCAATGCCATCTTTGCTGTCTGTGCCTTCCTCAGCTGGGATGTCCTACCCATATAATGTGCTTTCCAGAGTTTTTTAATTTTGGCTTGTATTCACAGCTTTTTTTGGAGGAATTCCTCCATAACTGAGTCCAGCAGTCTCTGTATGTTCATATTTCCTTATGCGAACAATCTGCAACTTTTTCCGAGAGGATTCTACATAGCAGCAGGTTCTGGAAAGCTCTTTCACCCAGCTATAAATTTGAAGAGATTTTATCTTTCTCTGGAAAAAAAACCCTAACTTTGAAAACAGCTGTTGTCTCCATTTGAAAGAAAAGAGCATAGATAAGCCATCTATGAAACTGCGTAAGTGTGGAAAGTTGAAATAATGTTTCCAGACATTAAGAAACAAATCAGACATTTGGACTGTGCTTGGTGTGAAGTTCTGTGAGGGATGAGGAGGTTGTTACTTTGTTCAGACCTACTAATCTGTTAAAAATACTGCTATTGGCTTATCTGGTGTAAGAGGTGTCGTGGTTTAACCATGGCCAGCAACCAAGCCCCACGCAGCCGCTTGCTCACTCCCCCTCACCCAGAGGGACGGGGAGGAGAATCAGAAAGGAATGTAAAACTCGAGGGTTGAGATAAGAACAATTTCATAGCTAAAGCAAAAGCTACGCATGCAAGCAAAGCAAAGCAAGGAATTCATTCACCACTTCCCATGGGCAGGCAGGTGCTCAGCCACCCCCAGGACAGCAGGGCTCCATCCTGCATAATGGCTACTCAGGAAGACAAATGCCATAATGCCAAACGTCCCCCCCTTCCTTCTTCTTCCCTCAGTTTATATACTCAGCATGACATCGTATGGTATGGAATACCTCTTTGGATAGTTCGGGTCAGCTGTCCTGGCTGCCCCCCCTCCCAATTTCCCGTGCCCCTCCAGCCCTCTCGCTGGCAGGGCCCAGGAAACCAAAACCTCCCTGTTTTAGTATGAACATCACCCAGCAACAACTAAAAACATCAGTGTCCTATCAACATTGTTCTCACATCAGAGCCAAAACACAGCACTGTCCTGGGTACTAAGGAGAAACCTAACTCTGCCCCAGCTATAACCAGAAGAGAGGACATTGCTGCAGCAGCCTTCCACTGTATGGCAGCTGAAGAATTCTTGCTGATCTTGGATTCTGATCCATTTAAAGGACCTTAATCCGTCCAAAACCCTGAAACACCCCCCAAGGCACCTCCTCTTTGCAAGTCCTGTTGTGCAATCTCCTTCTTCACTCTGTGAGTCTCCTCATAGGAATTTCTGAACAAGTTTGTCTTCATTTTTACCAATAAGTGATGCTCTTTGTGATCCCCTGTGGAGCTGTGAAGTTCAGGGTAAGCACCTGCTAGAGAAATAAAGGCATCCCTGGAGCAAAGGACACAGGGAAGAGGGCCAAGAAACTGAGATGTGATGCATTTGTCATTATGGGGCTATAGGAAAAGCCCTCTTTCCTTCACCCATCCCAATTTTCTTTTTCATTAGCCTCCTCATGCTAACCTCTGAATAACTTCTAAAGTAAACAGCCCATAAATATTGTACGAGTCTCCAATACTAAAAGCTGATAAAGTTTATAGCACTTATAAAATAAATAGAAGGAAATGCTTTTCAGTTTCCTATTTATAGGTCTCAAGAGGGATCTCAGGTATGATTTATCACTTCAATTTTAACTGTATTAGTCTCCCCCTATCACATACACACAACTCTTTTCCTTGGTCATTCTTCTTTTCTCACATACAGCTGCTTCCTCTTCTCCCTGTAGACGTGCTCACACCCACACAGCCATTTGCCCTCCACATCCTTTACTAACAGGCAGGAGACTGCGTGCTCTTTTCCAGAGTGCTGAGTGCCATCAGTTTTCACCAGAGTCAGCAGGCGTCGAGGGCTCTCAGCATTTAGCAAGGTGCTCTCAACCACACGCAATCCAAAGGAGAAACTACTTTTTTTTGAGTCAATGTGGCAGGCAGCCAAAGGATTAAAAAAGAGGGAGGCAACATTTTGGACGTGGGTGGATCATTAAAGCACAGAGAGTATAGTTAACATAGGGTATGTTTCTTTTTAGGGCATTCCTATATGCTTTCCAAGTGTTAATGTTTCTAAATATGCAGTATTGATCCCCAGTTGCTAGTGCATTGCACTTGAGCAGATAAATGGACTGTGGCTAAAAACACCCTTCTTCTTGGAGCAAACGAACATAATTTCTTCTATTTTGTAAAAGGGGAGGCACACCTAGGGCCACATACCATGTGTCTAAATTACCGATTTATTTTGGTGCAAAGGTGCACTTCTGAAGTAAATCTCCTGGTTGTCCCCTTTCAGTTTATTTTCCCATTTAAATGGAAACACTTGTTTCAGAAATATACCTGCTAATGGGCATTGAGCCCATGGAGCCAGACTCCCGCTAGACCAACTAACCCCCCCAAAATGTAAATGTGGACATCAGATCCTCAGCGTCAGGGGTTTTGCTTTAGAGCTCCATTCCTATTACACTGCAGCATTTGCTAACGTGGCAAGCCATAGCACCACCACAGCTTTTGACACCACTGCATCCTAACGGCATTTTCCTGTCCTGGTTCTGTATCAAAAACAAGAAAACAGATTTTTTTTCATTATTGTGATTGAAATAAACCTATTTATGTTTGAAATTCCCACAGACTGTACTGCCAGGGTTTTCCTCCCCAAGAGTTTTGATTGATACTAGAACATGAAGAATGGTGAAAGAGAGACCACCAAAACCAGGAGCCCACAGAGCTGGAGTCTAACTTCCTCCAAGGAAATAAGGGAATTAAACCAGCTGCTTCTGATACAGCTTAAGTTAAGCTGCCCACCTCCTCATCACAGGAGAAAAACTGCGCTTTAGATGACATGAACCTGCTTTCTAGGAGGACCCACACTGGATGGGGTAGGTGAGGGGGGACAGATAATGGAAGAAAGGTTCAACAGAGAAGGAAATGGAAATGACAGCTGCAAACAGCTGGGTGTGGGGAAAGAGGAGTTCTTCAAAAGACAGAGAAAAAACTGGTGTGGGGTGAAGAGGACTCTGCAGACACACAGTTCCTCTTCCCATGTGCCAAGAAGTGGCATTTTTGTTTGGAATGTGTAAGGCCTCCTTACAACTTCTTCATATATCCTCTGGCATCAGTCTCTGTACGTGAAAGGCAACTGAGAGAACTTTCAGGGAATCTTGCTCAATTGTTTAGGCTTCACTGCTGAGGCTCTACCTTGCTGATGCTCCCTGTTAGGAATATTGCCCTGCCAGCACTGCCATGCTTCAGGGCCTGCCCCCTTCCTTCTCCAGTCCCATTGCTCTGGCTAGGACTATGCCGTTCTTGATGCAAGACATCTCCCTTCAACCATGTCTGATCAAACCATGATCCTTTTGTTATTCAGCCTGTTAAGGCAGCATGAATAAACCTTTCACCATTTACTGCTTTATACCCCACGACCGTGCTGTTCCCTCCCGTTGACAGCAACTACAGCTGCACTTTTCTATCTGCTCAGGCCAAAGGCAACTCGTCAATTAGTATCAACTCAATTCCTTTCCAGTTCAAAGCTTACTCAAACTCCCTGGTCCCAGAGAACCATTTCAGGACACAAAAAGTCATAATCTGGTTTAACTCATCTTCTATCTTATTTGACAAATCTGATCTGATGGATAATATTGAGATCCATTCATTACCTTCAGAAGATATTGAAGCTATAAGAAGGCAACTGTAACTTCAGATGACTTACACTTCTTCCGCCATTTAAAACACCCTGTTGTCATCTTGAGACTGTTAAGCATGGGGTTTGTCTCAGCTGAGTTCAGCCACCTAAAAACCAGGTACATAAGCACGAATTCAGGCTCCCTCTATCATCAGTGGGGAGACACAAGTGGCTACACATAGTGTTGCTTCCATCTGTTAGGGACACCTCTTAGGATGGGATGAATGCTGCCTAGGTTAGGAAGCTTGTTTGTCCCTGTGGCCTGTATCATTAATGAAATGGGAGGGCTCCTTCAGAAGGGTGATTCATAGCCGTATTTTGCTGCTTTGGGATGTCTGCAGCCACAGGTCTGGCACGCAGCTAGCTTTCTGTGCACTACTGAGCATCAGAAGGGCAGTGTCTTTTGCTTGTTGTTGAGCATCTGGTGCATGAGTTATTGAGGATTTTCATAGCAATAAGGGAATTCCCAAGCTTTCTTACATAGTACCTGCTGGGTGATTCTTCCTTCCCAACCTTGCTGGCTGTGGCTCACCCTCTGCCTTTGCGAGGCCTTTCTGCTGTGCATTTCTCCTGCAGCAGCGAAGAGGTTAATGAAAAAGCCACCTAATACAGTCTGCCTAGGATAACAACAGACTCAGATGTTGAACTGCTTGGCAGACACTGCAAGGCCAAGAACAAATGAATGTAGGAGCAAAGCAGAAGATGTGCCTGCTCGCTGAGGGAAATGAACAGGGCCTGGAGATGGCTGGGGAAAGCAGCCTGACAGACAGCCATCAAAAGCCAGGTGGATTTATTAGCCTGCCAAGAAGTGATAGGAGGAGGGCGATGTGGTGAAAGCAATATGTAAAATGTAAATGTCAGTTAGAAATATGAGCTATGGAGCTCTGTGAATAGCCTCTAAAGACCAAGCCTGAGTGCCAAAGAGCCTTTCTTTCCAGAGGTCAGTCCTCGTGCCTGTCACTGAGTAGGCAGGATGGAGTGAGCTTTCCAAGTGCAGAAAATGATATGTTTCCTATCCAACCATTTTATTCAGTGCATCCTTAGGGTGACTCATGCCTCTTGATGACTGTGTCTCTGGCAAGTGTTACAGAAGAGCCCAGTCAAGATAACAGCTCCTTTGGTCCTGCAGAGGAGATTGCTGAAGATCGCAACAAACAGAATTTCCCTTCCTGAAGCCTGACAATTCAGGAACAAGACCAAGCATTAATGTAGGTAAATCCTTCCTGGTTTCTCTCCTGGAAGAATGGGTTTTGAAAGCTCAGTAATCTTCCCTTATCCACCTTGGTCCAAAACCTGAAAGACACATTCTTGCTCTGGCCTCAGAATAGATAGGAACAGCACGCCACCGAGCCCTGTACGTTCCTTACGGTACCTCAGCACAGGACTGGCAGAGCTTCTCTGCAGGAAGAAGTACCAGCATGGAAACTGCTCCATGCTTCATTCAGCTGTAAGCCTCTCCACTGAGATTGCCAATGAAAGCGAATGTGACTAGCTCCAAAAGAGCTGTGGTTTTAGTGGTATGGGCACCTGTCCACTAGGAAGTGCGCTGAAACCTCTGATGCATTTCATAGGTTCCACCAGAGACCCATCAAACACTAATAACGTTCAATCACTGCTAACCAAGGCTGATTTTGGACCAGATGCTTGGAAGTGAAATACTACCTATCCCACCACCCGCCTTGCCATAAGTCAATTATACATTGTAGTATTTGAAACCAATAAAACAGAGCTTTTTATTATATGCCATGGCTTTCTTTGGAAGGTATTGCAACCACAGTTGAGTTTGGAAACTTCACACATAGCTTATTTTATTTTCTTTAATGACTTTATATATATATATATATGTGTGTGTGTGTGTATCTTGTTACCAACCCTTTTACCCACATGATGTTTTTTTTAAATTGCAAACAAATTTTTGTTTCCTTTTATTTCTGTTCAGCAATGAACTATATAATCTTGTTCTTTATTTAGATGCATTTGTTCACTATTCAGAAAGCATTAGTATTGCCCACAATTCAAATTCACTCTAATTCAAACGCCATCACTTACCACACTCCAACCCACACAACAGACAGTGTGGTGGCAGAGACATTGAAGCATCTTTTGAGAGAACCTAACACTGGAGTCTGAACTGTGGTTTGGACCCGTGCGGAGATCTGTACCAACTCTATAAAGGTGTCTAGTCACTTTGATGGCCTGTTAAATGCCACCAGATGCAAATGTAAGCCACATATCTTACAGATGACCTATGGGCTAACAGTGATTTGCACTGATTTGGCCTAATCCAGAATTAGTTTTGTGTGAGGACAACCTGCTGCTGGGTTCAGCTGGCTTTGAAGATGACCTATGGGTTAACAGTGATTTGCACTGATTTGGCCTAATCCAAAATTAGTTTTGTGTGAGGACAACCTGCTGTTGGGTTCAGCTGGCTTTGAAAAAGGCTTTTAGGTGAACAAAGCAGATCTTGACTGGAACTTAAGTAGCTCTGTGTGGTGAGTAACTGTATAACCCTGATGTTTCCCAGAGAGAGATCACCTGTCAGCATCCCATTAACTCCAGGAAGAAGGAAAATTTTGAGTGAAGAGACAAAACCTCTTTTGTTTTAGTGTCATCTGAATTCATAAAATGATGTGCATCCACAATTTCAATGCAACAGTGGAAAAGAGTAACAGTCCCTAAGAGTGAGGGAAGGCAAAAATAAAGAGTTGTATTCCTTTATTACAAGAAGAAAGGGATGGAGGTAGGGGTGATAATCAAAAAAAGTACAAAGTATCACATGAAAGCACACTAAATTAAAAAAGAGATATCCTACCTCCACCCCAAGCCATGTTAAAAAAAAATAAAAAATCAAGGGAAGCCATTTAGCAATTTTAAGAAAATGCAGTCCTGAAAGGGACAGGGAATTGTTGCTCTGTGGCAAGACTGGGAACAATTCCCACCCCGTGCTCTTCGGTCCTTCCTCTCTCCTGACCCTCTTGCCCCCCCCTTCCCCCTTCGCCTTCCCATCCAGCAGCCTCCAGCCTGCCATCCTTCAGCTGCTGCTCTCATCTCATCCTTTGCTGTCTTTTTGACTTTAAGCAGTTCCCTAGCAACAGCTGTTTTCAGCTGAGAGGAAGAGCCGTGGACATTTTGCAGGCACAGCGGTGGGCATGGCTCGGCCTCGGCTCACGGGTGATGGCTGACCTCAGCACCCAGTGGGACACGGTGATGGGTGACCTCAGCACCCAGTGGGACACAGTGATGGCTGACCTCAGCACCCAGTGGGACATGGCACAGCTCCAGGGTAACAATCTCTGCACCGATCTCTGGATACCACCTGAGACAGGGGGGCTGCACCTAGCTCTATGCTTCAACTGCTCTTCTTGTTGGTTAACAAAAGGTTACTCATTCTGCTTCATTGGAAGTGCTTATTTCCCCTGGCCAAACACTGGGCTTTGCCCAACAGAAAAGACTCTCGGACACCATCAGTGTGGCAATCCTCTGGTAAGGGACATAGGTATTCACACATGGCACAAGGGTCCCCATTCATCTGGTTAAAAATGACAGCTCCGATTTTCATGGGTTAGATGCTGTCCTGACCCCCTTGCTGCCCAGCCCACATGGCTGCTGGAGGCTGTTATCTCTGGAGCACAACTGGGAAACCTGTGTTCACAGCAAAACTGCTGCATTTCACAGCGGCACGTCTTAGCTGGAGACACCGTGGGATGCGTGCAGGGACAGCCAGGGACCAAGGCACGCATCCCCTTCCACCTGCTCTGCTTCTGCAGCAGCGATGCTTTGGCAGAGGGGAGGATGGGCAGCTGAGGGCAGCATCATCACTGCAGTAGAGTTACTGGAGCCCAGCTAAAAGAGCGCTAACCTATCATTATTATTGATGATGTTGTTACTATTATTGTAATCGTTATTATAGTCCCCTTGTAATTTGCACCAAAGAAACCAAACCTGTGTCACTTTATATAGCAGCTATTCCCTCACCATCCAGAAATGTCTCCCATCATAAGTGCTGAAGTTACTCTGGAAAATAGGATGCAAGTTTTTAAGCCATTTGGTAGGGCTTTTGAAAATTGGACCCCAAGTCATCACACTGCAATAATTTAGTTACTCTAGAACAGACTAGTACATTAGCTAAATCTGTAAAGTGGGCACATACTTAAATAAAACTGTAATGCCAAGTGATCAAAGCATCTGACACGACCCCACAGTATAGTTATTCCAGTTTGAAAAAAGTGAAGTTTTTGTCCATTACCCAACAAAACATGTGACCAATGTTCTTCATCGGGCAGGCACTGATGTTTGAATTCTGTGATAGAGCCTTGATCATAGGATTTTTCCTCCTGTTTATTTCCAAGCTTCTTAACTATCATGTTGAATAAAGGTGTAGAACTGTCTTGCATGATGGAAATTATATATCTGGATGTGTTGTGAATCTGACCTCATTCTCAGTCTTGTCTCTTACCGAAGCAGTGGTTTGTCTGTGCTTTGCTCATCCCTGTACCAACAGGGGCTCGGCAGCTCTGCCAGCTGGTGTACCTTATGCATGAGACACATCGGTTACCCACTGTTTCACCCCACCTCCCGCCACCTGGCACAGTGCCTGCATCTCCTACCTTGCGTGTTCAGCACTCCTAGCAGTGTCCCTCTCCGGCACCCTGCGTGTCTGGCAGCCAGCTGTGCCCAGGGTTGGGGCTCCCACAGCAGGAGAGAAGTTGCAGCCCCGCACAGCTGCTATAGAGTATGTGTCTTCCAAGGGGATTTCACACTCACATGTCCCATGAACGTATGGGTTTGGTAGTAGCTGATCTTCCCCTGCTCCATGTGAGTTGACATACTGCATTGACTTAAGACTGCTGTAAGGTAAAGGGTCGTATTAGGGTGAAGCCTCATAAAGGATCACAGAGTGCCTGGGCTCTCCTAGCCTGAAGAGGCACAATCTGTACCCTGCCTTTGCTGTCCTCATCAACAGCAATCATCATTTGCACTTGTATCCCCCCTTGTTTCCTCGACCATTTCCACCTTTCTAGTTCTGCCCCTGTGCTTCCATCCCTACGACAGTGATGTCTGCTGCCCAGAGGAGCTGTTGTGCAGAGTGGGATAAGATGTGAATGGAAGATGGGTGGGATGGAAGAAGTATGTGTGGGTAGAAGGCTGCTTGGGTAGAGAGTACGGATTGGGGGGTTTAGGGAAGGGGGCAAGTTGGAAATGGAGCCCATGTGCTCCAGAGAGTAAGGAAGGAATAAAGGGCATCAGGGAGAGAAGTGGCAAGAGAACCGGCTGAAAGGCAAAAGACCCCATCTCCTGTCTGTGGTCTCTTACAACTCTGAAAATCCCACTGCCATTTCTCTCTCTCCCACACTCCTCCTGAAATCTATCCTTTCCATCACACTGATGCCACCCAAAGTACCACTGATCCTTCCCACGCTCCTCCACTTTTCAGCCTTTGGAACCACCTTCCTTGCCCTTTTCCACTGTTGCAGAAACTCATCTTTCTACCCTCAAATGTGCTGGCAGCAGGAAAATTCTCTGAGGCTGAAAACCCTTGAGCTGCTGGGCTCTGACCTGATGTCTGGGAATTTACCTCCCAGGCAGCTTCACACCAGCCTCACAAGAGCTGAGCTGTGCGGGCTCTCACACCTCTGTGAGCTGCAAATAGCATCTCCTTCTCTGTTCCTACGCCCACCCTCAGCTGAAAGATCTCTCTACTGGGGTGAAAACATGCCCATTTCCTATGGCCACACGTTTTTACCTTTTGTGTCCTTTCTAAACCTCCTTTAGTTTTTTCTGGTCCATGCTCTTCTGTATGTCTCTGCCCCCTTCGCTCTTTACACATTTCCTTCATTTTGGCAATATTCCGTTTTTGTCTTATTATCACTCCTAAGCTTGTTTCTTTGTCAAACACTGGGGCTTAGCGGCAAACCAGTTAATTCTGACTAAGTGCCTTCATTAGACTTAAAATGAGATTAGTGGTAGAGTACAGGAGTTTGCACTTCTCAGGCACTGTGTTAAGCTACCCATTTTCTCAGGGAGAGACCCTGCTTTAGTTATACCAGCTCATATTTGATAGGTTCTCTCCCAAATCAGAGGCAAGACTTCTTTTGTTTCCAAAGGAATTCTTACATAGTTAGAACTTGAATATGCCATTTGGGCCACGTAAACGTATGTTGGCCAGATGTTTAATACCCCTGTTTCAATGTGTTTTGCTGACAATAAAAGAATAATGATTGCTCCTGCAGGACAGTTTGATGTAGTTTAGGATACAACAAATGCATTTTGACATTTCAGTATGTAAGAACAGCAAAGACAAACAAAAAATGAATAAAATGTAAATTCTGTTCTTATATTTCCTCTGTGAACTTAATGTTTTATCCATAGGTCTGCGTGTAACATACATTACGAGTTGACCAGCAACATACTGTTGAAACAAGACAAACAAACACCTCAAGGCCAGTCACAATTAATGCCACATAGATCACCCCACATAATGAGTCTATGGAATTTGCCCCTCTGGCTATACTCGGCGGGTATCATCAGTTGCCTTCCAGTATGACTGAACTTGGTGAAGGAAGTAACAATCTGGAGTGTGTATGTCTTCCACCTATTGAAAAGATGAGCGTTAAAAAATACCAACACTACAAGGGATCAAATTTTGCTGTAATTTAATGTCTTAAAATCCTCCAGGAGTTACTGAGTGTGTGGTGTACATTAGGTCTACAATTTATGGAAGTAATAAATTACTGTTTAGTACAGTGATAAGCCTATCAGAGATTAACACACACACACACACACACACACACGCACATGCACGCGCACGCACACGCACACGCATGCATGCACACATGCACACGCACACACACACACGCAGACACACACACGCACACGCACACACACGCAGACGCACACACGCACATGCGCACACACACTCGCACACACACACGCACACACGTGCGCGCGCGCGCACACACACACACACGCACACACGCATTTTGTGAACTGCCTTCAATCCCCAGTACTGCCACCAGAGAAAATACCATCTTCTCGTCTACGATAAAATACACTCTTTCTAAATTTGGTACCAGAAATTTTTATTCCTTGCACGGTTCAACCATCTGAATAAAGAACTCAGAATGGCTAGATCAATTCCAACACAAATCTGTTGGTATGCCGTGTATTTTATGTCATACAGCGTACTTCAAGTTACACGCTCAAAGATGACACCAGCAAACATATTGCAAACTTGGCATATGAAATCCTGGTTCTGCTAAAATCATGGTCTAGTAGTGCCACTGCTTCCAACAGAGTTTGCCTCTGGGCAAGCCTCAGTTATATCTGCACTGCAATCTTTTTGCTGGGCATGGTTTACAGATTAAACTGGTGGGTGGACATTGGTATGTTTGAAATTTATTGTGCAGGTAGGACTGGTCCCTAATGGTGTGTTATTCTCTAACTATTTAGGTCCTTTGGTCCCTAATGGCATTGCAAAAGGGAAGAAGATTGGACACAGTGATACAGAGCTATAACCACCATCAAAAGCTGAGCTGTTGCCCATTATTGGAGAGCAGTGATTTTCTTTCAGAGGAAAGGGTGCTCAGTCATCAAATGGGAAGCACTGAAGAAAACAGCAAAAAATGAGCCTGGACCGGACTAGGTGACATGGCATGTGAGGTATGTAGGGCTTCATTCGGGAGCTGAGAGACTTGAACTGTTTTCCAGCAGTTCCAATGGGACCAACTTCTCCCCATCTTGTGTTCCCTCTCTGTTTTGTTGTGCCTTTTCTTCTTTTTTTTTTTTTCTTTTTTTTTTTTTTTTTGGCATCTGGTTCTTCTGAGGAACGACTCCTCTCTCTTCTTATAGAGTACTGCAGAGTTATGACACTAAGATCATATGGCAAATGAAATAAAGGGTAAATGGGTAAAGATGGAAGTGCCATCTCTGCAATGAGATATAGAGATCCAGCATCATTAAAAGCTGATGTCAGTGTCTCTTTAGAAAAAATCTGTTTCCCAAAGGTGGGATTTCCCTGCCAAGTATGTAAACCCAGAAGACTCTAGTCAGCCTCCCTGTAAGAATATATAAAAACAGCTACAGCAGATGAAACCATTCTGTGAAGTTGAGAGTCCTGCGTCTGATGGAGGCCAATAGTGGTGTCCTGGTGAGAGTACAGAGCAGGGTCAGCATTTAGCAACCCTTGCCCTTTACACTCTTCTAGCCTCCAACAAGTTTTGCCTCAAGAAGTCCCTGTATAATACCGCAACAGAGCTGCATCGGGTAGCTTCTGATGTTAGTTTCTTCCAGGACTGTATATGATTACTTTTGAAACTCATGTGAACTTCCAGCATCCATAAAATCCTGAGAAAAGGTACTCCAGAGCTTAACTGTGTGTCACATCCAGGTGCTGTTTCTTTGCTCCACTTTGAACCTGCCACCTGCCTGCTTTGAACATGTGCTGTGCTGCTATTCCAACACAGCATTTCTGGCCTCTTCTCCAAGCTGAAGTGTAGGAAATCATGTTTGCAGACTCAGCAGTGCTATGTAGCATACAGCAGCATCAAAGAGACACGTAGAAGATGGTGTTATTTTCATACCACTCCTCTTGGGCTTTCAAGAACCAAAAGACTGTCAGTCTTCTGGTCCACCTTATTGACTGGATCTGGCTTTCTGGGGTTTTTTTTTGGATGGATGGACATGATGGCAAGCCTTTCTGACATAAGGAGGCCTATAAAAAAGGAATTTGAAGAGAGTCTGCTATGATTTTCTTCCTTCCTCTGATTCACAGTCATGTTTCATTCCACCAGCTAAAAGTCCTGAAGTGACACAGGAGGTTATTCAGGGCCATTCCGTGGCATCGCAGCTAAGTGAAAAGCACGGTTACCACCCTTACTAGCAGCTGAGCATGCTAAATACACAACTATCTTGCCAACATGAAGAAGTCATGTGGCTCCACCAGCTATTTCACTGTAAAGAGGGTGGAATAGATCTTCCAAGCTATGCACTAAATTGTGCAGTACAAACTCCTTCCTCCCTCTGCATTGCTCTGCAATGGGTGTAAACACATTACGCACCTTTATAAACGCATTAAGGCCCTTCTGATTTTATGATAAAGGCTGTTGGTATATAAAAAAAAGCCCTGACATGCTTTTTCAGACCCAAGTACTGTTTATTGCACAATTGCAAATGCAAGCTCAGGTCTGCCGACACCGCTGCAGGGCTTAAGGAGACTGGCACATTAGGTTGCGCCCTTCCAAGTCTGCTCATGCTGCCTGCCTCGGTACACACAGGCCTCCGCAGTGACACTGACAAAATATCTGACAGAAATACTAGCAAAAACAGGGCAACCATTTAGCGTTAAACTCTTACTGGTTTTTGTTTGCCCTCTCCTAAAATACTCTCTGTTCCTCTTGGAGAAAAAATAATTATGCCTCTTCCTCTCTTTCTCCTGAACATACCACTCCATGCAGTGGAGTTGTCCCTGTTGCTTCTCCCTCTCCCCTGTGTCCCTTGGAGTGCTGCTATCCTACAGTAGGAATGGCTGTCCTCGTACCTCAGCCCTTGTATCTCCTGTCCTCCCCTTCTCTTGTGGGAACGGGCTGTTTCTTCTTCCTCTCCCTCTACTGCGTCCCTAACACATCCCCTGCCCATGAATCATCGAAGCAGCATGAGTGCAGCACTACCTGTGTTTAATGTCTGCTGCGGTGCCTGCTGCTAAGCACAAGCTGGATGTGGCAGGCGAAAGGCTTGTCTCTGGCTTACGGGTGAGCTTACAAGAAGAATATGACAGCATGAGCTCTTTCCTGAATGCTCTGCCTGTACCGTGTGAGAGACTGCTTCGAGCTCCCTCAGCAAACTTGGATGAAAAGCAGCTCTCATCTGCATTAGGCACAGGGCACTTTCTGCATCCTGCAGTGTGTTAGCCTAGCCTGGGTATTAAAACAAATCCTTCTTAAGAGAAGCACAGTCGTGGGTATATGTGCATCTTATCCATACCACATATGCACGGCTGCTGGTGTGCAAAGGTAAAAGATCCTTTTTCTAGCAGGTTTGGTCAGTGGCTTTTCCTCTGATTGTAGCCCAGAGAATACATTCAGGAGGCAGGTGGCAGTGGCAGGATCTGGCCACTGGCTTTCCAGAGACCTGGAGCCAGTCATCTCTAAAAAGCAACATAAAATAAGTCACCAAAGGGGGAAGAATGTGAGGTAGAAAAAAAAAAAAGCATTCATAAGGACACTTGAGGTTCTCTCCATTCTGGAGTATTGGGGAAAATATGTGAATATAGAACCAATAGGGATGTTCTACAGGTTTCAAATATAACACACAGGGTTGCTGCACAGAGAGCGAGCAAGAGAAAGGGGGTTGTATATTTGATGGCTGAAATACTGCCAGTCTCTCTCCCCCGCCTTGAAACATGTTCATGATGCCTAGACATAAAGTTCAGTGTTTCATTCCATCTCAATAGGGATTTTATGACTAAAGTGCCGAGGATAAGAAAAGACCAATTTGTAGTTTTATTGATCAGGCTAAAGGTCAGGGGCAGACGTGTAGGTCATGGTTCTTCCTCTGAACAGACATGGGACCAAGCGCCTACCTTCTGAAAGCTGAAGGATGAGACAGGGGAGGGGGAACTTACACAGATGAAACATGACAGCTGAGATGTCAATCATCACCAAATTGGACAGGCTCAGATGGGAGGCCTCGCAACAACCATAACTTTGCCCCCACGCCTGCATGCTTTGGCAGAGGGGCTTGCGCTTGTGCTTGCTGAGGCTGTGATGCGGTGTATGGGCAACTGCCAGGACACAATTTAATGTAATAAAAACATAATTCATGCCGATGAAGTTTATGAGATCAAGTTTCCCAGTCCTAGCTGAACCACATAAAGCATATACTGTCACTACGGGCATTTTGGCTGAACTGGTAGGGGCTTCTGCTGCATGGAGATAGCCTGGAAGCTCTTTGTCACCATGGCCCACCCTGGGCTGGCTGCAGCAGTAGAATAACACAAAACTACATTGATTCATTGTCAGGAATTTACAGTTTAAACTAAAATGTCATGAAATGAAATGGTTTCCACAGCAATGTCAGTTTTTCTCCCCTACATATATTAATTTTGTCCTCATTTGCCCCTGTGAGTCACCACTGAAAGTGAGACTTGGTGTCTGTAGTATATTCTGTTCCTGGTCTCTCTGTGTTATGTTTGTAGTGTAAAACTGTTTATGGCTGAGACTGTGCTTGCTCTAAAACAGAGAGGATCCAGAAGAGCTTTAATTAAAGATGGTTTAAGCTAACTCTCGTTCCTGCTGATTCTGAAGGGTGCCAAGAATTCACCTTCATGCTTCTGGAAGACCTCTTTCCTGTTCTCTCTGCTTACCCCACCAAGCATAGCAGTGGAGGGTGGCCTTCATACTTTCCTACTATTTAGGGTACATGCAGGACAGGTAAACGTGGCTTAATTTAGGTATTGCTTTTCCTGACCTTACTTCTTCAGATGTAGTGTGTACAAAGCAGAAACAGGGTTTTGTTTTATGGTAATTTTAATCTTCAGGTACAAAGGAAGAAGGATTCCTAACTTACAAATGACAGGCTAACATGGCCAAGGTCTTTGAAGAGGATCCAGAAAGCTGAAACCTTCCCTTTAACTTCCCTTTCCTACATTAAGTTGAAGGCAAAGTAAGCCTGAAAATAGGCAAGGCTCCAAGTCCACAAAGAAGGTTTATCTTTACGTGTATGGAACACCTCTTAAGTATTTGTCCCATCACCCAGACTGTCAGATGGCTTGATTGATATCCCACTATTTCACTAAATTTTTAATGAAGGAAACAATAGTAGTAATTTCTTGGTATCTAATCTGTGCTTATGGCAGGGAAGGCAACAAGGTGCACTGATACCATTTGAGACCTGTTTTCTCTGATTTTGGAACAACAGAGAGCCAGTGAAAGGCCCTGGGAAGTCTAAGTTTAGGAATGGTGTATGTTACACATCAGGTCTATTAGGAATTAACATGGTCTAGCATACACACCTGCAAAACCCGCATGCTGAAATTGAGAACAGGCCTGCTTTCATTTACACTTCCTTATTCCAGATCTCACATCAGCTGAATATTTCTCTGCCTGTACCATCTTCATCCTGATGGTTTCTGAGCTCCAAACAAAATCTGGTTTTATCACACATGCACCCTCCAGCAATCTAATTCCTCATCTTTCTTTTCATGCTGTACTTCTTTCTTCTACTTTTTGATCAGCTAAGTAATGGAATTTCATGGTAGGTTCTGGTCATCATGAGACCTGAGGTCTAATGTCTTGAAGGAGAGAGTTGCTTAGATAGTTACACAGCTAGCTACTACTACACAGCTTGGGGGCATCTAGATGCCTGCTGCACTATCGGTCAATTGAAGTTTCTTCTGGCCACAGCCGTGAAATGGCTGTGGTCAGCTTCAAAAGTCATAAAAACATGGATGTCTTGCCTAAGATCTCATTCTAAAGAAAAAGGTGCAGTCACGTGACTAGACAAAAATCAAATAATAGTTATAATATTCAGTAGCAATCTTAATGCCCAGCAGACTTGAGGAGTACAGTGTAACTCCTAGCACTCATTTCCCCCTGATCTATGCCTGTGTTCTGGGCTGTGAAGCTAGACAACTGTCGTAACATCACATAACAAAGACTGAATAGCCTAGGCTCTGTGTGTATTCAAACTACAGCTTCAATGCTCCATTAGTGTGCATTTCTATTGCCTCCATTTATATATATATATATGTATAGGTACATATATATATATATACACTTATATATTTGAATGTCAGGTATATAGGTTGTTCTAGTAAGGAAGAAGAAAGAGTCGTATTTGCTTAGTTTAATACGAAAACAAAAGAAAAAGCAGAAAATAGAGAGCTGCCAGCAGCTATACCCAGCATTTTGCAGTGGAGGGGTTTTGTGTCTAACAGCCATGCCTATTAGACCACATCAGATCTTACAATTAACTAACAGCAGTAAGGGAGACACATGCCCTGGGTGAAGCCAAACAGCCACTTCAGTGCCTGTGCTGTATTGTATTGGGGACCATCCTCTCAGTGTGAGGATCTGGGAGGGCAATATCAAAGGAGGAGATCCTGCTCTGCAAGTTGTTCAGTCTACAGAGGAGATGGATAAGAGGCAGAGATTGTTACAGGGAAAACACAGGGAGGGAAACCTGGAGGCCAACAGGCATCAGTTTGATTTGGAAGAGCCAAGACAATGCGGTAGCTTCATGTACACTGGCAAAACCAGAAGCATCCTATGGGTATGGAGAGACATTCCTTTTTATCTCTGATGTGTAATTGCTGGTGAGGATCACAGTCAACTACTACAGAGAAATTGGGCAGGAAGATTTCAGCAGCCATACAATCAGGGACATAAGTGAGAACAGGGTGAGATCTGGGAGAGTTTAAGGTTGAGGGGAGAAGACAGGTTTGGGGCTAGAACAAAATAGAGTTATGGCCGAGTGCAAAACTGGAGCCCTACTTTGAGCATACAGACGGGATAGGTGTAATGAGTCTCTAAGGGCTGCAACTGGAGATGATGTTTTGCTAGCCAGGAAGGTGCATGTGAGATAAGGGTGGTTACAAAAGACATGGTTCACTATGGATAGTAAGACAACAAAGCTGAATTTCCTATTTTGTTTGAACCTACTACTTTCAGGACATCCTTTGGCATATGTTTCCACCACCAGGCTAACTCTCCAGTCTGACAGGCAGAGGAAAGCAAAGCCTGACCTGTTCCCACAGGATCTGCTGTCACCTGTGCATTTTGCCAGGGTTTCTGGAGTGTCGTGGTTAAATCTCAGCTGGCAACTAAGTACCACACAGCCACTCACCCACTCCCCCTGCCCTCCGCCCCAAGGGATGGGGAGGAGATTTGGGGAAAAAGGTAAAACTTGTGTGTGGTAAGAACAATTTAATAATTAAAGTAAAATATAATAATAATAACCAATAACAACACCGGCAATTGTAATGAGAAGGAGAGAGATGAATAAAATCCAAAAGGGAAAAAAACCCTAAATGATGCACAATACAATTGCTCAGCACCTGCTGACTGAAGCCCAGCCAGTCCCCGAGCAGGATTAAACTCCCTCCAGTTTATATCCTGAGCATGATATTCTGTGCTATAGAATATCCCTTTGGCTACTTTGGCTAATTTGGTCAGCTGTCCTGGCTGTGTACCCTCCCAATTTCTTGTGCCTCTCCAGCTCTTTCGCTGGCAGGGCCTGAGAAACTGGAAAATCCTTGACTTAGTATAAACATTCCTTAGCAACCACTAAGCCCATCAGGGTGTTATCAACATTAATCTCATTCTAAATCCAAAACACAGCGTTGTACCAGCTACCGAGAGGAAAACGAGCCCTACCCCAGGTGCAAGGAGGACATGGAGGCATTTCCCTTGTGCCACACGGCCCCCTTCCCGCCGGGAGCTGGAGCACACTGGCCTGCA
The DNA here is from genome assembly GCF_023638135.1 of Falco biarmicus. NCBI lineage: Eukaryota > Metazoa > Chordata > Aves > Falconiformes > Falconidae > Falco > Falco biarmicus. The sequence goes on from NC_079292.1 coordinate 86,952,839, forward strand.
TGGGCCCGCGGGCAACTGTACCAAGGGGCCCTGAGGGGCTCGGGTGGGCTACTGACAACCTTTGCCACTAAGTAAAACCAAGTTCCTTGTTTTGGTCTGTATCTCAGGTTAGGTCAACTCCACCTGATGGAAAAAAAATAAATTGTGTGAGAGGTCTGGGTTTTGTCCCTGTGGATGGAGGGCAGCTGCCACACACGAGGAAAAGGGAAGCCCTCACCAGAACAGAGACCACCGCAAGGGCTGGCCATTACTGTCCTGTGTGCGTTGGAAGGGGCTACTGGTTGCAATAATGTATCATGCTTCTGGGGATCTTTTTCATCTGAAAGTCTTCTTCTTGGAGGAAGAAGGAAGCAGCGCTGAGCTTGGCTCCACATCCTGCTTCAGGGCCGGCAGACATGCGGGCCACCTCAGGTGCACCCGCCTCACCTAACCCTCCCTCTTCAGGGCTTGCACCGGGACGGCCGCACAAGGGCGGGCGATGGCGGGCCGCGGGCAGCGCTCCCTCCGCCCCGCCATGGCGGCCGGCGGCTCGCCGCTGAGAGGCAGGGGTCTGCGCCCGTGTACCACCAGGTAAGGGCGGGCCCGGCCGGCCTGCCCCAGCCATTACACCCCGCGCAGCGCCGGGACACGCCGGGGCTGCCCCTTCCCGCCGGGGCTGCCCCTTCCCCCCGAGGCGCAGCCGGGCCGCCCGGCGCCCGCAGCCACGCCAGATCCCCGTGGGGGGATGCAAATGGCCTCCCGGGGGCAGGTCGCACAGCCGTGGCGGCCGCCGCTGCCTGCCACCGCCTTCCCCGGCGACGCCGCGGCGACCGGGGCGCAGCCGGCAGCTGCTCGGGGCTGGTTTCCATGGTGATTCCGGCGGGGGGAGGCCCTGGCGGAGGGGACACGTCTGTGGGGACGAGAGGGGGGAGTGGGGGCGGGGAGAGATGGCGGCGCAGGGGCGGTGGCGTTAACCCTTCGCATGGAGGGACGAGGCTTCCCCGCAGGCCAGCGGGGCGGCGGGAGGGAGCCCGGGTTCGCCGGGGCGGCTGCGGGTCCCCGCGGCCTCCCACTCCCCTGAGGCGGCGCGGGTGCCGCCCTGCGGGGCGCCGGCCCTGAGGCGAGGCGGGGGCTCGCCCCGCTGCGGCTGCCATTGCCTACCCCCGCACCGCACCCCCGCCGCCAGCCTCCCTCAGGCTGGCACAGCTGGGGGGACTGGGACGCTGACCAGTGCCCTTGACACAGGGCAGCGACAGGGTGGGCAGAGGAGGAAGAGGGGGGTGAGGAGCCTGTGGGGATGCCGCTGTGGCTGGCTGTGGCGGCGCTCGCTTTGGTGGAGGGCTGGCCTGGGAGCTGCTCAATACGCCTCTGCAGCCGCATCCTCCGAGGAGCGCGCTTGCAGCAGGCTCGGGAAAGGCACCAGCCATTCTCCCCGTAAAATATTTAGCAGGTCAGCCCAGCCGCGTCTTCTGGTGGGAGCCGCGGTGGTGCCTGTGGTCATCTCGGAAATGCCCCAGTGTGGGACTACAGGGCGCGGGCAGGAGCTCGGGAAGAGCGGAGCATGGGGTAGCGGGCCCAGCCGCAGCAGGGCTTGCACAGCCAAGGCAAGCGGCGTGTGTAAACACCCGGCCTCGCTCTTCTCTTCGCACAGGAGTGAGTTGCAGAGTTCAGGACGGTGGTTACCGTATAGAAAAGTGCTTGTCACCATGGTGACCGAGCAATGCCGCATCTTCCTGGGAGTGGAAAGCAGCAGTCCCAGGGATCTGCGGCGTGAGACCAGTGGGTTAAACACAGCTGACTTTACCTTTTGAAGCCAGGGATCACAATCTATTACAATTGTATATATGCCCACGAGGTGAATTTGTTGGAATCAGCCTGGTGCCCACCTGACGGCTATACATGTACAAGGAGGACATCACGAGTTTATGCTGGTGTCCATTGCAGGCAGTGTCTTCCTAAAAGAGCCCTGCCAAAAACAAAGGCAGTAGCAGGGTGTGCAGTGGGGCAGGAGGGTGAAGGTGGCAGAGCAATTGTCTGTCTGCTACTTTGAATAGTAACTAAAGTTTGATCTGAAGGCTGAGACGTGTTGGTGGCCTTGGGTAGGGGTTGGCGTTCACAAAGTTTTAGTTCAGGGGCTTGATATCTAGCAAATGTTTAAATTTGCTTTAGGTAGTTATAAATATAACAGTGTATATTCACTTATAAGTTGAACATAAATAAGTTGAATGTTAGGCCCAAAAAGATTCGATGAAACATTTTTTTTTGCTTCTATTGGTTCATAAGGCATTCAGATAAAACCCCTTGCTATCCATCTCCAGGTGTACCAGGAGCTTTCCTGGTATTTTGCAGGGGGGGTTGTTTTTCACCAGGAGCATACCTTAATCTGATGAAAGTTACTACTGCTGCATACAAACTTTGGTCCTCTTCAGGAAGTCCCAAGTACTCACCCCAGAACCCCAGAAAAAAACCCCTCTAAAAACCATAGTCATTAGTTGCTCCCAAGAAGGGTGACAAACCTCCCTGATCCACTGGCAAATTCGTCCGTTACTGCGTGTCTAGCTGTGAAGAGGGCAGCTCTAAATATGGTCTAAGGGACTCATCATTCACTGGTTCTCATACCTGGGAACTCAAAGGTTCTGAACCAGAGGGTGGGAAAAAAAAAGAAAGAAACTCAGTGGATTCTCTCTTATCCAGGTCTCCTTGGGGTCACTGTGAATGAAGCTTGGCTGATGGAAGTAGTGGCAGATTCCCAAAGCGTTTTGAGAAGATTTTGTTGAAGGTGGGAGGGTTTTTGAGTCCAAGAACTGCTTGCACCACAAAAGAGTGCCCGTGAGGGTGGTGAAAACGACACTCATGGATGAGCTACCCAAAGTATGTTCAGACAAGTAAGGCAGTGCTGTACTGTGAGTACTTGAGCATACACCAGATGAGCTGGTATATCTGTGCTTATCCATGCAGACACATGAGCCTGGGAAGAAAATTAGTCATATTAGCATAGTGTGATATTGAGGTTAATCTCTCCCATGTCTAAGCAGAATTCATTTGGTCCTGAAGCACATGTGGCCATATTGTTTCCAGCTCTGGAGTTATTTGGGGCAGAACTACCCATGACCAACTCCAGGAAGAGTAGGCAGTAGCTACAAGGGGTCCTGTAGCACCTCCAACCCAGATGTCAGCTCTGCCAAAGCCAGGCTGGCAGCGTCACTCAAAGAAAGGCTAAGCTGTGTAGAACATTTATGGCTGAGGTACTGGCCTCTCACAAACATCCTTGTTGCCTCTATTCTTTCCTTCCTGGGGTCTTGAGAGATCCCCATTCCAGTTCTTTTCTGCCTTCTTTCCCTTCCCAATACTTTTTCTTTCTCTGTTCTCTTTTGCACAGGAATAGTCCAGCTGAAATCCCCACATAAAAACTGAATTTTACCTGTACTCCTGGGAATCTACCAGCCACCTCTGGCACTGCCTCAGGGGATCTTTGCTTGGTGTAGTCACATCCTTTGAGATCCCCCAGCTCGGATATGTTTGCTAAAGCTAAACCTGGCAGAAAACCCCCTCCGTGTCACCCCTCCTCCTTTCCCAGGACACTGTGGGAATGGCAGCAGCAGCAGAATAACCTGGCTGCTTTTCAGAAGAACATATCCCAGAGCACAGTAAGGCAGTGGCCTCAACCACTCAGTGTAATTAAACACAAGCATCATTTTTTTGTGTAGCCTGTGCTGTGGTGACCACAGCAGTTATTCTCATTCAGCTGGAAGGTTTAGAAGGCAGAGCCATGGTATTTCATAGAAGATCCTCCTTGCAGGCAGTGCCTTAAAGCATTTCATTGAATGAAATGCACTTGTGGAGCGATGAGTGCTAGAGAGGGGAGAGGAGGCAGGGATAAAACACGCCAGATAGAACCACACCATTTCTGGCTGTGGTTCGGTAACAGCTCTTCGGGTGGCACCTGATATAATCTTAGGGTGAAAAAGGCTTTTTATACATAGTGCTTTGGCACCCTGATAGCATCTGTCTTTTTTTCTTTCTCTCTTGAGTTCCTCAGAGAGGCAATATATTGTCTTCCCTCTAGTTAAGGTGGGAGGGGGCTATTTGTATAGACAGGTCACTCTGTTTCTGTTGAAGGTGAAATGGAAGGGCTAACTAATTCATGCACACAGACAAGAGGATATAGCACTGTACGGTCAGCCATTACAGGAACTGTCAGTAAGACAGGGTGAGGCAGCTTGGCACAGTGCACACAGCACTGGCTGGAGGAAACCTTTGGGCCCGGGTATCAGAAAGAGTGATACTGATAAAGAAAAGCCAGTCAAAAAGGAAGGGAAAAGCAGAATAAAAGACAAGGGGTCAGATTTTTTGGCTGCTATATACAACCTTAAATTCTTCTGGCATCTTGGTGGGGAGAGAAAGGGTGTGTGGCCGCAGTACTTTTGCATCCAAGCTACTCTGGACTCTAATACATTCAACATAGAGCCAAGTGGTGACGTTGCCAAGGGCAGAGTAGCAAGCACAGTCTGGGACATGCCAAAGGGACTGTGAGATCCCTTGCTACCTAGGATGGGCTTTACATATTATGCAGAAGGTCCTGAGACAGACAGTCAAAACCTGGCTCATGATCTGCTGAAGGAACCAGCAGAATTGGAGAGCTCCAGAGCTGGAGCTCCTGCAGTTCAGGCTTGGACTTCCTCAGAGCTGAAGTGCTGGATAATGCTGCCAATGAATGCACAGGAAATTTGGCATCCACCCTCAGCTAGTGCAGGAGAATAATATCACCTGAGTCTTACATAGTGCTTTTCATCAAGAGATCTCATGTCTGTTGTCATTACTGCTAGGTTTTTATATCTTAGGAAACAAAGATGTGGAGAAGGCAAGCAGAATTTCCAAAACTGCCCGGTAAACTGGTGGTAAAACAAATAGGAAACCTGCTGCCTCACACTGCCAAACAGAGTTCACTTGTCACACACAAGGGGATGAAACATAAGGCTGCTGTCTCCCTCTCAGTCCTTCTGAGACAAAGCAGAAAGCTCTCTCTGAGGTTGTGGATACTGAGGTCTTCTGTGCCAGCATAGCAGATGCCTGCGCAGTGTGGGTCCCACGCCCTATGAGGATCATTGTCCAGACAGCATGTCTCACTCTGCAACTGGTCTGAAGTATTTGCTCCTCACGTGGGATGGCAAATGGTGGGGAGGTAACTAGACTGATCTCCCTTGTAAGCCTGTGCCTGGGACTTGGTACGCAAGTTCCAGATGGTACAAAGCCCCTGCTGCTTGGATCTGCACAAAAAACTGCGTCTTCCTCAACCTATTTCACAATATATTTGGCTCGCTCTCGGTTGGTTGCTATTTGTACGAATTAAGCTGAGCTGCCAGGAACGTTTGCAAACAGTAAAAAGCAAAGTGGGATGTACAAAGCAAGTCAAAATAGGTTTCAAATCTGGCAAAATGCCTGCAGGTGCTTTTAACATTTGACTTACTCTAGCCCATATATTACACACCCACACACTCATTCATCCAGCTTTCTCTTGCCCTCACGCCCACACATGCTCACCCTTCACAGATTCATTCACCTTCTCTCTTCCCTCCCCACTTTCTCTTCCAAACATAGTCATTCCCACACACAAATCTACCTCAGACACTCTTTGTTCCCCATATACAAGCACACATACATTCAGTGAGTGCTGAGTGCGGTGTCTGTAGGTGGTATGTACACATTCGTATAGCAGACGATGCTGTAATCTTATACCTATGCTGTGAAAAAGCCTTTGGGATTAGTGAGCTGAGAGCTCTGATTGCTTTCACTTTCACGTAAAATACCACTGATGCAGTTTATGGGGCTGGCTGTTTCCATCCTTTCCTGCCTCATCATGAACTCTGCCATCATTTTCTACAGAACCTCCCTTTCTGCTCATCTTCCCCTTGCACCCCTTGACTCTTTCTCCCTTTCCTACATTGCTGCCCAAGACCACAGTGTTTCAGAGGGCTTGGCCATTCCTGTCTCCATGACCTAACGCTGGCTCTAGTTATCTCACCAAGAGGGTGAGCAGGGATGAGCAATGAGTCTGCCATGCAGTGGTGGGGCATGGGGCAGAAAATCTAGCAAGGTGTGGTGAAATCAGAGGCAGGGACGGTAAGTGGTGGGATGGACCATGCTGCTATCTGAGCAGTGCTGTCCGCCTGGCATCGAGCCTGCCTCTAATGGAATGTGACCCACCGCTGGGAATGAGCTCATCTGTAATCCACTTAATTGAGTTTTATGAGCAGGGCTCTCACATCAGGGAGCCAGCCTGCCTTCTTCCTAGCACTCACCCTCCTTTGCTTGTTGCCTGGGGGAGTGGGGGATGCATGTACTGCTCCACTGGGCTGTTGATCTTCTGGTTTCTGATTCTCTGCCCTGGAGAATGTGCAGGGAGCTGGACAGACATGCTCTTCAAGAGACCCATTGCCTCATGGTCTAACATAGTTCGCTTTTGCTGCAGGTAGTGATGCTCACATTTCCATGTGAATATCAGTGATACTGTCAGGCCTGCAGAGCCTTGAGTTCTCCCAGCTTTTCGGTCTCTGTGCTAGTGCTGGGTACTGAGAGGAGAGGCTTTCTTGTGCCATGCAGGTCTCATGTACATATGAACCATCTTACCTGGGAGTCCAAGTGGGATGGAGACAGAGGCATTCTGATTGCACTCCTGCTTTCAGTGTGCAGTGATCTAAGTGGTGGAGCTGTCAGGATCCCATAAGAGCCTTTGTTTACACTGTAATGTCTTGCCATCTTTAGCATCTGCATCATCATTTGTTTATACTATGTGAATTGGTCACATAAGGGCCAGCAAACAGACAAATCTGTTTGCTGTCTGCCAAGGGATTTGCAGGCTTGACTCTGCCTGATGAAAGATGCAGCCTTTTCTCATGGTGAAGCAGAGCAGGGGGAGAAAGAGAAAGTGAGAGAGGGAGCCTTCTCCCCAAGGGAGCGTTACTTTCTTGGAAAGGGCTAGTAGAGACCCTCTGGCATGCTTAATTTGGGATGTGTTCCCTCCAGCACTGGCATAAATGCCTATATTTGAAATAAATGCTGAGTGCAGCTCCTGCTGCTTTTCTATTGCTTGTGGTCTACCTTGTAGGAGGAAACTTTGACATGGTTTCCGAGCTAATGTTGTGTACACATCGCTGAGCAGTAGCTCAGCACTTCCTAAAATCCATAGCTTTAAGGAAAGGTTATAGTGTATAGAAGGGGAAAATGGCCTGATACATTAACAAAAAGACTGTAACAGACCTGTGCTGGGAACAGCAATGTCACCACCGTGCACTGAGTGATACTTCAGGTGTTTCTTAAAATCTCCAGATACTGGAATCATGGAAATACTTGATAATAAAAGATTTCATTTTTGTAAATGTGCTTCTAGTCTTCACAGTTGCAGACAATACTGGAAAATTGGACCCAATGAAATCTGAGAACTGAAAACCCAGAGAGGAAATAAAAAGAACCCATTTTATGTGGTTCAGGGTTTTTTTTTTTTGAATGGCATGGTTTTTAAGCTAATCTCACACAGAGGTGCAATGACTTTCCATTGACATCCCAATGCTGAGACACTATAATGACAATTCATGATGGTTCGTTGCAGCCATGCTACAGCTGAATGAAGTGCCTGTTTTCTTCCCTTCTGCTTTTCAAATTTCAGGACTCCCTACATCATAGGATCATAGAATAGATTGAGTTTGAAGGGACCTTTAAAGGTCTGAACAACCCCAACTCACTTAGTCTTTCTTCACAGGAGAGGTGTTCCGGCCCTCTGATTATTTTTGTGGCCTTCCTATGGACCTGCTCCAACAGGTCCACGTCTTTCCTGTGCTGCGGTCTCCAGAGCTGGATGCAGTACTCCAGATGGGGTCTCACCAGAGAGGCAGAATCACCTCCCTTGACCTGCTGGTCATGCCTCTTTTGATGCAGCCCAAATGCAAATGGTTGGCTTTCTGGGCTGTAAGCACACATTGCCGGCTTATGTCCAGCCTTTCATGCACCAGTAACCCCAAGTCCTTCTTGGCAGGGCTGCTGTCAATCCCTTCATCTCTCAGCCTGTATTGATATGGGGGGTTGTCCTGACCCAGGTGCAGGACCTTGTACTTGGCCTTGTTGAACCTCATGAGGTTCACATGGGCCCACTTCTCAAGCTTGTCCAGGTCCCTCTGGATGGCACCCCATCCCTCAGGCATGTCAACCACACCACTTAGCTTGGTGTCATCTGCAAACTTGCTGAGGGTGCACTCAATCCCACTGTCTATGTCCTTGATGAAGATGTTAATAGTACCGGTCCCAATACAGACCCCTGAGGGACACCACTTATCACTGAGTTCCATCTGAACCTTGAGACATTGATTGCTACCTTCTGGATGTGACCATCCAACCAATTCCTTATCAGCTGTTGCTTTTGAAGAGGAAGTCTTTTTGTCTCATAGGCAACTAGAATGTGAATCCAGCTGGGTCATCAATTCTGTGTTGTTTTTCAGATTCTTGCAAAATGAGTGTTGCAGGACTGCAGGATTCTTCCAGTACCTAGCACCTCACCTTCGCTTCTCCCCTCTGTCCCAGCTCCCATGTACACATATATGTGAGGAAGGGCTTTAGATCAATGACTCTACTATTCTATACTGGCAACATAACAGACAAACCTGTTGGAAATCAGTGCTGAAAGACTGGTATTCAGTTGGACAGACTTAGACAGGGACTTCCTTGGAGTGAACAAAGAAAGTTTGGGTTTTTTTTTTTTTCTTTCATACCCTTTAAAGTCTGAAAACAGTCATCCCAGCATTATGTGAAGTCCCCAAATGGCCATGTAGTTTAGACAGAGGTAACACTCTTCCAATGAATCCAATGCTGGAAATATTTTCTCCCAACTTAAATGCCTTCTTCTGCCCTACCCTTTCACTATGAAACTCCTGACATCATGTTTGATACTATTTTATCCCTTGAGTAGTAACTAGCTTAAAAAATGGCAGGAGACCCTTGGTATTGCCTCCGGTTCTCTCTATTTACAGGATCTTCAAAAACCATATGGTATATGGAGAAAGGAAGAGCTGTTCAAAGGATGAAAGCTGTTTCAGTAAATGTGGTTGTTAGGAGCCAGCGGAGTATCTGGCATTGATGAGAGCAAAATATTTTAGGATATTTGTACTTTATGGCACAACCGTTTCTTAAAGAAGTTTTGTAAAAATGATTTTTTGAAAAGTACACTGTCCAGGAAATTGCTTCTGTCATATCTCAGAGCACTAAAAATGTCAAAGTTCTTGCAAAAATCTGTGCAGTGTTTCACTCCACTGCTGCTTCAAACCCAAAGAAAAGCTTATGTGTGTCTTTTCCTCCCAGTCCATAGCAGTTGGCCCAATGAAAGATACTGACCCTCTCTACAGCATTTGCCTCTAGATGTTCGGGCAGTAGTGGGGGCTATCTGGTTTATCCATGACAGGCAATCTTGAAGTAGCCAGGTCCAAAATAATTACTGCTCTTTCCTCTTCCTTCCCCCACTAAATCCCTTCCTTCCATGGGCGATTCCCAGGTTTGCTGGTGGGGCTGGGCTAAAAGCAGGAGACAGATTGCTGACAGGGGCTGTGCTATGCTGTGGAGGTCCATACCGCGTCGGCTGTGGAAGGTCATGCATCTCTCCACTCTCAGTAATAAATACACAGCTTGGCTCCTCAGGCTAGCCCTACCCCACTGAGCTCTTCACAGACATCTATAAAACACCCACTCACATGTAAGCGTATAAACAAGCAAACAAATCATGCCACCTAAAAAACTAATTGAACAATTCCTCCTACAGCCTGGGAAGGAAAAGAAGAAAGGAGGATGTTGGTTGTTTCTATTTCTGAAATATTCAAGAGCTACTTAACTACTATTGTGACAGAAAGATAGATAACTAGGTTGATTAGACATTAAGAAGAGGAAAGTGTGGAAGAGAGAGAGAGGAAGAAGCTTTGTCACATGGCTCTGTCAGCTTGATTAGTGGCTTTCTCCTGAATCCTCAGTGGAGTGGCCTCTATGGGTCAATCTCATTAGAAATAAAAATGGAAGAGCTGCAGGAGTCTACACTGAGCTTACCTAGAAAGTTTGACAGCATGGCCTCTGCTCAGGTTTGGAGGAAGAACAGCAAGGTCAGAAGGTGACTGAAATGGAGATGGCAGTGACAGTGGTACCACTGACCAAGCAACCTGTAGAAAACCATTTGTTCAGTAGGCCACAAAACCCCCAGGTTTGTTCCTAATGTCAAACCAATGGCCAAGACACCACAAGTAGATGCTGAGCAGACAGTTTTCCAAATGAGCGGACTAACCCACAGGTGACATTTCTTTACAGGTTCTCAGAGACTTGCTGAAGTGTGTCGAAGGTGATTCTAAGAAATAAATCTGTCTCACAACCAGCAAGTAGGGTTTTGTCATCAGCCATCGTGGGGCAGGGCAGCGTGAGGCCTACCAAATTTTCTCAAGCAGGAATGACATCTATATAACATTCAAAACGACCAGGATCCCTAATGTCAGAGTATTTGATGCAGGGAGAAGTTGTCAGGAAGAAGGAAAAATATCTGGAGCTGCTCTGGGCAGCTGAACTAGTCTCCCAGTTGGTTTTCTAGAGAGTATTTTCCGTGCAGCAGATGACCAGGTGGCTATCAGGTATCTCAGGAAAGAGGTCAGGAAGCTCTTACGCTGTATCAGGCTTGCGGTTCCTATGTTCATCTGCACTGGGTTTCTCACTGTAGAAAGGGGCTTAGTAATACTTTCCTACCTCACGGGTAGAGCAAGTTTGGGTCCTGCTTGTGAAACGCTTTCTTATTCTCTAATGCAACACAGTGTGCCCGTGCTGTGGATGGCCTTACAGAGAGGATTGTGGACACTTGGCATCTGTTCCAGGGGGCAAGAGGAGAAGAGGCATATGAGGGTACGTGGTGTGCTTGGGAAGTTTGCAGTACATCTGCTCCTGCTCTATCAATTCTGTGGATAGAAAGAGGCTGACGTTAACACTCGCTGTATGGATTTTGCAAGGTCTGCGGTGGTACGTGCTTCCTGCAGTAGATTAGAGTCAATTTCTGTCCTGTCAAAAGTGGTTAGAAGCAGTCTAGTTTTGTCATGTGCTTGGCTTTAGATATTTGTGTGGTAGCTGAAGGCTGTGCTGGCCATGTCAGGAAACCACTGCTTCAGACTTCCAATGGGATTATAGCCTAACAAGGGGCAGAATGCTGCTGGTCATGAGAGTTTCCCATGACCTCTTCAGTGCTGCTGAAAATGCACCTGTGCTGTTTACAGGTATCATAGCCAGGGGTACTGCACTTCCATGCTCATACCCTCTGAGAGCAATTCCTCAGGCTCCAGGCTTTCACACTCCTAAAATGAGATCTGCTGTCTCTCCTATTCTTTGCCTTCATCCCTCCACTCCAGTTGCCTGTAATGCCAGTTGGTCCTGGCTCAGCAGCCTTTCTGTTGGGAGCTGTGTGGCCCTGCACTGAGACAGATATCCAGACAGCGTTCTCAAAGCAAAGTATCATTAATCAGAGCAGTATCATAAGGCATAAATGAAAAACCTTTCTTTTAGTCCCTTCTGGTAGTAAGACAGCTGCTTTTGCTTTTCCAGTCTCTCAGTGGATCAATTTTTTTGGTGAGTTTGGGCTCCACAAAAGTATTCCCTTTCCCATGTCTCCAAGGAAGTGTTCTTAAAGCCATATTGATACTTTGGCCCAAATTCTTAGGCAAAATCCCCCTTGTTACCTAAAAGTAGCATTTTCCCAGGGACTGTAGCAAGTTGCTGCCTGATAGTGACCTTAGTTGTGTAGCTACAAGTGCTTATTTAGAGCTAAGACAATACCTTTGAAGCTCGTTTATTGAGATTTTTTTAAAATAACTTTTTCCTCTGCGTTTTTTCTTTAAAGCCTGTCTACAGAGGTTGTAAAAATTCTTGTAGCCCAACATGGCCCTGCAAATAATTCCCCTTTAACTACTCTGTAGTATCACTGATCAGCTCCAGGTTCTTCACTGCATTTTCATTGTAATATTTGGTTCTGTTATGAGATAATTTGGATACTGGAAATGAAAGCGAGGATATGAAGCTCACTTTTGCAGAGGTCCCCCCAAAACTATCGACTAACTGCCCTGGCTCTGAATCAGTGACATGCAAGGGGAATGCTCTATATTGCATCCTCTAATTCTTACTGTTACCACTCTCCATTGTATAAAGAACTCTCAGAGGCAGACATTAATCTAATATTCCCATTAGAACAATCCTGCTAATACAAGTGATTTAAGCGTAGACTTTTGTTGTAGAAATAATAGCTTAAGTGGAGGTGGAACCTCCTCTATACATCTTTTTTTTTTTTCTTTTGAAATCTCAGGGCCTACTGTGTATTATATGTCACATGAAATATCAGTGTAACTGCATATTGTAATTTGCTTGCAGCACGTATCATGAAACGTATCAATGACGTGTTTGACAATGATAGCAATACAGAAGTAATCTGTTTTTATGATCTAGCAGACTTTTTTTATCAAGCTGTTAAAGTCTCTTACTATTTGTTGGTAGTATAGTATCGTAACAAGAAGCACCATGTAACTAATATTGCATCCAAAGTGAAAACATTGCTTATAACATCTTCTCCCTTGTAAAACAGTCTTGCCAGAAAAGGCCTTTTTACCTGAGCACACAGGAGTTTATGTGATCAGGGACTTCCCTCTACATCCTCACATCTCTGCAAGCGTTTGTGTAGTTGTGAGTGATGGAGTCTACAGATGAAAATGTCAGGCAGAAAGTGTTTATGCAATTTTGAAAATAATGTAGACACTATAGTTGAATCTGAGAGAGATAAGATTAGACTGTATGTGCTGTGTGTCTGTGTGTATGGAAGAAAGTAAGTGAGAGAGAGATTACATTGTGTTAGGAAAAGGAATGACAGTATATATCAGAGAGAGATAAAATTGTGTTTTCAGGGCCTCTGTGTTAGATTTCATTGTGCAGGTGTGTGTGTAGCTGTGCTTATGCTAAAGAGAAGATTTGCTTATGTGTGTTTAGCGGGTGAGATTACAGTGTATATGCATTTCAGAGGTGCAGTGTGTTATAGTATGTATGCATGTGTATGTATGTATGCATATAAATGACAGAGCCTACACTCTTGTGTATGTTAAAGAGAGGAAGCTCATACTGTGTGTACTCAGAGAAAAGTCAAGTCACAATGTACGTCTGTTTCACAAAATGAAAATATAAGTATAAAAACAACATAGCATGTAAGTTTATATGTATACATGTGTCTGTATATTAGATAATTTGTAAACTCTCTTTCAATTCTGTTCACAAAAGAAACCACTATCAGTGTTTTAGAAATGTTTTTCCAAAATTCTGGAATATCCTAGAGCTTTTTATACTTTTTCATTTAAAGCTCTTAGGCTTTTAAAACTTGCTATTAAAATATTTGTTGAAGAGGCAAAACTATATTTAAGGAAGTATGACTTAAAAAATTCCTCCCTGAAAAAAAGTATGTTGGAATAAGTGCTCATTTCATTGATGAACAGCACTTGGAGCAAACAGAAAAAATCAAAAATTACCAGAACTTGTATTTTGCCCAAAGCAAATTTTAATGGTAGTTGTTGGGTGTTTCATGATAAATTCATTCAAAACAGTAAGTTACCAAAGATACATCTTTCCCTCCAGGAAACATGAACACTACTGGTGATTCAGAAGCTGCAAGTTGTGATATAAGCATGCATTTTTAAAAAGAATGCATTATATCCTTTTTCATGAGTAATTTGTGAATCTAAACTCCTTGCTAAAAGCACTCCTTTTTTTTTTTCCTCCCACCCTCTCCCCCCCCCCCAAAAAAAAAAAAAAAAAAAAAAAGTAATCACCTGAATAGTGGGTTTATCTGCATTGAGAAAAGGTAACATTTTGGATATGCTAGAGGAAAAGTATGACTAGCCGTATGATGGAGAGAGAATTAAGGTACTCCTTTTTATGTGCTGAAGAGAGAAAAAAGCCGACTGTCTTTTCCCTGACTCAGACCTCCCCTGCATCTTGACAGCAATGCCTCTGCTTTCCTATATCTCACCCATATTTAACTCTCAGCAGCAGGAACCCCATGTCTTCACAGCTCTACTGGGCTGAGATGGCCCCTTCAGATATGCCCACACTGTCTTCTGCTTCCATGGACAAGGGCTGAGTCCGCAAGGCAGCATGGCACTGGGACAGGAAAAGGGGAGGCCACTTTCCATGGCCTTCAGCTTAGTCACTCCAGCTGTTGTCACCTTACGCAGGAACAAAGTTGAAGTGGACCACTGACAACTGCTTAGAATGTTTTAATTTGACCTCAGCTTCATCATTTAGGTGATTTAGGCTGCTTGTGTTCCTGTGGTTTCATATTGCTGCATGCATGTGAGAGGTGGTCTCCCTGTCCTCTCCTGCTTACAGTCCCTGAGGTGACTGGATACTCCACGTTACCTCATGACCTCATGCAGTAAGCGGTGGAGAACTGCATGGTCAGGACTTGCTTCTGCTAATCTGAACGCAGCATCTGCATGTAGGCAGGTGTTCTCCACAACCGTGATTCATATGCCCGTGAATTCCATGTCATGGCAACCTTAGGAAAAGCTGTTGGACTGCCAGGACTGTCAGCACACAGGTTTGGAGAGAAGCACTTGGCATCCTCCTTCACACCTGCTTCTAGCAAGGGGAAGAAAATCTGCCTCAAAGTGGGTAGATACTTCTCAGTCCTGCAAAGGCATGTGCAAGGGACAGGGAGAAGGTGGTAGAGGGCATAAAGGGATATTTGTGTTTGGCCAGCACTGCTTCTTCTGTACCTGGGATGGAGTTCAAAGCTTACTGCTGGCAGCCTTTTGCTATCGATAGCCATAAATCATTCATTCCATGGGGATTCAGTCCAGATGAATTCCATTGGTACTAATGGGGATCCCTCAGTGTCATTCTGTAAGGCCCTCATTGCGATTCAATAGTAATTAACTTCTGTCTGTAAGTTTGCCTCTCTGGCCTATGGCCATCTCACCTCTGGCTGCGAGCTTGATGACAGGCTCGAGGTGTGAAGAAGGGTGAGACTCTGTGAATACTGAAGAGAAGAAAGTGAAGACAGAGCTCTTTCATCTGTTTCAGCACTAACCCAAATGCAAGCTACTCTGCTAGCTGTGCAGGATAGCTATTAAATGTCTGCACCACTTCGTGTTTTCATACGATGAAACCTTCCCTGTGTCCCACGCTCCAGTAAGATGATATGCAGACATTTACTCAAACAGTTAATCTTCTCTGTGCTCATTCCCCAAGATAGCTGGTGCATCTAAATCTGGACCGCACTAGTTTTAGTGCTGGTGGAATCTGGCTCTGCTGTGCTTTGATAACACCTATACAGCTTGTCTTGGTGGCCGTGTCTTTGCACAGAAACACTCAACAAATCCTCCTCTTTGTACTCACTCAGGCACTTTGTAGCAGGTGCATCTGCTGGTTCTGGTGTGCTCCTGCGTTCACGTGCACTGTCAGGCTTGCCAACTCTTGCCACCTCCATATGATTCTCCTTATATTTGCTACTTTTCTGCAAAGCCACAGCTCCTAGGGTTAGGTGGTTGCATGAAAATGCTGGCTGTCATGTAACAAGGGATGTAAATTTGTAGCTGATTGTGGATAAAGCTTGTAAATGTAGTGCTACAATGGATCAAAAGACAAAATGAAAAGACAAACTTTATTGTGTGTGATTGCTGGATTTCTAAGTAAACTTAATACTTTTTTTGGGGGGTGCACAACTCAGATTTTTGACCATCCAGTGTGGATGTAGATATACCTTGGTATACACACGTGCCTTCTCAGCTGCATATATAAAAATACACATGCATTTGGTTGTAGATATGCATGTGTACACCCACATCTGCCAACTGCATATATCTCCTTCTCACAGAAACCTTCACTCCCACTCTGCCTTTCTTCCATACATTTTCCTTTCTGCAACTTCTGTCCACCACCTTTCTCTGAATTATGGAATCTCCACTGTTGCTTGTACTGAATAACCTTCTCCCCTGCTCTCCCTCGCTCCCTCCCTCGCTCCCTCCCTCTCCTTCACTCCAGGAAAGCTCTTTCTGATTCTCTTTTCACTGATGTCTGGCATTCGTACCTCTGTAGACAGAGAATGGCAGGAAGTCAGTGACGTGAGCAGACAGAATAACTGGGGAATAAAAAGGAGTTGGTTGAGAATCTGTAATTAGAAGCCCAATTTCCATTTCCTTCTCAGGCACTTTTAAAATCCCTTTCAGGGGTTTCTTGACTGTCTCAAAATTGAATGTCATTGAGATTTTTTTTTCTTCCTTTTTTTTTTTTTTTTTTGCATCCTCTTGTTTCCTTGGCAACAAGTTGGTGATGCAGGAGCTAGAAATGTGCTGTGTCTCCGTGGAGATGTTGGCGTGGGTGTGCCGTGGTGACATCCACGATGGACGCACAGCTCTACCAATCCTATCCCACCCCTTGCAATAAGCACAACAGGCCCAGCCTCAGAGGTGACGCTTTTATTTTTAGCTTCATAGGTGTTAATCTGCTCTCTTTTCATTACACATACAGCCTGAGGATGGGTCGTAAGATCCAGATGCCTCATTAGTTACATCTGCACAAATTGACTAACTTGAGGAAGGCTTTTAGGGCCAAATCTTCAGGTTTGTATTCAGGAACTTGTTAACTTAGAAGAAAGTACACCCCTATCTTGGAGGGACACCCGTTGCAATGACTTAAGTCTTTCCCTTTTCTTAGAGAAGAAAGAGTTACCAGTCATTAATGAATAGGACTGTGAATCAGAGCTCCTGCGTTCCATTTTACTCTAAATGAAGTCTTTTCTCTCTTTCATACCTCAAGGGCTGCTCATTAGAAACGCAAAGAAGCTGCTATCGCTCTTGGCCTGGGGCATGGGAGATTAAATTTTATTGAGATGTTTAGCTGATGGGTTCTGAAGCAACTTACTTGTATACTCACATAAGACAAAACTGTCTCTTCCAAAGAGTCTGTTGGTCAGATTGCTTAGCCCTTGTTTGAACCTGCCCAACAGCACACAGGTAGCCTATAGAACTGTTCACAAAGCAATAGTGTGTAAGTTTGGAAGACATATGAGACTAGACCTCCCTGAACAACTCAGTGTAATGTACTATCCCTCTTGTCCAGTACACTCAATAGTTTTACAATATTTGTTTTTATTGTGCATACAGCCTGTTCAACCTTCTTATTCTGTATTTTGCATTCATCGATGTTCTGGCTGCAAGCCAAGACCCAAACCCTGCTTTGACATAGCTCTTGATGCATACAGAAGCAGAGCAAGGGCTAGCCACAGTCTCATCAAATATCTGGAGGTCCTACTGCTTTTTTTTTGTTTGTTTTCTAGGAGGACGTATGACATCATACAGAAACTGTGATGTCAACAAGGAACCCTCTGGGTAGGCTTTTGGGAGTTTGCTAAAGATCTTCTTACTGCCAAATGACTGTAGCTTCATCCCAATGGGATTTGCAGTAGGGCTCATCCACGCAGCCATAAAGCCAAGTATCAATTTTTTCTTGCCAGGAAGACCAATTAAAGGATTAAATGTGAAAAGCTGAAACCCATAACATCCATGGCGACAGGGTTTTCTTTTCTTTTTTAGACTGTAATGATCTTTGCAGCATATTGTTCTGGGATCAGCACCCTTGGGGATACATCAGTACGGTGATTGATGGAAAGAAGCTGGAGAGGGAAACCAAAGCAAACTCAGCCAAGGCAAGATAAGCTTCTCTTCCAGCCATGTTGGCAGATTTTTTTGCCTTCTTTCCTACACTTCTTGAGTGATTCAGGCACAGACTGAGTTTATTCAGCTTCCAAGATGGCAAGGTGCTTGTTCAAAAGGTGTTTTATTGTGTGAAGCCAGAGGAAACAGGAGGAACAATCATACACCAGAGGCACATTAGGAAGATGTGTCATTGACACACTATGTCATTGAGAAAGAGTGAATCCAGGTTCTCTTTTTAGGGACATTATGTTCCAAGGCAGGCACATAAATCTGACTGAAGTGCCTTGCTTGTTGTATTTAAATCCAGAGTTTATTCCTGACTGTCAGTGAAATCCAGGTCAGATTTTTCTTTTTATTTGCACTTGTATTAACAGATGAAAGGAGCTGATACATCTGTCTAGCTCCAGCAGTACACTCAGCATTGTATCTAATGTCTAAAAGAGGCCTCCTGCCTCAAGGAACTAGTATCTCATAGGTGTGATTTGATAAGATGCAGAACATCATACCAGAGACACTTCTACTGACTTTGGTGGGGAAAAAGGCTGCACATTTACTGGGAGTGGAAGTGACACAGCAGTGCCTGCAGCTTGTAACCTATTATGTGATGAATTACCTGGAATCAACAGTAAACGTAGGGGAAGCTGTCATTGGAAAACTTGGTAGAGGAACTGTGTCTAACATTTTGTGACTAAAACTAAATAGACAGGAAGATGAGCTCAAAAACTTAGGCAAAACTAGTCTATGGGATTTTTTCTTTATTTTTTTTTTCTAGATACTAGAAAGTATCTGCTCAAACACTTCAGTTAAAACATTGCACTGTTTATGTTTCCAGCCCAGGAAATTACCCTCTTCTTTCATCCTCTCCTCCTCATCTCTGGTGTCTAGAGCTGTGGGAATGAGTCCTACACTTATCAGGAGCACTACAAGGAAGATCCTGCCAGCTCAAGTTCTTCCCCATTTTGGGTGGTCACAGGGAAATCCCAGAGCAGCTTTCCTCATACCCAACAGCAAGTTTTCCCCATGTCATTTGAAAAGCAAGTACAACATGAAATAAAGTTCAGTCCAGATTCTTCTGCCATCTTCTGCTGTCTACTTCTTGCATTTGGTAGCACTCCTTACTGCTAGGTGCTGTACGCACGGAATACATGAGAGACCTCACCCTACCTCTTGCCCCCAGGAGATTAGACAAGTATGCAGCAAGTATGCAATTGCTTTTGATTTCTCTTCCCTTTCCCTCCATCCCCTGACTGAAAATCAGCAGCTTCTGCAATATGACGAGTTCCTGTCAGCTGTCAGGGCACTAAAATAAACCTTTATCTCGTCTCCACAGCCCTGAATGACGGGGCTGGCAATAGGTGCACTGCAGCCAGGCAGCCATTTCTGCCATATGCTCTTTCAACCTCGCTGCATGGAACACAGCAATCTGTAGCCTGGCAGATTTGCTGTTTTTCCTTGCAAGACCTACAAAAGGAGGCAACCCTGGTTCCTATCTCTTCCTATTGCATTATCTTACATGCTGGGTTATAACATTATTTCTTCTGCTTTCTTCCTCCAGTGTTGGGCGAGAGTCAGAGCCAGAATACCAGTCCAATGGAAGAGAATGAAAATCCTGCTAATTCTTTTAAATTAGAATTGGCTGCAAAAACGGCCCTGGGGCACACATCATAAATTGAGTTGAAACCATGTACCATGCAGTTGGAGGGGAAAAAAACCACCCCTATCTTCCTTTAGGGAGAGAAGACATTACATATTCACACTTCAAGCATGCACACCATTGGCAACTAATCCTTCTTATTCCACAAGGCTAATTTCAAAATAGCATTTATATGGCATGGTTTGCTGGGGAGGGCACTGATGAATCAGCTAGCTGCCCTTTATAATAAGCCTTGCACAACTGCTTCATAGGCTGCTCTTTTCTACTGCCTTGTCTTCCAGTCATCTCTGTGCCACATGCTCCTTATTCAAAGGGCACCTGTTGAATAACTTTGCAAAGTTACTAAGCAGAGGCAATAAATAAGGTGAAGCACAAGTACATAGTACAGTTCAAGCCGCTATTTTTCTATGGTTGTGCTCTAAGGACATGGGGATTCTGCTGAATGACTGTGCTGATGCTTGAATGAGGAATGATAAGCCTGTAATTTACTTGCATGGCTGTGCGGCTGCTTCCTGCTGAGTAGGAAAGCCTAGAAGAGTGTTGTTAGCCCTAACACTGCTGCAGCTCAAAGCAGTTCTTTGGCACCACAGGCATCACACATGCCGCTGGCTAAATGAGCCCTACACCACAGCATTTGGTTAAATATTGCTGCCCCACAACAGCTAGGAAGACCAGAAATTGCAGAAGAAATATGTTTGCAGCCAGCTACTGTAGGATAAGCTTCTACTGGATCTGAAATGAGATATTAATTGATTTGGAAACCTACCTGTGGGGCAAGTTGTTATTAAAAGTGCACTACATTAGCAAAGAAAACTATGCTGCTGTCTCAGATTGTCAGTCTGTCCGTGTCATGAGGAGAGTTGTCACTATGTCGCTATGTCCCATGTCACTATCTCATCCCACCCATGTTTGCCAAAGGGGCGGTAGCCACAAAGATTGTTCAGTCTCCAGGGCTTTCATGAATATCTCTAGGTAGAGGACAGAGAAAGACTCAGATTAGTGAAGGAGAAGCGGGGAAACTCAGGCATTACTCAGTCTGTTTGGCAGCTTGCAAATGACCATCGTTGGGTAGATCAAAGGTCCATCTAGTCCACTCTCTTTATTCAGGAGCCAGAACTAGGTATGGAGAGCAGCAATAAAAGACACAGAAAAAATGCTTCCCCCAGAAAGTGTCTTCCAGCCTCTAACAGTTTGCAGCTCTGATACTTTCTGAGGTAAAGAGTGCCTGACTAATCAGCACTTGATCCTGAGAGAGCCATGGCAAGGTCAGTTTCTTCCCTTATGGCTACACCAGAAAAAGTTATTAGGGGCTACAGGAGTCAAGTGAGGGCACCATGTAGGTTCAAGGAGATGATTGTGCCAGGGAGAGTTTACAGGAAATATAGTAGAGAGTAAATTTTAAGAACATGGTGTAGACTTGGTGATACTGTGTGCCATGGTGTCATAAAATAAGAGTTTTGCCTTGTGTGACTTCAAAAGGATCAGATTTGAGACATTTCAAAAAGTGTCTTCATCACATACAGTTATGTTAATTACCTTAACCATGGATATATTCAGCAGTGTGACTAATAATAAAGATGAACTATGATGTATTTAAAAGGGACTTAAAGAAAGATGGGTCAGGATATTTTTTTTTTCCTCTTTAGGAATGTGGTAATTGAGAACCTGAAGTAAATTTATCAAGGTCCCAAAGCATGTTAGGAGCAGTAAATATCTCATTGCAGAGAAAACCAGATATGGAACTATTTAAAATGATAAAAGAAAGGAGTGAGTGCTTTCTAAACACTGCAGCGAATGTATATAGCTTTTAAATAATATTATGTCCAGGCTGAGCCTTAGAAAAATAGATAATGTTGTTGCCAGGTCATAAGTGTATATACATTGAGAAAGGGTTGTTTGTTCCTCAGTTTTATACATCTCCTTGTTAAAGAATTGTTTCTTAAAGTCTGTGAAAACATCCATTTGTTTCAAGAGGTAGTGTGTTGCTTTACTTTAAGCTTTACTTAAGAGCAATTGAACACTGGGACCAGAAGGAAGCAACAGACCCTTTTAGGTCACTGAGTGGGTGATGGAGGAGAGAAAGAAATGTGCTCAAAGTCAAGCATAGTGTAAGTGGATCAAGTTCAATAAGGTGTTGCAGAGAAATTTGAAAAACTGAAAGGAAATGGTTCTGCATCTAAATTTGAAAAAGACTTGTAAACTAATGCTTATCAAGGCATCATTTTGGCAGTCTGAGGAATCCTATTTTTGATCCTTCTGTAGGTTTAACCCCTGGGAGAAGGAATAGCAATCTTAGAAAAACAGAATTCAAAGAGGATCCAATGATTTACCAGTGAATCAAAAAAAAAAAAAAAAAAAAGACATGAGATTATGATTCGAATGCTTGGATATATTTTACAAAAGCACAAGATTGAACTGGATATAATGAAGTAATTTTAAATCTTCAGTAAAGTTATTAAGCTAGGGCAATTCTTCTTTTGTGGTTCAAAAAGCAGAGTGTGACTACAGAGTAGAATTTCTGTTACATTTAATAACATTGCAGGAGAGAGCAGAAAGATTTACCATCGCTTATGCCTTTTAAATAATGTCTTTGAAAAAACTGTTGTGAAATTCTCAGTATTAGGTGAAATGACGTGTCCAGCACAAACAACTTTGATATGCAGTTGACCTCACTGCTACAAGACAGACAGAAAGTCTTGTACAACAGAAGGTTGGAGGAAGTGACAGTAAGATAGATTAGTTTTAAGATCAATGAAGGTAAAACAGATGCTTCCTAATTTTTTTGTGTGCAGAGGAATAGAGTTCTACTCTAATGCTGAGCATGACTTAAGTTTTCAAAGTACAAAACCATCCTCTAATTTTCCTGGGATGTGACACCAGTGTGCTTACACAGAAAAGACCCGTAGATGTCCTGGGAAATAACAAGACAAATTTCAGGCCAGTGAAGTGGGACTGTGTGTAAAGAAGATCTAGTAAGAGCCTGCAGGAGTTTGATGAGATGGTAAAAAGGCAGATGCAACAAAGTCCCATTTTCAGCGGGCACAGTATGATTAAAATTAAGTCAGACACAGTAGCTCAGCATCCCTTGGGAGACCATTTTGACTTCTTGGATGACTAAACATACAAAGGAGGCAGTATTCACCAAAGGTCTAAGAATTAATAACCTTCACTAGCTTCCAAGCAACAAGACTACATGAGCACTGTGTTTCAGCAACTTTCCTCTCCCTGTTGGGCTCAGTTTTAGCCTATTAATTCCAAGTAGTTGCAGGAAATGTTGGAAGACCTGGAGGGAGTCACATTGTCTCAAACCATGACTTGGTAACTATTGAGCTTAATGCAAGAATTAAAATGACCATGCTGCTCTCTCTTCAACCTTAGTAGCTAACAGCTAAGCAGTGGGGGTCTAGTGTGTATTATGTGTAATATGGAGATGACCTGGCACTGTTGGCTTTTTACCTCTTTGTGCTTAGTGTTACCTGAGGAGGAATCAGTGTTTTGGTTTTGCTGATTTTTTTTATTTAGTTTTTTGGGGGGTTTTATCCTTAAGAAGGAAATTTATGACATCTAAAGTTTTAGGCAGAACTCAGGACTGTTCATGAACTGAAGGGCAATGCCATTCTTATTACTGTGACTAACTTTGAAAGCTGGACGTGTATAGTTTGCTTTTCTAACATTGCAAAGACTTATTTCCATTTTAGAAAGTACCCAAGGAAATAGCATGCAAAAACCTATGCTAAGAAAACACAGATCTCTGACTTGAAAAGAATTCTAAAATGAGGAAGCTCAGAATTACAGTTCCTAAAGCAGCTGAAATTGTATTCTTTTGTATCTATTCTTAACAATAGAACATTTCAATGTATGATCATATGATACAGGTAAGATTGTCAAACTCTCCATCATTTTCTATGGAACACTGTTCGTACTTGAGCTTAGCTTTCATAACAAACAGAGAATGAACTTCTTTTTCCTCC